>NC_083278.1:0-600000 GCF_963506605.1 Zootoca vivipara | reverse complement strand
CAGTCGTGACCGACTCTGGGGTTGCGCGCTCATCTCGCATTATTGGCCGAGGGAGCCGGCGTATAGCTTCCAGGTCATGTGGCCAGCATGACAAAGCCGCTTCTGGCAAACCAGAGCAGCACATGGAAACGCCGTTTACCTTCGTTCCTATTTATCTACTTGCATTTTGACGTGCTTTCGAACTGCTAGGTTGGCAGGAGCTGGGACCAAGCAACGGGAGCTCACGCCGTCACAGGGATTCGAACCGCCAACCTTCTGATCAGCAAGCCCTAGGCTCAGTGGTTTAACCACAGCGCCACCTGGGTCCCTAATTGTCCTTTTAGGCTTCCATTAAGTGATATTTTGGTTGCAATGGTCAGGCAATACCTGCGAGGCCAGAGGTGGGTGGCACCAGGTGACCCTCCCCCTTTATACTTTAAACACCTAAGGTAGTGGATGAATGCAAATAATAATAATAATTTGGAGTTGATGTACATCAATCAATCCATGATGTCTTATCAATTATCTGACGGCAGCAAATTAAAAAGGAACAATACAGCTATCAGCGCCTAGTACACAGTTCCCCATTTTTGCCCAAGGCTTAGCATATGGCAACCTTTGCCGACATGCCTGCCTGAACTTTACGTCCAAACTCCCAATGATTGTCAGCAGAAAACAATGGCTGAAGCTTTCCATATCACAGGGGACAGAGGGAGTTTTATGTTAAATCTGCTTGACACAGCTTTAATTCACTTTGGAGTTGTCATTATTTGTTCATTAATTAATATTTTATGGTCTATCAAGGCTGCTCCATAACCAAAGGTCTCTGGGCAGCATACATTTAAAAAAAATGGTTAAAATACAAGAACTCGGATCCTAACTTTCCTTCTGTTCCCCACCTCCCCTTGCAAGAAGGGCAAGCAAATTCATTCTGATTCTGAGCATACTGAGCGAAAACGTTTTCAAAGTCACAGGACTTAAAGCACGTGCAGCATGATTCAAAATCTCTCTCTCATACGACAGCTACAACCAGGACTCCCGTATCTGCCCCAAGCCTAACCTGGTGAGACAGAGAGAAAGCGCTGGCAATTTTGCTTATCCTTCCCTTACAACTCAGAGCTACTTTCATTGTTTATTTATTTATTTATTTACTTGCTTCCCGACTTCCTTTTTAAAAGCAAGGTCCCTTTTCTCATTTAATCTGACAAAGATTGTCCTCTTAGAATGACCTTTCTCCCCGCCCCCTCTCTTTCCCCTTCCCCTACCCCAGGCTATTGCCCTCGTGGCAGTAACTAGATAACACACTCTATCAGAGTTTTTTTTATAAAAAAAAATCATTGGAAAGGCACAAGAGCTGATAGTGGCATCAATCCTAGCCTGACACGGGCCAGGGTCAACCATTTATCTCTTCGCATTGCCTGTGGTAACAGTGGCAGCCATGTTGGCTCTCTCTTCGCAGCTTAACAACCTTGCAGAAGGCACATTTGTTCGTAAAGATAACATCTGCACTTAAACTTGGACTTTCAGTTGTTGTTGCTGCTGCTGCAGCATCGGCTACACACTAATCACACAGGACTTACTGTTCTCCTGGGGTGGGAGGTCATTTAATATAATTTTGAAAGACAACTGAGAAGAAATTCTGTGTCAATTGTGTCTTTCTTTATTGGGGGAGGTCTTGGGATCTTAACACGCAACAGGGCAAAGAGAGACTTGCGCCCATGGCCAACTTAGCTCACAAAAAGGGTGGTGTAATGTCAGAGGTTGTTGCGGCTACTCTAGAGTAACGGCTCTCCACATGCTTGTCTTTTAACAGTCTTTATTGGTGCACTCTATTTACAGTGTAGAGAGGTGTTGGAAACATGTCTGCTCATTCCGATCCAGAATCCGCCACTGCCCCCCCGGCGTGACTTCCTCCAACATAATAGCCTTGGGACAGTGAATCTCCTCCCCTTTCTCCTCCTCCGTAATTCCGGAACCGGGGGGAAAGGTCTACGCTCCGTGCTTTCCCTTTCCCCCCTTTCTCCTTCTCTCTCTTTCCGCCTGTGGAGCCGGGGCTCTCCCATGCTGCCAGAGACCTGGCACTCTCTCTCTGTTTCCTGACTAGCCTCTTCAGAGCCCGCGCTTCCATCGCTGCTTGGGGAGGAGCTGCTCCTGATGAGAGGGGGCGGTTCTCTATACTCTCTTCCCCTCACATGTAAGACAAATGCCTCCTGAACAGAATATGGAATAGGGGTAAGTTATGCCCGCTTTCCATAGTTGGGGTTGCTCTGTTAGGCAGAAGTAGATTCAGTACAGCACCATGGAATGGAATGGTTAGAGTTATCAGCCTGTGTGTTCCATAATGGTAATCGCTCAAGAGACTGGATTGTCACAGATCCGATGCTCCACCAGCTCGGTTTTCCCACCTTTGGGCTTCACATACATGGCATCTGCCCTAAAAGATGTATTCATACCACCTATGGTGCCAGGGGAGTAAGAAAAATCTGTACAAGGAAAACATTGTTAAAACAGCATGCTTGCATGATGATTAGGTCTGGTCTAGTGATCTGGAATAATAATCTGCCGGCTCACTAAGCATAATAGGTTCAAAGACATCCAAGCTTGGTCGAAACCTCCCATAAGCCCAGAGAGAACATCAGCATCTCGTATTGAGATGTTTACCCCCATCAGCATGTTTACCCCACCAGTGTCTCGGTGGTTGACATTTCATTAGATATCAGAGGTATAAGTGGACAGGTTATTCCTCTGGGCTTCCCCAGCCCCGTATTCAGAGTAGCATTTAGCCATCAGCTAATAAGCCACCAGCATCTTCGTTTCTAAAAAGGTTGAACTGCATTATTTACAGAAGCAGACTCCCCAGGTTAATCACAGGCTACGTTGCACATGCAGTGGATTCCAAAAGGAATACTAAGAGGTTCTGTCTTACACAAATAAATTCATTCATGCATGATCATCACCACATATCCTAATAGTGGACTTAGATGCTCAAGGCAGTGCACATAGTTCTCTATATTAACTTCACCATGGTAGATGGAGCTGGAAAATAGTGACTGTACGGCAGCTACATCATTCTGCCCGGACACTGAGGTCCAGCACCAAGGGCCTTCTGGCGGTTCCCTCGTTGCGAGAAGCCAAGTTGCAGGGAACTAGGCAGAGGGCCTTCTTGGTGGTGGCGCCTGCCCTGTGGAACGCCCTCCCAACAGATGTTAAAAAGGAAAACGACTACCAGACTTTTAGAAGACATCTGAAGGCAGCCCTGTTCAGGGAGGCTTTTAATGTTTAATAGATTATTGTGTTTTATTCTTCTGTTGGAAGCCGCCCAGAGTGGCTGGGGAGACCCGGCCAGATGGGCGGGGTATAAATAATAAATTATTATTATTAGCTACTTACAGGGCCAGCCCACCCATGAGGCAAGGAGGGGTGACTGCCTCGGGAGGCAGGAGCTGCAGATCCGGCTTCCAAAGAATGCCTTGCCCGCTGCTGCTGCCACAGGCCACCTCTACAGTGGCCTCTCGCTGAACAAGAGGCACTGCTAGTCTCCTGCTAGTTTATTTGGTTTTCCAGATTAAAATTTTACAGTCATATATTGAACCTAGATCATAAAAACAAGATTCCAAGGAATCTCCTGGACCTCCATCCTCCCCTTTGTGGGTCCAATTATTATTAATCATTTCCTCCTGCATCTTTTATGATGATCCAAATCTTTTACATCTCCATTATATCCAAAATTCACCATTAAACTGCAAGTGGTATTCCAATCCTACTAATGATTTTAACTGTTTACAATAGTCTTTAAGATAAGTTATAAATTTCCCCCATTCTTTATTAAAATTTTGGTCTTTCTGATTTCGGATTCTTCCGGTCATTTTAGCCGTTTTGGCATTGTCCATCAAGTGCTGTTTATTTAATTTATATTCAGCCTTTTCTCCCAAAGGATCCCAGGGCAGCAAACACATCCGCAGCAAAAAAACAAACAAAAATCAAAAAAATAAAGCATTCTAAAAACACTTTCTCATCCAGTGAGAGCTTCCAGAAACGGTGGATGCCTGGGTAAACAGGAATATTTTCCCATTCCTCCTAAAAGTCAATCATGATAGAGACAGAAGCACCTCACTGGGGGAGGGGGGGTATTCCAAACATGGGGAACCACCACTGAATAGGCCCTGTCATGGGTCAACAGCAACCAGGCAGCTCCCACTGGCAGGAAATAACAAGGCCTTCCTGTACCAGTGTCCAAAGCCCTGAAAAACTTAGGCCTAGGATAAAACCACTTCCGGATTACATGGAGGTGGTGTTGTGGGCTTGGCCCGACTGAGATCTCACGATGGGGGCTGAGAGATCAGCCCCCTCGCGAGGGGGGAGTTCCCGCCTCCGTCATACCCGGGCTGGCCAATCGGGTCAGCCGGGGGGCGGGGATTCCCCTCTTTTAAACGGAGATGGAGGCGGGGACTCAGCCTCTTTCACCCCGGCTACCCAGCGCGATCAGATCACCCACCCACCCGTCCTTTAGGCTAGGCAGGTCAGGCAGGTTAGGCCGACGCTGCTATGGACATTGGTTGGTCGCCCCGGTTGGCCTGGTAGGACTTTTTCCACTTGGACTAGCCAAACTGGTTTTTTCGCCTACCTCATAGCAATTCATCACAACTGGGTTTGGCGGTTAGGCATTGGAAATTTGCATAAATAAAGAAGGGGGCAGATTACGTCATCCTCTGCCCGAAATTGGAGATTTAATCCCGTTAAAGGGGTTCCGGGGGCGGTAGCTTTGTCCTGAGCCTACAGAGGTCAGGGCCTTATGGCACCCCCCAACGGTGGCCACAGGAGGTGTCTCAGTAGATGTACATCATTGGGTTCCTTTCTGGTGGTTAATTTCTCCCAGACTGTAACACACGGGTTACAGTCGGATATAGTCGGTTAGGGTCCAATGCCTAAGCCAATACCGCTCAACATTCGTAACCAATAAAGTTGTGGCCTTTTCACCCACTTAAAATTAATTCACTGTGTCTTGCGTCTTATTTCCTGGGGAGGGAGGGACATTGCCACACAACTACCCCACCACATATGCCTCAAGTCAATCACTGAGATCATCTGGCAAAGGCAGTTTTATTTCGGGGGGGGGGGGCTTTGCACCATGAATGCTATACTAACGTTCTATTTTCTGATTTTTTAAAATAAAAAACCCCTACATTTTAAATTTTGTATGCTGCATGCTTTGTTTTTTGGTAAGCTATTTGAGACATGATGTGAAAACAGGGTATAAATGTATTAGAATAAATAAATGCAGAAGGAGAAAAGCAACTTGGAAGAGAGATTCATATGTGACACAGGAGCAGACAGAATGGGAAAACCCAAGTGCTTGTGTTCCCCATCTCTTTCACATTAAGATGCACAAACACAAAGCTAAGTCTGCAAGTGAAGTGTGAGCATCTTAATGCAGACAATGTTATGGAAATCCCTATTTGACTATTTGACTATTTGACTCATTAGGACGTACGCCTAAAAAGGCAAGTTACTAATTTGTCCCTTCCTGCCCTAAGGGAAGGTCACTTTCTAAACTTGGAAACAGGAAAATATTTTTAGGAACACTTAGGGGGAGAAGGAAAAGAGCTGGCTTTTGGAAATCATCAGATCTGGGAAGATATGTCCCGAAGCCAAAATCAATGTTAAATTGATTCCGATAAGAGTGCGTCACAAGAGTCTGCACGCAGATAACGGGAAAAGACCAAACAATGAATGCTCAGGAAGTGGGTTTCTTTTCCTAAACTTTGCTCTCTCTTTTTGTAATTATCTGTTCTGCATATTTTCCTGACCGTATTCCTCCATTTGTTTTACTATTCTCTTCTTCACTCTACTGGCTCTCAAAGATCATCAATAAAAGACTGAATATTTGAGGTCCAGCTGACTAAGTTTTCACAACATGCATCAAGCAGCTTACTAAAAAAAACTAAACATGCAGCAAACAAAATTTAAAATGTAGGTTTTAAAAAATCAGAAAATAGAACATTAGAATCACACTTCATAAAATCATAGAACTGTAGAGTTGGAAGGGACCCTAAGTGTCACCTAGTCCAAACCCATGTAATGAAAACCTCCAAGGAAGAAGAGTCCTCCACCCCAGAGGCCCTTCCACTGTCAAACAGCTCTTACTATCAGAGAGTTCTTCCTTCATTCATGTTTCCTCACACATTGGCAATACAGCCAGCAGCAGCCCACAACCTATGGGGCTTCCACTCTTCTCTTCCACTGCTCTCAACACTGCCAACTCCATTTCATCCAAGTCTCATCCATCTCTCACTATATTTTCACTTTACACTACACTATATTTTCACTTTTAGCACGAGATGGTCCAAATCCCATCTAAGCCGTCTGACATAAAAGTCCCTCTTCATGCCACAATACCTGCCAAGAGACATCCTATCAAAAGTAAAGTGTTTCCAGAAATCCGTATCTAAACATTTATTGTTATTGTTCAAATCAAGCTTTTGCCATCATGCTACAATGCAGATCATACAAGTCCAACGAGCTTTTCAATGTGCCACCAATTTGTCAATGAGTTCTAAACATGCACATGTCTATTTCCTTCGTGACTCATATCCCCTCGCATGGGTATACTTTGCCTGGTCAGAATGGAGTGCAGAGCCAGGAGGACGATGCGAACACAATTAATCGTCCAGCTCAATGTGAGGGCAGGGTTTCAGTGCTAAACCTTTGCGGCAAACTAGCATCCACTCCAGAAGAACAAACCACCTCCTATTTGTGCTTTAATAATAGATTTGTGTGCTTATTCTTTAATATTACAATAATGTCTGATTATTTTTAAGTGTATGGGACCCAGGTGGCACTGTGTGTTAAACCACAGAACCTAGGGCTTGCTGATCAGAAGGTTGGCGGTTCGAATCCCTGCGACGGGGTGAGCTCCCGTTGCTCGGTCCCAGCTCCTGCCAACCTAGCAGTTCGAAAGCACGTCAAAGTGCAAGTAGATAAATAGGAACCGCTACAGCGGGAAGGTAAACGGCGTTTCCGTGTGCTGCTCTGGTTCGCCAGAAGTGGCTTTGTCATGCTGGCCACATGACCTGGAAGCTGTACGCCAGCTCCCTCGGCCAATAATGCGAGATGGGCGCGCAACCCCAGAGTTGGTCACGACTGGACCTAATGGTCAGGGGCCCCTTTACCTTTACCTTTTATTTTTAAGTGTACACACTTTAACATGTACACTAACCACAGCCTGCCCGCTAGGTACTTTAACACTAAAGAATACTCAGCATTCCCAGCACTTACATAAATGAATTAAATATTTTGAAGGAGGAGAGATGGAAATGTTCACAGCAATGTATCTCTAAACTTCCCATGCACAAAATAGTTTTCAGGGTGTTTTTTTTACTCGGTGACAAGGCAATAGTTTCAGGAGAGCATTTGTTTCACACTTTGACATCCCAGAATCATCAAGTAGAGATCAATTTTTCAACTGAATTAATTATTTTCTTTTAAGCCAAGAAGGTTAAGTGCCTATTGATAATACAGAGCTTCATCCTCAATATATGTGGAGGTGCATTAAATCCTTGGAGTCCAGTGTGCAAGGGAAAAGGTGATGTCCCATTACTTCCCTGACATTTTGCACCTCTTGCTAATAGCACCATTATTGCAACCCAATGTACAAGATGCCATTAATGCATTTCTCTGACTGGTACCATTATTTCCAGTGGAAAGGTAAGGCCAGTTTGCATGACATGATTTAAGCCTCTACAAAGAAGCATGCATATACCGCATGGTGTCATAAATCTTAGCAGGGGGCTGTCAACTAAAATGGAAACCTTTTATCTGACCTGCCCCTTCCCCCATACATATTCACATACATGCTACTTGGGTTTCAGTTAGCAAACAGAAGTTTCTTTAAGCCACAAATACGCACAAGGCAGTCACTTAGGTGGCCTAGTCGCTAGGCAGCACCATGGACAGAAGAGAGCTTGCTTCTATGAACAGAAAGGACCAGCCTAAAGCAGATTTTATGATCAGGAAACTCATGGTGCAAATCAACCAGGTTCTGGGGTATGATTTAGGAATAATCTCTCCAAGAGCCCATCCAGAAATTATGTTTCTTCTGTTACAGAGTTAACAGTATTGAGTAGATATACAAAAGGGAGCTATGCAGACTGGTAATATAACTCTGCAAAATACAGAACTCCTAAATTGTCTCCAAATTATTTGACATGCAGATGGTGCAAGATAACCCAGAAAAGTATTGGTGGCCTGGAAATGGGGAAAGTTTTTTGGGGGGGCAGTGATTAATCTTTGATAGCTCATTCACACATGCATTTGATGCTACATTCAACAAGTTGTGAATGCCTGGATAGCTTAGTTGGTTAGAGGTGCTGATAATCCCAAGGTTGCAGGTTCAATCCCTGTATGGGACAATTGCATATTCCTGCATTGCAGGGGGTTGGACTAAATGATCCTCAGGGTCTCTTCCGACTCTACAATTCTATTATCTATTCTATGACCTATGAACCAGCCCATGATGATGGGGAGAATCTGAACATTCTTCCAAACAAGACTCTTTAAGAAACTATCACTACCGGGAAGAGAGATTGCTCAGTTACTTCTGCTTGTGTGTTTATTTAAAATAGTTATACCCTACCCTTTTCATATTGTTCAAGGCAATTTACAGAAATAGTAGACATGTAACATAATTGTCTGCATCCAATGTAGCACTAAAGGGAACATTCCATTAGAGCAAGGATTTCTTCTTGCATAATGGAACATTCCCCCCCTCCCCTCTCAATCTGACCTGGGGTTCCCCCCCCCCCAACCCCCAGAGCAGATCTGGGAACTTTGCAGGGCATGTCTTGAAGAAGGAGGAGGGATCCTGTTGCGCTAGCACTAATCCTTGCGCTAGCACAACTATTTACTTGCATATTTCCTATTAAAATAGTGACATACTGTATAAAAGAAAATCAGTAAAGGCCAGCAATGAGTTTAAAACCAACTGCAGGGTTGTTGTTTTTTGTAAGATAATTTTTTAAATAAAAAAAGCATTCACACTGCCCCACACGGAATGTAGAGCCATATGGACACACTGTTAAGACCATATTCATGGAAGGCAATCTTACTCAGCTACGAGTGATTGTCTGGGCAGCTACCATCTCTGGGAGAACAAGGGAAGGCAAAGAAGGAGAGGCTGAGAGAGATAAGTTATCTGTGCTTCTCAGAGCATGCAGGGACACAAAACCAACTTATCTATCTATCTATCTATCTATGTATCAAATGATGATCTTTTCAAATTGATTTGGGTTCCAGTGTGGGGCAGTACCAAAACAGAGTGCTCTAGAATTGTAACTGTCATTCTCTCTCAAGAAATAAATGTGGCAGAAGTCTGCCTAGCTACCCCAACATAGCCATAAAGAGAAGCATTGTCATCTGCCTTTTTCAACTGGTGAGCAGCCCGTAAAGAATGATAAGTTTCCATAATGGCTCAGAAAAGGCCCCACAATAATCTGTGATCAGGATCTCTGATTTGAGCAACAGAGACAGGAAGAAGTATCGAATTAGGAAGAGTGCTTGCATTTATAAGAAAAGGCTTTGCAAAAATAAAAAAGATAACAATAAGCTATAAAGGGCAATTAAAAGAAATAGGGCAGGTCTCATTCATATTTGATAAACCATATGACTAACCATCGTTTCCACTGCTGTGCTTTAGAAATGCTATTCAAAGTTGGATAGCGGTTAAAATTATATATTGCCTGTGCCTGGCCTAAACTGTTTTTTTCCCCTCTTAAATGTACACAATATTACAAATTTAATTTTAAGCTGTTTGAATCAGTCTATAAAAAAGATTTGATTATACCTGAGTGTTCTGGCCCCGCTCTTTCCATATCTCAGTAATCTTGGCGGTAATTGGCTGATTAGGTTCCTCACACTCCATCTCTGCCTCAGTTTCCATGGTAATGTTACAGGAGCTATTATAGATGAGAACTTCATCTCTTTCCACTTTAGGGCTGAAACGGGAAGGGAGGTTAAATGGGGTGTCATCAATCTTAATGAAATGCAATTATTTTTACTCTTATTAATCATCGCAAGCCATTAGCTTGTGGCAACTGCAGGCCACCATTTGTCAAACTTTGTGCAAATTTCTGTAATTTTGTTTCCATTCTTTTATTGTTTATTTGTTTTGCCTCCCCACCCCCTTTATCTACAAACCCTCTCCACAAAAATACACATAGGAAATGTTTTTCAGTGGTGCCGATCAACATGTATGTACAGATTCAGTTCCAGGACGGAGTAAACACAAGAACAGGCAACTAAAGAAAACAGACACTGCTTGAGTCAAAAATGGCAGCGAACCCCAGGTAGCGCTTGTCTCCTTTCCCTCTCTTACTCACACTTAATCCTGGGGAATGAATAACTTGCAACTCCCTTAGGGCAAGCGCAGAAATTGGAAAAACCACACAACTGGCTAACTGGTCCCTAATTCCAACTGTGAAAAAATGAGCTCATTTAGGGTTCCAATTCCTGCTACCCAGCTGATAGCAATGATGCTTTCTTGCTAGCACTGGAACATTAACTTAGTAAATTAATTAAACTTACTTAACAGCCCAGGCTAAGCAGATTCGATATATGTGCCAGTTAGTTTAACAGCCCCCACCCCACCCCCGGAAATCTCTTCTCTCATTGGGAAGTGGGAGATGGGGTGGGGAAAAGTAATAATAATGGAAATAGCAAAGGGGTGCTCTTAATTAGGCCCGCTTGCTAACAGCTGCTCACTTGGGTGGGGAACTTCTAAAGTTTTAGTATCTATTTCCACCTACCAGAACAACCATTTTCATTCCTTTCAGCTGCCTTAAAAAACTCAGATTTACTTGCCCCCTAATACTCTGTGTTTGTGAGGGGGTTTATTCCCCCCCCCAAATTCTGCATTTTTCCTCAGGACCATCACAGGAGAGAGAAAAGTGGCACAACTGCCCATCTGGGTGGTGATGGTTTTGCAGGATTTGTCTGCTTTAACGGTATTAACATGGCGAGAAGACCTTCAGCAGAGAAAACTTTTTTCCTCACAGATACAGAGATGCTGTTGCTTGGGATGCACAGAAGCCCTATTAGGCAAAGCAGTTGGCATCCCAACTGGGCTTCTTGTGTTCCCAACAGTATCCTGAGAAACAGAAACAGACATTTGGGAAATTCTCCCACAGATTATGTGACTGGTGCAAACCAAGCAGGCCTCATGTATCTTCAACAGTTACAGAAAGGCCAGAATTAGGGAAGTGCTGCTCTTTTTGCCCCTGCAAGACAAATGTGCTTGCCAAAATCCAGTGGATCTAAAGCTGCCAGAGCCCCAGGGCCACCCCCACCCTGTATCGGCCCACTCTGGGGCCATTCCACTGGCTACCACTTACAGGAGATCTGGCGGAGGGAGCTTATCCTGCCCTCTTGGGCAGAGCTGAGAACAGCTCCCTATCAGGGCACTCCTCTACAGGGGGGCTGCCATCGCTCTGCTGCACACATGGAGGCAGCAGGAGAGAGGAGGCAGCCACTGGGCCTGGAGTTGCCAAGCTTTTTTAATGACCCTGCTGCTGCGCTTCCAACCGATGCCTGGCAACACATATCTAGCATATAGCGTATTTTTCCCGTGTATTAGACAAGGGTTTTTTATTTAAAAATTAGGTTAAAAATCTTGGCTCGTGTTATACACAGGTAGTGCTGAGGGGGGGGGTGTACAATTGGCTGCAGCCACGAGTTGGCGATTCTCCGGGGTGATCTGGCAGCGGATTGGTGCTTGTGTGAAGGGTCGTGGGTGATTGGCTACCACTGAGGCAATTGGGCAGCATGCAATTGTCAGCGTCTGTTCAGAGGGGGTGAGCAATTTTTGGCATTCCCCCCCCCAAAAAAGCTCAACAACTCTGGGCAATTCCCCTAAAGAAAGCTTAACAATTCTTGGCAATCTCCCACCATTTTCTTTTTGAGTCCCACAAAATAGTGGGCGTCTTATACATGGGGGCGTGTTATACGCGGAAAAATACGGTAAGTTTGCAAAGTTGAAACCCAGAAATGCCCATCTTTACATTAAAAAAAATCTGCTCCTGTATAAGGACACCGAGTAACTTTGATTTCTGGCATTTCCCTCCCATCTTGTTATGAACAGTATTTCAGGTGAGTTGCAAGGGAGGGAAGAACCCTTAAAAGGTGAGGAGCTACAACAGCTACCAGAAATCTAACTTCAGCAGTAGATTTGAAGGCAAAATGAGAGTCTCTGATTTACAACCTGGCAACTCTAACTGTTAAAACACAGGACTAGAACTAGTAAAAATCCTAGTGTACAACCGTCGATAATGTAGTCAGTTCCCCAAACACCCGGCCAATGTTACCACAAGGAGGAATTGGTACCAAATGATTCACATGCGTCAGTAACACTGGACCTTAAGCCAACGGCAACCCTGGTTGTCTGTACGTGATGAATAAACACTGAATGGGCACTCTGAATATTGCTTAGGTTGTTGACTCGAAGTAGTGAAGGGGGGGAACGTTCTTCTGCTTTTCATAATCCGTGATCCCCCCCCCCAGTGGCATTCACCAGATGTTGCTTTGAATCAGAACACACACATACACTCGCAGGAACAAAGTAAGCTGTTTACTAGATGGATCTTCTGGTTTCCCTCAGACTCAAATAATGCTTTAAAAAGACAAAGGAAGAGATGCTTTGATATCAACAATGAATGGATTTCACGTTCAATCAGGCAGATCTCTGCTATCTTCAGCCTAGCAAGTGCAGCGACATGCCTGTTCCCCAGTTTGTGACCCATCCCTACAAAACTTGAGTGCTCCTTACAAAACAGTGCACTGGAGCCTAGCCACTGTCAAGCGGAAGGATCATGTCTAACCTGATAAGAAGGCCAGCAAAATGGATGCCAGGTGAGTTGACAGAAGCCTTGCGAGGCAGCGAAGAGGAACATGTCGAATCGTCACAAAGGTATCGGTACGGTGTGGCTGCGGTCACAACAGAAGCCCTTGCTCTGATTTGGATGTCACACTGGATCAGTGCTGCACCTAGCTGCTTCCAGTCATCATCTCCCTTATCTTCCAAAGAGCATGCCAAGCCACACAGAACTGCTATGGATGCTGGAGAAGAGAGAGCAGCAGGAGGGGGAGGGAAATCACCAACCATCAATAGTAGAATAGGTACTGCCACTTTCCTTTGGTGAGGCTTGCTCCTGTTTGCCTTGCAAAAAGTGATGGGGGGAGTTTAGCCTACTCAGTTGGTTTGTCACGCTACTGCTAAAAGCACAAGGGGGAAGGCGAGTTAAAAGTTGCCAGCCTTGAATAAGGAAGCACTTTCATTGGCTAGTTTCTTATCCCAGCTTTGTTACTATTAACATTAAAGCTTTGTCAGGGTGGAATGATTTTGCTGTATTTTGCCATTGGGTATCACTTGGACTGAAGGGCAGCATGGAAACCTATCCAATAAAAATGAACAAACTACACTTCACATGCAGTTCCACCATTCTTTTTCTAGACTTTTGTTTAATAAAATGCAGCCATGGAGCCTGCAATTTGGAGGAGGAAATGGATCCAGATAGGTCAACCCCAACATCTGTTTTTATCACAATTGGTACATACTCTTTGTTTTCCAACACAGGGGTATAAAAACTGCTGCAGGTAATAGTAGGAAGGTGGTGTAAAGAGAAAGGCCAAAGAAGCCTCTCTTCCCCCTTTCAAATTATGGCCTTAACAACTGGATTTTGCTTTCTAAAAATCTGTAGTGTAAAAAAGAACTACACAACAAGAACTTCAGCCTTCAGTCATTGATTATCTAAGGCGGTGGTCAGCAAACTTTTCCAGCAGGGGGCCGGTCCACCGTCCCTCAGACCCTGTGGGGGGGCGGACCATATTTGGGGGGAGGAATATGAACAAATTCCTATGCCCCACAAATAACCCAGAGATGCATTTTAAATAAAATCACACATTCTACTCATGTAAAAACACCAGGCAGGCCCCACAAATAACCCAGAGATGCATTTTAAATAAAAAGGACACATTCTACTCATGTGAAAACACTGATTCCCGGACCGTCCACGGGCCGGATTTAGAAGGCGATCTGGCCGGATCTGGCCCCCAGACCTTAGTTTGCCTACCCACGATCTAAGGTCATAAAGTCAGCTATTTGGATAACAGCCATATTCACAATAGTTTTAGTAGATGTACATCCATTATAGCTGGTCAGATATTCATAATTAGAGAAAAGGTCCAAAATCAATAGTCAGGGAATGTCTTTGAGGTATAGAGTTGGAAGGGACCCCGAGGGTCATTCTAGTCCAACCCCCTGCAATCCTGGGTTATGCAGGTGGCCCATATGGGGTCTCATTGGGCTGGGTGCTACACAGAATAGGAGTTGGGGGTTGGGGGCAGGGGGGAGGGAGAAAAATACAAAATAGTATGACTGTTGAAGCCTTGTCATTTCTCTCCCCTCATCTCCCAACTCCTGCTGTGTGTTTAACATCCAGCTTGATGAAGAGCAAAGCATGCCTGCTATTTGGTGCCATTTGGGTTGGCCCTCGTAATAACTGTACAAATTTAAGCCTCTGGGCAAATGCAAATGTCTTTGTCTGGTGCTGAAAGATGCCAGGCATACCTGTTCTGGGAGGCCATCACAGCACTGCAGAGAGAGAAAGCAAAGTCACACACCCTCCATGCAACTCTTAGAGTGCAAGAGCCCTTGCAGGGTCTCTCACCAGCAGCTCTGTTGCAAAAGTGACTCAAAATGCAACTTACCTGTTCCACTTCCTTGACTTACGCACAAGACTTGAGCCAAGTTGACATGAACTTTTTACAACGCCCTTGCTTGAACCCACATACCTTCCTCCTCCTTTTCACTGCCTTAGCTCAGGTGTCTTTGACAGTGGCAGGCTCACACATTTCAACACGTGAAATTTTTCTCTCCCCCATACAGCCCTTAAAATTTCCATGTCATGAAAAGGTTCACCAGTTTAACAAACCTCTGTCAACTTGTTGTTAAAGACACCATAGGAGGGCAGTAGCCAAAAAAAATAAACAAAGTGTGAACCCTCAGCCTGCAACATGTAAAATGTTTCTGGGTACTTTCCCCTCAAGTCACTTTTCAGAAATTAGCTACTGGTCACATTCACACACAACAGTCTTTCACTCATTTCATTTACAAGACTAACCGGGTGACAGTGATGAGAAGCAAGTGCTAGTAAAATGCTCTGGCATTTCACCACAACTTCAACTGGACTACAGTCGCCCCTTGGTTGACAAACACCTTGCAAGTCAAACGTTTTGGCTCCTGGACGCCACGAACCTGGAAGTGAGTGTCCTGCTTTGCAAACGTTCTTTAGAACCCGAACACCAGACGGGGCTTCCTGCAGCCAATCGGAAGCCACGCCTTGGTTTCCGAACGTTTCGTAAGTCGAACGGACTTCCAGAATGGATTCCGTTCAACTTCCGAGGTACAACTGTATATATTTCTGAAGTCCCAGACATTTGATATCGTGTCTATACTTTCAAAAGACATTTTCAACTGCTGGTGCAAAGAAATTGCAAGAAAAATCAGCTCTTCAATTTTCACTCAGTCCTAACAAAAACGTCATAGACAGCCCTAAGAAATTAAGTCGAAAATACATTTTCATGCAAAAGGAAATTGAGCAGCACCAATATCACATAATCAGCATACAGCAAAGTGTTCTCTCCTTGTTTAGTTTGCAGGCTCTAGTCCTACAAACGCTGCCAAATCCGGTGTCCTACTTCACTAGAATGAGAAATGTTTGCCATGGGCTTTGTCCAATGAAACTGATAGCACTGCAGCTCCAACCATCAGCTCATGTCTAGAACCAAAATTCTTATGATAGCCACACAAACCCCTCTCACTGCTGGGACATATTTGCTATGTATGTGGAACACATTCAGTTGCCCCTAGCTACTCTCCTAATAGGTCACATAAACCAGAGGTGGGCAATCTTTTTTCTCTCTGCACTCCTTCAAGGTCAGAGCTGATAATGGAATCAGCCAGATCCAAAAGCATCCTGTATTAACTAACATGAAATAAAGTCCAACTTGTTTCAGTTTTCAGCATGGCTGTTTCAGATACGGGTGTGGGAGGCAAGAGACAGTACAGTGGTACCTCGGTTTATGAACACAATTGGTTCCGGAAGTCTGTTCATAAACTGAAGCGTTCATAAACTGAAGCGAACTTTTCCATTGAAAGTAATGGAAAGTGAATTAATCCGTTCCAGACAGTCCGCGGAGTAAGCGTTCATAAACTGAAGCAAACTTTCCCATTGAAAGTAATGGAAAGTGGATTAATCCGTTCCAGACGGGTCTGTGGAGTACTTAAACTGAAGCGTTCATAAACTGAAGCATGGGTGTAATTGGTTCCGGAAGTCTGTTCATAAACTGAAGCGTTCATAAACTGAAGCAAACTTTCCCATTGAAAGTAATGGAAAATGAATTAATCCGTTCCAGATGGGTCCGCGGCGTTCATAAACCGAAAATTCATAAACCGAGGTGTTCATAAACTGAGGTTCCACTGTACAGCAGATCAATACAGCTACTGTTCTGGAAAGCAAGTGAAAGTAATTCCTTTCTGACATGGGTGTGGGTGTGGGTGGGTGGGTGTGGGGGAGAGAGAGAGAGAGAGGGAGAGAGGGAGAGGAAGAGGAAGGGGGGGAGGGAGAGAGATCTACTCTGCTGGTAGATTTTACACTCCTATTTAAGGTGCTGTGTTTGGAGAGAATTTGTTCTCAGACATCTGAGGGATAAACTTCTTTTCCCTAAGCCATACAACCAGGAAACTTATTTTATCTTTTGTCCTTTAAATCAATTTATTTTTATCAAATGAATTATTTCCTCTTCCCATTGTTCTGAAACCACAAAGGAACAGAAAGGAAGGAATTCTGATGGCATGTAAGAATGGGGCAACTTCAGGAGAAAGTTGCACGAAGCCCACCACACCTGCCTTGATATCACATTCAGTTAATTTAGCTGCATTTCAGTGTCTGCTCCCAAAAATCTTTCACTTGCTTTTTCCCACATCACTTTAATTTTTCTCCTATACTTTAGATTGCCAATATCATTGGCTGGAGGCCATCACACCTGCCCATTCCATTCCTCCACCAAACTCTTTCTTTCTCCGTCTTCTACCTGCTTCTACCTGTAGCAATCAATATTCAGAGGCAGCCTGTTCCACGTCAATCAGCTGGTACCATCAGGAAGTTCTTCCTAATGTGCAGGCAAAGCCCCCTTTCTTGCTGTTTAAAGTCGTTTGTTTGGACCCTATCCTAAAGCAACGCAACACCTATTTGCTTCCTCACCTGGTGTGAGTGACAGCTGGTTTCCTTTGCCCCATGAACTGCCCCAGTGGCACACAGGGCAAGATGCATTCGGTTTGCTCCCAAAGTCCCTAGTTTGAAGACTCTGGGACCTTATAACAGTGCCATGAAGGAATCTGCTACAACTGCTCACAGTAAGCAAACATCCATACAGTACAAGCCTTTTGGAGCCAAATCCCCAAAACAAACCCAAAACCTCTCGCAACAGTTTCTCTTGTACACAACTATTGCCCTTTCTTCATACTCACCTGTGGCACAGAGTCATTTCCTGTTCCTGCCAGGTCCTCTCTCTGAACTGGCTTATCTATTCCAGGCATCCCCAAACTTCGGCCCTCCAGATGTTTTGGACTACAATTCCCATCATCCCTGACCACTGGTCCTCTTAGCTAGGGATCATGGGAGTCTGGAGGGCCGCAGTTTGGGGATGCCTGATCTATGCTGTTGTGTAACATAGGATGTTTATGCTGAAAACCTCAGCTGTTGCTGCCAAATTTTATTAATGCATTTACACGCAGGCTCTTTCTCATGGGCTGTCTTTTATTACAATTGCAAAAGCAGTGACAACTCCCTTCCATTCTCTAGTCTGAAGCAACTGGAAACAATGAGAAAATTCTTTATACCACATCAGCAGCACATAATCTAACCGAACTTTCCTAGCCAAATTACTAAAGGATCTTGGTCAAATCAAATGTTCATTTGCTGACATCTAATGGCAATTTAAAGTATTGCAAGGAGTCAAAAGCAACAACCCCTCGCCTGTGCACAAACCAATTTTAACATTAAATACTTCATCTTTACGTTTCAGTAACTGTAGTTTAGTTAATTTTATTTTTGTAAGTAACTGGCCTTTTATCTACAAATAACTAAAATTATCTTCTTAGTGGTAAATTCTTTTTTATAAAGTGATGCTAGGTTGGTAAATCAGGCCATCATTTTTATCCTATAAATTAATGTATGAAGGATATTTTCCAGGTTTCAAAACTCATATTAGTGAAACAAGGCATGTGAAGTCTTTGTTTAGTATTATTTGGGATAAAAAGTAAGCTAATTCTATTAAATGCCTATATTAGATAAAAAACCAATAGCTGCCCTCAAAGAGAGAGAGAGAGAGAGAGAGAGAGAGAGAGAGAGAGAGAGAGAGAGAGAGAGAGAGAGAGAGATTGGATTTGATATCCCGCTTTATCACTACCCGAAGGAGTCTCAAAGCGGCTAACAACCTCCTTTCCCCTCCCCCCCCCACAACAAACACTCTTTAAGGTGGGTGGGGCTGAGAGACTTCAGAGAAGTATGACTAGCCCAAGGTCACCCAGCAGCTGCATGTGGAGGAGCAGAGACGTGAACCCGGTTCCCCAGATTACGAGTCTACTGCTCTTAACCACTACACCGCACTGGCTCTCAAAGGGATGAAAGGTACGTTGTGATGGCGTGACCTCTGGAAACCTAGAAAATGCCTCGCCCTATTGTGAGCCCAATTATAAGCCAAACCAGACCCTGCTGTGCCCCCAAGAAGGGTGACAGGATCCAATCCCTCCCCTTCCTTAAATAATAGGACTGGTGGTGGGATGACGATAAGTGGTCAGAGGGAGAAGAGGCAGCAGATTGGGAGGCGAAGATGTCGGAAGCTGAAGAGGCGATCAGGCTTAGTGAGCAGGAAGAGGCTTTGACAGAGAGCAGTCCAGGAAAGGAAGGGGCCAGGAGACAGAGATGAGGCAGGCTGCTGACGAATCCAGGGAGTCTTCCCCTCCCCACTGGTCTCCCAGAACACACAGAGGAATGAAGAGGGCAGAGCAAAGAGAGAGAAGATGAAGGAGCTTTGTGCTGCTGGGGAAGGACCCAGGTAGAAGCCTTCGAGCGGGGAGGGGAGGCAAGGACCTACAGTTTTCACAACTGCCTCATTGAGGCAAGACTTACTGGGAAGAGTTGTCCTGACTACGAGGACTGAGCTGCTTTGTTTCTTTGAATAAAGAGTTAATTTCACTGATACCTTGTTGAGTTACTGCTGACTTGCTCCTGACAGTAGACTAAGGGGGAAAAGGCTTGTTTTGAGCTCTGAAAAGTGCTGCATGGCAATGTCTGTTTCTCTCTGGAGATCTAATGTTGGAGCAGTGTGATTTGGCTGTCCACTGGGAGTGCTTAAGCTGGGCCACCACCTATGCCCAACTTGTACATTTGTAAAGAAACAGCATAAACCTCCAGGGACCTCCTACCAAAGAAACCCAAACCTGAGTGAGTGAACTTCTCACTGCCCAAGGATGTGGGGAGAACACAAAAATGGGAGGAATTAAATGCAGCGCTAAGGGAGGTATGTGCACTGTGAATGCGTTTCGCTTGCACAACGGGACTTTCTCCCCCCCCCTCCTCCCCCGTATATTCTCTGTACGTGCCCTAAACCTGTTCTGAGAGTTTCCCCAACCCTCCAGAGCAGGGCAGAGGAGGAGGAGAAGTGTTATTATTATTATTATTATTATTATTATTATTATTATTATTATTTAGTTATTTATACCCCGCCCATCTGGCTGGGTTTCCCCAGCCACTCTGGGCGGTTTCCAACAGAATATGAACATATAATAACCTATTAAACATTAAAAGCTTCCCTAAACAGATGTCTTCTAAAAGTCTGGTAGTTGTTTTTCTCTTTGACACCTGGTGGGAGGGCGTTCCTCAGGGCAGGTGCCACTACCGAGAAGGCCCTCTGCCTGGTTCCCTGTAACTTGGCTTCTCTTAGCGAGGGAACCGCCAGAAGGCCCTCGGCATTGGACCTCAGTGTCCAAGCAGAACGATGGGGGTGGAGACGCTCCTTCAGGTATACTGGACCGAAGCCATTTAGGGCTTTAAAGGTCAGCACCAACACTTTGAATAGCTGTCCAATGCTGCACAAAATCTTTTACTGTCATATTTTAAAATCATTCTTCATTTGCTTCTACTCACTACAAGGTTATCATTGTTATCATTCATTATATTTTAAGAAGCAATGAAGAAGATTTTCAAATTAGCAAACCAGACACTCCAGTGGTAAGGACCAACCATAAGACAAAAAAGCAACCGTTTCCCTTTTCTTTCTTCCACCCCAGAGGTTGGCAACCTAAGGCCCGTGGGCCGGATGCAGCCCAATTGCCTTCTCAATCCGGCATGATTCCCAAACCATGGGTGGTTTGGGAATCTGCGTGTTTTTACATGATTAGAATGTGTGCTTTTGATCTGGGCTATTTTAAAATGAGGCTGCTTTTTAAAAAAAATTAAATCTTAAATTGTATCTTAACCTGTATTTTAATTAATTGTTTTTTTCTTTTATGCCTTATTGTAATTTTTCTGTGTCAGCCGCCCTGAGCCCGGTTTTGACTGGGGAGGGCGGGGTATGAATAAAAATTTATCATAATCATTATTATTATTATTATTATTTTATTTAAAATGCATCTATGAGTTATTTGTAGGGCCTGCCTGTGTTTTTACATGAGTAGAATGTGTGCTTTTATTTAAAACTTGCTGGCCCGGCCACGCGTTGCTGTGGCTCAGTCTGTTAAAGGGAGCCTCAGAGTCCTCCTTCAGACTCCCCTGACCTTCAGAGTCCCCCTGTTTTACGCGTGTTCTGTTTAGGGAGGTGCATCCCTGTGACTCCCCCCACCCTGTCCCAACCCATGAGCTATCCCGCCCCCTCCTCCCCCCATCCCCCACCCAGGTGAGCCCCACCTCCACTCGGCCAAGTCTGGAAAGCCAAGCCGAGATGCTGTGGAGATGGAATTTTTCCTAGGTGCAGTACCACTGTAGCCGTCGCTAGAGGGCGCTGCTTTGCAACCGCTCCTGTGCTCCCAGCATGCACTTTCGTCTGATTTGTGAGTTCTGGAGCACGGGGTTTGGGGGGGGGGGTTACGTGGCCCAGGTGTGACATCTATATATACATCTGTCTACGCAAATGGTTTTTGCTTCCTCTCATATTCGCACGTGACGTTTTGTCAAAATTTGAACAAGCAGTTTCGGAGAAACGTGGACACAAACACACATGCCCTTTTTAGATTCTTCTATATATATAGATGCATCTCTGGGTTATTTGTGGAGCATAGGAATTCGTTCATTCCCCCCCCCAAAAAAAAAATCGCCCAGCCCACCACATGGTCTGAGAGAGGGTGGACCGGCCCACGGCTGAAAAAGGTTGCTGACCACCCATTCATTTTCTCCCTAAGCACATCTCTCAGTCCATACAGCTGAACTGACCATTCAAAGGTTGGGCTAAGCATCGCAGATCAGTTGGGGTGACATCCAGCATCTCACAGACAGCACCACAGATGGTAACAGAAGTATTTCCTGGAGAGAATCCAGTCCCATGTATATGTATTTCTCCACCACCTAGGCAACCTTGAAGGGGGGGGGGAAAGAAAATTTGCATTGAGCTAAATAATTGCCAGCTGCTGAAATCTTTTTGCTAACATCAGCATAGCTGCCAAGTTTTCCCTTTTCTCGCGAGGAAGCCTATTCAGCATAAGGGAAAATCCCTGTAAAAAAGGGATAACTTGGCAGCTATGAACATCAGTCAATCCAGAAATATGAAATACCCAGCTTCCCATAACATCAGCGGCTTATTATGTAGCAAAAAGCCATTGGAAGTAGTCTATGAAGACACAGGCAGCTCTTGTGCCTTCCATATATCCACAAGGAAAGCAATGCTATTCAAGATGGAAAGCCCACAACCACGAGTAACAGCTGACACACAAAAAGAGTATACAACAGATAAGCTCTTGAGCAGGTTACAGAAAGCTCCACCATAGCCTCAGAATACAAGGCAGTGACTAAATACCCCATTAGTATCCAAAGAGGTTTTTTAGTTCAGCGCCTGCAGAGTTATGTGTTTCTACAATATATCGCTATTAATGAGCTATACTAAAGTCCTGTGATACCCTTCATTTAACAGTTAATACATTGTTTCGCTGGCCATTTACTATTACCATAGCATACCTCTGAATGTGCCCAGAGTAAAGCAAGACACAAAGAGAGAGAGAGAGAGGTGGTGAAGATCGGGTACTGGGGTTTGGGCATTTCTTCCAAAGTCAGTAATGGATTTCTGAAACTTAAGAATTTGCAAGAGTCTTTGCTGCAGGAAACAAACTGCTCAAGATTTACTTTAGAGTATTTCCTGAGACAATAGAAAAGCAGGAAAGACTGTTCATTTACTGCAAGTCAGGCGGCTTTCAGCAGAAAGAGTATTAAACCTGAGAGCATTGGGATGTATGCTTTAAGCAAGAAGCACACGTTTCTTGTAAGACAAGCTACACACTTTCTCTCTACCAGGAAAAATATTTTTAAAAGCAGAGATAACAAGTACAGTGGTACCTCTACTTACGAATTTAATGCGTTCCGAACACACATTTGTAAGTCGAAAAAAATTGTAAGTCGAATCCCATAGGAATGCATTGGGGGGGGGGGAATTCGTAAGTCGAAGCAACCCTATCTAAAAATTCGTAAGTAGAAAAAATCCTATCTAAACCGCATCCAAGATGGCAGACGGAGCTCCGTTCGTAAGTAGAAACATTCGTAAGTAGAGGTACCACTGTAGTCTCACGATTACACCATTGACTGCAGCCCATGAGTTCTCCTATCTATGCTGTTATAACGAGGAGTTTACCAGCTCATAGATGAAAATTATGGTTAGAAGAGCCACTTGGCTTGGCATGCCACCTTCTCTCCTGTACCATCTGGGCTATGACACCGCCCTTGCATCTCTGAGTGAGGCAAAGGCATATCACATAGTGATCTCCAATCTCAATCTCAATCTCAATCGCATGTTATCTGTGGCCCATTAGCAGTAGGAATTCACTATGGCTTCAAGTTTCAGACACCTGCATATCTTAGAAATCTGTCTGTACCAACATATTGGTGTATTTTCACCAAAGCCAGATTAAATGGCAGACTGAGAGGTATCCCTTATCAAAATAGGATCTGTGTATGCTCTCAGGACGTCAACTGCATGAGGCATATTTTATTGCATTGCGGTCAAGCTAGGGAACTATTGATTAAACCACTATTGGCAAATTGGCCGGGCCAGTCTGAAGCCTACTATATCAAATACCTTCTGGACGACAAGTCCAATGATATCACAGTGGACGTGGCAAAGTTTCTTTCAGTAGTCATACGAATCAAAGATCAACATACCCATGACTAAACAAATAGCACTTCAGTCTGTATGAATGTGTATTTTTTTCTGAAGCCATGTTATGGGTCGTTGGACCACAATAAAGATTATTATTATTGTTGTTATTATTGTTATTGTTATATTATGTTGTTATAATATATTGCCATTGTCCTGTGTCTGCATTCCACGCCACTCCAACAAGATCAAAATAAAATTATCTTGTAAGCCTGCTTACCAAAGCTGTTGTTCACAGACATAACCATCAGGACAGAAGGGAACACCAAGTGGGAGGAAGCCCACCCTCGGAGGGCATCTCCGCCTGTGACGTTATACTCCCCGGCGGGAAGCTGCGGGAGTTTGCAGCTCAAAGTTGTGTTGTTGCCAACAACATTGGCACAGGGAGAGCCCCCAATGAAAACATACATGTCTTCTGTCCGCCTGATCCGTGACACCCTGATTGTCAGATGCTGATTCACAGAAGGTAGAAGGGAAAGAAAGACAGGTGTGGAATCTTCACTGTAGTTTATTTCCCCGATATGGTACGAGGCACCATCTATGTTCAGCTGTACTGTGGCAACCCCAGTGCCTGGAGGGGTGAGGCACCCAAGAGCCCAGTATGTGACCCTGGTGAGGGGACAGTGGCGCTCTCCTATGAGAATGGAGGTCTCGTTCCTGCCTCGTAATGCCATGCCATCTAGTGTGAGGAGGCCTCTGCCGTTGACGCTGAAATTCTGGGGGTAAAATTGAAGGACGTGGGGAACAACTCTGAAAATGCTGGAGCCTTTCTGCCTCAGGCACGCTTGACCCCAGCTTCTGCTCAGCACAGAAACACTGTGTTCTCCAGCACCAAGGCTGCCTGTCTGGCACCTGATCCAGGTTTCATTCAAAGTCGTGACGTTGCAAGGGAGATGACCATCCACCTCTATCAAGGTTTCATCCCCTGCTCTATCTAATTGCTGGCCTCTGATCAACAAGTAAGTGAGCCTCCCGTTCCACTTCATGGTCACAGCATCAATAACAAGGGTCAGGTTTTCAAGAAGGTGAAGTGAGCAGCCCCCCAGGCAGTGGCTAGTGATCCCATTCACAGTCACCGTGACGCTAAGGACTTGAGACGCACCACGCAGCTGCCAGTCATTCAGAACAGGATCACCTGGGGAAAGGGCACATTTTATGAGGCTGTTGTTTGAACTCTGAATCTCACAGGTGAAGTTGCCCATTAGATTCACCCAAGCTGAATTTGCCCACGATTTTAAAGAAACACCAGATATGGTGAGCAACTGCCCTCCACATATGGAGCCACGAGACGGAAAAATCGTCTTTATAAGGGGGGCTACCGTTACATGCTGCATCTCTGCTGGTATGTTGGCATAGCCCACTTGCCTCTGGAGAATTCTTAAAAGATACTGTCCTGGTTCTAGTGCGCTTAGGGGTACAGAGCACTGAAATCCGACCGCAGAGTGGTTGGTGTTCTCCACCTCAAGTTGGCATTCCTCATCTCCCAGCATAGTCATTGAATTGGTCACATGGGTTCCATTTATGCTCAGCCGTAAACTATCATTCAGCATTTCTACTCTAATATCTGTAATATCTGGAGTCAAAGACGTTTTGTAAAGAAAGTTAACGTTCTCCTTTGAGAAACTCAAGGCAGGCGTGTCCACAGATGACCTGTTGCCCATGAGCACCTCCACTTGCGCTGGGAAGTCTTTTAAGGTGGCATTGGCTAGCTGAGTGACAGGTGGAGTCTGACACAAAATCCTCCCATCGTTCACACTGGTAACGGGACAAAGCTGTGAGCCTACCAAGACTGAGACCATGTCTGGGCTGTTGGTAAAGCCTGTTCCGGAGATTGTGAGCAATGTCCCACCTAGGAAACAGATAATAAAATCTCAGTGCACCAAAACCCAACTTACAAAGTCTAATATTACATTTAGACTTAGGCAGTGTAGAACTATGCAAATGAGAACTGAGTTAGTTCCTAAACAGCTACCATTGCATTTTATGGGACACACTAAATGGGCTGCAATTTGGGATACAGTTGTGTGCCGTGCACACAAGGTTCAACAACAGCACTGTAGCTTTAGCTCCTGCTCCAACGATGGGTGTCATCTATCTGTGATCCTTGAGCATCTTACTGCATGAAAATGTATGTATGATGTATTGATAGTGTTTACCCAGCAAGGAACCGCAACATGGCTCCATTTTGAAGATCTCTGTGACATACTGGATTAATGGCTCCACTCTAGAAAGAAAGAAAAAAGAAGAGACCCATACAATTCAGTTGTGCATTTTTTCTTATATGCAGAGTCTTATTTCTGCGCTTGATAAGACTGAATTTAATTTTCCTCCATGTCGGACTAACGCACATGGCAGCTGTGCTTTACATGATCTTTGTAGGCCTTTTCCAATCTTTTTTGGACAAGTCACAAACTGCTGCATGTAGGTGCCTCCATGTGATCCCTGCTGGGCTGAAGACCCAACAGACCCGTACATTCTGGCAGGAAACTACATGGTGGCCACTAAAGGTTCGCCCCCACTTCCACTTGCTGGGAAAACATGGTGTTTTCTGCTGGATGGAAACAAACGTCAATCTGTAGAAAACCCAACTGACGTTTGTTCCGATTCCACAGTTTTTCCAGAGAAAGTGGTGGAACAATGAAAAACTGCTCAGACCCTGACCTAGAAGGCACAAGTCAAGCAGAAAACCTCTCACCCCCATGTTTGCTAGGCACAGGACTAGCAAGTGTGGACAAGCCCTAGCTGTCTGGAGGCTTTAATTTTTTACTCTGAGCTCATCTTCTTACTGTTTGAGAAGAGCCTGTCTGAATAATTTTTAGTTTTTCAGTCTAAAGAATTGAAATAACTTACCACAGCCCATACATAGATGTTTGTGTGTAAGTGTACACACACACACACATCTACAACCATGATATTAAACCCTTCAGAATAGTTCGATCAGCAAGAAAACACTAAAACATTTTTAAATAATACCCAAACAACATAGATCTCGCTTGTCAGCAAATATTCATTGGTAGGGATTATATTACAGTCTCATTTTTTATCATTCCCTTAAAAGAATTCACAGTAAATTAAGTTATATTTGCTTACCCGCTAGTGCCTAGTGAGACGTTATTGAAAATGACAGAAAAGCTGTATAATCCATTTGTCAGAGAAGGCAGCACCACACTGATTCCATGATCTGATAGTGCTTGGATTTGTCCTACAGACTCCTGAATTTTGAACTGCACGCCCAGACAGGTATAATTGGTGAGGGGTGATATTCCTATGTGGAGCACCTGACCCCCTGCAGAGAATGAAAGACAACTTGGAGACGTTGCTATTAATACAGTGAAAAGCATGACCTATTTCCATGACAAATGCTGATGCAGTGGAAGAAGAATATAGCCATTGTGGCTGGTTGCCACTGATAGACTTATCCTCTTTCAATGTATTCAATCCTCTTTCAAAGCCTGTTGAGTGGCAAAACAAGACACGACACAAGGTAGTAAATTCCGGGGGGTGACCCAGAGCAGAAGCAGCCCCCTTTTATTGAGATTCTGTTACAAAGTAAATCATTAACAACCAGTGCAGTCTTCCTCCAATGACAGCCAGGACATCCCAGAAAAGGTGGTACTTCCCCATGTGTCACATCCTGCCAACACCCAAATTTCCCTCCATAAGGGAAGTGCCTGATCCTCACGTATCCCTCAGACACCTCCTTATCACATGTGCACTCTTTACACATTCCCCTCCTCTCAATCTTGTGACTACTGCTAGCTTCCCAAAACCTCCTCCCCATTCCATTGTTTTCCTCCCGACCTGGGTTCAACCTTTCTGGCTTAAACCTGCTTCCCCTGACACAACTTGCCCAAACCAGTTCCATCCTGCTCTCCCCACCTCTATCCAGTCCTGTGGTGACCTGCTGCCCTGCTCTGTCCCAATGACCCAACCTATAGATATGTGTGTGCCTATACTGACGTACAATGTGGCTTGCCAGCATTGCACGCGATAACAACCTTTTACATTTGACAGCTCTACTTGCCAGGCTTGATGTGGCTTGCCGACATCAACCCCAGGATCACTCCCACATCAGCCATCCAAGTGGAGGGAGTGAATTCTACTGTGAAGAAGTACAGTGGTACCTCTGGTTACGAACTTAATTCATTCCGGAGGTCCGTTCTTAACCTGAGGTACCACTTGAGCTAATGGGGCCTCCCGCTGCCACCGCGCCGCTGCCGCGCGATTTCTATTCTCATCCTAAGGTAAAGTTCTTAACCCGAGGTACTACTTCCAGGTTAGCGGAGTCTGTAACCCAAAGTGTTTGTAACCCGAGTTACCATTGTACATTCATTTGTCTGCCCTGACTCTTCCAACATTTAGCTTCATTGGATAGCCCCAAGTTATCACATTACGAGAGATGGGGGAACTTTTCACTAGTCACTTTCTCCACACCATCAACCACCTCCCTTTTCACTCACCTTTTCTCCAAATTATAAAGCTCCAAATGTTGCAACATTTCCTCATATGGGACTTGCTCCATCCCCTTGGTCCTTTTGGTTGCCCTGTTTCTGTACCTTTTCCAGCTCTACAATAGTCTTTTTGAGGTGACCAGAACTTTACAAAGCATCCCAAGAGTGAATGGACCATAGAGGTGTATAATGGCATCATAATATTGGCAGCTTTGTTTTCAGTCCCTGTCCTAAGGATACCTAACATGGAATTTGTATTTTTCTCAGCTGCTGTTCATTGAGTCACCATTTTCATTCTGCTGTCTATCTACTATGACCCTAGGCCAGGGGTCGACAAGGTTTGCCTTGCCTTGGCCGGTTCACTCCAGCGGAGATCCTTCCATGGGCTGGATCACACACGTGACTGCAATCTCCAGTGCCATGAAAGCCAGTCCCTGCGTCGCACTGCACCACTTTAGCACAGCATGTGGGGACTCACCGAGCAGGTGGCTCGGTTCGGGGGCAGCTCATGGGCCAGTTAAATGACCCGCTTGTGGCCCATGGGCCTTAGGTTGCCGACCCCTGCCCTAGTCAATCACCGCCAGTTCAGACCTCATTAACATATATGTAAAATCAGTATTCGGATGTAAGCTGCCATTGATATGGAGGTCTTATCAGTTAATAGTCATCAATAGATCTAATCTCCTTTCTTTGCTGGCTCTTATCAATCCTTTCATTCAATTGGTACTCAAGGACTATTCTGCACTCACAGTGCATGTGGGATTTTCTTCTGAAGGTGAACTACATGAGGCATGTGCGTGTTCTCAGGCTTCAGCAGCATGACAGGATATTGAATAAGGAGCAGAGGAGTGGCATCCACAATCTCCTTACCTATATTTCAAATACTGTAATAAGATGAACAAGCAAATCTGCCAGCTTTGAGTATGAATGTGCTTATACCAGCCCATGACAGTAAGGCCTCATCCACACTTCTGCTTGTCCACTGCTTTCTCCTGGGAAAACTCTTTGTTTACTGCTAAATTGGAGCAAACAGCAAGTGGGTTCGTTACGGATTGACGTTTGCTCAGATTTAGCACTAGAGAGCATGTTTCCTGGGCTAAAGCAATGGGGCAAAGGCAAAAACACTGGGACCCATGTCTAGAAAGTGTGGGAGAACAGGAAAATTGCTTGGACCCATGCTTTCTAGGCACAGGACGAGTAGAAGACCTGAGACAGTAGAAGTGTGGTCTCCAGGCCCATTTCAGAAAATGTAATTCATTCTATTATTATTTCCACAAGAAGCTGCTTGGGGCAAGCGCCTGTTTTCCCACTGACACACATAACACCAGGAGCAGTTTATTTATATGAATCACCAATGTATCTGAGCTGCTGTGTCCTCTTCCTGCATTGTTTAGAACCACTTCTGAAACATATAATGTGCAGCCAGTTACATTTTAAAATACCTAAACAAAGGAAAATTGGAAGAAGAGGAAGAGGAGGAGGAAGAAGAAGATAACAACAACGATGATGGTGATGTACAGGGATTTTTGCCCCTTTTACCTGCTGTGCTGCTTCTGTTTCTGCTCCATGACAAAATGAGTGGATTTAGTGATGGATCATATGTGAATGTATTGGCAAAGACTGCAGGCCCGTGCTCATTAACCAGCATGAGACGGGGAGTATAGTCTTCTCCACTCTGGAAGGAATGAACAGAAAATGAATAACCGTAGGGACTGTGCACTAGTAAGTCATTTCCTCCAGAGACAATGAAAGGTAGTAGGTTTGAGGTAATACGCATGTGTTGATTAGTGCTTTTACACTACGTAACAGCCACTCATCCCTCCTGTAATGAGGATCCTGTTGCTCCTAAACCATTGTACAGTGGCATTCAACTGGTTAATTGCATGAATGCTTGCACAATGGGACATTCACCTCTCTCCTCGCCTCATGCACAACCTGCACTATTCCCAGATCTGCTATGGAGGGTTGGGGGCAAATGTCATAACAGATTTAGGGCACCCGGGGGGTGTCATTGTGGGAGCAGAAGTCATTCAGCTCACACAATTATTTAGTTGAATACTGTGCAAAGGGACCTACTTCTGAGCAGAAATGTATACAATTGTACAATAAGTTAAATAGGCAATGACTTACTAATAAGCCTCTGATCTTTAGCTCCTGCACAGCATTGGCCATTAGGTGGGGGATTCTTTCACATCCACCTGTACTTTTTGTGCAATAGTATTTGCTGAAACTAATTTATAGAGCAGTGGTCCCCAACAGGTGGTCCGCGGACCCCCAGGGGTCCGCGAGCTACCGTATGCCAGAGGGGTCCGCAAGATGCTATTAGAATAAAAAATATATTAAATATATTTCGTATGATAACAGATTTTTTGTTTTGGCCGCTTCCTGCATGAGCAGAGTCTAGCGCAAAACTAGAATTAGATAGAGGCAGTAGTTCTGCTGTATGCCGTTAGGTGGCGCTTTACAAACACTACTGTTTTGCAAAGAGGCAGCGCACGCATTCTACTAACGCTCACCTCCCCAAGATGCTTTGCGCGTGTCGGCTTCATTTGTGCGCTACTGCGCAGGTATCCTGTCTTCTCCATTCCCCTCCCTCCTCCCTGGCGCGCACTGCCTCTTTACAAAACAGTAGTGTTTGTAAACAAAGCGTTGTTTTTCGCGGAAGCTACAGTTCGCGTAGTTAAAAATGGACCGTTGGTTAAAAAGTGGTTCATCTCATTAAGAACTGAAAATTAAAACTAACTGTATACTGATGGAGTACTCTGTTGTAACTGTAAAAAACGTATAAATATAAAATATAAAAAGACTCTTAATTTGGCTCTCACTTTTTAATTTTAGGATTAGGAATTAATGGGGGTCCTTGTCACAATAGCGGCTCGATGAGGGGTCCTCGAGAAAATTTTGTTGGGAACCCCTGTTATAGAGAATAACTGAACTCAGATGAACCCACCACAGGAATAACACATGCTATGCATGTTGTGCAAGGGAAAGTTGGAGGGGAGGGCTTAGATCTTGGGTGGGCAAACTAAGGCCTGGGGGCCGGATGCAGCCCAATTGCCTTCTAAATCCGGCCCGTGGACGGGCCGGGAATCAGCGTGTTTTTACATGAGTAGAATGTGCCCTTTTATTTAAAATGCATCTCTGGGTTATTTGTGGGGCCTGCCTGGTGTTTTGACATGAGTAGAATGTGTGCTTTAATTTAAAATGCATCTCTGGGTTATTTGTGGGGCATAGGAATTCGTTCTTTTCTTCTTCTTCTTCTTCTTCTTCTTCTTCTTCAAAATATAGTCCGGCCCCCCACAAGGTCTGCGGGACAGTGGACCGGCCCCTGCTAAAAAAAGTTTGCTGACCCCTGGCTTAGATCAATTATGCCTTCTCTTGCAACAAAAATGAAGGTATTACTTACCCGAGGAGGAAGCCTGCATTCAATTTTCATTGAATTGCTGGTATTGGCATTAATTGGACAGGGCTGGGAACCAAATTGCACCGAGATTATCCCATCTAAGCCTGAACCCATGATGGTTACTGGAATCCCTCCTATAAAAACCAGGATTTCATTACAACAAACATGCAGGAATGTCATTTGAAAAACCATTCATACGTGCGCCACTGCTATAATAGTGCATGTTTTAAAAGATTAGGAGGATCTGAAAATTTGGATTCTTTTCTTTACCTCTCTGCCTTTGCCTTCCATATGCCTATGGTCCTAAACCTCAGGTAGTTTCAAGACAGCCTCCTGATTTGTTTGCATAACGTTTGCAGGGAGGTTAGACAATGTCGGCTTTTTATTGCACTTTTGTTCTGATTTCTTTGTAGAGAGGTTAGACAACACTGACTGCATCAAACAAATGTTATTCCAGTGCCGTTTTGTGTCGTTTTCCTCGTCACAAAAAGTGCAATTTGGGGGGTGGGGAGTAGGTTTGTTGTGCAAGAGCTCCAAGTCAACTTTTAATTGTATAGCATGAGTTGTTGACTGAATCCCATCAAAATTAGCATCAGTCTGGAACTGCCCTCAGATTGCCATCTCCTGGCAGGGATATTCAGAAAGGCTTTTAAAGGAAACCACAAAGCAAAAGATTAACCTTAAATGGACCTAGGTTATTCCAAAAGTTTTAAAGCATCTGTTCAATCTCTCCAGGGCCATCTTGAGCATATCCGGTGCCACGGTGCAAAGTTCCCTCCGCCCCCCGTTTCCCAGAGTTTTTTAGGGAGGACGGCGCTGCCGGCAGAGCTGGAGGAGGCAGGCAGTGGCTGGAGGGCGGTTCCTCTGGCGGGTAAGAGGCGGAGGCTGGACGCTGTGCCTCCCAGCTTAGCTGGCCACTTCGTGCCGCAGTGGCCATGGCAGACGGAGGCTCCGGGGGCACGGCATGGCGGAGGCGGGCAAGGGCGGTGAGCTAATGCCGGGAGGCAACACATCTAGCCTCCGCCTCTTCCCTGGCGCCCTGGTGCCCTGCACTACTAGCCTCTATGGGTAAGATACCCCTGAATCTCTCTGAGCTAGAGTATCATCAACTTTTTGAGACATTCAGACAGGACCAAAAAAAAAAAATGGATTTGCCAATGAGCCATCTAAATTTGAAATAGAGCTGTTAAATAATGACACCAAGATTATCTCTAGGGTGTACCAACTCCTCCTTGACTGGGAAGTCAAGGAGGAGGAGGTGAAGGCGGTAATGATCAAGTGGGTGCAGGATATCGGATGCCCTATTATGATGAGAGAATGGGAATCACAGCATGAACTTTACTGCATGCTGCTACCCTTAAAGAAAATATGGTGAAAATGCAGTTTCGGTGGTCCCTTACACCATCAAAACTCTCCAAGATGTATAAAAATAGTTCGAATACCGGTAAGTGTTGGAAGTGTAGAGAAAAAGTAGGAGATTTTTACCATATGTAGTGGACATGCAGAAAGGTCAAGGAGTTATGGAATATTGTTTATGATGGATGAAAAAAATGTTTAAATTAATATTTTTAAAGAAACCAGAAGCTTTTCTGTTGGGAATTTTAGGCAGAGATATCCCGAAAAATATAAGAGAAATCTTTTTATATGCAACAGTGGCCACTCTATAGCATCTAATTGGAAGGGGGGGAAGATACCAACACTAACAGAATGGCAAAATAAATTATTAGACTACAGTGGAACCTCGGTTTACGAACGCAATCCGTTCCATGGAGGCATTCGTAAACAGAGGTATTCGCTCCCCGAAGGCATGCTTTTGCGCGTGCGTGAAGCGCCGATAGAGCGCTTTTGCGCATGCGCAAGCTGAGCAGAAGCGATCTGCTCATCCGACGCCACAGAACCCGGATGTAAACACTTCTGGGTCCACGGCATTCGTAAACGGAGGCGTTCATAAACAGAGGTAGTTGTAAACCAAGGTTCCACTGTATGTGGAAATGGCTCAATTAACAATTGGTTAAGAGGTAACACAAAACAATCATTTTCTCAAAAATGGGAAATGTTTAAGAGATACAAAAAAAATAACAGTTACATATTATCTATAGCAGTGTTTGAATGACCCTTGTGTATGTAAAATATTAAGAAATAAAGAAAAATCGGTACAATGTGTTGTAAGAAAGTATATTAAATGTAAGGTAATAATTATAAGTACATTCAAAATCATAAAGGTCAACAATATCATGGGAAGTCTACATTTATTTTATTTTACTTTATTTTGTTACATGGCACTTTATTTTATGTAATATTATTTGATCTTAGCTTAGTTGAAATCTAGGTTGAACTAGAAGTTTAAATTAACAGCTTATGGTAAATTAATTTAAGATTTTTTCCCCCTTTGTATGTATATGTTTGTGTGAAGTTAAATCTGTAATTATATTAATGAATTTCAATAGAGAATTTTTTTTCCACACAAAAAACATAACATCACTAGATCTCTCCCTGCTTCTTTGTTTTCCAGCCTTTGGAGCTGGAAGAACAGCAATTGAAGTAAACATGTGTAAAACCAGCTCTATGATATGCTTACAGGAAGTTCGAGCGAATGACACATACCAATCTCTGAAGCAGTAGGAGGTTCAACAGAAGTCAACCTAGGCGTAATCCTCAGAAGGATGCCACCTTTTCTACTAGCATTGACTGCAAATCCATGGGGTCTCACCAGTACTGTAAGCTTATACAAGCCAACCGGCAACAAGTTCATCTGGCAAATAGCATTGGTGTGATTTGAACTCAAGACTTCACAGCGTGTGTGGTTCACTTCTATGAGCAAAGAACTACTATTTGAACTCAGGCCAGAACCTGTGATATTCATGACTATATGAACTCCATCATCTGAAAGAATAAGTTCAGAATTACAAAACAACAAAACAAAGTATCAGTAACATATCATTTTTATTATTAAAATAAATTTCAAGATTTTACCATTTCTTTCTTACAAAAAGAAAAAGGGGGAAAAAACCAGATAAAGTTAGGAGGTGGTCATGCAGAACCCTCCCGGTGATAGGACCAGAACCACTGCAGAATGGTGAACCTGAAGCACACCTCCTGGGGATGGTCCAGGAAGATATTATGCTGAATGGTAGCAAAAGCTGAGTCTGGCTGTGGGGCGGGTGGAGGGAAAGCCCCAGAGCCGCGTGCAGCATTTGACCGGCTTTCCCTCCGCCCGCCTCACAGCCAACCAGCAAAAGGGACGTCTCCCTTCTCCCTGGCTGGCTGTGGGGCGGGTGGAGGGAAAGCCAGCCAAACGCTGTGCGTGGCTCTGGGGCTTTCCCTTCGCCCACCGCACAGCCAGCTGGCTAGAGGGGACGTCTCCCTTCTCCCTGGCTGGCTGGGGCGGTGGCGGGGGGTGGCAGGGGGCAGGCTGGCCAGCGCCCCCTCCATTTTGGTGCCCTAGGCAACTGCCGAGTTTGCCTAAATGGACATGCCGGCCTTGCTGAGAGATTAAGCAGAAGTTGCAGGGGTACGCCTGGTAGTGGCTATCCCACCAGGGCAACAAAAGCAGGTCTGGTCACAAACTCTGGCCTGAATCCTGATTGGAATGGTTGGGGGGAATTTGCAACTCAGGGTGTGATTATTATTTTTTGGGAAGAGGCTACTCTACTGCCTCCTTCAAAGTGGCAGGCCCCACCCCTTCATGCAAAGATGTGTTAATCACTAAGGTTTGGAGCCTTTTAGTTGTGCCCCCCACACACACACACACCTCAGCTAGCTTTAATGAGGGATGAAGGCTAATTCTACAATCAAAAGAACCAGGACATCAGAGATATTAAAAGAAACTGATAGCATTACCTATAAAGTATTCAACATTACTGACCAAAGGGGTCAATTCCCAGAGATACTGAAATGTACATGAACCGGAACAGTTTGCTGGAATATCATTCACTGTAACCACAACCTAGAAAGTCAAAGGAAATTATTAGACAATTGTTCATCATTTGTTTGATGAAAGAATACATTTTTAAATGAAAGCTTCTAAGTGCATTCTACTGAATCTACAGAGATAACTCCTCCTGATAAGAAACACAGGTGGTTAGAAAGCCCTTTCAGATCTCCCCACGAAGCAAGAAAGTTAGGTGTGGCCTAGGGGAACCCAGGACATGAGTGGCAAGGGCAGCAGAAGGGCACAGCCCCACCTCCCCAGTTTGAGACCTCACACATTTTTTTGATGCCTGAAGGACGCTCTAGACTAGAGTGTCTACCGATGTTCACAAAATGAGAATATCCACAGCAAGGTAATTCATGGTCAATTCTGTGATACGTTAAAACACTCAGCGTTCATGAGATACAGTGTCTGTCCACTTCATACCTGTGTAAAATTATTTGGGGTAGCAAGCATGTCTCCAAATATTGGACCAATAAAAACACCACCATCAAATACTACACGGTGTGTAATAGCTGGGCGCAAACCAGTGAGGTTTTCAGCAGACACCTTGAAGGGGAAAACGAAAACCGCCTTATGTATCCAAACATGGGAATAGTTTGCTAGACTAAACTGGTTATCACTAGAACTCTGATAATGGACACAGATGGACCCATGCAAAACAAATTCCTGTTTTTACGCTCCCTCCCTCTTGGTCAGTCACCCATATTTTCTGGCTTCATGGAGCTGGTCCAAAGACAGCTGCCTCTTCTGCCACCCCCTCTTCTTGATTGGCAACTCACCTTCGCCCTTCCCTCAGGGAAAGGGAAAGGGAGGCATTCTGTAAAATAGCACTGTTTAAAATGTGGGGGTCTGGGGAGGAGTCATGATTGTGGGATATTTAAAGTGCAGCCAAACCAACAATTCCTGTTATGCTAGATAGGCACATGATAGGAGCTGAAGCTCTCGGTTTTCCTGTAAACTTGCTAGAGGAAACTCTGTGAGAGACACTCACACTGTGACCTTACACACCCTTCTGACTCTGTTTCCATCTCTTGCTGCTGTGCCAGCAACGCAAGAACATCTACAAAGCTCAGACTACCGGTACATTTTAAGCTAGACTTAAGTATGTCTTCATAACTGAATAACCATTGTAAGTCTGCCTGAAGAAAGCTGCTGTATCTGTTCCTCTTCTGAGTGTGTAGATGTTATTTCTATCTTTTACAAGACTGTTTGTGCGATTGTTATTTTAAGGGGCAGGAAAAGGGAAAATACCAGGGAAATCCCGTCTGCCTTAAAGCATCCTGGATTACTTAAACTAAAAGGCTAAAACTACCTATCTAAGTTTCCTTTTAAGCTGCAAAGGGATAGCACTCTGCTGAACTCACAAACACAAGAAAGAAAGGATAATATCTAATAAATATATCCTCTCCTAGCATCTATTCATATCCCAACAATGATGAGTTGCCATCTCATGAAGCTTGGAAAAAGCTACGTTTTGTGCTTTAATTATATTTTGCATTGCATTTTAAATGTTGTGAGCTGCTTTGGGACACAATTTCTAGATGAAAAGCAGGGTAAAATAAAATACTGACGGGAAGAAAGCACAGGTGGAAAAGATGAGGCTTCCTCAAAGCCAGTTCAAGTACAGCCATGGTACAGCCATGCCTCCATGTCTGAAGGTCTCTCCTCTTTGGAAGCTTTTTATAAGTGGGAAGATGCAGTAATTGCCTGTTTGTTTGAGATACCTCTCCTGCCAAGGGAGCAAAGCACTGTAGGTACATTCTGGTTGTACAATGCATTTACAAGCATAGAAAATAACAAGGCAAAGGGGGATGAGATTGATGATAAAGAAATTCTGGATTGAAGTAATAAAGGTCCAGGGCAAGAGCACATGTACAGGCAGAAACTGTGAATGAATTAATCTTGAATATAAAGAAATACTGAGCAGTCAATTGGATATATTTAAATATTGTCTTACACTGATGAAATTGGGTAAATCACCAATCATTGAGGTCCAGGTCAGTGTCCATATACTTTGATAACAATTGCTCGAGTCCTTAGACACCGAAAAGTCACTGGCATTCACATACTGAGCTGTGAAATTATCACTGTAGGCTTGCAGGAGCCTGCGGAGGTGATGGGCAGAGATGGATACTGGAATGCCTGGGGAAAGGATTATATAAAGTAACCTAAGTCGGTAACCAAGAAACCTTAGAAGAAGAAGAAGTGATTAAATAATGAAGTACAAGTTTCGTGAAATGTGAACATATTGCATGAAACTGGTTGCTGTGTTTAGCATATCGATAGGGCTTTTTTGGTGTCTCAGCAGCAACACAGCTCTTTAGGGCTAATCTAGACACGTGATTTAGGTATGGAATTCTCTCAATCAGATAGAAAGTGGGGAGCTGGAGGGGGGTTGGCTAGAGAGAAGGTAGAGGTCTGATTTTAAAGCAAAGGGGTTGTGCAGTTGAGGAACACATTCCCTGTCCCCCAGAGCTTATCTTCCCTTAGTTCCCATGCTCCAAGGACTGTTCTCCTAACAGGACCTCTGAAACCAGAAGTGATCCTGAGAGAAAGTTACTTAAAGACAGAGGCTGAATGGAGGTAAGTCACAGAGCAGTGGGGAAAGGGTTCCTTTTAAAACCGAAATCTAATCCCTAATCCTCCTTTGTGACATGACTGGAATAGTTTCATATTTAAATGCATGGAAGAGACATGCTTGTGATCTGTTTAGCCCAGCATCTAGCAAGTTTAAGTTTAGCTGATTTCTATGCTACTGTGCCCAACATGGCTCACAACAAGCATTAACCTATTGTCAAAATACAAAACTTTAAAAAATAAATAAACAGTTCAAACAAGACGAAATAATTGATTCAATAAGCATAAGACAAATGCAGTAGTGCGGTGAAATATTCTGGAGTGAACAATAACATGTAGAGAGCATAATCAGAAGTAACAGGTCAAGAAATAAATCTAAAGCTAGCAATGGCTTCTTCCTACAACTTCCAAAGATGGAGGCTGCATAGCCTCAGTTTACCTGGTACCACAATATTGGGCAGATGGATTTGAAAGGTTCCTCCAAGAGGCGGGGTTGCAGCCTGCACTCTTTGCACGGTCAGATTGATTTGGGCCTCACCCACGTTCCCTCCTGATCCTTCCCAAGGCACAGCTCCTCTGTGTGAGAATGAAACCATGTAAACAGGTGCAGCTTCAAACATTTCAGGAGGGCGCAAAACAATTCTGAAACCAATTCCTACCTCAACGAGAAGAGAGGGAGAGTCTTGCAATAGTCTGCCATTAAGAAGGACACGTTATATACAGGTGAAGCACCAGCCACTGACACGGATTCCACAAGGTTCCCACAATGGCAGACTGCCTTTGGCTCTCTTTGAAATACTGAAAAGGAAATAATAATATCAGGGGTCGGAACCAAGAGTCACACTTTCTGTGGCAGTCACAGGTTGTGGTTCATGAGCATGATAGGAATACAGTAAGCATAGCAAGCTTAGTGATGTATGGAATCTTGAAGACCAAGGGAAGCTATAAATGTAGGAAACTCCAGATTAGTAATAGATATAACAGAAAGTGCGTACAGGCTAAGAATACGTTGAAAGTACAATGAGGTGAATCGGAAGTCAAAAGAATGTGTGATGTTAGATGTTGCACTATTAGTTAAAGTTGAGTGGTCTTCCCAGTAGTGATGAAAGTGAGAGCTGGACCATAAAGAAGGCTGATTGCCAAAGAATTGATGCTTTTGAATTATGGTGCTGGAGGAGACTCTTGAGAGTCCCATGGACTGCAAGAAGATCAAACCTATCCATTCTGAAGGAAATCAGCCCTGAGTGCTCACTGGAAGGACAGATCGTGAAGCTGAGGCTCCAATACTTTGGCCACCTCATGAGAAGAGAAGACTCCCTGGAAAAGACCCTGATGTTGGGAAAGATGGAGGGCACTAGGAGAAGGGGACGACAGAGGACAAGATGGTTGGACAGTGTTCTCGAAGCTACGAACATGAGTTTGACCAAACTGTGGGAGGCAGTGCAAGACAGGAGTGCCTGGCGTGCTCTGGTCCATGGGGTCACGAAGAGTCGGACACGACTAAACGACTAAACAACAACAACAACAACAACAAGCATGGCAAGCACACATTTGTACACTGGAACAAGCTATGACTTCATTTGGTTTATATAGCAGTGGGGTTGTCATGGCCGTAGGGAAAGGATCTCATCTTCAGTTCCACTTAGTCCTTGCTGTTGGAATGCTATTCCTGCAATCAGTTAGGAAACACCCAAAGCACCAATGGGAGTTTGCCAGTGTTAGACCCCAACGTGGTGCCGGCCAGGCATCCAGGTCCCTCTGGCCAACCAGGAGGAGGGGTTGATGCAAGGGCATACCCCCCCTCCTCACTCCCCTTATGGGGGGTCACCCCTTATGTCGTGATCCTGCCCAATGTCATTTCCACCCAAAATCATGAAGAGTTAAAGAATGTCTAACAAAGAAGGAATCAGCGGATCCTTCTGTGACATCATAAACAGATACCAATTGAGGCATTTTGATAAGACTTTTTAGCCTGAAAGAGCTGAGCCTTCCACAAGGGCAGAGGTGAAACAGACTGGCATTATTTTCAACTCTCCTAAACCACTATTAGGATATGGGTGAGCATCTTAAGTTACAACATTATGACATGCACTGATTTTGCAGAGGCAATGGGAAAGAACGGGCACTGCGTGAAAAGTACACGGAACAAAAGAGACACACTGCATATATCTCTTAATCTCCGTAATATATTAGAAATCTATATATAGATATATAAATGTAAAAGGTCTATGTTTGTGTTTTATGACCTTTCTCCGCAACCGCTTGACCGATTGTGGTGAAATTTGGACACAACTGTGAGGGACAGGGGATATCGCGAAGTCCCTCCCCTCCTGAGTTCAAGCCCATCCCCGAGCGCAGGGGAAAGCAGGGAGAGTTCCGATTCCAGTGGGGAAGCAGGAAGTCGTGTCCGAGGCTCAGACAAGGTAGCGGAGCCAGGGTCCCAGGTGGGACAGGAAGGGGCAAGCAAGGGGGGCAGACCCATCCCCCCAACTCCGGAATTGCGCAGAAAGCGGAGAGGGAAGAGGATGGGTCTACCAAAGTTGTTATGCTGGAGAAAAACGCGCCAAACGCCATTCGGAGGTTCTGATTCAAGCTGAGAAGATGTGTCCTTGTAAATAGCATTGCCTTCAGCACTGTAAATACGCAGCACCAATAAAAGATAAAATGCAGAGCTGTGTAGAGTCGTTACTCTGAAGTAGCCCACTCCGGCCACTGTGACAACAACGTTCGCGGGAAAGGTCATGGCTCGGGACAGGGTGGGGCCAATCACAGGGATGAGCCACAGCAATGCGTGGCCGGGCCAGCTAGTGAATATATATTGACCTGACAAACACCATCTACCAATGTCTGGAGAGCTCTTATATATTCAGATGTGTATCCTCCTCCAACTTTACATCCTGCCTGAATTATGAGTGCTCAGAAAGTTTTTGGAGCAGCTTCACAGATTCTGTTGTTTTTACAGAGCCACTAAAGCAGGCATGTCCAAAGTCCATTTTGGGGGCTTAATCCGGCCTGCTGGTTGGTTTAATCCAGCCCCTGTGGCAGTTCATTTCCTGGGGTAAAATCCTTTAAAAAAAACTCAACAACTTTGGCCAGCCCTTTGGCCGGCCCTCACAACCCTTCACTTCATCAAATCTGGCCCTCTTTGGAAAAAGTTTGGACACCCCTGCAAGTATTCTGCTGGCATAAAGATATTCTGAATGGGAAAAGACAACGTTACCTTGCTCAAATCCTTCCCGCAGAATAATTTTGGCAGATGATGGCTGTGTTTCACATTTTGAAGAAGGAAGATCCTCTATCTCTCTCTGGAGCTGCAGATATTAAAAGAGGAACGGAAGGGCAAATAAGAGCAAAGCCATGTGCAGGCTGCAGAGGTGAATTTAGATAGGGGAAACATAATGGGGGCAAAGGTTAAAACTAGGAGACAATGGCTTTTAAGGCTGTTTAAAAAAAATTAACCCTAAGCGTCTTCAGTTGTGCGTGTGAATACAATTTCAGAGACCAATACATACAATGTCTTTTGCTGTACATTTATTGGGTTTTAAAAGGTGGGCATACTTTGCATACCCATTACTTCAATAGAAAGTGTGACTTGAAGGGAAACTTGTCCCATAGAAAAGCATTACCTAAGAGGCATAACAAATACCATAGTTTATTTTCACAATCCAAGAGAAATCTATGTATTTTGCGTGGTTTTTTCAATTTCTCATATAACAATGACAAAAATGAAATATATTTTCTAGCAATTTAGAAGTTTCTGGTAATATAGCTTCTGGAAAATATCCATGTATTGATTGTACAGCCATTCCTGAAACAATAAAAAATTTAAATTGTGCTTTGCTCTTATCACCCATAAGAGCTTTTGCACTTGACAGGAATTGTACTGTTCTTCTATGTAACGTTGCAACAGAAAACCACAATTTTATTACAGTTTTTGAAAGATTTTTTTAAAAAATAAAGATATTATTAGTAGTAGTAGTATTTATTGACTTTATATACCCGGAGAGTAGAAAACCACAAAATACATAATCAAAATTAAAAACAACAACCCAAAAACTTCCCACCCCACAAAAAACACATTTTAAAAGGGCATACGATCCTCACAACATTTAAAGTAAGACAATTAACAAACCTGGACAAGAACCACCCACTGGAAAGACCATGATCTTAGAAATGTTTGCAAGAAGACCAGAAGATGCCTTAAAGCAAATCAGACCATTGGTCCATCGACCCCCCTATCGTCTACTCTGACTGTTTGTGGCTCTCTAGGGTTTCAGACATAGGAAAGTCCCAACCTTACCTGAAGAGGTCAGGGATTGAAGCTGAAGTATTTTGCATGCAAAACATGTGCCCTACTACTGAGCCATGACTCTCCCCAATATTCCATGTTGAAAATCACATTTCATACCACAATATTTTCCTGACCCTTAATTTATTGGTCCTGAGTTGAGAAGGGCCAGAAAGTCCCATGTTTAATCCCCAGCACCTCCAGGTAGGATTGTGAAGATTCCTGTCTGAAACCCTAGAAGAGATCCACTGTCGCTGAAGGTCAAGAATACTGAACTAGATTGGCTCATACGTAGCTGGATTTTGAGAATTTCTCCATGCTGATAAATGACGCTCAGAAAGTATCTTGTAATACCCTCCCAATGATTCTATAACCAAAAGTATTTATTGGCCTGCAGCGGTAATTTGACTTACTTGTTCAGCTGTAATATTTGTTGACATAAGGTTGGTGGTCACATTGTCCCAGGCAAGCCTGAACCATCCTGTACCAGATAGTATCAGCATCTATAAAGCAGAAAGACCCTTGCAAAGTATGAATATTTATTTCCCAGTGGTATTAATATGGAAACTTGAAATAATTATTTCATAGCATTGTAGAGTTGGAAGGGGCCACGAGTACCATCCATCACCCCCCTTGGATTGCAGCAATCTTTCATGGTTGTCACTTAGAGTTTCCAACATTCACCTTAGCTACAAGATCAATATGATCTCTGTCATTAAAAATTGTGTCAGGAGTATGGGCAGGAGTCAGGCTCTGGGGCCTGTAGTGCTTTGCAGGACTGGGGCCTGCCTCAGCTTGCGCTGGAGAAGCAGGGAGTGGCCACTCAGGTGAGGCCTCAGCTTGTGCTGGAGAGGCAAGGAGTGACCACTCAGGTGAGGCCACTTGATACCTCACTGCACCTGGTGGCAGGAGCTGGGAGGGATAAAAGCTCAGCATTTCCCTTCAGCTCTTTGCCACAGCAACGCTATTCCTGCCTGGTTGCCTCTGGCCCCTTGCTCCTTGGACCCTTGCCTTGCAGACGCCTTGCTCCTTGGACCCTCGCCTTTGCCGACGCCTTGATCCTCGACCCTTGGACCTCTGCCTTGCCAACACCTTGCTCCTTGACTCCCAGACCTTCGCTTCTGCCTTGTTCCTTGACCCTGTGACTGCCTGCTGCTGGACCCTCAACCCTGCACCTGTTCCTGCCTCTGCACCACCATCTTGCCTCTGGTCCTGACGTCCTCAGCCAGGGCTTCAACCGCCCACCGACCAGACCGTGACAAATTGACTCCCTAAAATCTGTAGACTCATTCTATTTAGCAGCCACTGAAAAAGAACTTCTGGAATCAAGTCAGTGGCTATTATGTAATTCAGACCAGCCATGAATCCCAGCACAAAGAAATACTAGCTATGAATGGGATAATCCCATCAAATCCCTAGTTCTTATATAGATTTTGCCCAACGAGGAACTCAAAGAGACTTGGAGACAACTTTCACAATCTTTTTTTTAAAACAACAACAACAATAAAGTTCCCATAAATTGTCTTATTCGGAAACCAGTGAACTAAATGTTTTCAACACGTGTTGATATTTCCTGGCTCAATGCATTTTGGATTACTTTCGAGTATGTGTAGTGAAATGGTCACAAACGTCAATCCTCAGAGAACTCAACCAACATTCGTTCTGATTCAGCAGTAAAAAAAAAAAAACAGGTTTCCCAGGGGAAAGCAGCAAGACCAAAAGGGGGGAAAAAACCACCTCTCAATCCCCTGACTAGAAATCACTTGAAATCATGGAAAGGGCCCAGAATCACAACCTCTACAAATATGAGGCTCAGCTCACAACCATGAGACTAACCTGTATTTCAGGAAGCCTAACTGCAGAGGCCTGTATTTTGTGCTTCTCTCTGCGATAGGTATTAACCACACTGGGATTCAGCCAAGTATTGTGCACCTGGACTCCAACTCTCATTCCATTCTTTGGCGACTTCCCATGATGCACAGCTTCCAAATAGTACACTGAACCACCAGTAAGCTCAAATTTCTCAGATTTTGGCTTCCAGGGGTGGCTCCAGTTCTCCTCCCAATGCGCTGACCACTCAGGAATGCCAGCAGGAATAGATGCAATTTCCACCTGTTTTCAAGTAAGCAACAGTAGTTATTCATTGCATTTATACCCACCTTGTTCTGCAAGGAGCTCAAGGTGGCATGGGCAGTTCTTTCCCTCCTCAATTAATCCCCAAATGTCATGACACTGGGAGCCTGTCTTAATTTCAGCTGGTAATTAATTGCAGACAGCTGGAGATGCAACACTAAAAGCCTGGTTTCTAGTACAAACCAAGCACAACTGCGCAAATAAGGTGGTCAGAGTAGCCAAGGACATGCACAAATAAGGTGGTCAGATTAGCCAGATGCATGTTTGGCTAAATAACAGATCTGTTACTTAGCTAACAAAAACCTGTGAATGGCTTGGTAGAAAAATGGATTTACATCCCTCAATGAGGGAAGGTAAGAGTTTATGAGGTCTTTCAAAAATAAGCCGTCACATCAGCAGTCTGTCAAAGGAGGCTTCTAATTCCAGCTCATTTTGAAAATTAATGGCACTAAATATCAGGCAGAAGATCTATTGTGTTCATGAACTTGTCTTTTGGGGAATGGGCACCACTTTAACAAAACATCACTAGACTAGAATTTTGGATCATGCATGTCACACATTTTGACAGCACCTCTGAAGACAGGTGCTCATCCACACTGCTCTTTCCAGGCACAGGGCTGTGTTTTAATGCTCAGAAGCTATAGTTCTATCCAGCTTGAATACCAAGAAAGTCACCTCTCAACTCTCCTCTCTCTAAGGGCAGATCTGCACTCATGGCTTATAAGGTTAGTCATGTCTTATTAAAATGTGACACCAGAGGGCGCTGCAGAGCAGTGAGCCACTGGCAAAGGGAAACTGCCATTAAACGTTATAGATTATAAACATTATAGAACATTATATTTAGTAACTTTTAAAAGATCAATGTAGATCCAGCCCAACTCTCTCTCCTGCTTTTCCCTTCCCCTTCCAAAGTGCTGACTCCGCCCACCTCTGGCGAGCTGCACCGGCAGCCAATCAGAGGGAGGCTACAGTTCGGCCCTCTGGTGGAATTCCGCAACACTGCACCACCAAACTGGTTGCACTGAGCTTTCCGTCACAGAGGTTGATCATTTATTTTGATATCCGGTATATTGGTCTTGTCCAAAACCCTTTCATGAGAAAGAGGACAAAAAGTTGGAGGTTAAAAAAAGTTGGAGGACAAAAAGTTGGAGGTTTATGTTTTGTCAAAAGTATTCAGCAGCAGGGTAGAATACATAATACTTCTGTTGAACAACAACTGCAGAATACACTGCAATGCCAAAGGTCAGTTAGTCAACATATCTTGTTTCAGTCATTGATAAAACTAATTTCACTTGTTCAGCAAAATCACCTCTGTTTAGGATTGGGCAAGAGACTGCTACCGACCTCCAAAGTTAGCAGTGAGGAGAAGTGAAAAAAAAATATTTGATCTTTTGCATGTTTTACGGGCAAGACAACCAACCAGAAGAAGCAATCCCGTGAGAGAACATTTCTTTCTTTATTAACAAGAGATGAACAATCGCTTTAACCGAAAACTAGAGAAAAGATTTGTCATCATTTGGTAAACAAAGGATCGTTGTATCCAAGGTGTGCTTTCCCCCAAGGAACATCTTAAAATACTAATAAAGCTGGATCTTTTGAAAAATGTGTTGTGGAATTCTCTCGGCTACTTAGGGACAGTTTAGGCAGGGAGTGTTACATCTGAGAAGTCATAACAAATGAAGTTTCCTTGCATGTGGCAGATAAGTTATTTAGAAAATATTTATTTTCCTCCCTAAGCTAAAGCAATTTAAAAATCAGTTACCATCAGCTATTTCCTTTCTGGTAAGCAAATGATTCATAAGCACTGTGCTAATAAGGGTGACTTATCTTCTGAAGTAACAGTCCTACATCCGGTGTAGTAAGTTAAAGCATGTAAATTTAAGCCCATTTTAAATTTCACCTAGGCCAGGAATTAACTAGATAAAATTAGGCAAGCTCCTCTTATTTCAGACTCCGGCCCCAGCTCCCTGCCAGAAGGGTAGAATCATAGAATTTATAAAGTTGGAAGGGACCACGAGGGTCATCTAGTCCAACCTACTGAAACGCAGTAATATTTTGCCCAACATGGGGCTCATGTTGAGTCTCATGCACTGAGCTTCCCCAGCTGTCTACTAAAGTAATGTATAGGAAACACTTTGAATACTCAAAAAGCACTATATAATGTCAAGAAACTGTAACATTCTACACAATTTAGATTTAACAGAGAAACCTCAAGATGATGACACACTTGTCCATGAATTCATCCCATATGCCACAAATTTACCACCAGCCACCACGGGATAAATTTGTTTTCTCAAAGGAAATAGGATTAAAACTACAATCTAATGCACACTTGCTAAGGAGTAAGTCCCACCAAGCAGAGTGGAGCTTCTTACTAATATACATGGGATCACACCAAACTCCAAAAAGTTGATGAAAACCAATTATGAGCATTCGAAGAAGAAAAATCAACACAGATCCTGCTCTGGAAGTCTAAACAAAGGGCGAGGCCAGCAAGTGCCACAATGCAAAGTTATAAGGATCACAGAATTTTAACTTTTACTTGTAGTAATTTGTGGTATTGGTACCTTGCTTTGGGAGTCTTCGGACAGGCTTAAATACAAAGAAGCCTCGTCATCTGCCTGGATCCAGAATGTGTAATTATTTGTCTGTGGTGCCACAAAAAAACCACATAGTCGTGCCCTGGGTAACAAAACAAAAATGTTATCGAAGCAAACTTCCAGACAAATAAAAAAATTCCTTCAGTAGCACCTTAAAGACCAACTAAGTTTTTATTTTGGTATGAGCTTTCGTGTGCATGCACACTTCTTCAGTGCCTGTTTCCAGACAAATAACAGGCTTCCACTGCTGAGGGAAATATTAGTTACATGAAAGGCTTTAGTTATTACACAATCCAATCATACTTGACTTTTAAAAAGACTTATCTTTATAGAACACCACTGAGACATATATGTTATCTCATCCCAGAATAAAATGTTAGCTTACTAAAGAATCTCCAAGAAATTACCTATAAAAATGATCCTTTCTTGCATAACTAGTCTTGTGAAAATTAGTAAACTCAATAGTAGTTCATTCTAAAAAATAAAATAAAAAGTAGGAAATGTAGTTCCCTATTGATTGCCTCCCCAACCCAACCCACCCCGGCAAATTTATTTACACATATGAAACTGACCAGGGAAGCTCGTGGCTCCTGCCAGTCAGTCTCACCTTTAGGTTCAGAAACTGCAAGTGTAAAAACTGAGAGGGGATGTTGTCTTCAGATAGATTTCATGAAAGTCCATCTGGTTTATTTCCTTAAAAGTTATCAAATTTTCATGTAATGAGATTGTTTCAGGTGCTCATTAAATCAGCACCAGAGAGCTACATCACAATTTCCAGAACCAAGGCTCCTTTCCAATATATGTTGTCATTCTACTGGGTGAATGTTTGGATAGGATATTAAAGACCTTTGGGGAGATTTTGCCATTTCTTCCATAAAGTGCATTTCTCTCCTCCCACAACATCTGTCAGCTATATTTTTTTCTCTGTTCTAAGTATGCAAATACAATGAACATCTATGGAATCACATATTCTGGGCAAATGGTCTGTGAGCTCCGGAAGATTCTGCAGCTGAGCTTATTCTGTCTGGTTCATGTGCCATGTCAATATATGCTAAGGAATTTTATGGTTTTATATATTGATTTTATTCTGTGAACCGCCCTGAGACCCCCAGGTATAGGGTGGTATATTTTATTATTATTATTATTATTATTATTATTATTATTATTATTATTGCCATTGTGATTTGTGATTCCCTACCTCTCAAGCCAGCTGGTATGGAGGTGCCTTCAATCCAGACTCACTTGAAGCTTTGCATGATAAATATGTTTGCCTCAGACTTAGGCTGTGCACACACTCCTTCCCTCTATGTATCCAGCGCACTCCCACCTCTGGTTTGGGAACCGGTGTGCACGCGGCATTAGCCACAAACCCATACCTATCGAGGGGCCATCATGGAGGGGGGTGATAAATTATCAAGGAACAATTACTGCCCTACTAGGGCAGTTCATTAAAAACTTTTTTTTTAAAAAAAAGCATGCCTGCTCCAAAGGTCTTATCTTACTACATGAGGGATTATATAGCTATATATGAAATTTAATGCATATCAGTTAATATCTTGACCCTCCTCCATGAAAACAGTTGTTTACTTGGCCGTTTCCCTATGTCGTGAAGGCTGAAATTTCAATTCAGTGGAGCACTTCCTATTTCCAACCCTAACCCTGCAGAAAGCCAGCTAATTAGACTTTAATTTCATTTTGACATGTTTTTAGGAGGTAATTTAATTATTGTTTGATTTTATACCAATGTTATATATCTGATGTTAGCCATCCTGAACCCGACTTTGGCCAGGGAGGGTGGGATATAAATAAAAGTTGTTTATTATTATTATTATTATTCCTTTGTAAGAAAATATGAAATAACAGAAAACCATTTTTGCAGGCAGAAAAAAATGAATGTGTGTGGGGGGGGGTGACAAGATTTTTTTCGCACCGGGTACCACCTGACCTTCCTACGCCTCTGTACCTATCCTGTGGTTTCTTGTGAAATATTGCTTTATATACCTTTTCCTCAAAACCAGCTTCAATCCAAATTGAGAAAAATAACAACTTAGCTGTTTTTTTAAGCTGGTAATGTGTTCAGGGAAAGGGGCTACTCTCTAACCAAGAAATCTCAGGGCCTTCAAATCAATCTCCATGTTATTTAGAGGAAGCCATGACAGTTAAGCTGCATGTAACACTCATAGTGGATTGTAAATATATCCCAAGTTCCTGTAAAAAGAACTCCACTAAAATAGTGTGAATTGTAGAAAACACCAGAGTCCTTAAAGATAACTGATTACCTGAATGTCTGTTGTCTCTCAAACTGGAAATGTAACGGAGAACTGGCATTAGGGACAAACTGCCAGCGGTACCCAGGAGCTGCTTCAGTAAAATCTGTATCTGATCCATCCCAAACCTCAAAAAGAAGCCCTCTGTTTCCTGAGAAATTGGGGGACAAGAACTTTATCATCTCCAATGAATGAGTTAATGCATCACAACACAAATGGAGAAATGGCAGGTGCTGGCTAAGTAGGAAGACTGTTGATTTTGCATGTGAACAAATGATCTAGAATCCTACAAATCTATGGCTTTGATAATTTGATTGTGATATCAAGCCAATTGTGAGGGAAGCTACCACTTGGACGCGCCATAATAAAAGTGCACCTGGTTTAGGGCCATTGAGTCTTCTGTGCTCACCAACGGCTCCAGTTGTACAGATGATCTTTCGTGGAATAACATGCTTAATTTTGCAGGGACTGCCTGATGAGTGGGAAGAGAAGCATGAATGAGAAGGATAGCGCTTCAGAGCAAAATTCCAGTCCAAGCTACTCAAAGGATCACCACCATGGACGTACTACCACATGCTTCAAAGGAAATGAACACACGTTGTGGTACACCTCTAGGGACATTCACATTTCCAGAACCATGAAGGCTGATTTCAACATTATTACCTGCAACTGTGACCTGCACAGGTGTATCAAAAAAGTCTCCTGTGATGGTGAGATCGGTTCCACCACCCAGGCTCCCTGCAGCTGGAGACACAGAAAATATTTCTGCGGAGGAAGTGAAATAATTGAAATTAGATGTAGGTCAGCTAAAATAAAATAGCACAACCACATACTGGTTTTATATCACACAGACTCGGTCTTGCACCAAAACAACCCCAATCCATGCGCAAAAGAAATTATTCACATTAGACACATTTGTTCTGAGCTGCAGGTTTTAGGAGTTTTGCAAAATTCAAACTAACTGGGAAAGGAGTAAAGCGAATAAAAGAATAATGGTTTGGGCTGCAGGACAATGGTGATCAGGTTTCTCCAGCAGATGCAAACACACACAAGCACACAGTGTTTCAGTCATAACACAAACCCCCTGTTTCATGCTTTACAAAAGGTTTGTGCCATAGCTGCCAAGTACCCCGTTTTCCCCGGGAAACCCCTGTTTTTATTTACCTTTTCCCGGTGGTCCCCCGTATCACTTCATCTCCCATTTTTCTTCGTTATTTTCTCCTGTCAGCGGCCATTTTTTTCTGATTTGCCCTTCTATGGGCACAAAAAATGGCTGCCGCTGGCTTCAAAAGTCGCATCTACGCATGACCGGAAGTGCGTAGACGCGACTTCCGGTGTCGGCGGCGGCCATTTTTGGTGCCCATAGATGGGCGGGGCAACACCGGAAGTTGCGTCGACGCACTTCCGGTCATGCGTAGAAAGCTACTTTTGAAGCTGGTGGCGGCCATTTTTGGTGCCCATAGAAGGGCAAAGTGACACCGGAAGTTATGTCGACGCAACTGCAGTCCGGGATTTGGAAGGTAAGGTTTGTGCTCTCCTTTTCCTCTCTTCTTCTCTAGCAGGAGGGAAATCCAACTTTTGCTTTCATTTTCAGCTAATTACAGAACTGTGGTTAGTGCTAAATGTGGTTAGGGCACAAATAGGCAACCATTTTCTCAGGGATAATTTGTCAGGAGCTGCATACTGCCAATGGGGGAGGGTGGATCTGAAGTAAAAACTGGGCAGGTCCAGAACCAAAAATGAGCAAGGACAGAGTCGAGGGGAAGTGAAGCTACCCGTGTCCCCTCTCTTCTCCCCCGCTTTCTCTGTTTTCTTATCCTTTTCTACACAAATAATCACAGCAGATTTGTAGACTGAACAGGAAGTGAGATTAATTCCAGAATCCTCTTCAGTGAAAGACTGCAGGGCAATATACCTGAGAATGTCTGGTACAGGAAAAGGTCCTGTTTTGCACTGATAAGCCAAGAATCCTTGTTCACCACTGACCTGCAACACAAAAGTGAGCGAGTGAACAGCAACACTAACACAGAAGGAAATTAAGACTGGAATATGTAAGATATTCCAATGCAGAGTGAAGAAAATAAATGTGTGCAGAGCTGCAATAAGCTAGTTGTTTGGGGAACGCTTTCATCACTCTCCCTATACATCACGGGAATCTGCTGCATTATTGACCGCTAGAGGGCAAACTTGGTTATCCATTCATTCACTCATCAATTGCTTCCCATGAAATATCCTGAAGCTATTTAACAATAAGAGCATCAAAACTAGACTATATATAACACTGAGGCAAAAATCTCCCCTTTGAAGGATTGTTGGAACAAAAGGCAATTATGAGTGTCTACATGATATGAAATGGGAGGCTATGTGAGACAACACTGTAAGTCCAACTTCTACATCCTATGGAATGGACTTCCTGATGAGACAGAATCTGCTGGAAGATCAACTAGGTGAGACTTGTCTTTAAGCTTACATTGCTAAAATTGAGCTTTCACTAAGTGTATGTGTTAAAATAATTTGTTCTCCTTGCTCCCCCTTCCAAAAATTGATTTTGCTGGAACTCCAGATGAAAAAAAAAATACTCTAGTGGATTTCTTTCTTGACATGGTTCCAGAATCCACCAAACTGAAACCAACTAGAAAGGGGCAAACCACCTGTGGCTCATGTTAAGACTGACTCGTATATAAGCTGAGCCATCCTCACCCCGACTGAGCCATCCCCACCACACACACACAGAGAGAGAAAGAGAGAGATAGAGAGAGCTCAGAACATGGCATCCCAACCAGATACAAATGGCAGTTTCATGCAGCCACAACAGGGGACTCTCCTGGCCATGCAAAATCAGTGACAACCCAGGGCTCAGGAAAATGCAGGAGTTCATACCATTTCTGGCTTTCAAAGTCTGCTCTCACATGTCCAGAAAAATTCCCTCCCACCTGTACACAGCTAGCTCTTTGCAGTGAGGGAATTTGAGACCTAAAATTACATTTGGCTGCCGAAGACTTTGCAGCCAAGCCCTGCGCAACCCAATGTATCCCCTGGAAGGGATACCCATGAAATTCAAAAGGCATTCTTTGCAGCTAGTGGTTGGCTACAGCTTTGAAAAACGTCAGTGCAAGGCAAGTTTTAAAAGACAGGTGACTGTTTGCCTCCTACCAGCTGATTTTAGAATTCTAGCATCTTTAAATCTTCCTGTTGAAATGAATGGATACATTGTTCTCCAGGGATTTCAGTGGGAAGATTTAATGACATTGCAGCTCCCCAAACGTCTCATAGGGGAGAAGCACCAGTCCACCAGTGGGAAAGAAACTCTTGTCCCACCTACTCCACTTGCCATTCAGGAGCTGGGAGGGAAAAGCCAGGTACAATCAGGGCCGGTGCCTCCATTTAGGCAAACTAGGCCATGGCCTAGGGCGCCGAAATGGAGGGGGCGCTTGTGAGCCTGCCCGCCGCCACCCGCCGCCTGCCCGCCAGCCGGCCGCGCTGCCTCCATGCGCATTGCCGGAGCCTGGCGGGCAGCTGCTCGGCTCCTCAGCTCTGCCCCGGAAATGGAGGGGGCGCTGGCAAGCCTGCCCGTCGCCTGCCACCCGCCGTCCACCCGCACTGCCGCCCGCGGGGGATCCTGGGCTGGCCAGGGGGCTGCATTCCCAACCCGAGCAGGCCAGCGTCTCCGGGACTTGCAAGGGACCCGGATCCTCCTTGCCAGGCGATCGCCTCCGTAAGTGCTGGTGTCATTGTCATGGTTTTGTTTAGGATGCTGCTAATGGGGCCCGGCACGGCCATGCGCGCCCGGCAAGGAGCGAGGAGGAAAGCACTGACCTCTTAAGCAGGCCACGGGGGTGGGGGGGGTCGGGAGGAGTGCCAACCACCCCAGGGGGGGGGAATAGCGGTTCCCTGAGATCCGTTATGTGTTGTACCTTTCCCTCGAAGGGTTCCTTTCACTGTCCTGGTCTGTGTCACGTGGGGAAGTGGGACGGGGAGCTGGATTTAGTTCAGAAGTGGCTGGGAACTGACTCATCCCTTGCAATAAGCAGAGCTCTGTCCGGACAAGGTTTTTCTTTGACTCTCTCTCTCTCTCTCTCAGTGCTTAAACGCACTTCCATTCCAGGCCCCAGCCAAGCGGGCAACTACCTGACTTTTAGAAGACACCTGAAGGCAGCCCTGTTTAGGGAAGCTTCTAATATTTGATGAGTTATTGTATTTTAATATTTTGCTGGAAGCCGCCCAGAGTGGCTGGGGAAACCCAGCCAGATGGACGGGGTATAAATATTAATTATTATTATTATTATTATTATTATTATTATTATTATTATTATGGCAGGAGTTAGAATAGCAAAGCCATGAATGCCAAGGAAGGCAGAATCATATAAAAAAAGGAGGTTCTAGTCCTGGTTGAAATCTCAGATTATTTGTAATCTTCTCCATGACAGCTCTATTCCAGAGTGAGCAGCCCTAAGCATTTGGTGTAAAATTTTGGGCTGCTTTCCACTGAGCTGCAATTGCTATTCGTGCCACCAAGATAATATGTCCTTTTGACAACACATTTCCATTGGTATTACCGAAAATAATCAGTAACATTTGGGACAGTAGCTGCCGCAGTCATACTTGCCATTGCTGTCAAAATGCAATCCCGAAAGTCTTGCACCAAATTTCTTTGGAATTAAATTTCTTTATTGCATTCATATCCCACTTTTTTTCTGCAAGGCGCTCAAGGTGGGGCCTACATGCTTCTCTCCCCTCCTTGTTTTATCTTTGCAACAACCCTGTGAGGTAGTTTGGGCTGAGACGCCATGATTGGCGCATGGTGGCACACCCAGTGAGTTTCGTGGCTGAGTGAGGATTCGAACCCTGGTCTCTCCCAGATCCTGGTCAGACACTCCCAGTGCTACAGGTTTGTTGTAGGGATTGAATGAGGAGGGGGAGAGCCACTTCCAGCTCTTTGCAGAAAGGTAATTAATAATAATAATATTAATTAATAATAATAGTAATAGTAATTTCATCTAGATTTGTCTTTTTAAAAAAATCATTTTCATTTAACATCAATTAACATCAATTTACAAAAAAACTCATAACTTTAACTAAGACAATACTCAGAATACAGACAGAGCCGGTGCCTTCAGAAAGCAGCGGGGGGGGGGGGCGCAGAAGGTGATTTTGCCTAGGGCGCAAAAAACCCTAGCACCAGCCCTGGGTACAATTTGGGACTTTCTAATTCTCATCTCTACCTTGAGGTGAGCATTAACAAGCTCTCAAAGCATATTTTCAGAGCCAAACGCAGGAAACGTCACTGACACCTTGAATGCCAACTTCTGAATACAACCACGTTCCAAAGCAAAGCAGAAAGTATACGGCATTTAAATAGTATTTATATGAAAAAGAAGGCATTCAGAAATACAACATAACTATAAAATTAGCCATTAAAAAAAAACTTATCCCTTACTTACTTTCCTTTGTTAAACACTGTAAAGCTAACATTATGTGACCCTGTAAGAAGAGAAAAAGCACATATCTCAGTGCAAGAATGTGAATCATTTCATGTACATACAGAGTTAACTAACTTGCCTCAGGTGCCCTTCTAGATCTTCCTACCCCTGAAATGCCCATGTCTTTTGCACCCAGTTCAAAACCATCATCAGACACCTGATAGGCTGCTGTTTCTGCTCCATCCCCCCCCCCCAAAACCACATCTCGTGTTTCTTGCTAGGAGTGCCTGTTCTCTACAGCTTCAGCAAGGCATTCACTGTGATACACTTGTTGCTTACAGTTGGTATATCATGGTTGCCAAAAGTGTGAGCTTGGGGGGGGGGGAATGCCCCAAGTAGCAAGAACAAAGAGAAAAGGAATTTGTAAGCAGCTCTCCCCTTTTCGAAAACAGAATGGCCATATGGCCCATACCCCCAACAGCAGCCTTTTTATCTGTTAGCCTTCTTGATTTTTATGTTACTGAATAAAATCAAGATTGTATGTTATTTCCCTGCTTTCCACTGACCAATATGGTTCCCTTCCACTCGGCATGCTACAGTTCCCAGACCATGATCAACTTGAATGGGATATCTGCAAACAAAGGAAAATAAAAGACAATGAACTATGAAGATGCAATAGAGGCAAAGGAAAGGAGATAGTGGGACTGTTCTCCCTTTGTTCTTTTTCTCTGCTGGATGATACTAGAGAGAGAGGGAGCCATGTTCCATGCTCCGTGTCTGTTTATGTGTAAATAAACTAGCTTAGCCAGAATGCTGAGTTGCTGTGGTCTGTTACGCAACTGTGCAAGTATCTGCAGATGCTAAGAGTGTGTTGATGTACTCCCAAATCAATCACTGGAAGTCTGGGGGCTGAGGAAGGCTCGGAAGCTCCCGAACAATCGCCCAGGAAACAGGGAACATGCCAGTCGGGCATGTGTCTCTGCCAGGGGTCTCCTTGTGAGTAGGCCCTTTTCCTGACAGCTAGAACATAATATGTGAAGCTGAGCTGAGTACTGTCCATTCACTTCAAAGACAGGAAAGGACTGAATATGTTCTGCAAATCCAAACCTATCACATCAAATACTCAGCAAGTGATGTCTGAGCATCTACTGAGAAATTTAGTTTTGCCTGCCCTGTTAATTTTGTGTCCCACTCTCCAATTTGTGCTATCATTTGTCCACATGCAGACTGACTAAAGCTGGTAATAGGATATCGAGAAACAAATACTAGTGTGTGAATGAATGTGCATTCCTTATAAACATGAAAATGTAGCCTAGGAACACAACGTAGCTTCAACACATGAACTCTGACAACAAATATTGATTCACCTGCTTTAAACCTAATAAAGTCAACGATCGGGAGAAATTGTGTCCTCCCTCAAAGAGGACATGTGTTGCGGTGAGGCAACCAAATCCTTGTGTTGTGGGTGGGTACGATTGGATAGCCACACCACCTTGTTGCTGGGTTTAATCTGACCAATGGGATGCTAACCAAATGGGTCAAGGGGCCTATATATGCCAATGCACGTGACCCTGAGCTTTCTCTCTTAGTCAGTGCATCGGAACACCCGCCCACCTCTCTCTATATTTAGGGCTTGCGCTCTTGACCTTGCTATGCGTCGTCTGTTGTTGGGACAGGGGCACGGCAGGAATTTTCCCCACTTGGCTGATTGGCTGTTGCCATTTGGGTTTTGCCTGCCGCGTAGCAAATCGTCACAACTTGTAAAGTTGCAGATAGGCTCTGGTTCAGGTGATAGGGATGGGGGAATGCTCTTGCCATCCCTATGTGAAGAGTATTCCGTTAAAGGAATCCAGGGACTCTATGGTTTGGTCAACCCTTTGAAGGGATTGTGCCCGTGCCTGAGTCCAGGGGGACATCTGGGTGGTGGACATAGTATGTCCCCGGCTTTCCGCCATTCCAGGTGTTCTCCCTAGGCTGACCTACGATAGAGCTCTGGGTCAGCGCTGCCTGCAAGGGTGCAGGGAGCTAGTCGAACCAGAGCCTATGCAACCACTCACTTGATTGTAATCAATAAAGTTGTGGCCTAAATTCTGCCAAAAAGCAAACCCAAAATTTGAGTCTTGTGTGAATTTATTTAAGGGGGAGGTTTAAAGGTCTGAACATGCAACTATCTGCCCATTTTGGGTGTGTTTTAGAAGCATTTGCAGCAGCTCAGGAACTGGGCCTCTAATGAAGAACTAAGATTACCGCGTCTCGGGCTTGGATCACCCACCCATGAAATTGGGAGCGGTGGAAATCACCTTGAATGGGAACAGGGAGTCCAAATATAGGTATTGAATCAGCTCTTAAGTTATTCTGCCAGAAGGCATGACTAGAAAAAACTTTTAAATTGTATAATAAAGTTAATACTGAACCTGTTTTCTTTTGTTTTAAAGCCAGAATAGTCACAGCCTAGCCTTGGAACTTTTAAATAATGATTCATTAAAATACCTAACAGGCCAGCTACACTGCCTTCCTGTTTCAAAACAGAGGTCTTTACATCAAAAAGCAGCAGGAGAGGGCTTGATCGATTGACCTCATTGTGTTTGAATTATTGCATGATGTGATACCAATAACAACCTCACTCCTGTCAAGGACATCCATATACCCAGATACCACAACCAAAGCAGAGTTCACAGGAACCACCATTTAGAACCCAAACCATGCTTTGAGTTTCCAACACAGCTAAACAATGATTTAGACTTCCTAATCGGCTTTCATTTTCTAACTTCTCAGTGGTCCTTTCTGGAGGCACAAACCAGAGTTACTGTGACACTAATCCAGCACTAGAAATTGTGACAGAAAGGACCCCTTCGAATCCAAGGATAGGCACTTTCTCCATTAAGTTATGGTTACAGGTAGGTAGCCGTGTTGGTCTGGATCGAAGTAAAATAAAAAAATTCCTTCAGTAGCACCTTAAAGACCAACTAAGTTTTTATTTTGGTATGAGCTTTCGTGTGCATGCACACTTCTTCAGATACAGTGAAATGGAAGTTTCCAGGCACTTATGTAGAGAAGGGGTGGGGAGGGGTGGGGATGGGGAGGGGGGATCACTCAGAAGGGTGGTGGAAATGGGTGATTGACTGACTGATAGCTGTTGATGACCGCAAACGACTGCAAATGGTTTTGCATGAAAAAGCAAGGGTTGAGATGGCTGAAGATCGCTTATCATGTATAATGAGATAAGAACCCGATATCTCTGTTCAAACCAGGTCCCTCCATGGTTTTGAGCTTGGTGATAAGTTGCAATTCAGCAACTTCTCTTTCCAGTCTATTTCTGAAATTCTTTTGTAGTAAGACAGCTACTTTGAGGTCTTGTATAGAATGTCCTGGGAGATTGAAGTGTTCTCCTACTGGTTTTTCTGTCTTCTGGTTCCTGATGTCAGATTTATGTCCATTTATCCTTTGGCGTAGGGTTTGGCCTGTTTGTCCAATATAGAGAGCTGAAGGGCACTGTTGGCATTTGATGGCATACACAATGTTAGAGGATGAGCAATTAAATAGTCCTGAGATGGTATGTTGGATGTTGTTGGGGCCAGTAATGGTTAAGTTAAGTTAGGCACTCAGTACTTGCCCAGCTGCCATGCTCTTGCATCCACACCTTTGTAAGGCAGGAGGATGGGAGGAGAACAACATGGCCTCTCCCACGTGACCTCACACATGAGACTTTATTGCCCCCCTTGGACACAGGCTGCCCCACCAAGCCCAGGGGCTACCAGCTGCCACAGACTGGCTGGCATTCTTGCTGTCACCATGGCAGCACCAGAAAGGAATAGAAAAATACTGTGTGGCCACACTGAATGGCTGCATGGGAGGAGCGTGAGTCAGGCAGTGGGGGCCCTCGACTCTGGTGCCGGTCTTGCACACATATAAGCAAACACTCGCACACATATTTAAATGGAGGTACATGTGAGAAAATGAAGGGTGAATGCACAGAAAAGGTATCACCCACACAAATTCACATCCATGAATTCAGACAGAAAACTGCTTGTATATAGAAATAATCATTTGGACCAATTTTGTAGCTGAGGGTAGGGATGGAAAGGCAGAAATTATATTTCATTGGCATCAAAACTATTAGTGTGCCTTCCCTAATTTACAGTATATGAGCCCCAAATATGCTGCAACATTATAAGCTTTGTGAATTCTCACAGCAAAAAAGCATTGCAATCAAAGCTGTGAGGAGCAACTTACATGCTGCGCATCTGCTTATTGGCAAGGGAACAAATGGTTATCCATCCATCTCTTTCGGCCTCGAGGATAACAGGGCTGGGGCAGAGAGAGGGAAGAAGCAATGTTAGTTCAAGGCAACCCATAATAATGCAAGTCCCACTTCCGCATTACATGGAGAATTCGGTTGTGGGCATGGCCTGACTGAATTCTCGCAATGGGGGCTGAGAGCTCAGCCCCCTCGCGAGATGGGAGTTCCCGCCTCCGTCATTCCTGGGCCGACCAATAGGGTCGGTCGGGAGGCGGGGCTTCCTCTCTTTTAAATTAAGCCGGAGGCGGGAACACAGCCTCTTTTCGCCCCGGCACCCAGCGCGAATGTTGGGGGCTCGAGTGGCGGTTAGGCATTGGAAATTTGCATAAATAAAGAAGGGGGCAGATTACGTCATCCTCTGCCCGAAATTGGAGATTTAATCCCGTTAAAGGGGTTCCGGGGCGGTAGCTTTGTCCTGAGCCTACGGAGGTCAGGGCCTTATGGCACCCCCCAACGGTGGCCACAGGAGGTGTCCCAGTAGATGTACGTCATTGGGCTCCTTTCTGGTGGTTAATTTCTCCCAGACTGTAACACACGGGTTACAGTCGGATATAGCCAGTTAGGTTCCAATGCCTAAGCCAATACCGCTCAACATCCGAAACCAATAAAGTTGTGGCCTTTTCGCCCACTTAAATTCAATTCACTGTGTCTTGTGTCTTATTTCCTGGGGAAGGAGGGACATTGCCATACAATACATTTCTCTCCCCCATGCGCAGTAACAATCCAAATGTACAGTATTATTTAATTAGTATAGCCAGGGTTGGGACAGGGGCAGACTTTGGAAATCTTTCGTAATATGGCACAACCCCAAATGGTTCTTCTCAATTTTGGGTCTTCTCAATTTTGCGCCCCCTTGGCTCAGCGCCCTGTGCAGGGGAACCATCCGCACCACCCTAAATCCAGCACTGGTCGGGGTGCGGGGCCTGTGGGGCTGCTCATGTTCTCAGAGTGCATCTCCCACCATGGCTGACCATAGGCCATTCTTCTGCCCTAGCAGGAGGAGATGTTGTGGGCCCACGAGGCCTTCACGTGTGGGGGGGAATGGTTGTCATTCCCCCCCAGCCCATTGGTCGGCTCCCTGCTGCAGTGCGCACTTGGCTCACCCAATTAGGAGGTTCCAAGGGGGTGTGGCTCGCTGATTTAAGCGAGCGCGCGGCAGGGAATCGGCCTCGCTTCTTTCGGACCCCCAGCTGCTTCGTTTTCCCACCCACCCACCCGTTAGGCAAGGTTCTACTTTGGCATTGCTGCGGACCTCGGTTGATCGCCGTTGAGGGGCCTGGTAGGAATTTTCCCACTGTGCAAATTGGCTCTGGCCTGGTGGTTTTCGCCTACCTCGTAGCAACTCGTCACAACTTTGGTTTTGGCGCTAGGCATTGGATTATCTCTGAAAGGTACAGGTGTGGGGGGGAGGTTGCTGCCATCACCTCCCCCAAATGCGGAAGGGTACTCCCTTAAGGAGTCCTGGGGTGTTGCCAAGTCCGAAGCCGTGGTAGGTGAGGGCCAGAGGGCAGGCCCCCTAGTGGTGGCCCCAGGATGAGCTCCTAGTTGATGTGCATCGCAGGACTCATCCAACGGTGGTTAACCCTTCACAGACTGCCAGCAGAGCGGGCTGGAGTCGGATATAGTCAGTTAGATCCAATGCCTATGCCAATACCTCTCTACATCCGTAATCAATAAAGTTGTGGCCTTCTACGCCCATTAACCTTATGCAATGTGTCCTGTGTCTTTATTTCTCCCGGGGAGGCATCGGGGTATCACCACACAACTGGAGGGCCACCGTTCCCCATCCTTGAAATGCAAAGGGAACAACCCTATACCGAGTTGCACAGAGGAACTGAAGGAAGCAATAAACACACTTACCCATCAATAAAATCTGTGTTAAAACTGTAGGCATCAAATTCTTGGGCCAGGATAAGACCATAGACTTGCATTACATTTCCTAACAGGATAAAGATGAGGGTGGGGGAATTATTCAAGAGGCAAAATGAAAATCTGTGTAGAGGAAGGTGGAGAGTTGGGTTTTAGTGCCTTGATTTCTTCAGTGCAGTAGAAGATGCCCTCTGTAAGTATTATAAATCTAAAAATTATAAGCAGGAATCATAAAGAATAATACATAGATAACAAATTATCCATGGCTGGTGTTCAGAGGAGTCAAAATTGTACTATTTTTATGTGGTATTTGTAAACATTAAAACAAAAGAGGTCAATTAACATTAGTCAGCATTATCCTGTATCTTATTTCAGGTCAGTATTATAACATTATATATAATTTTACAGTTAACTCGGGGTTGTAGCATTATAATATTAACCTAAACTGCTTCTTAATATTATTGTCTCAATATTAACCTAAACTGCTTCTTAATATTATTGTGATGAGCCTAACTAATGTTAATGACTTCGAAATAGCTTGGAGACACAATTCAGGATATAGCATGTAGGCTTATGCAAATTTTTAAAATCATGGGGATCGGAAGGTCAGAAAATTGTATAATAATAGCCTGAAATAAGATACAGGAAAACACTGTTCATTGTTCTTTCTGGTATCTGCTGTTTCCCCTTATCTTATGCTCCTTTTTGTGTATGGGACTCATCAGCCCGGGAATGTAGCCCATCTAAGGAGAAGGAAGACTCTGATCCTAGACCCACCCCACTCCTTGCCTTGTGGGACATCTTCGGGAGAAGAAGCAAACCCTACACAGAAATGAGCTCTTCAAAGCTCTTGATGAGTAAATCTTAAATAAGTTGTTTTCCCCATTAATTGTATAAATAAAGACATATGGTTTCCACTTAAAGGTCCATCCTTTACCTGGGACTCCATCGGGGGGGTCCACGCGATACACCACAGGAGTGTGTGCAACAGAGAACTGTTGAGAAAAGAATATTATATTACATTGCCTTTCACAAAACTATTGCTTCATTCATAGTTTTGGGGAGAGAGAGACATCAGTGTACTCTTGCCATGTGGTGGGAATACTCTACTTATGCAATTTTTGCGGAAGGGCAGAAAAATCACAGAATTAAGTATTAAACTAACTTATTACGGATTGCTGAGCCAGACCAGAGTCTGGTGATGCAATGCCTCAGAATTCCACCAGAGGGCTGGGGCCTTTCTCTGATTGGCTACCAAGGCAGCCAGCTGGGGAGGGGTGGAGCCTGATGGGCCTAAGGAATTCTGCAAAATAATGTGCAATCCTAACATTTTTTTCAGGCTGCTTTTTCAGTGACACATTGCTTAGACATTTGTGGAATATTTTTCTAGTTTTGAATATTTTGAATGAATTCTTGGTTGGTGAATAAAATCCTATCTCTTTCCCAAACCTAACTTCATCCAGTCACATTTGCATTCTGCCATTTACTGGTGTTAAAAGCAATTCAAATATTCTCACCTTTCTCAAATATCCAATATATTCATATCCTGTTTTTCAATTATCTATGGTCCAAAATTATAAGAAATTATTCTTGAAATATGTATCAGTGACCTGGTTTGTTAAATGTTATAACTGACATGTGTTCCCACAAATCCTCTGGGAAGAAGCCTTGACCAGAACACATTTCAGCCTTTACGTAATTGCCCCTCCTCTTTGCTTTCTCTGACACCTGACATTCTTTTGCCAGCTGGATTACAGACAATTTCCTCTCCGCAACCCCGGTAGTCACTTTTAGTATATATTACTGAAAGCATTAGCAATGCGGCCTCTCTGTGGTGTGTGGAGAATAGTGAAATTCTTTTGAAAGGCCGTCTGTAATTGGAGCCTTAATTTACTTCTGTTATCCGTAACTGCATTCAGTTCATTTTCAGGCATTTTTTAATAACAATTTTTATTGAGAGTTTTCAACATAAGATACAATAAAAACCAAACTAATCTAAAATAAAAAAGAAAGAAAATAATAATAGTAAAGGAAGGAAGAATGAAAAAACCAATGTGTATATATAATATTAAGCCCTCTATCACTATGAAGGTAAAGGTAAAGGGACCCTGCTCTGGTCCATGGGGTCACGAAGAGTCGGACACGACTAAACGACTAAACAACAACAAAGGGACCCCTGACCATTAGGTCCAGTCGTGACCGACTCTGGGGTTGTGACGCTCATCTCGCTCTATTGGCCGAGGGAGCCAGCGTACAGCTTCCAGGTCATGTGGCCAGCATGACAAAGCCGCTTCTGGTGAACCAGAGCAGCACATGGAAACACCGTTTACCTTCCGGCTGTAGCGGTTCCTATTTATCTACTTGCATTTTGACGTGCTTTCGAACTGCTAGGTTGGCAGGAGCTGGGACCCAGCAACGGGAGCTCACCCCGTTGCAGGGATTCGAACCGCCGACCTTCTGATCAGCAAGCCCTAGGCTCTGTGGTTTAACCCACAGCGCCACCTGCGTCACTATACCTTCATCCTTATTCCACACACAGAAGACTGAACTCTCCCAGCTCCAATCTGGGAGCTTCCTCCTTTTCCCTCAGCCTAACACCCTGAGAAAACATCTATGGCCTGCCTCTCCTCCAGGTTCCTTCATCTCTATCACCCATCCTCATCCATTCCAAATACAAATGGCATTTTAATATTTAGCATTTCTATTATTGTTGTTCCTAAAGTTAATCTGCAAAGATAGTGGAAAGACTGATGTCTGTCAGTGGTGTATAGAAAATGCTGTCTGTCGCTGAATAGTATAGCTGATGATTTCAGGAGTTAGTGACTGGATTAAAATAACCCTTCTCCAACTACAGAGCTGCAAATAAAACGTTTTAAATGTGTTATAAAGTGAAATACTGTATAAAAAATGCGACACTAAGTGGCGAAAGTGAGCTATGCAAAATTTAATGTATTTTTCAAACTTATTTTTAAAAAGCATTTTCACAGGTTTTTTTTAGATGTGTGTAGATTCCACCAAGGGTCGTCTCTCCCCCCAAGTCAGTCAAGTGCAGTTGTAGGGTGGCTGGGCGAGGCGGAGCTGCTTGTTGCTGCTGCCAGTGCTGGGCCTGGTGGCAGCCTGGGCCTGACTCTGCAAGGCACAGGGTGCAATCCACCCCAGCGCCTAGCGGATCAGGGCCTTTGGATGTTGTCAAGGGGCGCAGGGCCCGTCGGCAGTGTCGACCTGGCTCTGCAAGGTGCGAGGTGACGTCTGGTGCTGCTGACTTGCATCTAGTAAATAACTGTCTACTCAGAAGAAAGTTGCACTGAATTCAATGGGCCTTACTCCCAGGTAAGGGTGCGGGGGGGGGGGCTATAGTCTTTCATCTAGGCAGCCAGGGCTCCTCCGGATGACAATATATTTTTGCACCAGATCAGTGAGGGCCACTTGCTTAAAAAAATCCTCCCATATATACAGAACTCCCTCTGTGCCTTTTGGACTATATCTGTAGGTTTCCCCCTCTGCGTCAAATCACTGGGGTCAAATAAGTGTTGCTTACTTTTTATAATGGAAGATAAATCTCCCTCAGGAAGTTCTGGACTCTCCTTCCTTGGAGGTTTCTAAGCAGAGATTGGATGGCCATCTGCTATGGATGCGTTAGTGAAGTTTCCTACATTGCAGGGGGTTTGCACGAGGAAGATGGTTCTATGTTTTGCTGCTTCCACAATATTTCATTATGTTCCTGTCATTTTATGTAATTGCATTTTGTATAAATTATAAAAATTATAAATAAAACTTGTTCTGTTTAGAAAGAAAATATTTAAATAGCTACCTTTCTACCTGCAGAACGGGAGGGGGCATAGGCATAGCCAGGATTTTTGTTAAGGGGGTGGAACCTAAGATTTGTATTGATTTTTACTTGGGGGGGGGCAGCTGTCCCCTGCCTCCCTTGGCTATGCCCATTGGGGGGGGGCACAGGAAGGAAACAAGGTCGGAAGGGGGCCACGGTCAGAATAAGGTTGGGAAACACTGGTTTAAAGTGCACACTGGTTAGTGAAACAAACCAACTTCATAACCCATGAATTTAAGAAGGTTTGCTGTGAAACTGACCAGAGTTTGTTTTATAGCTTGATCTCTGGTTCATACACCACACTAAACAGAGATTCTGTGAAGGCTACAGATTTCAAAAGAGGAAGAGTGGCGAGGAGAGAGAGAGAGAGAGAGAGAGAGAGAGAGAGGAGATTGAAGTTTTATTTTGGTTCACTGCAACTCATGCACAAAACGTTAAACCATAGTTTAGCATTACACCGAAGGTAGCTAATGGTATCTCTACACTGACAACATGAAATCAATAGGTTGTGAACTCTCATTCCTTGGAGGTTTTTAAGCAGAAGTTGAATGGCCCTCTGCCATGGTTGCTTTAGCTGAGATTCCTGCATTACAGGGGGTTGGACTAGATGACCCTTGGGCCCCTTCCAGCTCTAGAATTCTATGATTCTAGATACAAAGGGATGCACACAAACAGTTGCGAGATCAGAGATTCTTTACAAATAAGAATTGAAAAGCAGGCTTTCCGTAAGCTTCCATGATCTAGCGCAACAGGACTGCCTTCCTTTACAGACTCTGCCTCTTGCACTTCTCCCGCTAAGAGGAAGGTGAAGCAATCGGAATACTTAATGAATCTTCTTCTCTTCATGCTGATCATCAGAGGCGTGAGGTCAGCCTCTGACTGCGCTAGCGGGCACAAGCTGTGGGGAGGCAGAGGAGGAAGCGCAAGGAGAGGAAGGCAGTGGCCGCCAGCTGCTTGGAATACCTTCTGCAGGTTTCTCCAGACCTGTCACAGCCAGCAGCTGTCTACGTTTTTACAACTACCACAGAGAGAGAAAATTAATTTTTAATGCGCATGGCTCACAGGTTGTCGTGCCCCCAAACAAAGAGGCAGTGTGTGTTTTATTTCGCTTGGAATGTGTCTCATTAACTACATCCCCTGGTGGTTTTTCATCAGCTCTCTAAGCTAGCTGAACTCCCAAACAACACCTGAGCTTTAATGTGCAATTTGCTGAAACATGGGACTCCTCATGCTTGATGCTGCAGAAAACCCTTGGTTGCACTTGTACACAACATGGTAAATGTTCTGGCTCATTGGCAAGCAGAGACAGCTGAGTGAGCAAAAGGCAAGCTTATTGTCTATTCCCAAACCGCACATATCTCACCAGCCTTAGTGCCATTCCAGGCTGGTGTTGCAGTGACAGAAAGCTCATACACACTGCCAGTTTACCAAATATTCTTCCACACCTCAAGTACAGAGAAATTTCCGTTAGCTCTTGGCAGAATGACCAAACTGCTCTTGTCCCAGGGAATTGAGGTCATTTGTATCAACTCACCAAGCGGCAAGAGTGATTTTATAATGACCGCTCCCCACATCAAATGGGGGTCGCCTTTTGAGTGGTTGCGCACAGCCCCCCAGATCCCAGTACTTCAGGCTGGCTTCATCCTCCCCAGGCTGGATACCTACCTCAGCCAATCACCCAATCCCACTTGGGGAGGCGTTGCCAGGGGATCCGCCAGGTAAGGGGAGGGACCGCCCTGCCCACACAACAGAAGGTGAATCTTACTTGTGAAGCATCAGTTGGCTCCAGAGCATCTCCCACCCTGACCTCCCTCAGTTAAGTCTTCTTTTGCAGGTTAACCTCTTCTCCACAGGTATGCAGGCGCTGCTACGTCAGGGTCGCTGTTGAAGGGCCGGAAAGGAATTTTCCTGCATTGGCAGGTTTTGCCTTTCCCGTAGCAAAACGTCACAACTTTGGTGGTTTCAGGCCTTGGGCGGAATCTTTAGTCTATCTTCTTAAATGGGGGGGGGCGTGAAGCGGTGACCCATGCCCCCCTTGCGGAGGTGATCCCAGGGTTCCCCATTAAAGGGTTCTTAAGTGGGGAGGCATTGGCCATATGCCAAGAGGTTGTCATTGCTCTCCTCTCCAACAGCGGCAAAAGAGCTCTCTGCTTGAACATATGTTCTCCAGAGCCAACCCAACCCCCCCACATTCTGGATAACCCTGAAGTCTCCCAGATCCCCGGCTGGGGACTGGGAAGGATAAACTCCCAATGCCGGAGCCAAGGTCTCCCTACATCTGAAACCTAATAAAGTTGTGGCCAATTTTAATCCCATAGCACGTTGCCTTGAGTCATTATTCCACTTGGGGGTCGCCCGGGGTTGGGGGGACTCCGCCTGTCCATGCAATTCAAGTCCAGATATTTAATAAGACCGGTTGCCTGTTTCAGTTTGCTGAAACCACAAGAGACGGGTGCTCTGGGCATCTTTGACTGGTCTTATGAATGTTGTGGTTGTGCCATGGCAAATGCTCAGAAGTGTATGCTCCTGAGTTAAAGTGGTATGGAAAATAAGTCCCGGCTGTCACCAAGCCTGCATGTGGCCCTGATCACATGTTACATGCTAACCAACATATCAACATGGAGGAATATCAAAAAGATATTCCTTTTGTTCTCACCGGGACTAAATGAATTGTCAAGTAAGAAGAGTGTGAATGCATAGGCTGTATGAGAATGAACTGGGTACAGATTAAGCATTCGCCTCCTCCTGCACCCTGTATTCCTTCCAGTCCATGAGAGCAAGTTCCACTCCTATTCACAAGGTGTAATAATAATAATAATAATTTATTATTTATACCCCGCCCATCTGGCCGGGTTCCCCCAGCCACTCTGGGCGGCTTCCAAAAAAACAGAAATTCTAAAATACAGAAATCCATCAAACATTAAAAGCTTCCCTAAACAGGGCTGCCTTGAGATGCCTTCTAAAGGTCTGGTAATTGTTCTCTTTGACCTCTAGTGGGAGGGCATTCCACAGGGTGGGTGCCACTACCGAGAAGGCCCTCTGCCTGGTTCCCTGTAACTTGGCTTCTCGTAATGAGGGAACCGCCAGAAGGCCCTCGGAGCTGGACCTCAGTGTCCGGGCAGAACGATGGGGGTGGAGACGCTCCTTCAGGTATACCGGACCGAGGCCGTTTAGGGCTTTAAAGGTCAACACCAACACTTTGAATTGTGCTCGGAAACGTACTGGGAGCCAATGTAGGTCTTTTAGGACCGGTGTTATGTGATCTCGGCGGCCGCTCCCAGTCACCAGTCTAGCTGCCGCATTCTGGATTAGTTGTAGTTTCCGGGTCACCTTCAAAGGTAGCCCCACGTATGTCAAGGTTATCTTCCTCTGCCGTGCTTGCCAATGCCTCATGCTTTGCACCATCACTTGTACTGCAAAGCTTAAGTAGTCAAGGAGTTAAAAGGTACATTCAATGTGCCAGTGAGCCTGGGCACCGCATAAATACAAGAATGAGCTAGGCTAAGACTCAGAGCTAGCTCTAAATGTCTAAATTCTACCCTGCATTGAAACCATTATTTCTAACCATGTATTAATGGCCCATGTCCTGTGGTCTGGCTACTGGACTGCTACTAATCACACGTCGACCCGCTTGAATACATACCTGAAATGTGCAGTTGTCGCATTGCAGCTCCTTCGTGTTGTTGATCATTTGCCCATTCAGGGTGAAGTGGAGCTGGTAGCGTCCCCCCCACTGTGAAGCCCTTCAACGGAAATAAGAAGAGCAAAGGATAGCTAGCAAGCGGCATGAGAGAGACTGGGGATCACCTTACTCAGATGTGAAGTTTAATATTGAATCGGAAGAAAGAAACGAGGCAGCCATGTTTTCTCCCACCCAGTTCCCACCCATCTTGTCATTAACTCCCCTGCGTCTTCTGTAGGAGAAAAACAAACAGGGTTCAGAACAGCAGAGAAGGAAGGCCTGGGAGGAGAAGGGCATGGACCATGGAGAAGAAAACATGGCTGCCTCATTTCCCGGGTGCTTCACTGATATAATATAGTCTGTGGAGAGCAACCTGGGAATGCTAATAGAGCCTGAGGGAGGAAGGTAGTAGGGGGTGGGATTGCAGAATAGGACTAGGTCTGTCAACTTCTATTTTATGCCATCTGAGAACCAGGACTTTCTAAACTTACATAAAATTCAATTAACTCCACCGCCACCACTTTGCAAATTCAAGAGGTGATATAGGGTTGCAAACCTTTTTTCTAGAAATAGGGCTGTGTCTTTAGCAGTTAATGGCATGTAGTCATTGAACGGGTAAAGCTTTTCCTCAACAGATGTACAGTTGCGTGCTCAGACCCAGAGACCTCCCCCCTAAATAAATTCACACTTGACTCAAATTTTAGTTTGGTTTTTGGCAGAATTTAGGCCACAAATTTATTGATTACAGAAAGTGAGTGGCTGCATAGGCTCTGGTTCGACTAGCTCCCTGCACCCTTGCACCCTTGCAGGTAGCGCTGACCCAGAGCTCTATCATAGGTCAGTCAAGTGTGAACACCTGGATAGGTGGAAAGCCGGGGACAGGCTATGTCTGCCACCCAAATGTTCCCCTGAACTCAGGCACGGGCACAACCCCCTCTCAGGGGGGTCCCCGGATTCCTTTAACGGAATACCCTTCACATAGGGATGGCGAGAGTGTTCTCCCATCCCTATTACTTGAACCAGTGCCTATCCGCAACCTTACAAGTTGTGACGATTTGCTACGCGGCAGGCGAAACCCAAATGGCACCAGCCAATCAGCGAAGTGGGGAAAATTCCTGCCGTGCCCCTGTCCCAACAACACACGACACACAACAGCATAGCAAGGTCAAGTGCAAAAGCCCTAAAAGTAGGGAGAGGTGGGTGGGTGTTCTGATGCACAAGCTGAAAGAGGAAGCTCTGGGTCATGTGCATGGGTATATATAGGTCCATTGATCCGTTTGGACTGCGCCCCATTGGCCAGATTGAACCCAACATCGAGGGACCTACCAATTGGGTGTTGTGGCTGACCAATCGTACCCACCCACAACACAGGGGATCGGTCTCCAGGTCTCACCACAACATGTGCCCTCTTTGAGGACACGATTAACATGAAAATCTTCACCTTCTGGATTTCTGCTCATTATGTGGCTTTTAAAAGAAAAACTGTTCTCCCAGAAAAACGGTGGTGTGATATTTTCACTGGAGAGTTGGGGGAGGAGAGTGGGGAAGAATAGTGCAGGAGACAGCTGCAAATTGCCACCCAAGTGCAGCGGGTCAAAGTTTTAACTTAGTAATAATTATCCAGAAACCCAGTCTTTAATCTTAAGCTTTTCTCTCTCTTTCTCTTCACACAGGTATGCACCACACTTGTTAATCATTGTCGTTAACATTTTAAATTCTGATTTCCTGCTTGGCACTTGGTGAAATCCTTGTTATGGTCTGGAATATAAACTAATGCAACTTTTTCTAATGCAACTTTTTCTTTTATCATCCACATATACTTTTCCTATTAAAGTCCCTGTCTGATAAAAATTAATAAATTCACAACCAAGCCATAAAAGCAAGGGGTACATGACTCTCATTGGTGTATCTTTCTAATATTACAGCTACACTAGGGTGTCAAGCATTTTGAAGATCTAAATAGACTTGAAATGTTCTTTAAATGGAAAGGCAATGACTTCTGCTTAATTAAAAACTGGGAGGTAACGAAGTATTTAAACCAGTATTTAAAGCTGGTGTTTCAAACAAAGGCTGGTGCCAAGAGGCTTGCAATAAGCCCTGAAGAACAAGTTTATTCAGGACTTTTTGAGTAAAAAATGAAATGCTGGTACTCTTATCTTAATATACTAAGGGTGCCAGCAAAAAATGGCACCAAAAATGAGGTGCTGATAGCAGCGAGTATGGTCACACACAAAAACAGTGAGGTTTTATAGACATAGACAGACAGACTCTGTCCTTCAAACATGCCCATGGTAGCTGACAACAGTAACAAGTATAGATACTGTATATAGAAAATTAACAGTACAACCCTATGGTATATCTTCAGAAGGACTGCAACTGAAAATAAGTAAGCAATGTAGGTCCATTCCCATGACCTACAAGAGCCCATTGTAATAATAATAATAATAAATTTTATTTATACCCAGCCCTCCCCTGCCAGGGCCGGGCTCAGGGCGGCTAACGCCGAATATAAATTACAATAAAACGTAATAGAGAAAAAGAAAAAAAGAAGAAACAATTAAAATATGGCTTAAAATACGGCTTAAAATGCAGACTCATTTTAGTAGTACCGTGGTGCCTCGCAAGACTAATTTAATTCGTTCCGCGAGTCAATTTGTTTTGCGAAAAATTCATCTTGCGAATTGCGGTTTCCCATAGGAATGCATTGAAGTTTCTTTTTTTGCCCACAGGAACACATTAATTAAATTTCAATGCATTCCTATGGGAAACCGCAATTCGCAAGATGAATTTTTCACAAAACGAATTCATCTTGCGAGTCACCATCAGATCGCAAGACACATTCATCTTGCGAAAAATTCATCTTGCAGGGCATTCGCCTTGCGAGGTACCACTGTAGCCCATAAATCAAGACCATAAAGGGAGGAAACATCAGCTCTTCACCCGAGCCAGCTATCCATGCTGGTCCTACATGGACCAGCAAAAAAGCCAAGGGAAAATTTATATACCAAATCCCATATAAGGGGTCAGAGTGAGTCCAAGCCGAAGGCCAGGCGGGTCAGCTCCATCTTGCAGGCCTTGTGGAAAGATGTCAAATCCCACAGGGCTCTGGTCTCTTGTGACAGAGCATTCCACCAAGTTGGGGCCAGTGTTGAAAAGGCCCTGGCCCTAGTTGAGACCAATCTTAACCTCCTTGAGGCTCGGGATCTCCAAAGTGTTGTTATTTATGGACCTTAAGGTCCTCCTCACATATATCAACAGACTTCTTCTCAAACATGGTTTTGGGATGGTGTGAGTCCACTATCCCTTCTTGGCCAACAGGAAATATTTTAACCAGAAAGACATATACATATATCCTAGGTAGCCAGACTGGTGCTTCCCAGATGTTGGGTGCTAAGTCCCATTAGACCCAGCCAGGGAAATGGTGTGGGATGATGGGTCCTGCAGTTCAGTATCTGGATGGCTCCAGACTGACTAATCTGGATCTCTACTATTGTGCTCTGCCCCTGATAATAGCACTGCAAAGAACCTTCCTTACCTTGTTTGGCATTTTGTGGTGGACAGATCAAAACTGACAGGCTGAATGTCACACAGTACTGTAGGCAGCACGGAATTCAAGAGCGACACTTCCAGGTGAGACCAATTGATAGGATGTGAGAGGCCTAATGGTGGGCAACCAAATGACAAGCAAACACAGCAACATTTTAAGGCACAGAACATTAAATGGAATAAACACTGATCTCCTATCTGGCAATATGTGCAGGGTATTGTGCAAAACAGCACCATCATATATCACAATCCAGACACTTCCAAGCCCTTAAAAAATTCTGTGCCTTTTCCAATTTACAATATCCTTTTTGATGGCAGCTAACGGATTGAGGTTGAATCCTGACAAGGCAGAAGTACTGTTCTTCAGGGACAGGGGGCGGGCAGGTGTGGGGGATTCCCTGGTCCTGAATGGGGCAACTGTGCCCCTGAAGGACCAGGTGCGCAGCCTGGGAGTCATTCTGGACTCACAGTTGTCCATGGAGGCGCAGGTCAATTCTGTGTCCAGGGCGGCTGTCTATCAGCTCCATCTGGTACGCAGGCTGAGACCCTACCTGCCCGCAGACTGTCTCGCCAGAGTGGTGCGTGCTCTAGTTATCTCTCGCTTGGACTACTGCAACGCACTCTATGTGGGGCTACCTTTGAAGGTGACCCGGAAACTACAACTAATCCAGAATGCGGCAGCTAGACTGGGGACTGGGAGCGGCCACCGAGACCACATAACACCGGTCTTGAAAGACCTACATTGGCTACCAGTACATTTCCAAGCACAATTCAAAGTGTTGGTGCTGACCTTTAAACCCCTAAACGGCCTCAGCCCAGTATACTTAAAGGAGCGTCTCCACCCCCATTGTTCTACCCAGACACTGAGGTCCAGCGCCGAGGGCCTTCTGGTAGTTCCCTCACTGCGAGAAGCAAAGTTACAGGGAACCAGGCAGAGGGCCTTCTTGGTAGTGGCACCCGCCCTGTGGAACGCCCTCCCACCAGAGGTAAAAGAGAAAAACAACTATATGACATTTGGAAGACATCTGAAGGCAGCCCTGTTTAGGGAAGTTTTTAATGACTGATGTTTTAATGTATTTTTTACATTTTCTTGGAAGCCACCCAGAGTGGCTGAGGAAACCCAGCCAGATGGGCGGGGTAGAAATAAATTTATTATTATTATTATTATTATTATTATTATTATTATTATTATTATTGGCAACTAGAACTGTACACAGTACTCCAAGTGCTGTTATACCATAGATTTGTATGGCATTATGATATCGGCAGTTTTATTTTCAGTTTTCCTAATTATCCTTTGCATGGAATTAGCCTTTTTCACAGCTCCTGCACACCAGGTCAACGCTTTCATCAAGCTGCTGGTCTCATTCCTGGTCAGACACTGCCAGTTTGGACTCCTTGAGCATACAGGGGAATATTTGGGGTACAATGCGGATCACTTTACATATGTTTACAATGAATTTTATTTGCCTCTTGTCATGGGACATGAGGATACATCATCTTGTGCATCACTAATGGTGAAAGAGGAGGAAGCAGAGAATAGGGGGGAAATGGCCAGTTCTCACAATGGAAGGATATAAGAAGTGGATTCTCCTAAGGATCTGTATTGGAGCCTGTGCTTTTTAACTTGCTCATAAATGACCTGGAGTTAGGGGTGGGCAGTGAAATAGACAAGTTTGCTGGTATCAAGGTGTTCAAGGCAGTTTTAAAGAGAGAGAGAGACTATGAGGAGCAGCTCAATGAGGATGTTGTGGCAGCTGTGGAAGAGTGGGTTTAAAGTTAGGAATCATTAATGAAGGGACTGAAAATAAAATTATCAATATACTAATGCCATTTTAGGAATCAACAGTGCAACTGCATTTAGAATACTTTGCTTTCCCATTGTCTCTCTTCGAGGATTATGTGGGCTGACACACATGAGCAGTAATTAAAGTGTGCTTCTTGCTTTAAAACTATTGTTTTCATCCACATGCAAATTTAATCAGCAGATGAATTGATAAATTACCATTGGTTGACAAAATCACACATGATTAATCTACTAACATTTTCTTTTTTAAAAAAAATGGGTTGAGGCGCTACAAAGAGCAGATAGTCTTTTTTTGCATAGAAATACCACCGACAGTTTCTGCGGGTTTCCAAAATCTACCCTCATATCTCAGTGTGATCCAGGTTCCTCCGCCAATGCTGCCTTCCTTTGGCTCCATGGTTACCTTTGCCAACGTAACTATAAAAAAAACCCACACATGCAATGAATTATATAATGGTACAACAAATCGCTTTCCTTCTTAAAATGATAATCTATTTGTAAAGGCCTTTCGGAGCATATGGATGCAGACTGAGCAGAACTGGGAGATCGTGAAAGGTTTGTGAATGTCTCTTCCTATTAAAGAGACTCCTGCGAGTTCCATACAGTGGTACCTCGGTTTATGAACACAATTGGTTCCGGAAGTCTGTTCATAAACTGAAGCATTCATAAACTGAAGCGAACTTTCCCATTGAAAGTAATGGAAAGTGGATTAATCTGTTCCAGACGGGTCCGCGGAGTACTCAACCTGGAGCGTACTTAACCCGAATCATGGGTGTAATTGGTTCCGGAAGTCTGTTCATAAACTGAAGCATTCATAAACTGAAGCGAACTTTCCCATTGAAAGTAATGGAAAGTGAATTAATCCGTTCCAGATGGGTCTGCGGCGTTCGTAAACCAAAAATTCATAAACCGAGGTGTTCATAAACCGAGGTTCCACTGTACCTCCCTCTGAAAAAAACAAAGGCCTGCTGGACTTGATACAATGGAGGCAGCAACGCTGGTTGTCTTTGCAGCCCTCACTGCCACGTGGCAGGCCTGATAAGGAACCTGAGCACATGCTTGGTCAGCTCCTGAGTGAGATATATGCCCCTCACAGTCCAGTCCTTGCCCAGTCCATTTCATCAACTGCAGCTCCTCAGTATACCAAAGGGAAAAACAGACTCCGCAGTGTAGGAGAATGCACTCAGGAGAGATCGTGCCCATGGCCTTACGAGCCTCCCCATTCCATAGCGGAACTAGGGCCTCAGCAGGATCTCGGGCTCTTTCCCCTGGGCAGGGGGTGGACCCAGAGCAGCCAAGAATCTCCCCAGCTCACATTTTTTTTAAAGAAAAATATTTACGTAGGGCTGCAATAAGCAAAACACATATACTATTGGTCACAAAAACATGCTTCAGCAAACTCAGGCATACAGTACTGAGCATCCCTTAAATATAGCAGCATATTTCCTTATTAAAGAGTATTTGATCTAGTGTGATATCATAATTGCACATGCTTCAAAAGTAATGGGGATGGTTTACTTCACGTTTTAGTTAACAACAAATTATTTGCTATTGCAACTGAATACATGCTGAGGCAGGAAAGAAGGTCGCTAATTGGAAGCTTAGAATTTATTGTTATTATTTATTAAATTTGTATAGCAGACTGACTAAGGCAAATTTGACAGGCCAAGCTGGTGAAAGAATTTCTATAAAGCATACAGGCAAACTCTTATCTCTTTGCCATGGTGCTGATGCTCAGTAGTGCAGCTTGATAAGGCTCACCTCCAAAGAACAGCAGGAATGCCTCAATAAAGGATGGCATCAGAAACTCCATCTCTAACCTCTTTCGACAATAGACTTTCTCATTGAGATCACTGCCTCATTCATAATCAGAGCTCAGAGGGTTGGTTCTCTCACATGTATTCCCTGCAAAAGAAACATGTCTTATATGCTGTTTTTCTTTATTAATATTAAAGACCTTTGGGGCAAACAGCTTGATGCCCAGAAGACATTTCATTACCAATTCAGAATTATTCTTCTTAAGAGCATCTACGGACCAATTCTGAATTACTACACGGAACAAAAAAAAAAAAAAACCAGCCTGAAAGAAAGCTTTTGTATTATCTTAATCAGAATATATGGGAGATGGGAGATGATAGATCAGGGGTCAGCAAACTTTTTCAGCAGGGGGCCGGTCCACTGTCCCTCAGACCTTGTGGGGGGCCGGACTAAATTTTGAAAAATAATATGAACGAATTCCTATGCCCCACAAATAAGCCAGAGATGCATTTTAAATAAAAGGACACATTCTACTCATATAAAAACACCAGGAAGGCCCCACAAATAACCCAGAGATGCATTTTAAATAAAAGGACACATTCTACTCATGTAAAAACATGCTGATTCCCGGACTGTCTGCGGGCCGGATTTAGAAGGCGATTGGGCCGCATCCAGTCGCCGGGCCTTAGTTTGGGGGATCCCTGTGATAGATGATAGATAGATAGATAGATAGATAGATAGATAGATAGATAGATAGATAGATAGATATATGATATGATATGATAGATATGATATAGATAGATGATAGATGATGATAGATAGATAGATAGATAGATAGATAGATAGATAGATAGATAGATAGATGATAGATAGATAGATAGATAGATAGATAGATAGATAGATATAGATGATAGACAGACAGACAGACAGACAGATATCTGTTACCACATCCTTTGCATGAGTGAGTGTATGTGTGTGTGTGTGAGAGAGAGAGAGAGAGAGAGAGAGAGAGAGAGAGAGAGAGAGAGAGAGAGAGAGAGAGATCTACTCTGCTGGTAGATTTAAGCTCCTATTTAAGGTGCTGTGTTTGGAGGTCATCTGCTGAGGGCACGGGTGCCCACTTTGCCATCAGAAGTGAGGTGTGGCAACTGGATAGGAGGCTTTTCCAGCTCCCATGCCCGGTTTGTGGAACTCTCTTCCCAAGGGGGAACATCTTTGTTATCATTCAAGGATGAGGTCCAAACATTTGTGTTCACCTAGGCTTCAGTTATATTGGCTGATTTGAACTGAATGTTGTATTCTGCCATTTTGTTTTTCTTTTTGTTACATTATAATTACATGAATGCTAGTACCTCATACAGTACTTGGTGGGGATGCGGAGAAGGCCTTCTCAGTGGTGGCTCCTCCCAGGAAACCTTGGAACTCCCTTCCTGGAGAAGCCAGTCTGGCTCCCACCTTATACTTCTGTCAGCAGATGAAGATCTTGTTCCAGCAGGCTTTGGGGAACTGACTGCTTTTAAGGAAAGGACTGGTGCTGTGAGGTTTTTGTTGTAATTATCTATATTGTTTTCATATATAATTCAGAGAGAGAGAGAGAGAATGAGAGTTTCAATTCTTTTAATGTTTGATTGTTTTTTATTGATTGTGGGGTTTCCCCCCTCCTATGTTTTTAGCTGCTCTTATTAGATCTGGACCCAGGTGGCGCTGTGGTTAAACCACTGAGCCTAGGGCTTGCTGATCAGAAGGTTGGCGGTTCGAATCCCTGTGACGGGGTGAGCTCCCGTTGCTCGGTCCCAGCTCCTGCCAACCTAGCAGTTCGAAAGCACGTCAAAATGCAAGTAGATAAATAGGAACCGCTACAGCGGGAAGGTAAACGGCGTTTCCATGTGCTGCTCTGGTTTGCCAGAAGCGGCTTTGTCATGCTGGCCACATGACCTGGAAGCTATACGCCAGCTCCCTCGGCCAATAATGCGAGATGAGCGCGCAACCCCAGAGTCGGTCACGACTGGACCTAATGGTCAGGGGTCCCTTTACCTTTACCTTATTAGATCTGTAAGCTGCCTTGAGTCCCTGTCAGGGAAAAAGGCAGGATATAAATGAAAATATGGGTAGGTGCTTTAACAATAGGTATTATTTTAAAGAAACATTTGGAGATAAAGTTATATAGTTAATTTATAATTTAATTAAAAACAAACAGATCTCACAATTGGGAGCGAAATCAAGTAGACCAGCTGATGGGGAACAGCAGTGTGCAGCGGCATGGCATGGCATGGCATGGAGGAGCCGGGGGGGGCATAATAGTAGTAGTAGTAATTTATTATTTATACCCCGCCCATTTGGCTGGGTTTCCCCAGCCACTCTGGGCGGCTTCCAACAGAAAAATTAGAATACACTAATTTCTTAAAGATTAAAAGCTTCCCTAAACAGGGCTGCCTTCAGGCACCATCACTGTCTTCTTTTCAGCACCTGCTTAAAGTATTTTTCTTTATGCAAACCTATCCAGATATGCATATATTTTAAAAGTTTCTTAATACTTGCTTTTAGCTGTTTTACTGACAATTTAAATATTTCTTCTAAGCCACTTCAATGTTTTGTTACAATCAAACAGTATAGACATTTTGTTAGGCAAACAGACAGACAGATAGACTGGTCCTCCCCGAGATAGATCTGCAACAAACAAGCATTTTCTCAATATGCCGTAATCACCAGTGAGTTTATATGCTTCAAAATTCTGCTATTTCATACCTTTATAGTGCTTGTTCCTCCTCCAGTTTTCTGATCCAATAATTAGACAGTGGTATGCAGAGTTTCAAAATTAACCATTTTCAAAGTCCTATAATTTAGTTCTGTTCCATTGTTTCAACTGGTACTGGAAGATGGATTTTTTTTAAATAGCCAACAATAGCTTTTGCTTTTCCAGAAACTGGAAAAAGCTGTGCTGTAACTAAAACTAGTGTGTGACCAATCTGAATGCTTGGGATAGCAGGGGTGTGGGTGATTTTTCTAGGGGCAAGCTTACTTATTAACGTAAGCTACTTATGCTATTAAGCCAGCTTGCCACAAGCCTTTTTTTCATGGTGATACGGAAGTAGCTTGGAACATTTCTCTTAATCTTATTTAATAATTTTAGAGAAAGAAAAAAACCCGCCATTTGAAATATACATTCTACCTTTTTTTTAAATTTCCCACAATATAAGCAATTGTCATTTTACAGTCCTTTAGTTTTGAGGACTATTCTACATGTGAGGAACATATAGATGATTCGTAGGTTTCCGCAATCTGGTATCCTCTAGATTTTTTGCTCTACAACCTCCCATCATGTCTTCTCATGCTGGCTGGCATTAATGGGAGATGTAGTCCAACATATCTGAAGGGCATCAGGTTGAGGAAGGGTTATTCAACGCAGCGCTGGAGTCCCCACAGCCAACAGCTCCTTGCTCGGCCATCTTATTGCTGATACAATATGCTGCCCAGACTGCCCCCCCTCCCCCAAAAAGATTTTGCTTGAAATGTTTGTGATCCCATAATAGATTGGGAAGAAGAAGAAGAAGAAGAAGAAGAAGAAGAAGAAGAAGAAGAAGAAGAAGAAGAAGAAGAAGAAGAAGAAGAAGAAGAAGAAGAGTAGTAGTTTGGATTTGATATCCCGCTTTATCACTACCCTAAGGAGTCTCAAAGTGGCTAACATTCTCCTTTCCCTTCCTCCCCCCCAACAAACACTCTGTGAGGTGAGTGAGGCTGAGAGACTTCAGAGAAGTGTGACTAGCCCAAGGTCACCCAGCAGCTGCATGTGGAGGAGCGGAGACACGAACCCGGTTCCCCAGATTATGAGTCTACCACTCTTAACCACTACACCACACTGGCTCTCATGGAAGAAGAGTTCAGCAAGGTGCTTCATGCTTCAACTAGAAAGAGACCCACCTGCAAGCCTGGCTGATAGAAAACCAACAGGTGTCCTCTGTACCTGGTAGTGGTGAGACTGACAGACTGCGGGGAAAGGACATAAGGGTGACTGGCACACCAGTAAGAGTAAGGTAGGAGAAGGCAGGGCTGGCTCAAGACATTTTGGCATCTGAGGTGAACAACTAAATGGTACTCCTCCCATCAGTTGAGATGAGAGGGGGAGTGAAGATCAGCATCAGAACTAAAGGGGGAATTGAAGATCCACATGGGACTTGGAGGGTGGGATGAAGATCAGCAATGGAATGGAAGGGGAGAGTGAAGATCAGCCTAGGAGAGGAGAAGGAGGAAATGGTGCTGGAGGAGAGGAGGTGGCGGCGGCAGAGGCAGAAGCAGGGTGATCTGCTGCCCCTCCCAGGGGGTCCCTATCTGCCATCTGCGGTGGCTGCCTCACCCTGCTTCATAGGCTCTGGGAGAAGGAATATACAGTAACAGGATTTTAACAGTCAGTCTTATATAAGCTTCTGTGTTTGCAAGGAACTGCCGATTATAATGATAATGTTATAAATGCAAGCCTGTGTCTTAAAGAAGAAGAAGAGTTTGGATTTGATATCCCGCTTTATCACTACCCAAAGGAGTCTCAAAGCAGCTAACATTCTCCTTTCCCTTCCTCCCCCACAACAAACACTCTGTGAGGTGAGTGGGGCTGAGAGACTTCAGAGAAGTGTGACTAGCCCAAGGTCACCCAGCAACTGCATGTGGAGGAGTGGAGACACAAACCCGGTTCCCCAGATTACGAGTCTACCACTCTTAACCACTACACCACACTGGCTCTCCAGTGTGGCACATTTGTACGCGAAACCATAATCATGGAGATGGGTAAGGAAGAACCAGAATGCCATAATCACTAACAGATTGTCTCGGGGATAGTTCAGTCAGTAGGGCAGGAGGCTCTTAATATCAGGGTCATGGGTTCGAGCCCCATGTTGGGCAAAAGATTCCTGCATTGCAGGGGGTTGGAGAAGATGACCCTCAGGGTCCCTTCCAGTCCGACAGTTCTATCATTCTATGATTCTAACAGGTCCATTGGGGAGGAGCAACTGGTGCAATTTTCAGCCATGCAGTAACGCAGCAGGGCAGGAGGATACTAGAAATAGTTCCAAGAGTATAAAAATCAGAATCTAAAGGAAATGCGGGTGGCGCTGTGGTCTAAACCACAGAGCCTAGGGCTTGCAGATCAGAAGGTCAGCGGTTCGAATCCCCACGGTGGGGTGAGCTCCTGTTGCTCGGTCCCTGCTCCTGCCAACCTAGCAGTTCGAAAGCACACCAAAAAGTGCAAGTAGATAAATAGGTACCACTCTGGCAGGAAGGTAAACGGCGTTTCCATGCACTGCTCTGGTTCGCCAGAAGCGGCTTAGTCATGCTGGCCACATGACCTGGAAGCTGTACGCCAGCTCCCTTGGCCAATAACGCGAGATGAGTGCCGCAACCCCAGAGTCATCTGCGACTGGACCTAACGGTCATGGGTCCCTTTACCTTTAGCATTAACAGATCCATTGGGGAGGAGCAACTGGCACAAGGCAGGAGGATACAAGAAATAGTTCAAAGAATCTAAAGGAAAACAAGTGGGCATTTAAAGAGCCGCCCCAAAACAGCTCCATCCACATTTCGAAAGGGGGGAAATGGACGCCTTGATTTCAGTGGAAAATAAGTTTTCAAAAATCACACCATATGATTGGGAGCTTTTGAGGCACAAGGTGGCAGTGCTGAGCCACTGAAGAACTGGAGAGATAGTCTGTGCACTGCAGCCAAGCTTTGTTTTGCTTAAACCTAATTCCTATACAGTGCCTAGTGGTGAGGTGTTGGGATTTATGTTTGTTTGTTTGTTTGGTGCATTCCTTTGCCAGTAAATTCTTCTTGTTATTGCACTCCATCAGGCAGGAAATGCTGGCCACTTTCGGATTTGGAGGGGGAAATGGCAGTTGTTTATAGCTAAGCTACCGCCATCATTTACTGGAATGGGCACAGATCAGACAAGGGTTTCTCCTCTCTCTCCTGTTCAGTCTCAGTATTGGAGTGCTGACTCAAAAAGTGCATTCATTAATCTAAAATAAATCCAAATTATTAGGGATTAATGGAGATGAATAGGGGGGAAAGGAATATTACAATATCTAAACAGAGAGAGAACAGGATTCACTATCTTGGCATTTTAGTGGATAATAAAGTTAATAAATTAATTGAGCATAATTAAGCACCAGTTGAAAAATAGTCAGAGGTAGATGAAATATCTAATGTATTGCTACAGTGAGTTGAGATTAAACTTCTGCAAAGGTTTTTGTTCATGCTGTTAGTACGTCCAGAGACAACCCTGTATAAAATACAAACAGTAATAAACATCTAATTATAAAGTAACTTCCTAGGGCAAAAGCTAAAATAATACAGCAATAAATATTGTGTACAATGAACGGGCATAGGTGCTAACTCCCTGGGGCCCTGAGCGCCTGAGCACCCACAAAGTTCCCCACGAAACACCCACAGATTTTGGTGCCAGGGCTATGCATGCTGCATGGCACCCACAGCCCTGGGCACCCACAGTCGCGGGGCCAAGTTGGCACTCCTGCAGAGGGGTGCTTCTTCTAAATATTCAGAAACACCATGGTGAAGCACTATTAACAACATTGTTACAATCTAATAATACTTATAGGCAGGGCCAGATTTAGGTGTGATGAGGCCCTAAGCTACTGGAGATAATGGGGCCCTTTCTATGTCCAACTGTCCTTTGTCAACAACAAATTGTCGCTGTTTTTTGTGTTGAATTTGTGCTATATGGTAATTTATGGTAACAGGTATTTAAAGCCATTTGCACATGCAGAATGTAGGCACCCTATATATAGAAAGGAGCAAACCAGCGATATTTTAGGGAGCAGGCTAGCAGGCCATTACTGTACTTACATCATAGGAGCCTACACAGCACAAACCACTGTTGCTGTACGTAGGTTTTATTTTATTTGTTTTTATCTTATATTTTGGAAATGTACATCCAGTTTTTTCCCTTTTAATTTTTTTTCGGGGGGGGGGGGGCAAGCTATAGCTTGTTAAAGAGACCCCTGACCATTAGGTCCAGTCGTGACAGACTCTGGGGTTGCGCGCTCATCTCGCATTATTGGCCGAGGGAGCTGGCGTGTAGCTTCCAGGTCATGTGGCCAGCATGACAAAGCCGCTTCTGGCAAACCAGAGCAGCACATGGAAACGCCGTTTACCTTCCCGCTGTAGCAGTTCCTATTTATCTACTTGCATTTTAACGTGCTTTCAAACTGCTAGGTTGGCAGGAGCTGGGACCAAGCAACGGGAGCTCACCCCGTCACAGGGATTCGAACCGCTGACCTTCTGATCAGCAAGCCCTAGGCTCAGTGGTTTAACCCACAGCGCCACCTGGGTCCGGCACCGCTTATAGGGCATAATCATACAGTATACTGAAAATTTGCCATAGGATTTACTTTTAAACTCCACTAGTCCAAGGCTTAGTCATGCTGGCCACAAGACCCGGAAGCTGTCTGCGGACAAACGCTGGCTCCCTCAGCCTATAGAGCGAGATGAGCGCTGCAACCCCAGAGTCGTCCGCAACTGGACCTAATGGTCAGGGGTCCCTTACCTTCGGCCAAGGACCAAGGTGTGATTCCACTATAACACATAGGCCAGCAGAACACCACAGGTGCATTGGTGTCTGAGGGAAGGATGAGGAGGAAGAGGCACAATGAGTCCTGCTGGGATCCTGCATGGCAAGGCATAGCCTCCCTGCCTTGCAGGCCTTTTCCCACCTGGCCTGGGAGGGCAGCATCCAGCTACAAAAGCTGAGGCTGCTGAAGAGGCCAAAGACTATCTTGGCTGCCCCTTGGTGCAGACCCAGGTTAGGGAGCCTGAGCTTCCATGAACCACCGTTGTTAAGAAGTACTGGCAGCAATAGCAGAAGTAATGTTCTATGCTTTGGATAATATTTTATTCTCTTGCTAACTGTGCTGTTTTAAATGTGCATTTTATATTTGACTTCCTGTACTAATGTTCACTGCAATTTTTGGCTAGATGTTCTGCGTTCAATGTGCCTTTTGACCTCCTTTGTAATGTTTTATTTTGAAACCTTTAAGATAATATTTCCATTTCCTGTTAATTATGTTACTTTGAACGCATACTTTTTTCTTTTACTTTCTTCTGTAATGTTTTATTTGATGTTTTTTTCCCCTTGAAAATATAAAGCAGTATAGCACTATCTCCAGATTTTTAAAACAGCCTTTATGAGTCATTGTGAGCAGCAGCACTCGGCCATTTTTCAGGACCAGGAGCTCTATCAAGCACAGCCCTGCACCCTGACCTGGGATTCCTCACCTTCTTCCTTCCCCCACCCCTGTCACCCGATCTCCAGCTCAGCGACTAGAGGACAGTTGCTCACAATGCGGGTTCACCATCCTGGTGAGCACAATTTTCAGTGGGGGCTAATCAAACCACTCCTGAGTTCAAAGGTGGGGGCATGAGTGGTCACTCCTCTTGCTGGGCAAATTCCAATGTTGTGATTTTGTTGGGTCAGCCCCCTGGGTTTAAAAGCAAGGGAAAGAGGTTTCTCTTTCTCTTTGGCTGCGTTTTCAGATCCCCACCCTCCCTCCGCTGTTTTTAGGCCTTTGTGTTGACATTGCTGTGACTTCAGCACCGCCTGTATTTAGGGGCCGGTAGGAATTTTTTCCATTTGGCTGATTGGCTGGTGCCATCTGGTTTTCACCTACTGCACAGCAAATAAGTCATAACTTGTAAGGTTGGCTGTTAGGCATTGGTTATTGGTTGTATATGGGGTCTGTTGACTTCGTTGGCCCCTTGTGTTAATGCCTGAGTTAGGGGAAATTCCGGTCAGGAATACAGCGGCTCTATGCAGTGTCCATATCCCCGGTAGGGGATCAGCAACACGCATGAGCCCCTGGGAGCCTGAGGGGAGAGGGGAGGGCCTATTGGACCCGACTCCCTGTCTCTCCCTGTAGGGTTTCCCCTTGTTGACAAGGCGAGTTTATTTCTGTCCTTAGGCGACAGTTGGAGAACCAATGCCTGCGCAACCACTCACTGGTTTGATTTGTATTCAATAAAAGTTGTGGCCAAATTCATGTCAAAAACCATTAAACTAAAATTCTGTCTATGGTGTGAGTTATTTGAGGGGTGGTTTGGGGGACCTCCACACGCAATGGAAAGTCTCTGCTTCTCATTCAGTCTGATTGGCAGCCTCTGCTGAGGAGCAAGGTTAGGCTCAACAGAATATCCCATCCCAACACTCAGGCCCATTTTTGTACCAGACACTGTTCAGCCTTTCTTTTCCAACATGAACATTTCTCTCCACCATTGCATGCTGGTGCTGAGATGGCTTTCGCCCAAGTCAGCAAGAGCAGACATGCTAAATTTTCAGCATATTGATCATTGAGCACAAACAGATTTATGGATCTATGGCATTTATACCCCACATTTCCTCCAAGGAGCCCCAGATGGCATATATGGTTCTCCCTTTCCCCCTGTTTTATCCTCACAACAACCCTGTGAGGTAAGTTAGGCTGAGAGTGAGCGACTGGCCCAAGGTCACCCAGTTTCACTTGATATGGCTGGTTTTTCATATCACTTTTCACCACAATTTCTTCTGATTTATGCTAACATATATATTTGGGATGTCTCAGAGCACTGTTTCTAAAAACATCCTAACACCAATTGGAACAAATGGCCCCTGTGACATTTCAGTCAATGAATTTCTTTAAATGCTAAATTTACTGCTGGCACAGCTGCTTTAGCAACAGGTTGGAGTGTTCTCCAGTTTCGAGAAATAGATTGTTTCAGCTCCAACCTTCTGTGTTGGTCACTGAGTAGGCTGTGTGTGGCTAACCAACCACATCCCATTCATTCATTCATTCATTCATTCATTTAGGTATTTCACTTATACCCTGATTTTCATTCTGAAGGAAATCCTGGGTGCTCACTGGAAGGACAGATCGTGAAGCTGAGGCTCCAATACTTTGGCCACCTCATGAGAAGAGAAGAATCCTTGGAAAAGACCCTGATGTTGGGAAAGATGGAGGGCACTAGGAGAAGGGGACTACAGAGGACAAGATGGCTGGACAGTGTTCTCGAAGCTACGAACATGAGTTTGACCAAACTGTGGGAGGCAGTGGAAGACAGGAGTGCCTGGCGTGCTATGGTTCATGGGGTCATGAAGAGTCGGACATGACTAAACGACTAAACAACAACAACAACAACAACAACAACAACAACAACAACAACCCTGATTTTCAGCCAAGAATGGCTTCCAAAGCAGCTTACAATTAAAAACATGCAAAATTTACACTACAATAGCAACTTGTAGTTACCCAGTTTTGGCTCTTCCCAGGTGCACCATCCCCTCTGCACCTGTGGAGACCTGTGGCTGGGATATCTGGGTCTGAAGCCTCTCATGGTCATGGACAGGGCAAGGATCTGCTCTGTGGGGTCTTGCTTCCTCTGCTCCTTCTCTTGGGAGAGGCCAGGTTTCAGGACCGGCTAGGGTTGAATCCCAACGGGAACGTTTATTGCCATAGTTTCTTTTGCAGTCGCAGTGCCTCCCCTCCCTCGCCAAATTCTATGTGAGGTGTGACAGTACAGACTCAAGCAGGCAACAATCTGGATCTGTATTTGCAAATCTTACACACACACTCACACATGAAAGCAAAGGCTTGGCAGTTGTGAGGATGTGAGAGAAGTTGTAACAAAAGAGCCTATCCAGGCTTTAAGCTAAGCTCTCAGTCCTGCTTGACTGGCATTCTCAAGGAAGAATAATAATCATAATAATACATTAAAAAACAAGGACTTGGGGTCATTGCTGGATTTCTGAAAATAAACATATTTAAGGACTAGTCTATCAAAATGAGGTGTTGCTGTACAGTATATCTGTGCTACTGCTGGTATTGTTCTCAAGCAGTAAATGGTTTTCAATAAAGCCAGGCTACATCTTGAAGCACTCTAAGTCTTATTGTCCTTTTGTCCTCCCATTTTCACCTGTTTGTCTCTCACGCAAAATGTTTTCCCCTTTGACCTTCTCTGTCCCAGCGGTACACGGTTTCGGTAATTCTGTACATTTGCCTGCTCTGCTTGCTGCCTCGATAGCAGCTGTATAAACCTCAAGAAGAACAGCTGCTGGGCACCATCGCCAATGTCTTGGGCCGTGCAAGAGAAAGCTCAAACCTATTGCAGATTGGCATGCTTCTCATAATGCCTGTTTTTAAAAAATAAAAACAAATACCTGAAAATCTCCCTGTGTGTGTGTTTAAAATTAATTGCAAGGTCAAAATGATGTACATTTTAAAAAATTGTGCCCCTCATTCTTTTGCATTGTGATGAGGTAATTATCATTATCAAAGGAAATTTAGTAGGTACTTTGTTTTAATCTTCACTTCCAGATGTATCCATGAATATATGTGGAGCCGCATTGGGAAGAATTATTAAATACATATGGTGCTGAATTCTGGAATCACACCTTCCATTCAATCACAGAATTAATTGCGAATGTTTAAAAAAGTGGTATGTGTGCATTTTAAGTAAAACCAACAAACCAATATCTTTATAATCCTTGAAGAGGCTACTTTCTTCATATTCTACCCGAATGACATTACCAACCATGTGAATTTCATCCCTGCACGCACACACGGTGATTCACTGTAATGGAGGTGATTAATACAATGTTGATAAAAAACCGTGTTAACAGATGGGTTTTGGTTCCTACTGGAAATCTTCCTAATTTCTAAGACAAATCAAAGATACTTATACATCATTCTAAAAGGGCCATCTAAAAAGAGCAGCTGCATTAGGCCTCACATTCCAAAAGAACTCTTAGAATTTGCATCAACCAACAACTGCTTCCACACCCCTCACAAGTGTGCAAGCAGGTGTGGGACACCACAATTGCTCCAGAGCGCTCTTGTTTTTGACCCTGTCGTGGGTCTGTGGGTCTGTATGAAGGAGCAAAGTTGTACAAAAAAGATGCTGGGTTTTGCAACCTGTATATATTAGTCAAATCAAGCACATTTATTTATTTTGCGTCATTGATGCTGCTTCTACTAGTTGAGAAGTTCCTCTTCAGACCCTCCTCTGATTTCTAAACACTTTCAAATCTATTGTGTCCAAAAGAGCTAAAAGAAAATTGCTTTCTCGTTAAAATCCTCATTAAAATGAAAGCAAATCACTAGGAACACTACATTTTGTGGGGTTTCTGCTTTTCCATTTTGTGCAGACTGACAGATTGAACATAACTCTAACAGCCACAATAACCAAAGGAGTTTACCTTCCTATTTATCTACTTGCATTTTGAGGTGCTTTCGAACTGCTAGGTTGGCAGGAGCTGGGACCAAGCAACGGGAGCTCACCCCGTTGCAGGGATTCAAACCGCCGACCTTCTGATCAGCAAGCCCTAGGCTCTGTGGTTCAACCGAGACCAACTAAGTTTGTCATAGGTATTAGAGGAGTGACCACAGGGACTGAAGGTGGATTTCAGATAAAAACAAGAACAGCTAAAAACATAGGGGGAATCATTTTTTAAAAAATCAATTAATCTTTTATAGAATTCAAACTATATTAAAATCTATTAAAACTATTCAAATAATTAGAATAAAAACAATGCTTTCATTGTTGTTGTTTAGTCATTTGGTTGTGTCTGACTCTTTGTGACCCCATGGACCAGAGCACGCCAGGCACTCCTGTCTTGCACTGCCTCCCACAGTTTGGTCAAACTCATGTTCGTAGCTTCGAGAAGACTGTCCAACCATCTCGTCCTCTGTCGTCCCCTTCTCCTAGTGCCCTCCATCTTTCCCAACATCAGGGTCTTTTCCAGGGAGTCTTCTCTTCTCATGAGGTGGCCAAAGTATTGGAGCCTCAGCTTCAGGATCTGTCCTTCCAGGGAGCACTCAGGGCTGATTTCCTTAAGAATGGATAGGTTTGATCTTCTTGCAGTCTACTTTTTCATTAAAAGTAGTCAATTCACAAAAGCCTGTTGGAACAAGAAAGTCTTCACCGACAGCTGGAGAGAGTTCCAAAGTTGTCTGGGAACAGGGACCACCGAAAAGGTCCTCTCCCACATGCCTGTGAAGGTGGCCAGACCAAGATGAGGGCCTCCTCTGAAGATCTCAAAACCCAGGCAGGTTCATATGAGGGAACACAGCATTTCAGTTAGCTTGGACCTAAGCCACACAGCGCTTTATAGGTCATAACTGTTGGCACCCACCATCTTAAAGACTTCAAATGTGAAATTGCTGATCTCCTAACAAAAAATATGTAATTTGTCCTTTCGAGTCCTATATTTGACCTCCTTCCTGCAGTCCTGACCCATGAGATGTAGCAGCCCACCTGTTCTGCAAAAAATTTCAGTCATGAGGAACGACGGCAGCAACTTTCATGAAGTAGCTTGGTACTGACTTTGGATTGTTCATTCACCAGATCAGAGACTGTAGTGACACTTCTAAATACATCAAGAATATGTACAGCAAGAGAGAGCAATGTGAAGTGGGAACATAGCTGCCAAGTCTCCCGTTGAAAAATCCAGGATCAGCAGTGGCGCAGCACCAGAAGTCGCTTCTCCGCATGTCTGGACATGCGTAGAACCAATTTCCGGTGCCCAGACATGGGCAGAGCGGCACTGGAAGTCGCTTCTACGCATGTCATAGAAGCGACTTCCGGTGCAGCTCTGCCTGATTTCTGGTGCCCAGACATGGGCAGAGCGGCACCCGAAATTGGTTCTGCGCATGTCCAGACATGCGCAGAAGGAGCCTCCCTGGCAGGTAGGAAATCAGGGGATTTACGGGATTTTTTTCTATTAAAATCCGGGGGTTTCCCGCGAAAAACAGGAGACTTGGCAGCCAGGGGCGTACCCAGGATAAAAATTAGGGGGGTAAGGGGCGGGAGGGGAGGGGCCACAGTGGGAATGTGGGCGGGGCTACGTTGCCTGCGCCTCCCCGGTCTTCTGAGGAGGCGGCCCCAGGCTCCCGCTCCCGGCGCGAAGCTCCAGAGGCGCAAGGAGAGCGCGAGCCTGTGGCTGCCTCCTCCGCTTACGCTCCCCACTCCTGCTTAGTGCTCCTCCGCTTACGTTCCCCGCGCACCTCTGGAGCTTCGCGCCGGGAGCGGGAGCCTGGGGCTGCCACGCCTGCGCCCCTCAGCCTTTTGCTTCTGGGGGGGGCAATTCCCCCTCCTGCCCCCCTGCCTACGCCCATGTTGGCAGCTATGAGTGGGAATGATTGTTAACTATTTCATGTAATGAATCAATTCTAGATGTTGCAGATATTTCAGAGGCATTGCAGTTTTAAAAATCTGTGAAAACAATTATTTCAAATTAAGGTTAAACATTCATTGGTTGCAAGAAAAAATAACTACAGTGCTTCAAGAACATCTCAATTATTATTTTATTTAAAAAAGGTAACTCACATCCCAGTTTTATAAAGTTACCTTGGAAATATCATGATTATGGAATAGAATCATAGAATCAGAGTTGGAAGAGACCACAAAGGCCATCCAGTCCAACCCCCTGCCAAGCAGGAAACACCATCAAAGCATTCTTGGCATATGCCTGTCAAGCCTCTGCTTAAAGACCTCCAAAGGAGAAGACTCCACCACACTCCTTGGCAGCAAATTCCACTGCCGAACAGCTCTTACTGTCAGGAAGTTCTTCCTAATGTTTAGGTGGAATCTTCTTTCTTGTAGCTTGAATCCATTGCTCTGTGTCCGCTTCTCTGGAGCAGCAGAAAACAACCTTTGACCCTCTTCCATATGACATCCTTTTATATATTTGAACATGGCTATCATATCACCCCTTAACCTTCTCTTCTCCAGGCTAAACATACCCAGCTCCCTAAGCCGTTCCTCATAAGGCATCGTTTCCAGGCCTTTGACCATTTTGGTTGCCCTCCTCTGGACACGTTCCAGCTTGTCAGTATCCTTCTTGAACTGTGGTCCCCAGAACTGGACACAGTCCCCGGCTCAGGGCAGCTAACAACAAATTTAAAACGCTTAATTATAATACAACATAAAATCAGCATAAAATACAGTATAAAATCATGAATAACAAGAAAATTCAAAGTTCAAGAATCAATTTGGGAAAAATCCATCCAATGAACATTAGATAGTCACCAGGGCTAGCTGGCAATATTAGTCCTACTTGGGCCAGCAAGGAGGCCAGGGGTGAATTAGCTGTGGGGTCCCAGAGCGGGTAATCTTCATAAAAGGGGGGGGGGGAAGGGAAATAAAAGATCAGGCTGAGTTCAAATTAAAGGCCAGGTGGAATAGCTCTGTCTTACAGGCCCGGCGGAAGGAGGTTAAATCCTGTAGGGCCCTAGTCTCATGGGACAGAGCATTCCACCAGGTCGGAGCCATCACTGAAAAGGCCCTGGCCCTGGTGGAGGATAGTCTGACTTCCTTAGGGCCTGGGACCTCTAAACTATGGTTATTCATGGACCTTAAGGTCCTCTGCGAGGCATACCAGGAGAGGCAGTCCCGTAAATACGAGGGCCCTAAACCACAAAGGGCTTTAAAGGTCAAAACCAGCACCTTGAACCTGACCTTATACTCCACCAGGAACCAGTGCAGCTGGTAAAGCACTGGGTGAATATGCTCCCATGGCAGGGACCCCGTGAGGAGCCTTGCTGCAGCATTCTGCACCCGCTGGACTGGGACAGTTTCAAGGGCAGCCCCACGTAGAGCGAATTACAGTAGTCAAGCCTGGAGGTGACCGTCATGTGGATCACAGTGGCCAGATCGGAGCGAGAGAGGTTAGGGACCAACTGCTTAAAGCGGCGAAGATGGGAAAATGTCGCCTCAGCTGTGGCTGTAACCTGCACCTCCATGGAAAGGGAGGCGTCAAGGATTACACCCAAGCTCTTAACGGAAGGCACTGGCACTAATTGGGCCCCCGCAAGAGAAGGGACTTGGTCCCTCATCCCCATGCCATCCCGACCCAGCCAGAGGACCCCTGTCTTTGAAGGATGTCATTTCAATCAAAAAGCGCCTTAGAAGGGCAGATGAAGCCCTTCTTTCCAGGAACGTGTTGCCTTTGCACATCCAGGCAGGGAGGAGAGCAGCAACGTCATGTATGAAATGCAATCTAGAGAGGGTCCCTCCTCTCCCAGTCTAGGACAGCTGAAGAGCTGTAATTCAACCATCCTCTGTGCTGCTGTCACTGCTAGTGATTGAGGTGGACAGGAGTTGTGGATACGGCTGCGGCCAGTAAAGGACGCAGACAGGTGGGAGGCCAAGTTAAGGGGCGGGCAAGAGCATCTAGTACAAAAAAAGGACCGCGCCGGCATTTCCAGAGCAATCCTAGTTGAGAAGAAGAGAAAGAGAAGAACCCAGGGGGAGACAGGAGGAGGAAGAGGAGGAGGAGGAGGAGAAACTGACATTAGCAGCATGTAAACAGGGGAGTGTAGCAGTGAGGCTTGAAGAACGATGGAGCCGTTCCGCAGCAAGGAATACTGCAAGGAGCTCTTTAAAGAAATTGTGAAGGGGTCGAGGATTCCACAGGAAAGAGGGGCAGAAATTTAGACGGATCTGAAGCAAAATGCAAATTAGGAAGTGGCGAGCAGAGGGTGTGGATAGACTGGGGGGAAGAGGGGCTGGAAGCTGCAGGAGAAAAATAATTTTAGAAACAGGCAAGAGGTGAGATAATAGCAAAGATTGCACAGAATCTATTTCTTTTTTATTATTATTTTAAAAGGTCATCAAGGTCTCTGAACAAAACCAGTTGTAAGAATTTTAAGCGTCTCAGGAAAAAATATAGCGGAAGGAGCAAACCTCTCTGTGTCTAAACACCCCCCCTTTCAAATGTCCCCTAACACCCCTTCTTCTTCCCAAATGTGGATGATGAACCGATGGCCCACCGTGCAGAACGAGATATGTACTTCAGGAAGACTCTGGTGATCTATGAGGTAATGTTTGAAATTTTCATATTTAACTTCTTCGGCTATTAATGCCAAATCATTGCTTCACTCTCTTTATTTGATGCACTAGTAAGTTATTTAAAAGTGATGGAAAAGGCAGAACCGTATTTCACACGTTATGCAATAGCAAATCCAGGTTTACCACCAAGCCCCTCTAGATAGAGCAGGGGTTCCCAACAAAATTTTCTCGAGGACCCCTCATCGAGCCGCTATTGTGACAAGGACCCCCATTAATTCCTAATCCTAAAATTAAAAAGTGAGAGCCAAATTAAGAGTCTATTTATATTTTATATTTATACGTTTTTTACAGTTCTTCCTCTTCATCTGTAGGCCTTTGTCGTTTTAACGAACCACTTTTTAACCAATGGTCCATTTTTAACTACGCGAACTGTAGCTTCCGCGAAAAACAACACTTTGTTTACAAACACTACTGTTTTGCAAAGAGGCAGCGCGCGCCAGGGAGGAGGGAGGGGAATGGAGAAGACAGGGTACCTGCGCAGTAGCGCACAAATGAAGCCGACGCAAAGCATCTTGGGGAGGTGAGCGTTAGTAGAATGTGCGCGCTGCCTCTTTGCAAAACAGTAGTGTTTGTAAAGCGCCACCTAATGGCATACAGCAGAACTACTGCCTCTATCTAATTCTAGTTTTGCGCTAGACTCTGCTCATGCAGGAAGCGGCCAAAACAAAAAATCTGTTATCATACGAAATATATTTAATATATTTTTTTATTCTAATAGCATCTTGCGGACCCCTCTGGCATAGCTCGCGGACCCCTGGGGGTCCTCGGACCACCTGTTGGGAACCACTGAGATAGAGAACAGCAGCCAAGCCTGACTCTCTGGCCAGGATTACGATAAGCAGATTCCAACCATGTTTGCTTCCTCCATACTTAAACCTAAAATAAATTGTATATTTTTCATCATCAGGCCATTTGCATAGGCCTTAGAGGTGGTGGAGGAAATCAGCACACCCCTCCTATTATTTAACGTTTATTACATGGTTTAACTGTACTGGGCTATGTTGTGAGCCACCCTGAGATCTTTGGGTGAAAGGTGGTATACAAATTCAATAAATAAATAAATAGATGAAATAGATGCAGCTTGTCCTAGGACCACATAGTGAAGGGCAGCCAGTAAATATCTGTAAGTGTCCAGTGGCTCTTAGGATAGTACAGACAGGGAGGTTGCAGTCCTATGAACACTTACCCAAGTGTTACTCAATCGAACCCAGTTGGACTTTGTCACAAAACCATGGTGATTTTGTTCTTTTTAAAATCTGGAGAGACAAGTGATATTCCGTGTTCTATAGGACTTTCAATAAGACACGTCAATAGGACAACTTGGGTCCCACATGCAGAGCATGTGACCCTACATTATATTGCCTGCATGACAGAAAGTTTGATTCACAGAAGCCAAGGGGAAACACAGTTTTTATGAAATCTTAGGACAATGAATGGTACATTCTGTAACTAAAAGTCACCTTTAAAGAGAAGTAAAGGGAACCTCGCCATGATCTTGGATTTGTAGGGCCACAGTCACAATGTAAGAGTGTGCAACACAATCACATCTGCAGTGTAGAATCTGATATCTGTGACAACAATATTGAGCGCTTCAGCTTAGAAATATTTTAAAGAAATATTTTAATGTTCTCCTGACTGAAAAAGAAAACCTGAAAATGTGGAGTTTATCTGCTAAACAATGTGAAATTACAAGGGGTTCATTAGCCAATCGGTTGTGTTTCTTCACTCAGTAAAGATGTAATAACTCCATAGGAATGCTAAGGGTAACATCCTAAGCAGATTTACTTATAAGTTAAATGGACCACTGTATTCAGTACAGCTTACTCCCGCGTAGGCATGCATATAATTGCAGCCAGAGGGCATGTCCACACCTCCGTTTGCTCTGCCACTTTCCCTGGGGAAACCCATCTTTTTCGGCTGAATCGGCCCAAACAGCAATCAGGTTTTCTGGAGATTAGTTCCAATTCAGCAGTAAAGAATGTGTTTTCCAGGCAAGCACAAAACCATGCAGAGCCATGCCTAGAAAGCACAGGAAAAGTGAGGAACTGCTTTCTATAAAAGCAGAAGTGTAGACAAGTCACAAGCCCTGAGTCTCGGCTTGGCAAACATTGTGTTTTCAATAATCAATGAGTAACAACATTATTCACTGAACCATGGCACAAAACATTAATGAAAAAGCACCCAAATTCACCTCAAATCCCAAGCATGAATTTGTTTTTTTGTTTTGATTTGTTTGCAAATCTACATGCTTTTCTTTCTTGCTTTCTGGACATAGCACTTTGAGTAGAGTTTCAAGCGCTGGAACTAAAGGACCATATCTGTTTCAGCTTCTTGTTAGGCATTAAGCCAATTAAATAAATTGTAGCTCATCAGTAATATGATTTTTAATGAATGAATCAAATAAAAAAATTCCTTCCAGCAGCACCGTAGAGACAAACTAAGTTTGTTATTGGTATGAGCTTTCGTGTGCATGCACACTTCTTCAGATATGCCTGCACGTGAAAGTTCATACCAATGACAAACTTAGTTGGTCTCTACGGTGCTACTGGAAGGAATTTTTTAATTTTGTTTCGACTATGGCAGACCAACACGGCTACCTACCTGGAACTAGAATGTATTAATCAGTTAATCAGTTGCATGAATTTGCATATGAATAAAACAACATTTTCAATGGAAAGCATACTTTGTTTTTTGAGAGCGCATTAATTATTGTCCCACAACCACCATCTTAAATGGCAGGTGTTACTAACCTCCAGGGGGCTCATAACACTTGCCATTTACACCTCTTGAATTGCCTTAAAAAAAACAATTCCCATTTTTCATTTAGTTTCCCGACTGAGGGCAAATGATTAGTATGAAAAAGTTATTACCGGTAATCAATTACCCTAAATTTATATATTTATTTCTGTAGCTGCTTTGAGACCTAGATATCGAAAACGAGAAATAAACTTTTCAAATAAATATTATAAATAGACATCCTCTAAACATCAAAGCCTTCAGTCTTGTACCTAAGGAAAGGTTTGCCAATCTCTGCCTGCAATATTCACAGAGACTCTAGCATTCTACCCAGGGCAGAGTAACAGTTGGGGCAGGACATTTTGGTGGCATTCTGATTGAAGCAGCAGAGCAGAGGCTCAGAGGAAATTGTGATTTGCATCATATTTAAATTCTTGCTTACAGGTTTTAGGTAAATGCTTCAGTGCAGCCTCCCACACAACAGTGGTTCCCTTCTGTGGTGCCTGTGCCGTATTCTTTAAGTGCCCACATCAGTAATGCCAACAGACACAGATGGTGCTCAGACGTCCATTACCTGTGCACTCTCACTGCACTGCAGCCTTCACAGGACATTATCCAAAATGCATGTGTATCCTGTACTTTGTTACAGCATCCTATTGTTTGATGTGTTGTTCTGGTGCACTGATTTATAATTAACATAATTAGGAGTGCATGTGAAAAAAACAGAAAATTGTTTTCTTCTCTCTTTTTTAAAAAGGTGGCTGACCTGTGTTAATATCATTACTCTGCTTTATTGTGGTTTTCTTTTCTTTTCTTTTTTTAAAGGAACTGCAACTAATGTTCTCAATATAAACTGCATTTTGTAATTTAATCACGACTATATCTGAGAGTATAGGACACGGGTGGCGCTGTGGGTCAAACCACAGAGCCTAGGGCTTGCAGATCAGAAGGTCGGCGGTTCGAATCCCCGCAACGGGGTGAGCTCCCGTTGCTCGGTCCCAGCTCCTGCCAACCTAGCAGTTTGAAAGCACATCAAAGTGCAAGTAGATACATAGGTACCACTCCGGCGGGAAGGTAAACGGCGTTTCCATGTGCTGCTCTGGTTTGCCAGAAGCGGCTTAGTCATGCTGGCCACATGACCCGGAAGCTGTACGCTGGCTCCCTTGTCCAGTAAAGCGAGATGAGCGCCGCAACCCCAGAGTCATCCGCGACTGGACCTAACATTCAGGGGTCCCTTTACCTTTATATCCGAGAATCCTTTGTCCACATTGATTAGATTAGATCTGCTTATTTAATTTCTATTCTGTTTAATATATTAAATATATATTTAAGCAGTATACAAAACACTAAAGCAACAGTTAGCATTGGTCCTCTCTCCTGACTTCCCTTCTGATGTGTTTCTGCCCCAGCCTAAGTCTGGGACTGAGTAACAAAGCATGAGACAGCTTCAAAGGGGTTTCCTTCATATTGGTTTCAGGAAGAGTGGGGCCCTACAAGTCCTGTACAAGGGAGAGGCAAGGGAAGTAGTGACATAATAGCCACTTGAAAAGTTCAAGAAATCTTTTAAGCAATAATAGGACGGCATGCATAGACTAGACCCTTTATGCTGTGGAAGGTCTGTCTTTCAGAAAGCCATACCAGACCTTCTGGGTGTACCTGCATTCCCTAACTGAAGAACGTTACTGACGATCAAGACTTCCCTAGCAGATACTGTATCTCAAAAGGTTGTTGTTGGAGTGCCTTAAACTTCATGGCTGAGAGAGCAGGGGTGGCATCGCCATAGCAGCTAAGTGTATCCTTGGAGAGGCAAGCCATACATTCAGAAATCACTTTGCACAACAGGTGGACAATTGCCTGTTTAAATGCTCCTCCACGTAGAAAATCACAGCATATGGTGTACATGAGGGAGAATTCAGTGTGTTTGAGTAAAATGTGAGCTTCATTCATACAGGGATTTTTGCAGCGGGGGCACAGGTGTGTACTTCCATGTAGAAAAGCTTTCACGCATGTATTTCTCCTACCAACGGTCTAAAATGATATAATTGCAACTGTTGCCTAACATGCTCTCTACAAACTATTGCTAAGACGTAATTTGAAGTTGTTGGGTGGTTGTTAAAACCATGTAAGTCTCCACTAAGTCATCTGGAGCCACTTCTGCAGGCTCTTGCAACATAAAGGGAAAGGTACACATAAGTACAGGTTATTGAGCTGGCACAGGTGGGTTAAGCTACATTTAAATCAAGTGGCTTCAGGAATTTCAGTTGGGCAGTCCCTGTGCACAACAGCTGACTATTCTAATCCGGTGCACGAGCTATTGTCTGTTGCCGTCCTTCAAATGTAAGGTACCATACTGCACACATGCCACCAGACTAAAATGATAGCTTTCAAACAGGTGAGCAAGTGCATAAACGTCTGCTTGGGTACAATCACCTAGTTCTAAAATATCTCCCAACGTTAATGGAAAAATCACCCCGCTTAGCAGTGTAAAACTGAAACAGCTGCTCCTATCTGTCTCCTATGGTATCTTAAATGCCAAGAATGGACAGATGTGTCACTCTATAGCTCAGAGATGATTGGGTTACTGTCATCAGATCAAGCTCAATCCATTACCCATTAAACACCCTCTGTTACACATTTATTTGTGGGTCAGAGTTCAGCTATGCTCTTAGGCCTCCCATCTCCATTTATTATCTGCTTGTGCTGTTGTTTTTTACGTACTGTGCAACCTCTTCCCAGTCAAAAGAAACAGGAAACCTCAGAGGAGTCACACAAGTGTGTTCATTGCTAAAATGTAGGATCATGGATACATGAAGAGAAGGGGAAATATACAACAGCAAAGTTATTCCATCAGTGGTATCATTCTTGTTCACGTATAAGTAAATATAAACCTGTAAGTTTACATTACTTTTTAAATATATGTTTGTTTGCTTTCAGTAGACATTGAGTTTATAATTCTGATTAAAGGAGGATACATGTTTTCATACTCAATGGAAAGCTTTTGCATGAGAGTTAAAGAAATTATACCTTTCTCATAGGTAAGAATGTAATTTTAAGACATAGTATTATGGTAGGTACCCATGCTATTTTTCTAGAAAAAGAGGTGCTAGAACTCCCTATTAACGCCTCCCTTGTTTCTTATAATGCCAATGGTCACTTAAGAGGTGCTGGAACTGAATTCCAGTGAGTTCTGACTGAAGAAATCTCTGGTAGCTACACAAAAGTTGCACAACGGTATTCAGTTCAGACCTTTTGTTGGTTGCAATGGGAGGAAGCTCAAAACAGCTCCTGAAGTTGGAGCCATCTAGCAGAGATTTTCTAATTGGTGAGTTTGTCCTCTGGCCAAGAGAATGTGGCTCTGACACCCCCCCCCCCCTACAGCCTGCTGTAACAAATTTGCAAGGCGCTTTGGGGACAAAATCTCTCAGATTCCAACAGAGATTGACATCACAGTCAGACCAAATTGGTGGAGGTGTCCAGAGGACATTTGAACTGGGTCACTTCTGGTTATTGAGGCCTAAGGATGTGGAAGGATGTCACTGGAAGGACAGATCGTGAAGCTGGGGCTCCAATACTTTGGCCACCTCATGAGAAGAGAAGAATCCTTGGAAAAGACCCTGATGTTGGGAAAGATTGAGGGCACTAGGAGAAGGGGACGACAGAGGACGAGATGGTTGGACAGTGTTCTCGAAGCCACGAACATGAGTTTGACCAAACTGTGGGAGGCGGTGCAAGACAGGAGTGCCTGGCGTGCTCTGGTCCATGGGGTCACGAAGAGTCGGACACGACTAAACGACTAAACAACAACAAGAAGGATGTGGAACAAGCTGCCTGAAGAAGTGTGGTCTTCCTTGACCCCTGCCCATGTTCGCTTCTCTCAGAGCTAGCCATGGTGAATTGACTGGGGACACCCAGTAAGTGATTACTGCTTCCACTACTTAAGAGGGCCTCCTTGGACTCAGAAGTGTTACATAACTATCAGCCCATGGCAGATGTCTCCTTTTTGAGCAAGGTCCTTGAGAGGATGGCAGCAGCCCACCTTGGCCAGGCCATTGCACTGAAATTTTCTTGGTCTCACTGGTTGATGACATTTGAAGGGAAGGAGATGGGGTGTGTGACCCGGCTCGTTCTCCTTAACCTCTTGGTGGCTTTTGACACCATTGCCTATGGTGTCCTTCTGCAGCAGACAGGGAAGTTGAAGTGGGGGACACTGTAGTTTGGTGGTTCTGCTCCTATCCCCAGAGCCATTTCCAGAAATAAGTTATGTGACGGTCACTGCTCAGCATAAATAGAGCTGCCCTGTGGCACCCAACAGGGTTTCATCTTGTCCCCCATTATATTTAACATTTATCTGAAATAGCTGGGAAGGATCATCAGGAGAACTAGAATGAGGTACCAGCAATCTGCAGGTGACATCCAGTTCTCTCTCTCTCTCTCTCTCTCTCTCTCTCTCTCTCTCTCTCTCTCTCTTTCTCTCTTCCATCTGAACCAGTAGGGGTAGTTGAGGTGCTAGATTGGTACATGGAGGTGGGGATGGGCTGGCAGTGGACCAATAAATTGAAGCTGAGTCCTGCAAAGAGAGGGGTGCTATCTATTTTGAGTTCACCCAAGTTCAGAAGGTGGGGAGGCAGCCTGTTCCGGATGGCGTTGTACTTCCTTGGAAGGAGCAGGTCTGTGCATAGCTGCCAAGTTATCCCTTTTTTTAAGGGATTTTCCCTTATGCTGAATAGGCTTCCTCGCGAGTAAAGGGAAAACTTGGCAGCTATGGGTCTGTGGCTTGGGAGCACTCCTGAAGCCAACATTTTTGCTGGAGGTTCAGGTTGCCTTGGAGTCTCTGATTTCACCTCTGGCTAGCTTCTTCTGTCCCTTTTAGACAGAGAAGACTTGGCCAGACTTTGCTCTGGTACTTTCTAGACCAGCGTTTCTCAACCGCTGTTCCGCGGCACACTAGTGTGCCGCGAGACGCTGGCTGGTGTGCCGCGAGACGCTGGCTGGTGTGCCGCGACGTGCGGCGACGAGAAGGGCGATTTGCATTGTCACGTGCCTGGCGGCCGCCAATGATCAACACTGGCCCGCCGGAAAGCAATATTTCTCCTCCTCTTTCCCAAAGCTCAGTTCAAATGAGCCTGGCAGCCGCCAATACACAGCGCTGACCCACCGGAAAGCAATATTTGGCAAGTGTTTCTTACAGTCATAATTATAATATAGGGCACAGAGTTAAATTTTTTAACTTTTTTAATGGTGGTGTGCCTCGTGATTTTTTTCACAGAACAAGTGTGCCGTGGCCCAAAAAAGGTTGAGAAACACTGTTCTAGACTGCTTTATTGCACCATACTCTAGGTGGGCCCGCCTTGAAGGCAACTCAGAAATATCTACAGATCCAAATGCAGCCACCAGATTACTGGCTGGGGTTCCATTTAGAACTCGCATGACCAGCTGCACTTTTTACCAGTTCATTTCTGGGCCCTATTCACATTCGTGTTTAGAGCCCTAAATGACTTAGACCCTAAATATCTAAAAAGCTGACTGCTTTCCTACAGACCGTCTTGTGGGTCAGCAGAAGCCCTCTTTGCAGTTCCGCCACCCATAGAAGGTTGGGGGTGGCTACCCAAGAGAGGGCAATCTCTGCAGCAGCCAACGAGCTGTGGGATTCCCTCCCTACAAAGTCATTCATTTTTCATTGTATGCTGAAGACACACTTCTTTACTCTGGCCGTTGACACTCGAGATATAATTTTCTCATCGGTGTAATTCATTTCAGTTGGTTATAATATTGTATTTTTAAATTGCTATAACCCACCCTGGGACCTCATGGTGAAGGATGAGTTGTTGTTGTTGTTTAGTCGTTTAGTCGTGTCCGACTCTTCGTGACCCCATGGACCATAGCACGCCAGGCACTCCTGTCTTGCACTGACTCCCGCAGTTTGGTCAAACTCATGTTCGTAGCTTCGAGAACACTGTCCAACCATCTTGTCCTCTGTCGTCCCCTTCTCCTAGTGCCCTCAATCTTTCCCAACATCAGGGTCTTTTCCAAGGATTCTTCTCTTCTCATGAGGTGGCCAAAGTATTGGAGCCTCAGCTTCACAATCTGTCCTTCCAGGGAGCACTCAGGGCTGATTTCCTTAAGAATGGATAGGTTTGATCTTCTTGCAGTCCATGGGACTCTCAAGAGTCTCCAAAAGCATCAATTCTTCGGCGATCAGCCTTCTTGATGGTCCAGCTCTCACTTCCATACATCACTACTGGGAAAACCATAGCTTTAACTATACGGACCTTTGTCGGCAAGGTGATGTCTCTGCTTTTTAAGATGCTGTCTAGGTTTGTCATTGCTTTTCTAAGAAATCTAAATCATCATTGTCATCTTTAGGACTTGTACAAGGCTGGTTAAATTTCACCGGGGCTTTGTTGAGATTCCTGCATTGCAAGGGGTTGGACAAAATAACCCCTGGGATCCCTCCTATGATTTAAAGTGAAGTAGCTGGGGGTGTCCCTCCCCCAACTTTTTCTGTTAGGTAGAGGGGGGGAAGCCTTGCCACCACTTCAAGTGACTGCACGCAAAGCAGTTAGCTGCTTTTGCATATGTATAGAAAATATGCAGTGAACTCGATGAAGAGTCACAGATTTCTAACTCAGCTTTAGGACTTTTTAATGCAATCTGGATCTGGGCTTTGCAACTGAGTATGGGACAGGAGCTGAGCGTGGGTATGAGAGGGTTGAGGAAAACAGTGTTAAGTGTGTTTCTAAATCCGTCTTTAACAACCCTGCATCCCAAACTAGATTACCTTCTTGTGCGGAAGGATGTAGCCACACAAATGCATGGAGGATTCCACAAATTCACCTTCCAAGGAAAGAGCTGGTGCTGGAGGCAAGTGGGCAATGCAGAATTACCCAGCTTAGAAAGGGAAGGAAATGGATTCAGATATTTGAAGAAAATACCGTGAATGATTGTGGGTGCAGCACTTTAGCTAGCCGAGATTTCACACTTCAATAGATTTCACACTTCAAGCAAGCATTCTTCTTGACTTGAAGTAGAAGTTAGTCACTCTGGATGAAAGCCACTCTCATCCGTGCACAGGTGGAATGAGCTTCCACTTCCACAACCAGGTTTCTCTTTAGTCTTTTGCCCCCTGAAGCCCCGCCCCCCATCAAGAAGAGGAAGCCCACTCGTGTACGACTTTGGATTCTACCCACTATTAGTTCCATAGGAACACATCTCCAAAGTAGTGAGAGCGAGTCTCAATCCCTTAATTAACATTGCTTTTGTGAAAACTAGATAATAGCATAAATAGTAGTTGTTTGGTTTTACTGACAGCAGTTTATATCACACACACACACACACACACACACACACACACACACACACACACAGCTTCTTCTGCAGACCTAATGGCATATGGGGGCGGAGGGGGCAATTTAGATAAGGAATGAAGAATTCACATTGCTATCTGCAAACCAGGCCCAAACCAGTTGGCAAAGCCCTGCATTTTCAAATTTAAAGAAATAGGATATCTAATTGCAGACCTCCCTCATTATATAAAGTTTGGACCTCAACCTCTGCCTATCTGTTCCTTCCCAGCAACTAGAACAAACATTGGACTGTTTCAGATGATCACTTCATCCACTGAAAAGGCGATTCAACACTGAAGGGACTTTGCTCATACAGTACTATCTTCTTTCAGCTGAAAGCTGCATTTCTCAGAACTCTGCCAAAAATCATCTGAACCACGAAGAATAGTTTGAGGGCACACGATTCAGCTCCACTCCTGAAGGCAAGCAAGGCCTGGAGCTCTGCACAGAGTATTGGTTATCAGATACTTGAAGATGGTTTGGTAGAGCTAACATTTCCTGAATGAATCAGTTTTGCAGATTTCCGCAAAACTTGGGAAGACCTGAAACTAGCTCTCTGCAATATGCCAGCACAACTGCAATAGACCTAGGGGCATTTTGGTATTCAAATAATGCCCACCCTCCCACTCCTTGCAATACCCAGAGCACACTTCTAAAGATATTTTAGATGTTTTAGTTACAGGTAGGTAGCCGTGTTGGTCTGATGCAGTCAAAATAAAAATAAAAATCCTTCCAGTAGCACCTTAGAGACCAACTAAGTTTGTCATAGGTATGAGCTTTCGTGAAGAAGTGTGCATGCACACAAAAGCTTATACCTATGACAAACTTAGTTGGCCTCTAAGGTGCTACTGGAAGGATTTTTTATTTTTATTTAGATGTTTTAGATTTTCTTGTGACAATGGGGAAATTTAGACCCATTGTCCCACAAATATTATTGCCTGTGCATAGTCTGATTGTGGCTAGTATGGGAACCGCAGGTAGAGCAGCCTGAATCTCTGGCATGAGGGCATGGCAAAAATTAATCCTGTGGGGATGCTACATGCATTAGTTCACTTAAAAACTGGGTCCAGTTCTACTGCCACTTGCTGTGTGTGCATGAAAACTCAATGCTCTCATAGAATCTGAAGTGCTTGGCACATGTGGGAAACCAGTATGTGTAACCTAAAAGGGTAGGGACCGATTTACACTTACTGTTTCTCACCAATGTCAACGAAAGGAAGTATAACTATCACATTAAGGTGGGGGGGGGAATAGGATCTGATGCACCGAGGCTGCTGCTCCATCACACTTACCTGGTAATGTCTAAAATGATGCACACACTCTTCTTAAGCATGAAGTGAATGTGGCTTAAGTTTTCCAGTTGGACTGAAGCTGGCTTGAGGAAAAACCAAGCCAACAGCGATATTTGTTGAGAAACTCCATGGACAATATGGATTGTGGCTAACGTTCTGTGAATGTGGCTTCCCAAGCTAGCCATGAGAGTGCACTGGACGTGGAGCAAGCAGGAATGGGAACATACCCCAAGTCTCATTGGTATTAGTGCAGTCCCATCCTAGCCATAGAGGCTAGTGGCGCGGAGAACCACGGCGCCGGACGCTGGAGGGCGCTGGAAGGGCGCCAAGTGAGCGCAGGGTTCTGGCGATCTGACCAGGACTGCGCTCCACGAGCTGAGAGGCTGCACCGTGTCTCTCCTCTGAGGACTCCGCGCTGCGCCTCCTTCTCGTTTCCCCAGCGCTGGGTTCCGCTCAGTCGAGCTTCGCCACCAGCACGCGCACAGTGCCCAAGCAGCTCTTGCTGGTCCCACGGTGCGCGCGCTGGTGGCAAAGCTTAACTGAGTGGAACCCAGCACTGGGGAAACGAGAAGGAGGCACAGCGCGGAGACCTCGGAGGTGGCCTCCCGCTGCTGCCGTGGTCCGCTTGCCACTCCCGGGTCCTTGGAGAGGCTCTGGAGCCAAGTCTGGCCACTCAGGAGCTGGTTTGGCCAACAAGGCGGGAGGGGGCTGCCTGTAGCCCACCAGCTCATAGAAGGGTGGCTGCCTCAGCATGATTGCTTTGGTGCTGCACTTTCAGAGGGGGGAGCTGGAGAGACCTTAGCACTAGGGCGCTGGATAGGCTTAAGACGGCCCTGTATTAGTGGGACTTTCCTTATACTCAGCTTGCTTCTGAGTAGATATCTATAGAATAGCACTCTCAGTCTTGTAGAATTCAGTAAGAATTATTTCTGAATTGGCATGCATATGATTTCAATCCTTCTGAACAACAATATTTTCTCAATAAAACTGAAGCGAACATGTTTTGGCTTCCTGCTACAAAAAGGAGAACAACAGATTTCTCTTTCTGAGATTACATGCTTCTTTATATCCCCATATGAATTATACTGCTATGGAATGTAAGGAAGTGTGTGGTTTCAAGGAGATGAACCACCTGAAAGGTCTGCCCTCTTTCACACAAACACATACCTGTTCTGAGTGAGGAGATGTAAGGTGTCCATTACAGTCTGCTAAGGTTTCTGCACTTGCTCAAAAATCCAAAACTTCTTCCATTCACTGAAATGCATGCAATCATATTGCAACCTGTTAACAAACTCCCCCAAGATGTTTTCTTTGATTTTGCTGATTTTTGAGTCATTTGCCTTCATACTACATAGCAAGTGCAAATTATAGTTAACCGGTCTTTTTGCTGGCAAACCTCTAGACAATAACAATGGGAAAGGAACAATTGCAACTGGAGAATGGAAATGGTGGTTACATTTAGAAAGCGCAAAATGTGAAATCACTTATTGCTGGAATCAATAGAAAGTCACAGAAACCAGACAGAACCAAAACATATAGCATAAAATGGGTGCAATTGACCTGACCAATGTACCTGAGGGGGGATAAAGGTCCACAAAATGTACTTTGAAGAGAAGTGGCCATGTTTTATTAACTCTGGAACACAAGGATGTATATATGGAAAGAACAATGCTAAAGTCCTTTTCTGCAGGGGCACATGATTAAGCTCCACCCCCAGCACCATGGGTGCTGTTAAAACTTAACCAAGGGCTTGGCCACACTTAGGCATGGTCTGCACTTAAAAGCTCTTATGTCCGAGCACCTTTTATTCAGCACAATATTAATACCTTTTGGCCCATGAACTTTCAACATGTCAGTTGGCTCTCTATGTGATCTTTTCTTCAGTGACTTTCATAGAATTGCAGAGTTGCAAGGGACCCTGAGGGTCATCTAGTCCAACCGCCAGCAATGCATGGATCCTTCCCACAGCTGTCCCTGGGTGGGCTGGAACCACCCACCTTCTGGTTAACAGCCAGGCACACTGACCCTTTGCGCCACTTTGATAGTTATCAGGAAATTTGATATGTGTCACCTCGTGCTCTAGGGCAGGCATCCCCAAACTGCGGCCCTCCAGATGTTTTGGACTACAATTCCCATCTTCCCCGACCACTGATCCTGTTAGCTAGGGATCATGGGAGTTGTAGGCCAAAACAGCTGGAGGGCCGCAGTTTGGGGATGCCTGCTCTAGGGAGTAGAGAAGCAAGGCCTAGTGGATTTTCTTCTCTGTGCAGATCTGCAGTATTTTATGTTGTGAACTGCCCTAAAACCTGCGGGTGAAGTCCAATAATTTACTAAATAATGAGAATAATCCTAAAGGTGCAAGACCTATGCCCTCTTTTGTCTCTGGTCGCTCCAGAACAGCCTTTCGGGATGTTTTGGGCTCCACCTCCTATCAGACCCAGCCAGTACAACCATGAGCACCAGGTTGGAGAAAGCTGATCTGGAGAGGCTTCAACCCTGTGCAGCAGAACCTTGGAATAAGTGGAGATAAAACAGCAGTCAGTTTGCTACAGTGGCAGAGGGCAGTGGGTGCGGGTCACCGTGGGTCTCATCCCTGGGGGTAGTGACAAAATGACAAAAATATGAGGGCTTTTTTATATTAAAAAAATGGGTTCAGGAAACTTTTTAGTTCAGTCAACAAACGTCAAAAAATGCGGCTGGCACCGGGGGCCACACCGCCAGGCCTGCAGTATGTCCGAGCCACGTGTCTCTCTTAGGAGTGACATGGTGGCTTGGGCACCTGCAAGGTCCGTGCTGCCTGAAACAGCAGCGTGGGGCTTGCATCTGCCCACCACCTCTCCCTCAGCTGCCCCCAGGGCCAGTGCGTCCATTTACGTGGATTAGGCCATTGCCTAGGGTGCGAAAATGGAGGGGGCGCTGCCGAGCCTGCCCCGTAAAAACCCCGCGCCGGTAGTGGTGGCAAGCGCATGTAGCCGAAGCCTTCAGCTATGGGTGCTGTCACCGCCGCCCGCCCACTCGCTCGCTCGCTCGCCGAGGAGCCCCCAGCGTCCCCTCCACAGGCGGGAGGAGCGCGAGCCAAAAGGAGAGCTCAGCGCCCTCCTGCCCACGGAGGGGACGCTGTGAGATCCCCAGCGGCTGCAGCAAGCAAGCAAGCAGCGGCAGCACCTGCAGCTGAAGCCTTCACCTATGGGCGCTGCTGCTGCCGCCGCCGCCGCCACTCGCTCACTGCAGCCGCCACCGCTGAGGAGCTCAAAGCGTCCCCTCCACAGGCGGGAGGGCGCCGAGCTCCCCCCTTGGCCTGCGCTCCTCCCGCCAATGGAGGGGACGCAGGGGCATCAGCGGTGTGTGTGCATGCGTCATGACGCATGTGCCCGGGGGGCGCCAGAAGGTGTTTTTGTCTAGGGCGCAAAAAGCCCTAGCACCGCTCCTGGCTGCCCCACAGCAGAGGGGGAGGCAGCGGAGAGGCTCCACGCAGCACCCCCCCACCCCCATGGGTAGCTCGCCCCGCCCCCAGCTGCAGGATGCGTGCCCCACACTGGGCACCCGAGCAGCTAGCTACGCCGCTGGTTTTCTACTCAAATGTTAAAATGACAGCGACTCTCTGAATATTCATTCCTATGCCTCTAGCTGGTACAGGCAAACGTTCATAAAGATCATCTTCTAATACAGAGACCTTACTGAGATCAGTAGAAACCCTCCCCCCCCCAGATGTCGGTACATCCCCATAGCTAACAAATGGCTACATTGGCTCTAGGGAAAGAGGATGAAGCTGCTGGTTTAGAGAGTGTGAAACTCCCTGATTAAAAGCTTCTTTGGAGCTAGTTTTGCCAAGCTCCTGGTGACCCGCACCCCCCTGGCATGCCACCTTGGTATCATCTCAAAAAATGCCTCTTTTGTCCTGCTTCAGACATTGCCACGTGCTGGCTGGTTCAACAGCCCCTGGCAGCTGTCAGAGAGGTACAGCTGGGCAGCTTTGTGAACACTGAAGCTTGAGTGACAACTGGCAGGTGATTCCAGCTGACAAAAGAGGGGTCTCTTTAAGTTCTTTGCTATTTGTTTAAGGAGAACGTGTCATTTTGTTGCTACTGGGGCCGTGTCATGTGCTTGAACCCTGCATGTCCACAGATGCAAAATCTTGAAGTTTTAAATGTTCTCAAATAACGCAGCTGCCAAATGAGTGGGGCTATCAGCTTGCAGTTCAGAGAGGCAAAAGCAAGGTTCAGGGTCGGCCTCTGGCATTTTGATCCTTCCGAGCAACATTCAAGTGTCCCGGCTATAAAGTATCTCCACAAGATCCCAGAGAGCCTCATAACTATTATCCACATACAGTTCTGCATCCTGAGGCTTATAATTGCTGGTGAAGGCTTGCCCTCTTTTCATTCCAGCCAGCCTGCTACAACCATTTTTCTACTCATGTTGCCTCACAGTAAGCCATAGCTCTCTATCAGCTTCTACCATATTTCCTTGTATGATGTTGGGAGGGTGGCTCAGTCAGTAGAGAATCAGACTCTTAATCTCTGGGTCATGGGTTCAAGTCCCATGCTGGGCAAAAGATTCCTGAATTCAGGGAGTTTGACTGGATGCCTCTTGTGTTCCCTTCCAACTCTATGATTCTTTTACCTTTTCTGCCACTAGCATTCAGCTCATTAAGGCTGAAAACCAATACCCTCGCACCTGGAAGCAAACCTCATTGAACTCAATAGGACTTACTTCTCAGTAGTTGTGTGTAGAATTGCAAGGTCAGAATTTTTTTAATTGAACAGATTGAGGCACGAAAGGTTTCTCAGCACCAACATACACCAACGTACAACATTTTGGTGTATACAGTATTGGGTTCTAACATTCATGTATCCATAGTATAGGCAGGCATCCCCAAACTGCGGCCCTCCAGATGTTTTGGCCTACAACTCCCATGATCCCTAGCTAACAGGGCCAGTGGTCAGGGAAGATGGGAATTGTAGTCCAAAACATCTGGGGGGCCGAAGTTTGGGGTTGCCTGGTATTAGGTAACACACCAGCACAAATATTCATTCATATGCCACAAAAGGTTTGTACACTTTTCTGAACAGATTAATCTATTGTGTTGGGGGGGGACGGGACATGTATGTGCTATTGCTAAAATTTGGATCCAATGGGTTCCTCATCTACTCCCCTCCTTCTTCTGCGGTGATTCATTAGCAGTTTACTGACAAAAGGACACAATCCACTGGGACAGGAAAGTCTTTTTCTGAAACAAACAAACACAAGCCTTCCTTAACAAGCTGCTTCAATTCTCCTAGTGGTAAGGTTAGCCCCAATTATAGCTCCCTTCATGGTTGGAAAGAGTCCTTAGAGCTTTGATCTGACCAAGGATCCTTCCCAGATGTTATGTTCACTTGTAAGAATCAACCAGGCTGCGTTTTATAGCCATTACATTTCTGTAAACATCTGAATCTCTACATCATGTTATGTTTATCTGCCCTATGTACAGTTCGGCTCATGCTAGTATACTAAACTCCATAATCCAGCCTATGGCTGACAAACCAGTTGACCTACAGCTTGCCTGGGTTCTTCAAGATGTGGATCCTTATATTACTCTACAGGTTGCTAAATTCCTAACAGCCGTCCTCTCGTACAAGAGACGGAATGGAATGTTAGCTGATTATTTATAGTTATAAGAATTTTCTATAATGACATCAGATATTGATTTTAGCATAGTGCCTAAATTTTTAATCATAATCTTAAACTTTTCTTTTTGAATTGTTAATATTTGTCCTTGTGAGCTGTGAATTGTGTTATATTATTTGTGGCTTGTACGCGTCCGCTGTTTTATTTGATTTATTTTGTTGTGTTGTGTTTTATGATGGGCGTAAAGCCGAATAAACATCTTTGTAAACTTCAATTTTTACATGTTGCAGGTATGAAATCCTGAAGATGGTCCAGACGTCGACTAGAGTGTGTAAACACGAAAGCAGGCGCTGAGTGCTGCTCTGGCTGGTCAAATGGAACCAAGACCGTCTTCCTTGGAGGTTTGGTCCCCTTCAACCAGCTATAGCAGTGCTGCAATCATCACACATCCATCTGCAATATATACACAGATTTCTCTCTCTATCCTTTATCTGCGTTTGGTTTTACCTTACTTTTTCTATGCTGCATGGTTGTCAGGGAGGGTGGGGGTACAGACGTTATCAGTCACTGCCACAAACCAATCAAATCCTTAGCCGGGATGAATGTGTTCAGTCGCAAAGCGAAGCCAGTTCATTGTGCTGTGATGACAGAAAATCCAAATTATTCCTGTTTATAATCCCTTCACCTGGAGTAAGAAATCTAACCTTTGAAATAAGAAACAGACACACAAAAGTTAAATTGTCCACCAGTATGGGTAGCCAAGCCTTGAGAAAACAGACCCATTGAAGATGAAGATCCTGTCATAGGACATTGCAGGTTGAGCTAATTACAAAGTAAGTATCTCCTTGATTACATTTCAAAATTCTAAACCACCTAGATAATTTTAAAACATCCTGATAAACTGTCTCTCAGCAGTTCCTTCAGTCACAGTGGGGAAGCTAATTGGTTTGGGTAGAGGAATCGTTGTGAATAGCCATATACACTTCTATTAAACTGGGGGCTACTGTGAAGTTACTCTACGAAATATGTTTCTATTCCCCTACAGGATCCAAAGTACTGTAACACTTAGGAAGAACTAGAAATTGGAGAGCAGGAGATTTGGCTCTTTTTAATAAAAATTCCAATCCTCTTATTTTGTGGGGAATATTTTTTTTAATGAGATTTGGGGGCCAATCATAGGTATTGTTGCAAAGCATAGAGTATTCATTTGGAATACTTCATGTTCAACATTGTTGTACAAACTAAGAGTGTTAGATCAATTTTCCTTTATTATCTCCCTAATTTTATGGTAGAGAGTGGACCTTACAGTGACCAACAACTCATTCAAATGATCACAGTGGACTTTCATGTGAGGGACAGGTCCCCCTGGCTCTGCAATATTACTGATATTTTGCAGATCAGGAGTCATTTTTGGTTCAGTAAGCAAATTTAAATCAATATAGCTGATTCCACAGCATTGCTCTCAGCATGGAATCTCAAGCAATCTATTTCATCAGGATGGATTTCTTCAAAGCTTTGCTGCGACATTAAATTATATTTCCCCAGCAGTTTTTAATGCTAATTGTCAAGAAGCAAAATAGTTTGTCAATGATTGTTGAGCTGCCAAGGAAGAGCTACATCAGATTGTGAGTCAATTGCCTTTCCTAACTTGTGGATGTTAACAAGCGGAACTCAAAAGCTTGCTTATTCTACAGATTGAATAATATCCAGCCAGTCCAAACAATACAGTGAAGATGCATTCAATTGTTTTTGAAGATCTCATTTCCCACTCACTTTGCACTTAGCAGTCATTATGCTGCTCTGTGGCTAAGGAGGGTTTCCTTCCTGCCATCTCTGTTGTTGTCTACAAAGAACTATCTGTCACAAATCTGCCACTCAACAAATGTGTCAACCACTACCACCAAACCACATCTGAAGTATAAAATATATTTTTCTGAGCTTGGCAATTAAAAAAAAATCAGGTACATAATAAAGTAGCATTATGTGTCACAGCAATAAGTCTATGTCTCATCTCCGTTCCACGTGAAGTATACTTACGATTTTTTTAATCTTTTGCAATGCACATTACTCTTGCCACATCCCCACAACTTGCTGTGGGTATTCTTGATTTGTGGTGTGGGAACCATGGCTTAGTAGCAGAATGCCTGAAATAATAATAATAATAATAATAATAATAATAATAATAATAATAATAATAATTTATACCCCGCCCATCTGGCTGGGTTTCCCCAGCCACTCTGGGAGGCTTCCAACAGAAAAATAAAAGAAAATAACCTATTAAGCATTAAAAGCCTCCCTAAACAGGGCTGCCTTCAGATGTCTTCTAGAAATCTGGTAGCTGTTTTTCTCTTTGACATCTGATGGGAGGGCGTTCCACAGGGCGGGCGCTACCACCGAGAAGGCCCTCTGCCTGTTTCCCTGCAACTTGGCTTCTCACAACGAGGGAACCGCCAGAAGGCCCTCGGTGCTGGACCTCAGTGTCCGGGCAGAATGATGGAGGTGGAGACGCTCCTTCAGGAGAAATACAGGAGTACTGCTGCCAGTCAGTGTAGACCAGGCTTCCTCAACATCTGCCCTCCAGATGTTTGGGGACTACAATTCCCATCATCCCATCATCACTGACCACTGGTCCTGCTAGCTAGGGATCATGGGAGTTGTAGGCCAAAAACATCTGGAGGGCCGAGGTTGAGGAAGCCTGGTGTAGACAATAGTGAGCCAGATGGACCCCAATGGTCTGTCTTGATTTAAGGCAGCTTCTGATGTGAGTTAGAGCTTTCTGAATAGGGGCAACTATTGTTCTAAAAGGATTTTCGGAATCTTTGCCTGTATTGCCTGAGTCTGTGCCGATATCTGATCTCCAATAAATATTGAATTGATGCGCTTTCCTGGCCTGCTGAAAAATGGTGTTTGCTTCTGAGCTTATTTCCCCACAGAGCCAATGGAACAGTTACTTCCTTCCGACTGTACAGTTCTATGATTCTATGCAGGTGTCCCACTTGTGAATAAGCTGCACGTACAAGTTGGAAGTGGACCCATGTTGAGTGGCATCCCCTGGCATTCGTACAGGATGAAGCATTGATCACCCAGGGTTCCAGACTGCATAGAAAGGTCCCTCCCTCCTGTCAGACATCTGTGCTTTCTGCATGAATACCAGTGGAATGGCTACTCAATGTGGGTCCAATTCCAACTAGGATGTACAGTTAACCTGAAGCAGGACACCTGAATAGGACTCTTCTGGGGGCTAACTGGCATTTATTGATTGAACCCTCCTCGTCTGATAAGTTAAGAATCTAGGTACGTGTCACATTAGAGACTCTGTGACAGATTCAGCAGTATAAAAGTTATATTCCACTTTTGCTATCACAAAATACTTACAGGAAATCATGCCAAGCATCTTTTGGTTTTTTTATAATCCCTGAACAATGAGAATGATGTTGCAGGGCTTTTGATGGTATTCACTCCTTTGTTTATTGAGCTACTGCAAGTTTTGGGCATATTTGGGCATGAAGATACATACAAAAATACCAGACAAGCAACTCTTATTTCACAAACTCCAGTATTCTCTTTACAGTCGTGGGAAACATAAGATGCTCCAGAACATGATATGAGAAAATCTCCTATAGGAAGGATGAGTGTTAGGTTTCACATCACATGACTAACTCCTAGCCAGAAAGAATGTGACCCATATTGACTGAGTATTTCCGTAAATGGCTAAAGAGAAAGCACCCTCTCTCTGATGGAAGAGTTTCCATTAGCCTCTCTGCTCAGAACTCTTGAGAGGAAATTGCGTTTTCTGTTCTAATGCGGTAAACTCATACACATTTTTGACACGGCTGATGTTAAACAGAGTTTCCAAACCAAAGAATCAGGATTACCAGATTCCATATGGGTTAACATTCCTATAAATAGTTGTGGGGGGAAACAATTCAGGACAGGAGACGGGCGGGTGTGGAGGACTCCCTGGTCCTGAATGGGGTAACTGTGCCCCTGAAGGACCAGGTGTGCAGCCTGGGAGTCATTTTGGACTCACAGCTGTCCATGGAGGCACAGGTCAATTCTGTGTCCAGGGCAGCTGTTTATCAGCTCCATCTGGTACGCAGGCTGAGTCCCTACCTGCCCGCGGACTGTCTCGCCAGAGTGGTGCATGCTCTAGTTATCTCCCGCTTGGACTACTGCAATGCACTCTACGTGGGGCTACCTTTGAAGGTGACCCGGAAACTACAACTAACCCAGAATGTGGCAGCTAGACTGGTGACTGGGAGCGGCCACCGAGACCACATAACACCGGTCCTGAAATACCTACATTGGCTCCCAGTACGTTTCCGAGCACAATTCAAAGTGTTGGTGTTGACCTTTAAAGCCCTAAACGGCCTCGGTCCAGTATACCTGAAGAAGCGTCTCCTCCCCCATCGTTCTGCCCGGACACTGAGGTCCAGCGCCGAGGGTCTTCTGGCGGTTCCCTCGCTACAAGAAGCCAAGTTACAGGGAACCAGGCAGAGGGCCTTCTCTGTGGAATGCCCTCCCACCAGAGGTCAAAGAGAACAACAATTACCAGACCTTTAGAAGGCATCTCAAGGCAGCCCTGTTTAGGGAAGCTTTTAATGTTTGATTTCTGTATTTTAATGTTTTGTTGGAAGCCGCCCAGAGTGGCTGGGGGAACCCGGCCAGATGGGCGGGGTATAAATAATATATTATTATTATTATATCCCACATCAACTGAGAATATTTGCAATAACTGAGTGCATGCAAACACTCAATTGTTAACATGTTAATTGTAGCACCACTGCTATATTATCAGAACAGTAAAAAATCTATGAACATTATCCAATTGCCAAGTAGCAGCAATATTCAGTTACTACAAGTAAGCCGTTCACACAGCTGGTAAAAGTGGTTAGCATTTGCCTTAGAGCAAGGGTGGGTAGCCAAGATCATCAGGCATTTGCCAAGGCCCCTGGCCTATCCCAACAAGCTTGGCCCCTAGAGGATACCTAGAAAAAAGTGTACATACGATGAATGAGCATTGCCTAACTACTTCCAAGAATACATCGAGGGAACTATATTATTTTACAAACTTCAATTTTACCTGCTTGCTAGCAAGAATATCATGCGGAACTTTGCCAAAAGCCTGGCTTCAATAAAAAATACTTCCAAAGTGACATACAGTACTAGATGAAAATAAAAGAAAATCCAAAAAACTTTGGAATAAAACTTCAGAAATATTTGCTACTAATCCCTCACAGGTTAAAAGGACAGGAGAAGGGAAAAGATATTCCCCTGGTGCCAAAAAGAAGGCACCAGAAATTCTCCCAATGGAGAACATTCCATAGGTGGGCTGCTTTAGGTGTTTGTGTTGTACACTAAATGTGGATGCCTCCATCACATCTGTTTTGGTTCCGATAAAGTGAGCATTCTGCTTAATGGATTTACACTTCCATTACAACCTCATGTGCGAGAAAAGCAGTTAGTCAAGATCTCCAGGATCTTACATATACCAGTAGTGCATAAATAATGCCATCAGTAAGAATATGTCTATTCCAACTAACTAGAAATTATATTAAATTACATTATTTACAAGCAGCCCCAGGCTGGGGAAACCCAACCAGATAGGTGGGGTATTATCATTATTATTATTATTATTATTATTATAAAAAAATTCCTTCAGTAGCACCTTAAAGACCAACTAAGTTTTTATTTTGGTATGAGCTTTCGTGTGCATGCACACTTCTTCAGATGCATGCACACGAAAGCTCATACCAAATAAAAACTTAGTTGGTCTTTAAGGTGCTACTGAAGGAATTTTTTTATTTTACTTCGACCCAGACCAACACGGCTACCTACCTGTAACCATTATTATTATTATTATTAACCATTATTATTATTATTATTATTATTATTACCAGCAGCAGCAGTGAGGGTGCAATTTTGTACATGATTTCATTTTGTTCTCGGTTGTCGGTAGATTATGTCTACACAATGCTCCAGTTAGGTCTGGATAAACAATGTGGTACAGTAGTCTTGAATTATTCTTAGTTCAGATATGCCATCTCCAGTTACCTATTCTTTCCTGTTCATATATTTAGATTTTATGCAGGGTAAGCATTAGAATGAGAGGAGTGTTTATTTAAAAGCATTATACCCAGCTTGATCATTCAATTAAGGTGGGAACAACTTTTATATCAAAACAATAACCATAAACTAGGTTTGATAGACAATATAAAGTGGGAAGCACAAGACAACCTCGACGGGTTGGCAGGGAATCATCCTGTAAAACAGACATACAAAATGGCTAGCTTAAAAGCGATTACACTAAACGTGAGGGGATTTGGAAACCCTACCAAAAGAAAACGCATCACCTTGTACGGAAACACCATGAAACCACACATTGCCTTCCTACAGGAAATACACAACCCACCCAAACGAAGCAAACTCTGGAGTGAACCCCTCTTCAGTCAACATTGAGTGACACCGGTCGAACCCGACTGGGCCGTCCCGAGGTTGCGGTGCATGTTGGGATACTGGGGGTTCTGCTGCTTTTTCCTCTCTGGGGGGTCTGGGCTGAGGTTGCGGCTGCAGAGATGGACGTCTTTTTAATGATCCGACGTCACAAGACAACCATCTTCACAGACGCCAAGGAGTCCAGTACGGTGTATGAGCTGAAAAGAATTGTTGAGGGGGTACTTAAGAGACCCCCAGAAGAACAAAGGCTATACTGTACAAGGATGACCAGCTGTTGGATGATGGCAAAACCCTTGGAGACTGTGGCTTCACCAGCCAGACAGCACGACCTCAGGCTCTAGCAACAGTTGGCTTGGCCTTCAGAGCCAGTGAAGATGCCTTTGAGCCCCTCCGCATTGACCCCTTCTTCAGCCCCCCAGAGCTCCCAGACGTGATGAAGCCCCAGGACTCCGGCAGCAGTGCCAACGAGCAAGCGGTGCAGTGAGAGGCCAGAGGGCGACAGAGCGAGCTGCACAACCTGTGGGGCCCCTTCCCCATCACCCACTCCCTCCCTCAACCCTCCAGCGTGGAGGGTTGGCACTGTCCCACCCCTCCAATCCAGATCCCCCTTTTACTCCACCCCCTCTATACAAGACCACATCTCCCTCCAAGCCCCTCCCCACTCATCAAACAGAGCAATGTTTTCATTTTTGGTTTTGGAAACAATAAAAGTTCAGCTGGTTAAACAACAACAACAACAACAACAACAACAACAACAACAACAACAACAACAACAACAACAACAACAACAACAACAATGGGTGACACCTCGCTCAGGAAAGGCCCGCGGAGTAACCATAGTCCTCAGTAGAGACATGAACTTCAAAGCCACGACAATGCTAAAAGACAAAAGAGGCAGGTTCATGTTTGCTAAAGGGACACTAGATGGCAAAACTAAACTGACAATTGGCTCCATATATGCCCCAAACACAAAACAACTAGAGTTCATCCAGAAAACACTAAACAAATTCCTCTCCTTCTCCAAAGGGGAAGCAATCCTAGGAGGTGACCTCAACCTAAATATGAGAGGCACTTCCCTGAAAGACGGAAACCCCAAACAATTAGAGACTCCTACAAACTAATGAAAATGCTAAAAAACAAGCAAACAACAACAGAGGCCTTTGTGACATCTGGGGAGAAAAGAACCCGGGAGACATATTCAATAAAGGATTTGGAAGTATAAGGTGGTTGCAGAAGTAAGCTAGTTCAATGTAATATGTGTTTAGAATTTGATATATGTTGGGATATTATGATACTCTTAAGATTAAAATTATATTGTGAGTTTTTGGAAATAATTGAGTGAAAAAGGATTAAGAGTAATATTTAGATTTGATAATTAAGAAATAGAATGTTTTTGTGAAATGTATAAGATAGGTGAGTTGTTTGTTATATTTTGTTATTATAAACAAATTTAATAAAAAAAATTTTAAAAAAAGAACCTGGGAGACATCAGCCACACATTCCAGTCTGGACGCCATGGCACAATGTCCAGACTGGACAGCATTCTGCTAACACAAGGCTTGATCCCCCTGGTAGAAACAACAAACACTGGTAACATTAAAATCACAGACCATGCCCCAGTAGAAGCTACCCTCAAAATAGGAGAGGAAGCACAAACTACCCCATCATGGTCCTTCAGCCCCATCCTAACCACAAACCTAGAGAGAGTCTAAAGCTAGAGAGAGTCTCTTGAAAACTCTACAAAACTACTTTAAGGATAATGATGTGGGCGACATTGGAACCCCGCTCCTCTGGGACACAATGAAAGCAGTCATCAGATGAGCATGCTTTAAGGAGAGAGGGCATCGCTTAAAAAAACAAACCTCCTTGAAAAATGGTAAATTAGAACAAGATATTACAACCCTCTCATCACACTACAAACAAACAGGAGCCAAAAAATCTCTCATTAAAATCACAGAACAAACAAGAAGGGAAATTGACTCTCCAGAAATCAATAAAACAACTATTAACATCCTATATTCTCAACAACGCTTTTATGAGCATGGAGGGAAGAATTCCAGACTATTAGCAAACAGATGCAGCAAAATATCACTCAAAACAAGAATCCACTGTGTCACTAAAAAAGACAGTAACATAACATCCTCCACCAAAGATATAACCTCAAAATTCACTGAATTTTACACCAACCTATACACCTCCCACAACAGGAAATTTGAAGACTCTTAACAGGGCTGACCATGCCAACCTTAACTGCAAAGGAACAAGAATTAATGGACAGCCTTATCACCCCAGAGGAAATAGAGATGGCACTCAAAAATCTGAAACCACACAAAACGCCAGGTCCAGATGGCTGTACAGCAGAATTCTACAAAAAAAATAAATTTGATGCCTTACATGACCTGCCTAATTAGGGACATCATAAAAAGGCCCCCCACCCTGCAAACCTGGGCCTCTTCCAAATCAGTCTATCCCAAAACCACTCAAAGATAGCCTCAAAATAGAATTACACCGCCAAATCTCATTCATAAACCAACACTACAAGATATTCACATCAATCCTGGCTAACCGCCTAAAAAACTTCCTACACAAACTTATCGCCCTGAACCAGGCAAGCTTTGTTCCTGGTTGCAACATAACATATCCCTTTAGGAAACTACTGAATCTGATAGAACACAGCAAAACGACCAAACTCCCACGGCTATACTGACATCACTTTGAGAAGAGGTAAGAAAAATTGAATGGCAATTTGGTTCAGATATATATATATCTGAATATATATCTACAAGGGAGTTGCTCAAATTCCATCTTGAATCACTCCTCCCGATTCCATGAAATCCAAAATGGCATCTCTGCAGATACCAAATGCTTGTTTTTATAAGCAGTGCATGCATACCGAGTCCAAGCAATTTATGGCTGCTAAGCAGGTGTTTTACATGCATTGCACATATTTTTTGAAACACAAGCTTGTCTCCTTCACTGATTATGGGTTTTGGGTGAAAAGAAAAGTTCGAAGCCGTCCCCATTCCGGAGGCCCACGAGATCAGCCATGATGCCAAGCCAAATGAAATGCCACACATTTCCCCGAGGAGGCTACTTTCTCCACCCCAAAGTGCTCTGCAAAAGTGTTGAATGTAGGGCAGGCTGACTCAGCATTTCAACCACACTGCTAGGCACCTACGTAGGAGGGGAAGAGAGCTAGACATGGGCTCCGCTAAAAGCACTTGTTGGCTAAAACACCCAAAACAAAAATGACCCATATTTTAGAGGTGTGGGTTGGTTGCAGAGGTCTGTAGCCATAGATTCATTTCAGCAGACATTCCTGGAAGGAGCTTGAAAATCTGTCTATGGTTTTTAACTGTTATGAGTGGGCAGAAACCTCAGGGAAATGAGCAAGAGAAAAGCAATCGCATGCCCTCCATCAGCTTTCCACAGGGCAGGACCACTAGCAGGGTTTTCCGGGGCAGGTACAAAATGTGTAGTTGCCCAAACTGCCCCTCTGAAGATCCGGCACAGGTATTGTTGCACACCACCCCAATCTCCGAGCGGTGCAAGGTCCCAGGGTTTTTGGGCATTTGCACAGGGCTTGGAAGGAGGGGCAGAAGGGACTGTGGGGTCTTCATGATATATGGTTTATTTACACCTCTGTACAACCTGAGCCTACAGTGGAGGGGTTCACAGCATTCAACAGCCGTAAAGGTCTTGCTTCTCCCTTGAATTCAAAGAGAAATGAAACGTTGCTCTCAAATGTTGCTCTGATTCTCTCTCTCTCCAGCTTGCTGATTTTCTTCCATTTATTCATTTAATAATAATTATTAACTTTAACTGCTAGGTCTTTATTCATTTACTGTCATAAGTCAACAGGAGTGCACAACGCCAGCAGGCCAATGGGCCTCTTTAAAACAGCGCAGGCCACACACACAGGCACCCATAGGAAATCTTTATTGGTTAGCCTGCAATATCAACCAGACCACAATCTTTGTTAGCTCACAATATCCACCAAGATCACAAGCTGGCACTGTCGCATTAGAAATAAATCTAATCAGCCATTTTAAGTAATTAAAAGCTGGTGTTGCGGCCAACCTAGCAGTTTGAAAGCACGTCAAGTGCAAGTACATAAATAGGTACCACTCCGGCAGGAAGGTAAATGGCGTTTCCGTCCGCTGCTCTCGTTCGCCAGAATTGGCTTAGTCATGCTGGCCACATGACCTGGAAGCTGTACGCCAGCTCCCTTGGCCAGTAAAGCAAGATGAGCGCCGCAACCCCAGAGTCGTCCGCAACTGGACATAACGGTCAGGGGCCCCTTTACCTTTACGCACAAACAGTATAGAGGAGAGAGATTGGGGGGGGGGGAAAGAGAATCCAAAACTCGTGGCCAGGGTTTCCACCAGTGGTGGAGCTTCATGCTCAGGCACCGGGGGGGGGCAGAGAGCAGGTGGGGTGTGGCACCCAACATGGGCGGGGGGCAGCCGCGATGGCACCCCACTAGGATCACGCTGCCGGGGGCGGTGCACTCCCCCCGCGCTCCTCTTCCTCCGCCAGTGGTTGCCACCTGCCCCGTATAATACAGGATTGTCCCGTATTCCAATGTGAAATGCCACGTCCCATCCAGCCCTACTTGGAGCCTAGGAAGAAGCCGCCTTATTTTAGAGTCACCCTATTGCTCCATCTAGCTCGGTAGTGTCTATACTGAAGGGCGGCAGCTCTCCAGGAGATGGTTCCTTCCAAGCCCTGCCTAGAGATGCCAGGGTCTGAAGCTAGGACCTTCTGCATGCAGTATGGTGAGCAGACCTCAAGGTCTCAGAGCAAAGTGGCTCTGAGCTCCGGGAGAAGCAGCTTTGTGCAGTATAGGCTTTTCCCTCCCCTTTGCAAGGGCTCATAGGACAGCTTTTTCTCATGAGCCCATTGCACAGACAAGGTTGCTGGGCAAAAACTTGCCCAGTATTTTGTGGCAATCTATGGGTCACAGTGCAGCCGAGCAAAGGTGCCCTGCACTTATTGGGCACAGAGCGAGGCCTCTTGGTACTGTATATTAACCAGTAAGAACTTAAATAAAACTGGACTGCATTGCTAGCTGTTTAAGAGCAATGTGTTTACTGTATTTGTATTTACACCTCTTTTTTGTAACAAGATTGTAACAAGTTTAAGGACAGTTTGCAGCAAAACCTTGAAACTCTTTTCCTGCTGTGGAGAGCTTACAGAGTCGTACTCTGCACAAGGTCCAGATCAGGGAATTGCATTCACATAACTTTAACAAGAAGCCCTAGCCCACTTGTACCTCTACTCGGAAGCGCAGGAGGAGGAATGAGGTGCTCAGAAACACAGGCCCAGTACATAGCTGGCGCAGAAATCGATTTCACTTCCAGAGGACACCCTTGTATGCGGAGGACCAAAGCAATGGCAGCTGGGAGTTAAGAAGACCCACCTGCCTCCTAAGCAGAGCTGCAAAGGCACCACCATCACACCTGGGACTGAGCTCTGCTCCTCACCTGGCCCATTTTGCAACATCATTGTAACAGTTAAGTATCTAGCAGGTGAGTGATTGCAAAAGGCATTATCCCTTGGGTAGGTTTTTTTTTAATTAGTTATTTATTGTGTGATGGTATGTTTGTTTTTCAAAAAAGGGAACGATTTCATTTTTGTTTTATTTGATGTCTCTTAACTTCCATGCCATCTTTGTGAGCCCCTTAGGGACAGAACTATTAAGCATTTAGAGAGAGAGAGAGAGAGAGAGAGAGAGAGAGAGAGAGAGAGAGAGAGAGAGAGAGAGAGAGAGAGAGAGAGAGAGAGAGAGAGAGAGAGAGAGAGAGAGAGAAACCCTGCTACAAGCTGCTCTAAATGAAATCAAACCAAATCACAAACACCAGTGTTTCCTCCTCCTCACTAACACCACACAAATAGGCATTCAAAAAAGAGAGACTGATAAGATTGCCTTTCTTTTTTTTTCCCTTTCTTTTTTACACCTGAGCAAAGTTGTTGAGCTTTTCGTTGGGGACATCTCCCCCAAAAGACTTTGTCTTTGCGGTTGTTGTTGTTTTTGGATTTTTACAACAGTTTTTCTTTTTAAAAAAACGTCCTAGTTGCCATACATTCGGGTATTCCCCGGACATTTGGCTGATTCATTAAAAATCCGCCCAGGCGCTATTTTGACAGTCCTATTCCCAGACGTGTCCGGAGAAACCCAGACATATGGCAGCCCTAGAACACAGAGGCAAATGCAGGCCTGTCAATTGTCGGCTGCTGGTCAAAATGCGGCAAAGTTCCAGAAGCCGAGAAGCAGCCGTCCATCAGAAGGGGGTGTCGGAAATGGCTTCTGAAGGGAGTGAAGGGAGGGGGAGGGGGAGGAGGTCTCAGAAAGAAGTTGTGATCTGAACAAAGTACAGTACGAAAGAGTTGGCGGGAATGCTGAGCAAAATGGAGATCAGAGGAAAGAGAAAGTTTGCTTAATTGTGCCTCCTTCCCCTTTCCAATGACACGGCAGCTGCTGTTCTGTGAAATCGCACGCAGCGTTTGAGAAAGAAAGCTGCCATTTGTAGCTGGGTCTTAGGGGTGGAAGAGGCAGCTGGTTGGATTGAAGCACTGAGGAGGACCCTTTCCTTGGGGAAAAGCAAACAGGTTCATGTTTGTGGTGCATGACAGCTATTGGAGTCTTCCGCTTGCATACAAGTCACAAGAAATATGCATCTGATTGTTCACGGGCATAGGAACATAGCTGCCAAGTTCCGGACGTAAAGATCCAGGATCGGCAGCGCGCGCATGACCGGAAGTTGCGTGACGCAACTTCCGGTGGCGCTTTGCCCTTCTATGGGCACCAGAAAATGGCGGCGCCAGTGCCGGAAGTCGCTTCCGCGCATGACCGGAAACATGTAAAAGTGACTTCCGGCGCCGGCGCCGCCATTTTCTGGTGCCCATAGAAGGGCAAAGCGGCACCAGAAAAATGGCCGCCGGGCCGAAGCCGATTTAAGGGACAATACCGGGATTTTAACCTAAACGGGAGACCGCCGGGAAAGGGTAAGAAAAAAGGGGTTTTCCCGGAGGATACGGGATACTTGGCAGCTATGCATAGGAAGCTGTCCCAACTGGAGAGTCAGGGATTGGACCTGGGCACCTTCTGCCTGCAAGCAGATGGTCCAACCACTGAGCTATGGCCTTGAGCTGCCTCTACAATGCATAAAACAAGCCCCTGGCCTAGCCAACAGTCAGTTCTCTTAAATATTTCACCCCTAATAAAGTTTCCAATTTGAAAAATGCAAACACACAACTCGATATTTCTGTCTCTTTATTCATTGTTTAAGTTACTGAATAAATACAAATAACCCATGTTTTTGAATTATAATTTGCAGGCGCATAAATACAAGTTATATAAATAGGTCTTATAAATACAGCTGGAAGCAAGTTTCTCTTTGCTTCTCCTTGAGTTTCACATTTCATATGCATTTATATCATGACATAGAACATACAATTCAGTAAGACGGACCAATAGCATGGGGGTAAAGGATGCAACAATCATTACAAGGTGGGACTTTTGCATTTTTGGCAAGTGAAGAGAAGAGGCCAGTTTAGCTAGGAGAGATTATTTTGTCATCGTGGCCTGAGGCCAGGAAGAATATACATTCTACATTTTCATGGCCTACTTAAATGTTTTGAAACAATTGACATTTTAAAGTTGTATCATCTAGTAAGAAAGTTGCACAAAATCTTTCCTAATTCTACAGTGTCTTTATTTATGCTCATCCCTGAGATAGCAGTTTCTTTCTCTTTTGAGTCATCAAAGAATGTGATTTGGGTTCTGAAAGCATCAGCCTGGAGTGGATCATTTACCTCCATTGCTCAGTTCTCTACTTGTTTCAGGCACTTCTATTAGCATAGCTCCTGGTGCTCGGAATGACACAGGTGCAACCAACTTGAATCACTTCTTTCTCCAGCCAAAAGGTTTGCCGGCAACCAATCTGCTTTCGTCGAAGAACCATGATCTCCTGCTTAATAGGAACCGAATACATGGATTTCTTTAGGTGGCCTTTGCTGTCCAGGCAGAATGCATGGCGGCAGGTGGCTTTCGAAATCACATGGGGAAACCTGTTGGGATCTTCGTGAATGCTGCAAAAGGAGGCAAAAGGAGGGCAAGACTGTTAGTTCATCAGAACACGTAGAGCATTGCAACTGGCTGCATACAATGGGAAGGTAAATGGTTGTGAGTCAGATGGTGCAAACTACTGGAGGGAGGTTCTCCTTGCTATTCCATATCCCAGGCTTGTGCTTGAGAGGGTAGGGGTGTGCCAGAAGTGCTCCTCTCCAGCGCTAAATAAGACTCTTGGCCAAAAAGAAGCAGGAATGGCCAGCTTATAGAAAGTTCTGTGAGCGGGGAAGGTCTCTTTGTATGGAAGAGACTTCCAGAGGTTCACACATCCCAGTCCTTCAAGGAAGAGAGGCTGCAAGTTATCAGAAGGAAATGGCTGCTTATTGACTACTATATTAATATTATATTACCATGTGATATGCAATATAATCTGTCAGTTCCTGCTGCTGCCAGACCTCTTCTGTGACAGGGGTCGAGAGCCACAGCCCTTGCGGGTACAAATGTGGCTCTCCGGTCTCTTAAGACTCTCCAGGCCACCCCACACCCCTCACTGGTTCTGCTCTTTCTTTACTTCCCTCTAGTACTGGAATGTGAGAATGCCTCTTGCTTGCCTGAATTGTGGATGGAGAGGTGAGTGGGTTTAGAAACCTGTGGCTTTTGCATGGTGGGAACGTAGCTGACTGTGAGGAGGCAGGAGTCACCCCCTTTGCTTCACCACTCTTGCACCTGGCATATATCCCCTGGAAGGCTGACTTAAGGGAAATAGGGTCCTTGGGCTGCAAAGGGAGACCCATTCCTGGCTTTAAGCAGGCAGAGGAGCGTGATCAAACAGGAGGTTCTCAAAGCAAGTGCTGCCGGAAAGAATGTGAGATCGGAAACATGCATGGAGTGCGTTGATCAAGAGTCTCTTACTTGGGACTGCTACCATGGGCACCTGTGAATGGGCACATCAAACTGAGTGCCCTCAAACTGACCAGCAGATATACTCAAAGGGGAAGGGAAGGCAACTGTGCAAAGACCAAGCAGCCGATTACTAGCAGTAGACATAGGGAGTAAAAGGAGCAGCCCATGGGGAACGATGTTCCCAGCAACATTCTGCCATCAGAGAAACACTCTCTGTTCCACACTATAGAACAGGATTCCTCAACCTCAGCCCTCCAGATGTTTTGAGACTACAATTCCCATCATCCCTGACCACTGGTCCTGCTAGCTAGGGATCATGGGAGCTGTAGGCCAAAAACATCTGGAAGGCCGAGGTTGAGGAAGCTTGCTATAGAGTCAAATAACTTCTATTTCAAAGGCAGTTGTCTGTAACTACCATGGTGCAGACTATAGAGTTGTGGCCCTGAAAGCTTTGTGGGCAGGGGCACAAAAATCCAAGCACCCATGCACCTCTGATAATTTAAGCCCTAGGACCCTTGCAATAGGCACCCAGGTTGCCGAAGAGTTCCTCTGTGCCGGCTGGTGGGGCTCCATTTGAGAACACACAAATTAGTAGCAATGTGAAGCATGGCTGTTATCATGTGCAGAGTGCCTTTCCCACATTGCAGGGCAAATTGAAGCAGCAGCCCCTCAATGGATGAGGAGCCCCTGTCCGAGGCTCCAATTCCAGATAGGGGGGAGCCAGTTCTGGGCACCACAGTTCAAGAAGGATACTGACAAGCTGGAACGTGTCCAGAGGAGGGCAACCAAAATGGTTAAAGGCCTGGAAACGATGCCTTATGAGGAACGGCTTAGGGAGCTGGGTATGTTTTGCCTGGAGAAGAGAAGGTTAAGGGGTGATATGATAGCCATATTCAAATATATTAAAAGATGTCATATAGAGGAGGGAGAAAGATTGTTTTCTGCTGCTTTCAGAGAAGCGGAAACGGAGCAATGGATTCAAACTACAAGAAAGAAGATTCCACCTAAACATTAGGAAGAACTTCCTGACAGTAAGAGCTGTTCGACAGTGGAATTTGCTACCAAGGAGTGTGGTGGAGTCTCCTTCTTTGGAGGTCTTTAAGAGGAGGCTTGACAGCCATATGTCAAAAATGCTTTGATGGTGTTTCCTGCTTGGCAGGGGGTTGGACTGGATGGCCCTTGTGGTCTCTTCCAACTCTCTGATTCTATGAGCCCTGGCATTTATCAATGAAGCACAACCTGGGAGTGGCAGAAGGTATAAACACCTCAGCAAGAATAAAAAATGCTCCCTTCGTGGAGACAATTCAGCTCTCCCTCTCTCTCTCCAACCTGTTTCCCAGAAAACCTGGCTGGCTCCTGGGTTTGACAATCGCTACAAAATTGTATCCTTTCTTGTGGCAGCCCTAGACATTTTAAAGTACTGAAGAACCATGGTGGGTTTGCTATGCACGCTCTACTTCATAGCCAACACATTTGATTCAGTCAGTGAGAATAAGGGCAATACCTGTAATCCCATGGAGACACAGATCTGTTCCTGACATCCTGAGGCACCTCACTGGCTGGTTGTGGGCGGCCAAGGCGGACTTCAAATAGCAGGGACTTTGGAGGAAAATCCTCTTGGTTTCCAGACTGGGGTGGACAGTTCTCGCTGGGTTCCTCGTTGTTATTCCCAAGTTTAACTGCTTTTCCAGAAGCTAAATTTATAGCTGAAAGCAACAGCAACAACAACCCGACCTGAAAGGGAGAACAGGTACAAAATGAGTTGTTTTATCAGGTACAGGTTAGCCAGAGGTATAATCTGAAACTGACAGTAGACATAAAATAGGTTTCCGCATAAAACAGTTTAGACTAGGCACTCTGCTAATATTGGAGTTTAAGTACTTAAAGGGTGCCAGGTTTTACTGAAAGCCAGAGTTGTGACCCTGAAGCCTAAAACACCAAGCAGGGGGGGCTCACTGGTGAAGTGGCAATACGCTAAACGTGTCTTTTAAAAATAATAATAAATCACATATATCAAGCCTAATCCCTTTCATCAAAAGCAGCTTTCAGGACTACTCTCTGTTTGGGAGTTTTGCAGCTGAAACGCTGCCAGTTTGTGATAGAGGCCAGGACTGACAGACGGATTTCAAACAAGGACAGAATCTCATTGGCAAAAGTTTGAGAAAAAGCTGCACCACCACACGCTTGTCACAAGTCATTTAGGATGTTAATATTTATTTACTTTATAAATATATATATATTTCTCTTATAAAATTATAAATAATAAGGCATGACATGACCCCAAAATGGGTCTCTAGGGGTGTAAAATGCTAAACATATTATTTTACAGTGATTACAGTAAACCAGTTCAGTGGCTTCTTCAATAAATTCACTTGGAAAACTCAGAATAATAGGAGTGAGCTAAAGAGCATTTCCTGCTTATACACACTTTATGGCAATCTATGTTGTAGGTATTTCTCGCCCATGTGTTGCTTCATTTGTATATTTAATAATACTGTGCCAGACAAATTATCTTCTTTTTCTCTCTCCTTCCCACCTTAAATTTTTACAACAGCTTTTCCAATTATGGCTGTTTGCCAGTGATCAATATTCATTAATTGCAAAGTTTCCCAAGTTTTATTACCATTCTAGCTGCTGTTAGTAAATGCGTTATTAATTCCTAACTTCTTAATTAGTCTATATTTGAAGTATATAAATTAAGTAAGGCAAAAGCTGGGGTGGTTGGGATTGTCTGAACTGTAATCTGAGATATCACTTTCAAAACTTGCTCCCAAAATTGTTCTGTTTGTTGTTCTGTTTGTTAATATTTATTTGTGTGCCAATCAAGCAAATAAATTAACAAGGAAAGCAGATGGGACCCTGGCAGAAGTGTTACTTGGGGGGAAACAATGAAATCCTGCTGAGAATGAATTGATTACGGTATATATCAGTCCTCTTTCACATCTAAAAGTAGCTTTAGATCTATGAGATTATGAAAAGCATTCAATTATGTGAAACATTAACCCAGAGCAAGTGGGATCACAGTCATAGCTATTGTTAGCTATTCTGGAGGATGACAATCCCTCCAGAAGAAGTTCATGAATTCAAGGGAACAGTTGTTATCCAAATGCTTTAAACCAGGCATCCCCAAACTTCGGCCCTCCAGATGTTTTGGACTACAATTCCCATCTTCCCCGACCACTGGTCCTGTTAGCTAGGGATCATGGGAGTTGTAGGCCAAAACATCTGGAGGGCCGCAGTTTGGGGATGCCTGCTTTAAACTGTACTGTCCAAATCTATTACATAAAATTACACATATTACGCTAATTAAATATAGCTTGTTGTTGAAGCAATAATGATGGTTGGATAGACCGACAGAAAACTTAAGATAACCATTGGCTTCAATTTTTGGTAGCAAGTGGGTTAGGAGATTGAAGCTTCGCCAACAAAATTCTGCATGTGGAAAGAAGACTTATAACAGGATGAAGTAAGAACTAAAATGCAACGTCAAACATCTCTACTTTTTAAGTTGGACACAAATGTACTAAGAGTTCTATACACCGTAAATGACCATCTATACTAGTATCAGTGTACTCACCAGTGAGGGAAATCTTGTAGAAGCCATAGTAGTTTTTCTTTTCTGCTGCAAGGAGTCTATTGCTTGAGGTTCTGCACCTGAGTATCAGTACCTTGAATTGTGTCCATATGTGTGCAATCCCAATCTCCTTTTATACTGTCTTCAGAATCAAAGAATCAGTTTTTTTCCATTCGCTAGTTTTCCCGCCCTCGGTTGTGGTTCAGGGGGCAGCTGCGGCTGACATTTACCCTTTTTTCCCCTCGACCACTTCCTCGAAAGTGTCGCATGTCACATACAGCAAGGGAAATGTATTTAATATACTACCTACCTAGTTATGGGGAATCTAGACCAATAGATTTGTTTGAATGAAAAACAGATGGCCTACAAGATAACGGCAAGCTTGCCTGAGAAGCTTTCCTTTTCCCTTTTTGGTGTATTGCATCATTACATCTTACCTATTGTAAAATAGAACAGTCTAGATCTATGTCACACCTTCATAATCTGTGTATGAAAGCACGTAGACAAGCACCCATCATATGGAAATAAACTAGATAATTGCCCCGTCAGCCCTGCAAAAATAAATTCCACCACTTTCAACGTCCATTGTACATCATAAATCTTTTATTTCTTCCGTTTGTATCCTACCCTTCCTCCAGTGATTTCAGAGCAGCATCCTAGTCCCACAACAATTGTGTTGGCTGAGCTGGGCTGTGAGGCAATAAATGGGCCTCAGGGGACCTCCAGCTTCATCGTTTTGAACCTACACCCAACCCCAGGATTATAGCAACTTGCTGCTCCCTTTCAAGCAATGCTATTGCTGCATTGGGAGTGCAATGCCCATTCATTCTAAAGGGAGGCAGACTCCTTTTCACATATCTATTCCTTGGAAAACGCATTTTCCCTGCAATTCTGCCTGGCTCCAGCTACAACTTTAGTACAGTGGTACCTCGGTTTATGAACACAATTGGTTCCGGAAGTTTGTTCATAAACTGAAGCGAACTTTCCCATTGAAAGTAATGGAAAGTGGATTAATCCGTTCCAGACGGGTCCGCGGAGTACGCAACCTGAAGTGTACTTAGCCCGAAGCATGGGTGCAATTGGTTCAGGAAGTCTGTTCATAAACTGAAGCGAACTTTCCCATTGAAAGTAATGGAGAGTGGATTAATCCATTCCAGATGGGTCTGCGGCGTTCGTAAACCAAAAATTCATAAACCGAGGTGTTCATAAACCGAGGTTCCACTGTAGTAATGAATACTGCACAATTGTGGAGCTGTATGTGAGAAAGGTGTCTTGTCTGGGCAGTCCAGGACTTCCATATATACTATCCAGATAGGTCACTTCAGTGCTGCTAATGCAGCAAAAACAACACAGGAGGCTGCAGTTATGAGTTATAAGCTCCACCTGATTAGGAAATAGTACAAGCGCTACAGCTTGCCTTTGATTGTGTCCTTGCATGAGAACATGCATTGCACTGTCCCAAATGATGGCTTTTCCACAGACGCCTTCCCTATAGAGTGGTGTGAAACAGGGCTGTGTTCCCACACCAGCTCTCTTTGGCACATTCTTCTCCCCGTTGCTCTCATATGCCTTCAGCTGGACTAAAGACAGTGCATTCTTCCATTCAAAGTGCAACGGGGGTCTGTTCATCCTGGATGGTGGGTTCTTATGCCTTGACAGCACCCTCCAAGAAAGCTCTACAGAGTCTCGTCAACCATTTTGCCCAAGCCTTCATGGGGTTCAGCCTCAGGCCAACGAAGACCAACATCTTGGGTCAGGATATTGCCAGCACTCCACACATCAGCATTGATGACCACATGCTTGAGGTGGTAGATGATTTTATCTGCCTGGGCTCCACCATAACCAGCAACCTCTCCATCGATGCCGAGCTGGGCAAATGTAGTGGCAAGGCAACTGCAGCAATGGCTAACCTCTCCCAAAGGGTATGAGAGAACATGATGCTAATGTCCAATACCATGATGAAGGTCTACTAGGCTTGTGTGCTGAGCATGCTGCTTTATGGTAGTGAGCTCTGGGCAACTTATGGCTACCAGGAGCAATGCCTCAATGCCTTCCACATGTGCTGCATCAGGAAGATTTTGGGCACCTTTTGGCAGGACAGAGTCTCAAACAAAGATGTGTTCTCCCAAGCCCACATTCCCGGCATGTTCCCACTCCTGTCTTGGCCACATGTATGCTGGATCATGTCCGCAGAATGGAAAATGGCAGGATCCCAAGGACGTGCTCTACAGGGAGCTGGCTTCTGGCACCAGGCCCATTAGCAGACCAACACTGTGTTATAAAGAAGGCTGGCAACATCAGTTGCCTGTGGGAATCCCTTGCCTGGAGTCAGTCAAGTTGTATATCCATAGCAGTGCCAAGAGGAGGAATGAGCGCTGGGAGGAACCCAGAGAGAAGAAACGCCATGGAATACCTGTCACAGCGAAAGTGGATGCCTTAATCTGCCCCAGCTGCAATAAAACATGTCTCTCCCATTTTTGTCTCTACAGCCACAGCAGGTGCTATAACTCTCCAACAGTTGGAGGGCACACTCCTCCATTGTCTCCGGAGACAGATGGATGCCGACATGAAGATGTGCCATATTGATGGATAGTTTCTGTGACATCAGTTCCATGAGCGCCCTCGTACCCAGGACTATGCAATAAGTTATAGGATCATCTATATCCATGAGTCCCAGTCCCCGCTCCATGACTGCTGCAGTGGATATATCCAGTGCACATTCAGAGGGGAAATGAGGGGGGTCACCTTTTCTTTTCAAACACATCCCCTAGCTATTCCTCTACAGCAAATTTCTACCTGCCTTCATTCACTTGGTGACAGAAGGTTTCTGATTGTGAGGAAAGAATGTCTCAAGTTCCATCCCTCCAGGTAAGTGTGGGAGATACTCCTTGTCTGAAATCTTGGAGGGCCACTGCCTATCTGTGTAGACAATACTGAGCAGGGTGGGTCAATGGTACAACTTGGTATAAGGCAACTTCCTTTTGCACTGACAATAAACGAGCACTTTTCATGTTTCTGGAAAACTCATGATATTGACCCCTTTCCTTTTCCTTAAAGAGACAACCTTGCCTCGAAATTGACATTACAGCTTAAAGGAAAGTCCTTTCGGAGAACTCTGCATTCCTGATCACCATAGTGCATCATAGAATTCCGTCCTTTCTACTCCCATATTGTTGGAGGAATACAGAAGAAACTGAACTGTGTGCTAGACGGAACCATTTTCTCAAGAGCTGGTGGGAATCCTGCATTTCTCTCTTCCAGCTGGGCTGCAAGCTGCAGAACCCTACTGCAAGAAATCCACTTTTTAAAAATGGGTTTTTTGTTTTTAGGGAAATGGCAGGGAAATGTGCTGAAAATTATAAATCAATAAAAATAAAGCTGGTCCTAATTCTATTTGTTAATTGGATTATTCTTTCCACAGCATATTTTATTCATGCCCAAAATTTATTTGCAATCAGTGTGTGTGTGTGTGTGTGTGTGTGTGTGTGTGTGTGTTGAATTTCAATATTTTATTCACATTTCCACCATCTATTGTCCAAACTTTTGCTAATCTTGTGAAGCATGTTCCATCAAGTTACTGTACTACTATAAAAAATAGATTAGTTTTGTACAAGTAGAAGAAAGGAAAAGTTTTGCCTAAGTTTTCATATATACCGTACTTCCAGATTTCGAACATTGTTGATACCCCCGATCTTGTTCCCAACTTATTTATTAGGAAACTAAGTGACCAGTAGTGACTATTCTAACTCCCAGAATCCCATTACTCTATGCTGCCTGCAAGCCAGGCCAGTGAATTTCACCTCCCCGGTCTTTTCTGTGGAATATAATGGTGTCTGCAGCGAGGAACTCTTCTCCATTGTGTTCGTACTGTTGATGAATGGGGAGTAGCATTAAGTGGTAGGAGTGGGTAGGAAGGGGGGGGGAATTGATTGAATTCACAGTTAAAATGTATCTAATTTGTAGTTTCCAAAACAATATGAGAAGTGAAACACGGACATCCTTTGAAAATGTGGACTTCTCTGAATTTTGCAGTGCAATTCTCCAGCCACATAATGTGTTACCTCCCCAAAGTGCATACACTTGTGTACATAAAAAATGCATACAAACATGCATTATTAGGGAGAACTACTTTGCAAACCACAAGGAGAAGGGGACGACAGAGGATGAGATGCTTGGACAGTGTTCTGGAAGCTACTAACATGAGTTTGACCAAACTGTGGGAGGCAGTGGAAGACAGGAGTGGCCTGGCGTGCTCTGATCCATGGGGTCACGAAGAGTCGGACATGACTAAATGACTAAACAACAAAAACTTTGTAAACATGTGTTGCAAACTGCCTTTTTAAAAATTCACTAAAAAGTGGTAGGATTTTCACGAGGACTTCTAAACACACACAGAGATATGGAGATGTGGAGAACCGAATTTACAATTGGAAAGATGAGAAATCAAAATGGACTTATTTCCCCATTGCTAGTGCTGAGTGAGGCTACTCACATTCCTCTGTGGGAGTGGGAGTGGGAGCTTGTATACTGTGCAAATCCCACAACACTTTTTTTGCATACTATGAATCGCTTATGACGGTAACCTTTCCCTACAGGATTACAACTTTTCGGGGATGCCTGCTGCTGGTAAAAGTTCTTCCTCTGCCCATAAAAGACCCTGCTGACTAACCGTTATGACAGGAAGGGAGCTGAATGGCAGAGTGACCTATTTTATTTTCTCCCACTGTCTGTCTGAGGTAAAGAAATGTGTATCACAGATTTGACACGGCGTTCTATTTTTCTTTGTCAGGTAATACATCAAATGGAAATTATTATTACTGCAAGCAGCTTACAAGGCTTACAAGGAGTGTCTAAACGGTTTCCCCTCCTCTGCCTTTCCTTTTTGCAAGGGCAGTTCCGGCACACATTGGCTGCCCTTGAAACCTAAAGAAATAAAAGTCCATTCTTTGTCCTTGCGTCAATTAGATCCCCCCCGCCAAGTCATTGAGGGGGCATGGCAGGGAGGTCAGAGCTGATGTTGCTATCATATGGGGTAGGTCAAGCAATATCCCAAGGAACTCAGCTTGGACAACGCTAATTCAATTATAGATCAGGCTTAAGAATTCTCCCAGACACAAGGAACAGTTAACCAGGGTGGTCAAGGCAAATTTCTAAAAGTAATCTTCACTTCATCATTGCGCATACACACACAAACTCAAACACACACAGCCTGGATAGCTCAGCTGGTTAGAGCAGTGTTTCCCAACCTTGGCCCACCAGCAGTTTTTGGACTACAACTCCCATCATCCCTAGCTAGCAAGACCAGTGGTCAAGGATGATGGGAACTGTAGTCCAATAGCAGCTGGGGACCCAAGGTTGGGAAACACTGGGTTAGAGTGTGGTACTGCTAACACCAAGGTTGCAGGTTCAATTCCCCTTTATTTAGCCTTTACTAGTTGAATCCCCACAACAGGGTGAGCTCCTGTCCCTGCTCCTGCCAACCTAGCAGTTCGAAAGCATGCCAAAAAAGTGCAAGTAGATAAATAGGTACCACTCCGGTGGGAAGGTAAACGGCGTTTCCATGTGCTGCTCTGGTTTCGGTGTTCCATTGCACCAGAAGCAGCTTAGTCATGCTGGCCACATGACCCGGAAAAACTCTGCGGACAAACGTCGGCTCCCTTGGCCAGTAAAGCGAGATGAGCGCAGCAACCCCAGAGTCGTTCACGGCGGAACTTAACTGTCAGGGGTCCCTTTACCTTTTTAGTTGCAACAGTTTCTGGCAGAAAGTATAGTGGAAGGGAGAACAAATGAATCATGGATTAGGAATGTTCCAGTAGGAAATAATGGAAATCTTCAGCTCCTTATGCAAACGCTCACCTACTGAACCATTTTGTGGGAACACATTGAGCTCAGAAGGTGGGACCTGAATGTATGTGTAAGTAAACTTTATATCACAAAGACACCACAGTCCCTGCTGTCCCTCATTCCAAGGAAACTGAACCCTGGGAAAGCCTTGGAATCTCCCACTGCTGGGAGGCGGTCGCGTAGTGACTGATCATGTTGTTTGGGTACCTAATTATTGTCTTCCAAAGCAACTACTCTATTCTGAACTTTAAAATGGAAAGTGTAATGCACAACAAAAGAGGTTTAAAGACTGTCTCAAGGCAAATCTTTAAAATGTTGTATAAACACCAACAATTAGGAAACACTTGCCTGTGACTTAATTGGAGAACAGCCTTTACCAAAGGTGTCATGGGCTTTGAAGACACTCGAACTCAAGATGAAAGGGAGAAACATGCTAAGAGGAAGGCATGCTTGGTAAATCCACACCATGATCAACTCCTGCCCGGAAACCAATGTCCCCAATGTGGAGGGATGTGTGGATCCAGAATTGGCCTCCACAGTCACTTATGGACTCAACTGTGGCATGTGGGTTGTTGGTTAAAATTGGAACTACATTGTAGCTTAATCTTCTTCGTTGGCGATCCCTCGTAGCCGAGTAAGATTGTCTTCCATAAAAAGTAATATCACCAGAGAAGAGTAATATCACCTGAGAAGATTAAGCTACAATGTAGTTCCAATTTTAACCATCAACCCACACACCACAGTTGACTTAGCAAACTGTACCTGATAAGAATCAGAAGTTTAGTCAGCCTGATCAGGTTAGTTCATTTTCATATCTTCCATATTTGCATATTACAAAGCTGCAATGGTTCAAATTTGTTATCTGCAAGGCTGATCAGCTTCCGCCTGGAATCTCTGAAACTAAAACTGGGGAAAACTACCTGTAGGCAGGGGGGGAAAGAGGGAGATGTGCCCATTGTACGTGATAGGCAGTTTTAGTAATTCTAGGGTTCAAGTAATTAAAGAGTCTCTAATTCTTTTGCTAGACACTCTAGTTTTAATATCTTCCATTTTATTTGCTATGTAAAGAAATACTGTACTCCATAAGGAAAAACCACTCAAAGACAGCTCTTGTGGGGTGGAAAGAGGAGCTAAAAAGGAGTGCAAAAAGGCTTTTCAGTTTGAAAATCTGAATCAAAGAAGCATTAAGGCAGTGTTTCCCAACCTTGTGCCTCCAGATGTTTTGGGACTACAACTCCCATCATCCCTAGCTAGCAAGACCAGTGGTCAGGAATGATGGGAGTTGTAGTCCCAAAACATCTGGAGGCACAAGGTTGGGAAACACTGCATTAAGGCATTTAAACTTCATGTTGAGGCTGTCGTTACAAATTGCTTTGTGCCTTGAGGCTTCTGTTGAATTGCTCCCATGGCCATCTGAAGCATATCTGGCGCCATGGTGCAAATATCCCTCTGGCGCCCCCCCCTTTCCCAGAGTTTTGGACCTTTTTTTAGGGCTGGAGGAGGCGGGCAGAGGCTGGAGGGTGGCTCCTCCAGCGAGATGGAGGCTGGAAGCAGCACCTCCCAGCTCAGCTGACCACTTCGTGCCGTGGTGGCCACAGCAGGCAGCGCACTGAGCGAGCTGACCTGCGCCGAGCAAGGGTGCGTGCGCCGCTCCCACCAAGCGTTGGCTCGGTTTTTCCCCCTTTTAGCCTTCTGGCACCCTGCAGAATTTGGCGCCTGCAGGCTAAAGGGGACAAAACCAAGCTGACGCTCGGTGGGAGCGGCACACGCACCCTCGCTCACTCAGCACGCTCGTTCGGTGTTCCCCGGACTCTCGCCTGGCGCCCTCCAGAACTTGGCACCCTGGTGCCCTGCGCCACTAGCCTCAATGGGTAAGACAGGCCTGGTTGCTCCTTTACCTTTCCTCTTGTTGAGGATGTGTTCAATGTCACTGTTGTTGTCATGCATGCTCAGGACACGTGTACTTCTCAGGGTTGAGGGGACGTGCCCTTCCAGAACACAAATGACTGGAGAATTTTGCTCCAATGGTGTGTGCTCAGCAGAAACTCTTCCTAAAAGTGACCTTGGCTCTGTTTCACCAGAGAACAGTCAAGTGGAGCCTAGTCCTAGAGTCATGGTAACCCAAATAAAGGCATAGGTAAACTTGGCCCTCCAGATGTTTCCATCATCCCTGACCACTGGTCCTGTTAGCTAGGGATGATGGGAGTTGTAGTCCCAAAACATCTGGAGGGCCGAGTTTGCCTATGCCTGCCCAAATACAATGGAGAATCATTAGGGCTTTGTAGGTGAGAACCAGCAATTTGAATTGAGCCTAGAAACAGAACAGCAGCCAGTGAAGTTGTTCTAGCAAGGGAGGCATCGGTAGAGCATGAGACTCTTAATCTCAGGGTTGTGGAGTCAAGCCCCATATTGGGCCAAAGATTTATGCATTGCAGGGAGTTGAACGAGATGATCCTTGTGGCCCCTTCCAACTCTACAATTCCATGATTTCAAGCCCTCCCGATGCTACTAGACATACATGGCGTTTCTAATATTTCATCTGCTCCCGATAGCAGATGCTAACTCTGATGGTGTTATTCCCAATCAGGCTTAAATCTCACAGCCTAACAGTAAGCAGATATTTGCCAGGAAGTAAGTTCTAATTTTGAAGGTCATGCTTAAGTTGAACCACTTACAACTCTCCTCCTGCTTAGGACATGCATTCGACTGAGCATTTTTAAAAAACCTCTTCAGGCCTTCCTGATCAACTGGTGCAGGTTATGGGTGGAGAAGGCTTGGCCAGTTCATGTGGTCCCCCGCCTACCCACACACCCATGGTTACAAATTTATACAGCTGCCTGAAGTGGGTCTTCCGGTGCCTTCTGCATTCTGTGTGGGTTCTCATCCTTTCGGCTTTTCCTCTTTTGCCACTGCCATGATTGTTGCCGTCCTGGCATGCTTGTCCTCTTCATGTGTGCAACATGTCAAGAGGGCAAACGTGGCGAAAGGGATGAGGGCTCACTGTCTTTGCCACAATGTCTGCAGCTAAGATCTTGTTCCTCGTGCCATACGGAGCTCTAAATCAGAGGGGGAGCAGCCATGCACAGAGGAGCCCCCCCCCCCCAGCAGTTGTGTCAAGTGCAACCAGGGCAGGAGGAGCTGCATGACTCTGGGGTTGAACATGTTGCCTGCAGCCCATGCCATCATGCTTGCCCCTCCTCATGAGTAACAAATGAAAAGGGCTCTTTCTCCATGGGGTTCAAATCAGGTCCAGCTATTTCCTTTCCCCGCTTACTACATCTGGGTGGCTTCTGTAAGAATGCAGGTGTTCCTTCTCTTGCTGCTTGTCCCCAATTCCTCCCCAAGAAAAGGATCCTTTCCCTCTGGTAGGGTATTGCTCTGGGGAGGCTTCTGTGTTTGTTATATAGGTGCCCCCCTCCGCTGATCTATTGGCTTTTTCTTTGCATAGGACACTCAGAAGGTGGTCACTGGAATAACTTCCTCTGTGAAGCTTTTATGTCAGGAGAGGAACATTCTCCCCATTACTGTAACTGGTTTGACATTGCCTATGGCTGTCATGAGATTCCTGCAACGCATTATACATGGCGCTGCCTCTGAAGATGGTTCAAAAGCTTCAGCTGGTGCAGAATTCGGCAGCCAGATTGCTCACTGGGTCAAGATGGCTGGAGCATACTACACCGATCCTGGCCCAACTGAACTGGCTCTAATTTCTGGGACGAATTCAAAGTGCTGGTTTGGACCTATAAAGCCTTTTAACAGCTCAGGACCACAATACTTCAAGGACCGTTTCTCTCCATATGAACCTCTCTGGGCCGAGATGATCATCTGAAGCCCTTCTTTGTGTGCCTTCTCTAAGCAAGGTCCGGAGGGTGGCAAAATGAAAATGAGCCTTTTCTGTGGTGGTTCCTCGTTTGTTGAATGCTCTTCCCAGGGGGTTATTGGTTGCGGTGGTGGTGTGTATTTTGTGATTTTGTTTTGTATTTATATGCTGCAAACTGCCCTGTGATCTTCAGGTGCAAGGGCAATATATAAATTTTAAAAGTAATAATAGAAAGTAACAATAATTTGCATGCCACCCAGTGTTTGGGCATTGGGGCTGGTGCTTGTGATGGCCCTCCATTCTTTGCTTTGGGGAGTGGAGTCTCTTTCTCTTCTGCTTTTATGCTGGCTTTTGCTGCTGACATTCTGGCAGCATAAATAGCCCACAAGCAAAGGAAGCTTCCCTTAATAAAAAAATCTTAGTTTTTAATTAAGCCACTCAGTTCTAGGGCTCTTTACTTTCATTAAATGAATGTAATCATTCTAATAATGTGTTGATTTCCAAGGTCGCATATTTGCTTTCTGATGAAGCTGCTAGTTCCTTAATTTGTTCATGTTAAGAGACTATCACCCTCTAATGGACAGTATGATGGATTTATTATTAAAGCACTTCATCTCTGTCTAATGAAATTGTTCATTTCTAATTTACCCAAGTCCTTCAGCTAAATTTATGGTGAAAGTATTTGTAATGCATGGTTTAAATGGCTTAATTTGTATTATATATCATTACTTGTTTCAACTCATGTTTTCAGTTAAAGAGTTAATGACATTATAAGGTTGAATCATTTGTTTAACAAAAATATAGACAATAGGTGGGAATTGGAAAGACAATACAAAATGAGTAGAATAAAAGTTTTGAATAACTTACAACCGTATTTAGATACAAGCAGCCTTTTGGGTAAATGGAAAAATAAGGCAAACAGTTAAAATTAGCCAATATCCTCCCAATATAGATAGGGGGGAAATAATTGCATGGTTTTCTGCAAAAACAAAAACAACCCCCACCACCACCTTTGATGCACTACTGAAAAATTGTGAAAGTAGGGGGGAGGAGCTAAAAGGAAAAAATTGAAGATTTAAAGAAGGAAATGTAAGACTAGATATGCAAATTCAACAGGGAATAATGGGGGGGGGGAGTTAACTAGCAAAAGAGAAGGTTGAGCAGTTCTTATTGGGAAGATATATGAAGGTCCAGAGCAAGAAAGCACAGGATAGAAATGAAAGTAACATATAGAATAAGAGAACAAGAAGGGCATACGTTTAAAGAAGATTGGAAAACATTTATTGAATATATGGGAAATAATTGTGTAGTTTAAAATGCTGGCAGCATTAAGATAAATTCAACAGTGTAAGTAAGTTTTGATGGATGCAATAATGGAATACTGAATGGTATAGTTTTTGTAAAATATGCATTTTTAAATTGTAAAACAGAAAATTTAATCAAAATTATATGCAAAAATGAAATACAGTAAAAGAAAGTAAGTTGGTCCATGGGGTCACGAAGTCGGACACGACTTAACGACTAAACAACAACAACAAAGTTTATTATAAGAAAGACAAAGGAAAATGAAGAAGAGATTAAAAACTCAGGGAGAAGCACTGCACTCATAGGAAACACAATTCAGCACAAATGTTTTGTAGTGGCAGTCTACCGCCATTGCTGTCCAGCGAGAGAATTCCCTGGCACAGAGGGAGGGGGAAGCCGCGAGAGCACCGCGGACCCCCAAGAGCCCCAGATCGAGCGTTCTGGGGACATGGGGACTCAGCTGCACCTTTTTCTGTCGCCTCTGCTCCCCGGTAAGCCCTATTAAGGGAGCCAAGTGGAGATGTGCTGCCTTGAGTTAAACTGCTACCTTCTCAGCGCGAAGCTCCGTGCCGGCAGCCTGTGGAGTAGTGGATTCTTCCAAATTTAAAGGATTTGAACACATTGGACACCGTGAGTAAAGAAAAAGAACTTAAACCTTCCCCAAGGCAGGGTAAAGGGGAGAAGGGTTGAACTCAGTAAAATCCCTGTAAAAAAAATTATTTTGAGCTGGGGAAAGTCCCCCGGGAAGCTGGAGTTGGGTCCCTGGAGGGATCAGCGAGCCGCCATTATGACATCACAATAGGAAGGAATTTGTTTGCCTCTTTGAGGTCTGGAACTGTCAACATTGAAGAGAGCGCAAAATATACGGCTGTGAAAAACAAGTTCGATAATGCTCTTTTCATAAATGGACATAAGAGTTTAAGGTATGTGAGGGGGGGGGGGACAAGACTCATGCTCGATTCAAAGGTTTTTCAAAGAAGAACCAGTGTGGAATAATGCCCCCCCCAGTGAGAGAGGGAGGGCAGGAACCATACTGGGGTCAGAATCCATGGGGATTAAAATTTGTGATAGGGCTGAGAAGTGGAAACGTAGTTGGATGGCATTGTGTAACTGCTAGAGAATTGGGGAGGCAGCAGGGGACAAAGAAGGAAGAGTGGTGGACAGGCTGTGATAGAGTGAGAGTGGAGTGAAAAGTAATAATGGATGATATTTTTTGACTGATTAAGATGGCCTCGGTCCAGTATTCCTGAAGGAGCGTCTCCACCCCCATCTGTTGGAAGCTGCCCAGAGTGGCTGGGGAAACCCAGCCAGATGGGCGGGGTATAAATAATAATAATGAATTATTATTATTAAGGTGTGAAACTGGAACGACTTATGGAACTGGCAGATTCATCTGGGAGACCCTGAGTCCATGGGAGGGGGGGGGCTTTAGATTTAAGTGTTTAAATGTTAATAGGATATAAGAAGTAATATTTGAATTTATGGAAAGTTTTTGGGAATAAAGTTTAGGCTAAGGGGGGGAAATAGAAGGTAGATGGATGGGAAAATAAATTTGGATTTGGATTAATTGATGAAATATAGGCTTAGGATAGTTCATGTTTTTTAGAATAGATATAGTTGAGAGATAATGAAAAAAATGTTTAAAATTATTTTTAAGTTATAATATGAAAAGTGCTTAATTTGGATTTAAAACTGGACCCAGTGCGGGGGGGGGGGGGAATTGAGGAACCAAGCTTCACCCAAAGCAGACAGCACCTAACCTGTTCATCACCCTCTTAAGAGTCACTCGGCAATGCTGCCTAGACCAGCAGATTTCTCAGGTTAAGGAAGTTCTGCTTACAAATATGTGAAAGCAAATATCCCGAATGTACTATTTCCTTGCAATCTTGATATAAATTCATTAGAATGGCTTTTAGTATTTCTACACATTTTCTGTTTTAATTCTAGCTGCAAAACTCCCGTGGTATCAAAAAGGTAAAGACCAAAGGCAGAATACAAAAAGAAGTTTTTAGCCTTCCTAGCTCAATTCCCTTATCACTTTGCAATGATAAGACAAATGGCTGTCTTATGAGGGAGACATGTAGCTACCTGTAGAAGTAATTTTCTCTAGCTGTATGCAAGATGAGGCTTCCAGGATCGTCTTGATGCATGCTATACTCCAGTAACCAAAATAACCTCAGAAAAAAGCAATTGCTTTCAAAGTTATGTAACAGAAACATGGCTCATACATGATTTATTTTTGGAATCTTTGCTCCCAAAGGCAAAGCTGGTAGCAAATATAATGGGAAGAGGAGCTATGCATGAATACAGATACACAGTGAGAGAAATGTAATATTTGTAGAGCTGTCTTTGGTTGCAAATATGCTTTAATAGCTTCATTCACTACAACCACATTCGGGTTATTTATTAAAAGTCCGTGTCAAGTAATTACATTTGTGAAGAAAATTTGAGCTGCTAAATAACAAATTGCAGGTATGATAGGCTATGATGGTTGAGGGGACAAAGGTGAAAAGCTTAGAATTGCACCACTGTGCTATGTCACCCTCTATACGTTTAACAACAGGAGATTTGCAAATATGTTTCTTTCCACGCCTGGTTTCTTTAGGACATACCAGAGATTTTTAACTAAAGATTGCAATTAAGTACTTTTGAATGTAAATGTTTGCACCCTTGGAAGAAGAAAAAAACCCAAGGTAAATAAACCCACATAAATGTTTTATAACATAGGCATCCCAAGTTGCAGTCAGTTCTTCTAATCTAGATGGCTCAGGTGAGGCAAGCCAAACTTTTTAGATGGTCCCTATAGGAAGGTGCTGAAAAGGGGATTCTCCACATCAAGGAGCTGTTCATCAGATTAGGAAAATTATGTCATCTGACATCATGATCTGGTTGTCATCTTGCATCTGTTCCAAGGCCACCTTGACTTCAGCAGATGAAAAAGGGTTTGGGTTGTCTCGATTGATGGACTCCATTAGGCTCTTCAACCCCACAGACTGCGCATGAGCAGCTTTGAATACCCCCAGAAGGGCAGCCTTGAATGCTTTCAGTCTGTGCACGTAGAAGAAAACAAACAAGGAGTCAAAACAGTATGGCTAGGCTAAGATGCTTTTATAGAACTGTGTTTGAGCTCTGACTCTCCCACCGCTGTCTGCCTATTATTCTCTGCCTCTGCCACAAGATGCCACTGTGTTTCTGCAGCAGGAAGCGACAGCAGTCTGCAATCTCTATCCATCTTTAATAGATAATATACGCAACAGGGTGAAAGAGAGTGAACTGAATGATCCCTCAGCAGGGCACTTTGGATCTTAAAAAGGCCAGCCATGAAGCCACTGGAGGAATGCTTAAATTTATGCCTTACGAGGCTTTGGGGGGGGGGGGAATCCCTCGCTGGATCAACATGAAACTTAACAATGAACCAAAATAGATGCAGCTAATTTGCATACTTTAGTCATAAATAACTAGCATCATCTGACTCTCTTTCAGACATGACAATTTTGGGTCTTATTTTAACATTACTTTGTTGAACTACAGAAAACTACAATAAGACTGAAATCCCAACCGCGTTTATCTGGGAGGTAAAGGTAAAGGGACCCCTGACCATTAGGTCCAGTCGTGACCGACTCTGGGGTTGCGCACTCATCTCGCATTATTGGCCGAGGGAGCCAGCGTACAGCTTCCAGGTCATGTGGCCAGTATGACAAAGCCGCTTCTGGCAAACCAGAGCAGCACATGGAAACGCCGTTTACCTTCCCGCTGTAGCGGTTCCTATTTATCTACTTGCATTTTGACGTGCTTTCGAACTGCTAGGTTGGCAGGAGCTGGGACCGAGCAACGGAAGCTCACCCCGTCACAGGGATTCGAACCGCTGACCTTTTGATCAGCAAGCCCTAGGCTCAATGGTTTAACCCACAGTGCCACCTGGGTCCCACAGTGCCACCTGGGGACTATCTGGGAGTAAGTCTCATTTAACTCAATAGGACTTATTTCTGAGTAGACACAGTTGAGATTGCACTGTTAGCCTCTGAAAATAATACAGTCGTACCTCGGGTTACGAACCGCTCGGGTTGCGAACACTTCGGGTTACGAACTCCGCAACCCCGGAAGTGTTTTCGTCGCGCATGCGCAAAGCGCGAAAAACGCATGCGCACAAATGGCACTCTGTTTGCGAGCTTTTCGGGTTACGAACTGCGACCCGGAACGGATCGAGTTCGTAACCCGAGGTACGACTGTACTGACATTTGAGTTTTCAAAGCAAGGGTCAGAATAAGCATGGCCTTCTTTGTTTTATTTATTTAAACTACCACATTCTCAAAATGACCAGCCACAAGACTACTTGCAATTCTACAAAGTCCCAAGGATCAAACTGGTGCCTGAGTCTGCATACTATTAAACTCTGACCTGTAATATTTATTTGCATACTACTCACCTGGATTCAGCCAACTCTGACTTAGTCTCACCAGTGCCCAAAGGTTCAGTAGTCTTGGGAGTGTGTGCCTCAACTAAATAATATCGAGGAGAGATGAGTTAGTCTTGAAGGAATAGGGGAATGCAATGTCAAGTACTCACCAACAAAATTTGATCTATTATACACCACCATAAACTTTCATGAACTCGTCCTCTTCATCAGATGTGTCTAACTGGTAATTAATGAATAACAGATTTGTTGCTCTAATAGATTTGTTCAGTCTTTAAGCTACAAGACTTCATTGTTTTTGCTGCAACAAACCAACACTGCTCTCTCTCTCTGGAAATTACCCTGTCTATATAGCAAATATTTAACAGGCAGCCCTTGTGGTCTAGTGGAAAGCATCAACCAAGACCTATGACTGATGCTATAATCCTACATCCACAAACCTAGTAATAAGTCTCAGTGTGACTTACTCCTTACATACCTTTTCATTTCTTGAGTACGGTTACCACAGAAAAATAACACACTGTTTTTTGTTTAAAGACCAGTGGATTTTAAGAGACACAAGAGCAAAGTTAACTCAAAAGGTTTGCAAGTACTGGAGAAACAAATACTGAGTATATGAACAATATGCAAGTTGTAGATTCTGGAATGGCGAAAACAGAAAAGCAGCAGTTTTTCATAGTCTGGGGAGCTCTCCAGGGAAGTCTGCTAGTTGACACTAAGCAGCTCCAAAGCTATCACTTTCAGCAAGCTTGCCAGAGATGAAGTGACTTTTGCAGCCAACTGCATGCTTAAATCCCTTGCGGGCAGATTCTACTGTGCAACTGAATCAAAAATATAGTGCATGAATGCTTTTTTGGGCCTGAATCCATTCATCTACTAGCCTGAGAAAGACCGGAGGGAAACTGCTCACCTTCTGGCATTTCCTCTTCAGTGTCACTGAAGGAATAGGGATCAGGAGTCTCCCCTTCCATTGGCTCACGATCACTAGAGCGCGTCTTCCTTCTACAGAAGGACAAAAAGTTTATAGCAATATTGTCACCACCCACAAATGGATAGTGGAAGATACCTGGAGTGTGTAGATTTGTGGAGAAAGGGGGGGAGGAGATATTGAGCTAGAAGCCTCTCATTTTATTTTTTAAAACTGTAAAAACCTGTTGTACAATATGGAAAGTATTCTGTGAAACTCTCCCTCCCTTCTATCTTCTACCTCCCCACCCTGGGTAGGCGACTGAAAGGGAGAGTAAGACTGGAAGCAAGTGACAACAGGAGGCAGAAAGCTACAGACTGAATAAAGTACCTTCCAGACCCTTCTAGTTTTATTACCTACTTCAGGCTTGTCCTTCAGATGTTGCTCAACTACAACTCCCATCAGCTCTAGACAGCATGGTCAATGGTCAAGGCTGAGGGAAGCGCTAACTCGACTACGTCTAGAAGCCCAAAGGTCCCCCCCATACCTGCTTTAGAAGAAAGCGGTCCAAATTATTCCAGATTTTACATTAAAGGGCATTTTCTATGCGGTGACCTAATTGTAGCCATTTACATTCCTGGTCTCTGCTGCTTGTCTTTAATTTAGGTGGATGTATGGGGTGGGGTGGGGTGGGGGAACAATTATGTTGCTTTTTGTTTTAGATGTCATTATTTGTGGTTGGAGAAGGAATGTGCAACCCGTTTGCTATGCGTAGACTGCACTGGTTACCTATTGAAACGAGTTGTTTCAAAGCTGCCCACCTGCCCATCACCTGATGTCATGTGATGCTTCCCTTTGAAGCCCCAACTTTCAGAACTTCCGAACAAACCTTAGGAAGCATCCTTGCAAGGGCTTTTCATAGGACCGGGAGTGCATCTTGCTTGATCAAAGGAACAACCGGGAGATTTAAGTTCCCAATTGTTCCTTTGAAGTGCCACCCTTACCTTCCCCGCACCTGGCATCATGTATGACATCAGGTGGGGTTCCTGAAAATGCCCTAACAGGGGAAATAGGGAGGTATGGAGGACTACGCTTGCTCTGTGAGCCAGAGGTTCCCCACCCTGCCACCCTGTACATTATTGTGTGCAGTCACACAGTTTGTGCGTTATGTGAAACAGACATAATGCAATCCAGATTATCTGGGCCAGTGAGCTGCATATAACTGTCTGAAAGTAACCCACCAAGTGAGCTGCTGGCTGAACAGACAGTTGCAAGGAGATGGAAATGCATTTGATGGCAAGATTATCCATTAAATATGACAAATTTGTGGTTTTGCTATCTATTGCCCAATAAAGACTTTTTCTTAAAGGACAAAAAAGCACATGTGGGTTCTCCTTACACTGCTTCTCTTTACTTACCTCTTTTTCTCTCTCGTTTCACTTTCTTCTGCAGCTTCATTCTCTGTGTCTGGGTCTGAACCATCTTCAGTCTGCTTCTTTCGCTTCTTTTCTTTTTCCAAAACCTTTGAAATGAGAGAAGCCCAAAGAATCTGTAAGTACCGTAGGTCAACTAATCAGCCATTTGCTCAGGAGCCGAGAAGTCTCAAAAGCAGAAGCCATCAGCATTGTGGCTCCTTAGAACAGCAGTTGTTGAAGACCTACAACAACTTCTAGAAATGACACCAAAGAAGGATGTTCTTCTCATTACAGGGGATTGGAATGCTAAAGTAGGGAATCAAGAGATAAAAGGAACAACTGGCAAGTTTGGCCTTGGAGTTCAAAATGAAGCAGGGCAAAGGCTAATAGAGTTCTGTCAAGAAAACAAGCTGGTCATCACAAACACTCTCTTCCAACAACACAAGAGACGACTCTACACATGGATATCACCAAATGGGCAGCATCGAAATCAGATTGATTATATTCTCTGCAGCCAAAGATGGAGAAGCTCTATACAGTCAGCAAAAACAAGACCTGGAGCTGACTGTAACTCAGATCATCAGCTTCTTATAGCAAAATTCCAGCTTAAACTGAAGAAAGTAGGAAAAACCACTGGGCCAGTAAGATACAATCTGAATCAAATCCCTTATGAATACACAGTGGAAGTGAGGAACAGGTTTAAGGATTTAGATTTGGTGAACAGAGTGCCTGAAGAACTATGGATGGAGGCTCGTAACATTATACAGGAGGCAGCAACGAAAACCATCCCAAGGAAAAGGAAATGCAAGAAAGCAAAATGGCTATCCAACGAGGCCTTACAAATAGCGGAGGAGAGGAGGCAAGCAAAATGCAAGGGAGATAGGGAAAGATACAGGAAACTGAATGCAGATTTCCAAAAAACAGCAAGGAGAGACAAGAGGGTCTTCTTAAATGAGCAATGCAAAGAAATAGAGGAAAACAATAGAATGGGGAAAACCAGAGATCTGTTCAAGAAAATTGGAGATATGAAAGGAACATTTCGTACAAAGATTACCATAATCAAGGACAAAAGTGGTAAGGACCTAACAGAAGCAGAAGACATCAAGGGAAAAGCTTCAGCATAGCAGCAATAATTCTGGTTCCTGCACTCAGCAGAGTGATGGAGCTCTCCTGTCCAATCCAGCGACATCTGTGTAGCAATTCACACAAGTGCTGAGCCATTACAAATCTCTGCACAGCAGATAACACTACAGGTTTCTGGAGCAGCAATGCAATTCAGCAAACCTGTTCCACTTGACAAGTAAAGACCAACATCCTCTTCTGCTGTTTTTGAATATAATTACTGATCACTATAGGCCAGGGTGGATTTGATTTAAATCAAATCGATTTAAATCATGATATAAATCACTAGTCAGTAAGACTTCAATTTAAATCTCTTTTTTTACAGAAAAACTCATTCTTCCTGGTATAATCTTAATATTTACAACCAGGTGAAGGTTTCATTTTTGGAATAATAAATTTTCAGAGTAGTTTTTACAGTTATATCAAAAATTACTGATTTGGTTATACTATTAGAAATACATTGACAGATAATGACATTATTGTGAGGTTTAATAGTTTACTGTTTATATTTGGACAACTTTTCTGCTGTAATTTACTGGAAGGAGAAAAATATTCATTTCCTTAATAACAATTTAAACAATTTATTTATCCATGTTTGTTATCTGATGTGGTTAAACAATTTTTTTTAAAAAAAAACTTAGACTGAGTTCTAGCACACATGAAAAACTTATGAATAGTATTTGGACTATAATGTAACTTAAATAGAAAACTATCTTTAGAAAGATTTTTCCTGCAAGTATTTTATTTAAAAAATCCAATTTAAATTTAAAAAATCCATTTTTTAAACTTTTAAAAACAAAATAATTGACTTTTATCCCCCTTGCTATAGGCCACCTTGGGAACATTTACAGGGAAGAACACTTAAAATAATGGATGACATTAATACCATTCAAAGATACAAGCCAAGCGCTACCAATACCTGTCCCCAGGTTAGATTCATTTTTTTTTGTTATGATAACAGGCAATCCAACAACAGTTTGCACACCTTTTTGAAGTAGGCAAATTGCACCAGCTCTAAAGCAGCTTTGGCATCCTGCTTGTCCACTGTTTTGCTCATCCTGGCTTTAGCATGTGCCGTTGAGAGTCTGATAAGAGTTTCCAGCGTACGGGCTGTTATAGGGGAAGTCTGGAAAGGAAGATAGAACTAGTGAGCAAAGAACAAGACTCCCATTTCAGGCAATCACTTGTAGAACTAACACATAGCAGCACATAAAGGGGAGAAGCCACAGGGCTATTTTGCTATAGCCAAGCAAGGAGACTACCAAGGTTATGCAGCTGACGATTCAAGCTGCAGGACAAGCATCTGATAAGCCCTACATGTTGCTGTGATCTTTCACAATGTGAACTGCAAATTTCACTCTCTCTCTCTCTCTCACACACACACACACACCTCTCTAGGCAGGAGACGACTACATGCAGCCTTTGAAAAAGGAAAAAAATAGGAAAACCAAATACATGCAAGTTCTCAGATCCATAAAAAGGATCTGCCCCACCCTATCAGATATACTAGTGTGTTGCTTGCAGTTGCTTTTTTTTTTTTACTAGCGTACTTGTTCAATGGGATTTTAATCCTAGGCTACAGGCTCCACTCCTAGATTTTGTATGTTATGGATGGGGGTCAGGGAACGTGATGATGCTCAGGTAACTTCCACCTGCACAAATCCTCTTATTAAGCAGCGCTGCAGCCCTTTAGCACTGTTCCCCTATTGCTGTTATTCAGAGAGGAAAGTGAGGATTTCCAGGCAGAATTCGGCTGACTGAAAAGCAGCTATGCTGCACATCAGAAAGCAAAACAGCTGTCATAGTCAAGGCTATTTTGATTCAAATATACAGTACAATACAATTATTTGTTCCTCCACCTAAGAGTTCAAAAGAAACATTGTTTTTACCTCAGCAGTCCAGTGGTGTAAAGTAAGAAGAGGAACAGCCACCTGCCCATTGCCACCCAGTAGGTGTCTGAACCTGAGTTTCTTTGTGTCCTAACACAAGTGTTCTTGTGCTACTACATCACACATAACATGTTATTTTCTCAATTTCACCTTTGCTCTCCCCTCCCCCACTTTTCCCCCAGTAAAAAGGACCCAGCTCACTACTCACTCTAGCCACATCAGAGCTGATCTGGTCCTGACTGCGAAGAGAAGAATATTCCTGAGCGATGAAGGATGCTGCCTCCTCGGTCAAGACTGGCTTGATCATCTTGGCGAAATGAATGTATTTCCTCATGAACTCCACGCTAACAATCTTCTCTCTGTTTGGCAAACACAAAGTGATCAAGTTCTGTAAGCAATTCAAACTAGGTTCCTCCCTTCAAGATGTCGAATACACAGCCCTAACCATATAAAAAAGTAAAATAAAAAAAAATTCCTTCAGTAGCACCTTAAAGACCAACTAAGTTTTTATTTTGGTATGAGCTTTCGTGTGCATGCACACTTCTTAGTGTGCATGCACACGAAAGCTCATACCAAAATAAAAACTTAGTTGGTCTTTAAGATGCTACTGAAGGAATTTTTTTTATTTTACTTCGATCCAGACCAACACGGCTACCTACCTGTAACCATATAAAAAAGGACATTTGACAATTAAGTCCAGTTACGGATGACTCTGGGGTTGCGGCGCTCATCCCGCTTTATTGGCCAAGGGAGCTGGTGTACAGCTTCCGGGTCATGTGGCCAGCATGACTAAGCCGCTTTTGGCGAACCAGAGCAGTGCATGTAAAAGCCGTTTACCTTCCCGCCGGAGCGGTACCTATTTATCTACTTGCACTTTGATGTGCTTTCGAACTGCTAGGTTGGCAGGAGCTGGGATCGAGCAGCGGGAGCTCACCCCGTCACAGGGATTTGAACCGCCGACCTTCCAATCAGCAAGCCCTAGGCTCTGTGGTTTAGACCACAGCGCCAGCAGCGTCCCCCCTAACTATATAGGCAGAGGTAAAAAGATGAGAATTAAAGCCAGTGAACCCCTTTGCCATTTCCCTTTTACGAACCCTGCAACCTCACATTCCCAAACTAATCTTTGTATTAAGAACTGTGGTGGAAGCACCTTGCAGGAGGGAAGTCTCAGAAAAATGCTGGGGTCTGTGTGGCTCTCTGGATGACTCTCATTACCTCCAACTCCCAGAACTGCCCTGCACAGAGAAGGCAAGTAGTAGGGGGATCCCCAACACAAAAAAGATGGGGGGAGGCGGAATCTTCTCTATGAGGGAAAGCAGCAGTGCTTAAGGCTTTTAAGTTTAATGGGGGGAAACTACTAAGGGGGTTCAATATGAATAAACGCTTATAAACTCAAATGCTGGAGCCAAAAGTTCTCCTCTCTTGCCACAATACATGGCACCCAATAACTTTGGATTGGCAATAGATCCACCACAGACAGAAGTACTTCACAATAAGCGTAAGGAAGTCAATGAATTCATTGCCACAAGGTGCAGTGCTAGTTGGGGGTTGGATAGCTTCAAAAGGGGGGAGTCATGGAAGATGCATCCTATCATAGCTAATCCCTGCCATGAGAGGCTGGCGAACAACAAGAGTAGGGCAATGCCTTCCATCTCCTGCCTGTGAACTTTCAGACACACAGCTCACCATTGGAAAATAAAAGCCAGACCTTTGGTTTGATCCAGCTGGGCTGCTCTTATACTATCTAAACAAAACTTCCTGTCAGTTCCCGAGAAAGCAAAAATATTGAGTGTGTGTGTGTGATATAGGGCCCCTGAATATAGGCTATTGATTTGCATTTCTATACGGTTTTGAGGCTGCACTTTAAGCTATGGTAAGTAGCTTAAAACACAGCTTTTCCTGCTTGGCAGGGGGTTGGACTGGATGGCCCTTGTGGTCTCTTCCAACTCTATGATTCTATGATTCTAAGTGGGGCAGGAGAGGAGATTATAGCAATCAATCTATCTGCAAGGAGGAAGACTGAGGGAGGCACTCACTTCCTCCTCTTAGGCCCATGCAGTAGATCGTCGTGCTTTTCATACACCTGCAGATCGTGGTCCTCCTCCTCAGCAAAGGCAGGATCATCAGTGGCCAACAGCTCAACGGTGGTACCCAAAGGCATGGCTGGAAATAGAAGGGAAAGCTTGCCTGGAGACGTATCTAGGCCACATTCAATTACTATAGCAACATACACAAAAACCAGCACCTTCTCACTGTACTGTTTCCTGAAAAACTCCATTTAAAATAAAAAGGGGGGGGGGAATCTGAGCAGCAGAGCAAGTTTTAAATCACTACCAATGAGAAAATATTATAGCAATTGGGCAGTGCCTTTACTGACATGTGCATGGGCTTCTCTAGACATGCACTGTGCGCTCAGTGGCACCATTCCTGTAAACAGCCATGCAGAAGTGGAAATTCTGGCTGGTACAGCTTCCCTGCAGGGATGAGACGAGCCAAGCTGCCAAAGCTCCCTCTAACAATGAAAGCAGGTGTGGTGAAATAAACTTGTATTATCGGTCCATTTTTTACTCTGACACATGCACAAGGGGCAAGTGGCTCCCAAATGGTTGCCCAGGAGGAAATGTGGCCCTCAGGCTGAAATGGTTCTCCCTGATCCCCGTGATAGGAGGAAAGTCTTCTGCTTTTTCTCCCCTACACATCTTCATGCAAAAGTTCTATTTTCCCCTCAACTTCCAACCTGGCTTCCTATTAGTTGCGGTGGAACTCCTTATCTAATGTTAGGAGCATCCTTGGGTTCCACAGGCAACTTAGCATGATCATTCCACCTCCCACAACAGCAAGTGAAGACCTGAAAATATGCCATGGCACAACAGGAGTGTTGCTTACAAAAGAAAGAAGCCTTGGGTAACGCCAATTAATTCTCATTTCACATAGGATTTCCCACAAAGCTTTTCGGGAAGAGAGACTCACCATCTCCATCCTGTTCACCAGCTCCTCTGTAACGATGCATCCGCAAAACATGGTCCGAAATCTCCCGATCTAGCTCTGGATCCATTTGATCCAAGACAATGAAGAGCAAATCAAATCGAGACAGTAAAGAGTCCTGCAGGCCAATATTCTCCATAGGGGTTTTGTATTGGTCATACTGTAAAAAGTTATATGAAAAAACAGCACGTTCAGTCTGCAACTGTTAAGGGTATCTTATTCCTAAAGAGGGAAATAATGCCTACTGGACGGGGAGAGCGATAAAGAGAAATCCAGCATTTTCTGAAATAAAAAAATTAAGAAGCACGAATATTGGTACTCATGCATAGCACTGTTTTTGAGTACAGAAAATGCAAATGAATGACAGCCAAAGCTTGCCATTCACTTTCCCCTGCAATTCTCTATTACATCAAAGGACTCCATTTTCAAAGACAAACAAACAAACAAACAAACACAATCCATTGTGGCGACTCTGGCCTGCTTGGCAAGGCTATTGCCATTTTAAAAGCCAATTTTGGGAGCAACAACAGTCACATGTGTATTCATATGCTTCATATGTGTATTCATATGTTTCCTTTGCCTACGTATTATAGCACTTTGTTTTAATTGTTTAATATTAAATTATCCACCCTGAAATCTTATATAAGGCAGGCTATAAATACAATTCACAGTAAGTACCTGGATCATTACATCGTGAATCTCCTGTTTCTGTCAGCAAACACCACTCATTGCATGGAAGACCACAATATCAACTCATGTGACAAGTTCATCTGGATCACATGTTTCAAAGAACTCTTTCTCTATCAACTTGGGGGAAAGAGGGCAGGAAGCACCCTACTTGCTTGCCAGTTACTGTACAAAGTGCAAAATGCAGATAGTTGCCAACTGGAGAATTCCACCTGAAACTATGCCAGGGGTTCACCATCAGCAGTATGTGAGAATGTATATGACCACCTGAAAAAGGCTATCCCCGTATTTAAGATGACACAACTTCCTTAGCTGCAGCCCCACAAAGTGACTAACAAAACCACTATCAAAATTTAAAGCAATAAAAAGGAAACTGGAATGGTGTGCAAAGTCAACAACTTTGCCATTAGGTGTGCCTGAAGAAGCGTCCACAAGTACTCACCTTTCCATATACTGGGTTGGCAGCTGCTAGGACACTGCAGCGAGCATTGAGCTGGGCCTGAATACCCGCCTTGGCAATGGTCACGCGACCTTGCTCCATCACCTCATGGATAGCTGTGCGGTCAATGTCAGACATCTTATCAAATTCATCAATGCATACCACACCCCGGTCAGCCAAGACCATGGCACCTGCTTCCAGACAACGCTCTCCTGGAGACAGTAAATTGAGAGTACACATGAGTTTGGACACAGCTCCCTTCACACCTTTCCAACTAGGTGGACTGGAATACTGATATCCAAGCACTCAAGTGTTGTAGTACTTCCCCATCTCCATTAACACATTGAGCTGCCCCAGCACTGTCCCTTAACATTCAATAAGCCCTACAAAAGAGCAAAGACAGTCTAGCCCATTGCTATGGGCCTCCAGTTGCCCTGGATCAGAAAATCAAAGCACACATGTTGATTACACCCATCCACTGACCACAACCTGAGCATTCATCTCAAAGTTAGCAAAAGTGATACGCTAAGCAGTACATATTAGCCAAAGGCTGCTGTTCTACCTGAAAGACAGGCTATTTAGCAGAATTCACTCCTAGAGTACTGTTTACAGCTATGAAGCTGCCAACAATCTGTGCAGATCCTGCACATAAATGCTTACTTCTGCAATTCAACTAGCAACAACATTGTACTTTCCCAATGCCTCACTTCTGCTCAATGCAAGTGAGTTAGAAAGGAGGATATCGAACATGTTTTTGTCCACAGATATGGATAAGTGTTAGAAAGGATTAAAACATACACCCATTTTTCCAGCAAGGAACATGAAGACCCAAACCAGTTATAACCAGCAGGCTGGTGGCAGAGCAAGAGATATAACCCAATTCGTAAACAGCCATAAGGCAACTTTGCTCTCCACAGAGCTGTGCCCCATTGATGTCTACAGTTCTGGCTCCAGCTGCCATGCAAGAACACACTATCTTGACTTCAGAGAGCCAGTCATCAGCCCGTGTTTCCCATTGCAGTGACTGCTAACCTTGCGCGTTAGCCTGCTCCTTACCAGTTTCTGGATCTGTAGTGACGGCAGCAGTTAGACCAACTCCAGAGGAACCCCTGCCTGTGGTGGGGATGGCCCGTGGAGCTGTGCACAGCACATATCGCAGCAACTGAGACTTTGCAACAGAAGGGTCACCTGAAAGAGAAGAGACAGTGGGCTCATTATGATGTTAACACCGCCTCGGTACAGAACCTCCAGCCTTCCGGGCCTACTCATTTTGGCCCATGAGACTATCATGGCCAAACCATGCTCACCTGCCTTACACTTGATGTTGTCTATGGCATCAGGTATGGGGCAGACAAAGCTGAAGTTGGGCCAAAAGGGGTTTTGCAGACATTACTGATTGGCTGATGATCAGCACCCAAAAAGCCCTATGCAAAGTGCTGTGCTCAGGACTTCACAAGTGCTGGCCATCAGCTGACCAGTGCCACATGGACAGTGCAGGACTGTGCCTTTGCCCATGGGGTTTGATTTCAAATTGCAGAAGCCCAGACAGGTCACACAAGGTCACAAAGGCATTAGGCGATTGACAGATGAGTGGCCCAACTACTACAGGACAACTAAGTGGCAAAGCAATACAACAAAATAGAATTAAAACATCTTCAAAACAATTATAAACATCTAAGCTATGGTTAGCAAACTATGAACATTTCCATTATATATATTTTTAAAGAAAAGTGCCCACATACCAATTAGCAGGATGTTAATATCCCCTCGGAGGCGACTTTTGTTGTCCAGCACCTTCTCCACTCCACCTAGCAGCATGCAGAGAATTGCCTTCTTGATGTACTCATGGCCATGGATACTGGGAGCCAGAGACCTTGAAAGCTGATCAAACACATCCTAGGTTCAGGAAACAATAGCGGAAAAATGCATTAGGAGATGCCCATAGACAATTAACCATAGTTTCAAATGGCAACAGAAACCAAAACTACTTTCAAGGCATATCAGGAAAAGGAGAGTTCCGCCACAATTGTATGGAGGGTCAGAAGTGGATTAAGATAACAGCCACACTGGAACTAATACTTTTCAGTATCAGTTGAAAAGATATTATACAGTGATCATGATGTATTATGGGATACATCAGTGCAAGATGGCACTACAGAAACACACTAAATGTATTTGCTTATTAGCAGTATTTGAAGGCTAGTACACAAAGTTTCTCAATGTCTCACAACAACAAAACACCTCAATTTAAAACTGAATAAAACATAAAATGAGCAGAGTAAAAATGGCTTTAAACATAATAGATTTTTAAAAATTCAATGCTGACATTCCTAATCTAACTTTTTGTTTTGATTTTACCATAAACAGGCTCCTTATAACTAAGATCTAAAGCCCTTCACACTATTCTCTGCAACCACAGTTTTTAGCACAAAGTTTACAAGGTCCACTTAACACATTCCATTTTTAGGCACATGGTTAAAACATTGTACACCTCAGAACGGTCAGTGTGACTACCACAAACACATGCCTTGGTTGCAACTCTGCTGAGTCAACATTAAAAGCAAACCTGAATGTTCCCAAGCAAAATATGTGAAATTGCCCTAACATCATAGCCCAATTTACCTTTGAGTGGCTTTTGCTGAATTTTTTTATCTTGGAAATATCAGCTGATGAATATTCAGGCCGAACCTCCTTATTCATTTGCTTCACTTGGCAAGCAATCAGAATAGTCCTTGAGAAGGTGAGAAAACACAGGTCCTTTGTTACAGGTCTCGACTGACCAGCTGTAGATTAGCGGAAGATTGCTCAATTTTTTTTGACAAATCTTAAGTCAGTAAGTGCTTGGTCCATTTCCAATGAGACTTTAGAGAAGGTGCAATGCTCAGGGAGCCTTTTTTTAAACCATACTCCACTTCACGACATCACTATCAAGAGCTGTAATGTTTTAAATTTTCAAAAGACTTATATTCACTAAAAAGTATCTCCAGTTAATATATTTTTTTTAAATACACACACAGATAAAACATCACCTGAAGAGTCTTTCTCTGCTTTCCTTTTATACGACATGAATGGTCTCCAAGATGATGGGCTGGTTCACATGCAGCTAGAAGCCATGGTTTAGCACTATGCCCAAAAGCCACCATGAGCCTGAACTAATTTCACACTACCTCCCTGCGATGGCTGCTTCCCAATACTGGCCTCATATTGAAGGCAAGTCTGAAGTGGGGGAAGCCTGTGCACACAGATGGGGAACGTCATCTGCCCTACAGCCCCTTCTCCTTAATTTAGCGATAAAAAAATCCTTCCAGCAGCACCTTAAAGACCAACTAAGTTTATTTGCCAATGTCCTTTGTGACATAAACTGACCTTAATCCTCTTATAGCATGGGGGGGCAGGACTTGGCATAGCAATACCTTCCCTAGGACAAGGCAGAATCTTTGTAAACTGCCAGAAGATTTAACAGACAAGAGGAATGAAGTTTAAAATGTTGTAATATCATTACCATAACTAGGCAGCTAATGTTTTAAGATTCTGTGACAAGTAGGAAGCAGTAAGGGCAAGAATGAATTGCAAGAAGCCTTGCTGTGTACTGTAGCTTGATTTTATGAGAGCACACCAACAAATAAGCTTGCCTGCTGAGCGTTTTACCTAAATGTCCCTGAAGTGTAGCCGCCTTTCTTTCCTGGCAGACAACGGAACGTCCCAATGACCTGCACTCTGTCCCCTGGTTTCACCTTGTCTACCAAGTCATCGTCTAAAATGATGTCCACAGAGCGAGGGAGCTGCCCAGCTGGTGCTTTCTCTGGCATCTCTTGGATTGCGATTGTCTGGTGGTCCTTGTAGGTAGATAGGCCAAATTCTGTCTCAAGCGGGTTGTTCTCTTCATCCTAGACAGCCAGCGTAAGATAAAAATATAACTTGCTTTTTAATGTAGCCTGTTATGTCCACACTGGTTGGCGCCCAGGCATGGTCCAAGTGCCACTTAGGGAAATGCTGTTAAGTAATTTAGCAAGGTGCGTCATGAGAGATTACTTTAACTGTAAGCTTGGAGGATCGTAAAATAAATGGTTTCTTAATGGGCAAATAAATTGAAGAGATTCTGGTAGACTCACTACTTCAACACATCAACACTTTCTGCTATTATTATTTGTTAAATTTGTATACTGCCCTATACCTGACCTGAAGGTCTCAGGGCAGTTCACAGCGTATCCAGACAAAGCTGGTTTTTCAGCCAAAACAAAATCGTCACAGTTAAGGAAGGTTACAAGCTGACCAGTATATCCTGTAGATCACTATGTACAAGCAGCTGCAGAAGCATCTGTTGCTGCAGCAGCTGTTTGGGGGGGGCGGGGTTTACACACAGAGATATTGAGCAGCACAAACCCTTTCAGACAACAAGTGGGGGGGGGGTCGCGTCATTTAGAACCAATTTTCAGGGAGCACAAAGGGCAGCAGGACAAAGCCTCCCTCAATTCCCTTTCCTCTTAGCAGAAAAAGAATACGTGGAAGAAGTATTCTTAGAGTGGTAGGAAACTGGGGAGAAAATAGAATTGAGATAGTTTGGATAAAAGATCCACTGAGGAATTTCCGTCCTATTGATGGGAACACCCTTGAGGACATGGAACCCACTTGGCTCACCTTGGTAGGGTAAACAGCAGTTGATGGAAAGGGTTCTAGGGATGTCATATCTGTGTACCGGCGCTCAATTGTCTTCTTGGTAGCAGGGCAATAGTGCACACTACGCACAATTTTTGGGCGGACCAAAGAACCTGTGTTGGAGTGGGAACAGGGAACAGCCTTTAATTTTGTTTTAGGTCACAATACTTTGCAAAAAATACTGTAGATGTTGCATAAACAGCATTCACCCCAGACATTCGCCAAGTGAAATTCCAAATTTCCATTTCTGAGCATAACTTTTCGACTGTGTTACATTAAAAGCCTGATTCTGTCCAGGGCTACAGCCAAATGCTTGTTTAAATATGTTGTAACCGACCCCAAAGGAAATCTATTTCCCATAGGTGCTTCCTTATTCCCCAGGAATAGCCATGACCAACATCAGAGCTCATTAATGTTCTTATTCAGAATGTGCTTCAACATTCCCATTCCTTGTCAGATTCCTACACTGTCTCTCTTCCAGCTAATGCAAAGACTGGAAGAAATCCCACAGCTAGACTAACAGTCTCCAAGCTGGCTGGGGGAAGATTCTGCTGCTCCTGGCCCCCTCCCCGTACCACTGTTTCCACACAAATGTCCTCTCCCACAGTAGCATCAAGAGACAATCAACGTTGGAAAGCACCCCACCCCCAGCCACCCCTCTTCCTTTGTGAGTGGCCTCACCCCAGCCACAAAGGCACTTGCCAAGGTAACATTTGTTGTTGTTGTTTTTATTGTTGTTTAGTCATCGTGTCGGACTCTTCGTGACTCCATGGACCAGAGCATGCCAGGCACTCCTGTCTTCCACTGCCTCCCGCAGTTTGGTCAAACTCATGTTGGTAGCTTCGAGAACGCTGTTCAACCATCTCGTCCTCTGCCGTCCCCTTCTCCTTGTGCCCTCAATCTTTCCCAGGTAACATTTACTTCCACCCAAATACATAAGACCTATACAGGTATTACCACAAGGCGCATAAAAACACACAGGGAAAAACATGGAGGGGTTGTGTGACCACTGCGCCCCTGCCCTCTTCAGTCTGGCACTATCATCCTTGATTTGCAGACTTGCAGAGGGCAACTGTGTGAAACAGGCACGCTCTGGAGTCCTGCATCCAAGGAGGCTCCCTGAGCATTGTGGAACCCGTGGAACCCATTGATACAAGACGCTCCCTGCTTCACACAGTTGTCCTCTGCAAGCCGAGGCCTATAGGCAGCATACTCAATGCCACTGCCCCCCCCCATGTTTTCTCTCTATACCTCATGGCAATACACAAACAGGGTCACTATATCCATTATGCCACACTTAGCTTTGCCCTGCAGTCATTTACTTAGACCACTGATGGTACATGTTTTCACAGAGAAATCACGAGTGCTTGAGAAGACTACTATTGGTCCCACTACATTCCCATCCATGCAGTATTAAAAGCTGTCCTCACTTTGTTTTTTAACTCACATTTCGTTACAATACCCTCCACACAGACAATGCAGCTGAGAAAGCGGGATGTCAATGTCCGTGGTGTCACATGTTTAGATCCAAAGCTGCCCTCAAGCCCAATGTAAAAATCTTCATACTGCTTGGAATAGGTGGCATCAACAGAAGCAACAAAGTCCTTCAGGGCACGCTGGAAAGCCACCATCTCCTCGAAGGCACTGTTCAGCAAACTGGAGCAAAGATGAACAAGACTCTGGTGTCAAAATCCCTAATGCCATGTCAGCCCCTACCAAGATGTCAGTTGCTGGCAGTTTTTTCCAGGGGAAGGGAGACAGAAGATCCCTAGTCTTCTAAGGCAGTGCTCCCCAACCTTTTTATCGCCGCGGACCAGTCAACGTTTGATAATTTTACTGCGGCCCGCTGAGGGGGGGACGTTTATTGTTTATATTTTATTTAGATTGTTTTGATTTAATAATTTTAATTTAATTGTATTTAATGATCCTTAGGCGGCCCGGTACCAATTGATCCACAGACCGCTACCGGTCCGTGGCCGGGGGGTTGAGGACCACTGTTCTAAGGGATGCTTATTGGCCTTCCTCCCCTTTCCCATCTCTGTGGCCAGACAGTTCTTTCTTCCTATATGGAAACTACATCAACTTCTGCCATTTTACTCTACGTATGCTAAATCTGCATAACACTTAGGCAAGAAGAACAAGCTGCATAAATATAAGATAGGAGACACCTGGCTTTCACGTATGATCTAGTTGAGATTCCTGCACTGCAGGGTGGACATTGCGGGGGGGGGGGGCTCAGGGGTCCTTCCAACTCCACAATTCTATGATTCTATAATAGACTGCCCTAGCCAAGAAATGCAATACCTGGAATCTTTCCAACGACAAGAGCCAGAGAAATCAGCAATCGTGGCTCCTGAAAAGCACTTAAGGGAGCTGTCACAGTGGCCGGAGTGGACTACTTCAGAGTAACGACGCTACGCAGCTCTGCATTTTATTCTTTTATTGGTGCTGCGTATTTACAGTGCTCAAGTCATTGCTATTTACACGGAGCGATGTTGTCAGTCGGTTTCAGAACCTCCTAATGGCTTTTGGCGCGTCTTTCTCCAACACAAAAGCTTTGGCAGACCCATCCTCTTGCCCCTCCTCTTCCTGCGTAATTCTGGAGTTGGAGGGATGGGTCTTCCCCCCTTGCTTGCCCCTTCCTGTCCCACCTGGGACCCTGGCTCCTCTACCTTGCCTGAGCCTCGGACACGACTTCCTGCTTCCCCACTGGAATCGGAACTCTCCCTGCTTTCCCCTTTGCTCGGGGACGGGCTTGAACTCAGGAGGGGAGGGACTTCGCGATATCCCCTGTCCCTCACATCCACCCCCCTCCCAAGCTCTCCTTCACCCCTCCCCAGGCCCCCCCCATGTGTCGGTGACGACTGGAAGCCTAAGAACTCAGTGCTCTCCGAGCCCGTTGGTGTGAATACCTCCCCCCAGTCCTGCGAGCCCCCCCCTTCCGCCTGGGCGGACGGGAATCCCAAAACGTCCGTGGCGTCAGAGCTGGTGGGGGTAAAAACGTTCTGCCAATCTGCTCCTTCCTCTGACTGGGTGGATCTCGGTGACACCCATACCTCATCCTCTGGTTCCTCAAACTCCGCTTCCCAGCGCCATGGTGAGCTGCTCTCCCGTGCCTCCTCCTCCTCCCCCTCCCTTTCCATGTGCCAGGGCTTGGGTCTGTGGGGAAAGAGGGCGTGAAATTCTTCCACCAAGAATTCCTCCTGTATCTGAGTGGCTGGGACCCATTCATTCTGGGACGGTGGAGCATCCTCCCATGCCATGAGGTACTCCAGTCCCCCCACCCCCCACCTTGAATCCAGGATGGCCGTGGCCTCATTGAGTTGCTCCCTGCCTTCCCTCTCCCCCCCTCCCTCGGGGGTTTGTTCGCTGTCTCGGAGCCTGCTGCTTTCCCTGTACGGCGACAGCAGCGATCTATGAAACACTGGATGCACCCTCATGTCCTCTGGCAGTGCCAGCCTGTATGCCACCGGGTTTACCTGTTGCGTGACCGTGAAGGGGCCCAGCCTTTTGGGTGCCAGCTTTTTGCACCTCCCTCTGGTGGGAAGGCCCTCCGAGGACAACCACACCTTGTCCCCCACCCTGATGACCTCCCCTTGTCGCCTGTGGCGATCTGCCCCCTTTTTGTACGCTTCCTTGGCCCTCTCCAAGTGTTCTCTGAGCTGCTGGTGCACCGTCTCCAGTTCCTCTGCCCAATCCTCAGCCTGTGGGCCCTCCTCCTCCTCCTCCTCCCTCTCCCTCTCTGGGAAAGATCTGAGGTCGCGCCCGTAATTGGCCTTAAAGGGCGACACCCCTGTGGAGACGTGCACTGCATTGTTGTAGGCAAATTCTGCTAGTGGCAAGCGATCCACCCAGTCCGTTTGCCGCTGGCTGACGTAGCATCTCAGGTACTGCTGCAGAATGGCGTTGACCCTCTCCGCTTGTCCGTTGGTCTGCGGGTGTCTAGCCGTCGACAAGCTGACCTCCACCTGCAGGAGGTTCATGAGCCGCCGCCAGAACCTGGAAACAAATTGGCGGCCACGATCCGAAATAACCCTTAAAGGTAATCCATGCAGTCTGAAAATGTGATCAACAAACAGTTTGGCTGTCTCTTCTGCCGAGACTGCCCTGGCACACGGTATAAAGTGACACATTTTGGACATAAGGTCCACCACCACCAACACTGCAGTCTTACCCCTGGACGAAGGCAGATCTGTGATGAAGTCCATGGACACCACTTCCCACGGCCTGTGTGGTGTGGCTAAGGGCTCCAGCAACCCTGGTGGCGCTGCTCTGACCACCTTCGCCCGCTGGCAGGTGGTACAGCCCCTTACATAGTCTCGAACATCTTCCCTCACCCCTGGCCACCAGAAGTGTCTCATGACTAGGTGAGCGGTTTTGTCCCTTCCAAAATGCCCCGCTGTAGGGTTGTCGTGCATCTGCTTGAGGACCGTACGTCGAAGCTGGGTGGTGGGTAGGTACAGCGCACCCTTGTAGAAAAGCAGCCCTCTGCGTTCTGCAAAGTCTTTTGCCTGCTCCCTCCCCCCTCTCAGTTCTCTGAAGATGCGGTTGGCAAATTCATCCGCTGCCGTCAGTGCTGTGAGTTCTGCCTCGCTCACCACAGCTGCTCCGCAGGACCATGCCGACGGGGGGAAAATGTGCCTTGGGGCTGGTGGCGCCTCCTCCTCCATGTACTCTGGCTTGCGGGAGAGGGCATCCGCCCTGACATTCTGCTCCCCCGGGATGTAGTGGATGGAGAAGTTGAAGTTCGAGAAGAACTCTGCCCACCGTATCTGCCGCTGGTTGAGCACCCTGGCAGTTCTCCAGAACTCCAGGTTCTTGTGGTCTGTGCACACCTGGATGGGGTGCTTCGCGCCCACCAGGAAGTGTCGCCAGTGCTGGAACGCAGCGTAGATCGCAAGAAGTTCCCTATCAAACACTGTGTAGTTGCGTTCAGGCTGTGTCAGCTTCCTGGAGAAGAAGGCACAGGGTCTCCACTCCCTGTTGGCGTCCAGTTGCAACAAAATTGCGCCCACAGCTTTTTCAGAAGCATCTGTCTCAATGCGTAGGGGCGCGTCCTGCACCACATGGAACAGGTTTTGGTCTGAGGCGAACACTCTCTTGAGGCTTTCGAACGCTGCTTGCGCCTCTGGTGTCCACTTGAACTTCTGCTTGCCTCTCAGGCAGTCCGTGATGGGAGCCGTAACGCGAGAGAAGTTCTTGATGAACTTCCTGTAGAAGTTAGCGAAGCCTAGTAGGCGTTGGGCATCTTTGCGCGTCCTGGGGCTGTGCCAGTCCAGGATGGCCTGCACCTTGTCCTTGTCCATCGCCAGCCCCTTGTCTGACAGCTTGTAGCCCAGGAAGTCCACCTCTTTGGTGTGAAACTTGCACTTCTCCAGCTTCACATACAGGTGGTTCTCCTTCAGGCGTTGCAACACCTCTCTGACATCTTTCACATGCTGCACTGGGTCATTCGAGTAGATAAGGATGTCATCTAGGAAGACCAAGCATTTCCTGAAGAGGAGGGACCCCAGGACGTGGTGCATGAAGGCCTGGAAGCATGCTGAGCCCCCTTGCAAACCGAAGGGCATCACCAGATATTCAAAAGAGCCCAGAGGCGTGAACATCGTGGTTTTCCATTCATCGCCTTCCCGGATCCTGATCAAGTTGTACGCCCCCCTTAGGTCCAGCTTGGTGAAAATCTTGCCCCTGCGTGCCGCTGTCAGGAGATCATCCACTCTGGGCATGGGGAAAGCCACGGGCTCTGTCACCGAATTCAGCCGTCTAAAGTCCACCACAAGACGGCGCTGTTGCGTGTCTTTCTTGTCCACCCAGAAGACCGGGCTGCCCCCTGCTGCCTTGCTTTCCCTTATGAACCCCCGCTTGAGGTTCTTGTCGATGAAAGCGCGCAGATCCTCCAGCTCCTGGTCTGACATGGCGTACAGCTTGGCTGGGGGTATCGTCGCCCCTGGCACCAGGTTGATCTGGCAGTCAAAAGGCCTGTGCGGGGGTAGGTGGTCGGACTCCGCTTCGCTGAAGACCTCCTGCAGGTCCCAGTACTGCTTGGGTATTGCCTCACCCCCTTTGATATGCATGGTGGCCACCGTGGCTATCGGAGGCCCCTCCCCTGGTTGGTGCTGCATGCAATGTTCCAGACAAAAGTCTGACCCAAACGTGATGCACCTCTGGTGCCAACTGATGGAGGGGTCGTGGCGCGCCAGCCAGCTCATGCCCAAGACGATGGGGGGGTCTGAGATGGTGGTGACGTTGAACGCCAGTGTCTCTGAGTGCCTTCCCACCGTCATTCTCATGGGGGGGGTTTGATGTGTGATGGCCCCTCCCAGCAGCTCCCTGCCGTCAATGGTTGCTACGTGCAGAGGAAAATCCAACTGCAAAAGCTGGATTTGGTGCTCTTCTGCAAAGCTTCTCGAGAAGAAGTTGGCGGACGCCCCACTGTCAATTAAGGCGAGGACCGTCAGGGGATAGCCATTTGGGAGCGTTAGCGTCACTTCTAGAACCACTCCTGCTCTGGGAGGGGTGGGCTGGCTCTGCACCTCTCTGTGCGGGTGGGCGGGCTGGGGCTGTTGTCTGCTGACTGTGCCTGGCTGCTGCCCCTTGTCTCCTGCAGCCAGGCTTTCCCGTTTCCCTGCTGTGGTGCTGCGTCAGTGGGGGAGGGCACCACCGTTCCCGCCTTTCCTTGCCACTCCCTGCGATGTGGGCAGTCTCTGACGAGATGCTGGGGTGAGTTGCAGAGAAAGCAATTCCCGCCCCTTCCCTCCTTGCGTCTTGGCGCCGCTGGGGTTTGAAAAGCCCGCGCGCGCGCGCTATCAATCTGCATGGGCTCCTGGTCCTGGCTGGCTCCAGGCGTGGCCTGAAAGGGTTGTTGAGGGAGTGGCTTCTCCTGCGACCGTGGGAACCAAGCCCGCTTTGCGCGCGTCGCTTGCTTGTCGTTCCACCGGGATTCCTGCCTCACCCCCACCGCCAGAGCTGCTTTGCTCAGCTGATCCATAGTACTGGGCTTTGGACCTCTCGAGAGTTCATCCTTCACCTCCTCGCTCAAACCCAAGTAAAACGCAGCTTGCATGGGAGGCGAATCCAAAACCCACCCCAGTCTGTGCACCAGCATGGTGAATTTCGCCCAATATGCGCGAACTGTCATATTTCCTTGGCGTAAATTATGCAGTTCCTCCTTAGTCTGGTCCAAATGACTATCGGACGAATACATCGTCCTCAAACCTTCTAGAAATTGTTGGACATTTTTCATGCAAGGATTCTTGGTTGCGATTAATGGTCTTAGCCACTCCCTGGCTGCTCCGGTGAGATGTTCCACAATAAACGCTACTCTGTGCTCATCATCGGGGAACTCATTCTGGTGCAGCTCAAGAGCATACACGATCTCAGTCTCAAAGCCCTGAAACTCCTTCGGGTCTCCATTGAACTTGCTTACAAGGGTCCCTGCTCTCCTTCCTGGCAGCACTTGGACTTGGGGAGCCCCTCCCGCCTTGTTTTTCTCTGCATCCAGCTTGTTTTGGAGGTCTACCGCCACCGCCCTTAAATGCTGCTCTTTTTCCTGGAGCTCTCTCACCTGTTCCGCAAGTTGTAGCCGGTCGTCCTGGACCTTCTTAGTCTCCTCTTTAGCTGCCTTCAATTCTCCCTGCGCCTGCAGCGACAGCTGTTGCAGTTCTAGCTGGGCTTGCTCAGCGATCTGCCGCCACTTCTCCGCCTCGGACACGCTCATCCCGGCAACTCCGAAGTAGCCCAAAAATGATTAGGAGGTTGCTGTCACAGTGGCCGGAGTGGACTACTTCAGAGTAACGACGCTACGCAGCTCTGCATTTTATTCTTTTATTGGTGCTGCGTATTTACAGTGCTCAAGTCATTGCTATTTACACGGAGCGATGTTGTCAGTCGGTTTCAGAACCTCCTAATGGCTTTTGGCGCGTCTTTCTCCAACACAAAAGCTTTGGCAGACCCATCCTCTTGCCCCTCCTCTTCCTGCGTAATTCTGGAGTTGGAGGGATGGGTCTTCCCCCCTTGCTTGCCCCTTCCTGTCCCACCTGGGACCCTGGCTCCTCTACCTTGCCTGAGCCTCGGACACGACTTCCTGCTTCCCCACTGGAATCGGAACTCTCCCTGCTTTCCCCTTTGCTCGGGGACGGGCTTGAACTCAGGAGGGGAGGGACTTCGCGATATCCCCTGTCCCTCACAGGAGCCTTCTCTTTTTCATCTCTTTTGAGGTTATTGTTTACATTGTGTTACCATTCAATGGGCTGTTTTATATTTTCAAACCCTGCTCCAGATTTAATTCCACATATACAAGTTTCTTACTGTGGCAATTTTAAACAATTTTGTATGAGTCACATTGACAGCAGCATCATATTCCTTAAAAAGTAGCTGTCATATGTACAGTGGTGCCTCGCAAGATGAATTTAATTCGTTCCAGGACTCAATTCGTCCTACGAAAAATTCGTCTTGCGAGTCGCAGTTTCCCATAGGAATGCATTGAAACTTAATCAATGCGTTCCTATGGGCTACGGGGGACTGGCGGCGGCATGGGACGGGGCTTCGGAGAAGGCGCAGCTCCGGGGGACGGAGCCGAAGCACGGCGGGCGCTGCTTGCAGTAGCTGCCCCCGCCTGTCTTCCCCGAGCCAAGGGGAAAACAGGCAGGGGCAGCCACCGCACCGCCATAGAAAACCACCGCCGTAGAAAACCTCGCTGTCTTGCGAGTCCCTTGCGCAACGCAAAACTCTTTCATCTTGCGAGTTTTTCGTTGCGCGAGGCATTTGTCTTGCGAGGTACCACTGTAGTTCTTTGATTCTATCCCAGTGTGATGGATATTGTTTAAGGCTTTTGTGTCTTAAACGTTGGAGCAGGAGCAGATCTATTTGTATTTTTTTATTTAAAAAACAGTTGTACAGGAGGCAGTGAGATGTTCTTGAGCTTAGAAGTACTGTAGCTGACCAAAAGAAAAGGGAGGGGGAAGGGTACGAGTTGGAAGGGACCCCTAGAGACATCTAGCCTAACCCCTCCACAATACAGCAATCTCAACGAAAGCATAAACATACACACACTATCTATCTACAGGTCAAACTCAGAAAATAAGAATATCGTTGAAAAGTGCATTTATTTCAGTAACGCGACATGCAAAGCAAGATATGTCAAGCCTTTATTTGTTGTACCGGTAACTGTAATTATTTGTCGTTAGGCGGGTCAATTATAAATGGAATGTAATTAATGAAATGTAATTGTGATGTTTATTTTTGTATTATTGTAACTATTTGTTTTATTACTGTGGAATTTCCAAAAAAAAGCATTTGTAAAAAAAATTTTTACTGAAATAAATGCACTTTTCGACGATACAGTATTCTAATTTTCCGAGTTTCACCTGTATCTATCTATCTATCCACGGTGACCCAGTGCAAGTGTAACTTACCGACTGGCTCTTTTCTCATTTTTTCTTCGGAGGTCATTAATGCTCACAATCAGGCGGTACTGGTTGTCGCTAATCATGTCCCGGACTTTACTCTGGTAAATCCCCTGGTCCTCCTGCAACATAGATCAGATCCCAACCTTTGCTGGAGCCCAAGACCCAAAGAATTGCAAGGGACTCCGGCATCATGCAGGGTGACACTCCCCAAAAGAGAAACAATTGCAACTATATGCCTGTACATACATATACATATATACACATAAAAAAAACATATACATACTGTATACATATCCACGTAGTATAAACATCAGGATGAGCGCGAGCTCTATTCCCTGGAGGCATAAGCCCTTCTTCCCCGAGAGACCCCCCCCCCAGGCGTGCGTTTCCCCAGGGGACCCCCAGGCCTTCCGCCAAAGCCCCCTTCGCTGCCTCGCTCGGCCCGAGGAGGACGCAAGAGGATTCCAACGAACTCAATTTACGAAGCGAGGAGCGCCGAGGCTCAAGTCCTAACGAGTCACGAAACTGCACTCTGCACATGCTCGGCCGCGCCCTCCTTCCCCTCGCGGCCGCCCCCCTCCTCCCGCGCACCTCGTCGTCCAGGAAGTCCAGGTAGTCCCTCTGGGCCTCCCTCAGCTCCGCATCGTCCAGCTCCAACGCCGCCGCCATCGCAACGCCCGGCTCCGTCCTCCTTCCGCTCCGGCTCTCTCACGACTTTGGCGCCAAAAGCATATCAGCCTTTTCCCGCCAAACGGAGCAGGGCGGGGGGCGGGGCTCTCAATCACGCCGCCCAATGGAACGGCATGGGCGGCGCGGAACTCCGCTCTCGACGCCGCGAACGTCTGGAAACAGCCGGCCAATCCGGCGGTAGGCGCGGGAGGGAGGAGGCGGGCCCTTGTGCCCCCTGGGCATTGTGGGGCGTGTAGTTCGCGGCCGTGACTTCCTGGTTTCTCCCGGTTTCCCCGCGAAATGAGCCTGCCTGTAACCTTGCAGCTAGGAGGGGGCGATCGGCAGCCTGTTTTTCCCTGGGATTCTCCAGGAAAGAAACGCCTAACAGGATCAGGCCCATGAATAGCTGAGCCCACCACGTCCAGGATCCTTTTCTTGCAACGCCCAACGTGGGAGGAAGGGTTAAGTGCTCCCCGCCCCCAGACCTGCTCAAATCCTCTGCAACACACACACAGCTATTCAAAGTGTAAAAACTGGGGTGGTTTTTGTTTTAAATCAGGCATCCCCAGACTACGGCCCTACAGATTTTTGGCCTACAACTCCCATGATGCCTAGCTAACAGGACCAGTGGTCGGGGAAGATGGGAATTGTAGTCCAAAACATCTGGAGGGCCGAAGTTTGGGCGTGCCTGTTTTAAATCAATGCAGCCACACGATGGTCATGTCCCTCTGCAGCAGCAGAACTTTCGTGTGATGCGAAATGGGGTCCTGTGTTATTGGGAATAAGAATCACTTATCCTAAAATACATCTTTCAACCTGATCTCTCTGTATTTCTTAAATAACCTGTGATATTTAGCACATGATTTTGAGTCTTTGACTGATGCCAGTGGTCCTCCCTCTGTCACCAAAGTAGCACTTACTTACACCTGCGGGTGCAGGATTGCTCCCTTAATCTTTCCTCCTTTTTTACGCTACAGTAGTTCTTTCTTCTTCTCCTTTCACACATCATCATGTGTGGTGAATTTGGGGTGTTTAATAACAAATAGCCTGCCCCAACATTTTCCTTGCGATTGGTCATATCAGCAGAATCAAGTGCCACAGAATATCTGTTCTGCATTTGTAAGAACTCAACCGTTTACTTGGGAACTCCCTGCCTATTGAGATCAAGCAGACGCCTTCATTGTACTCTTTTCAGTACAGTACCTGCTTAAAAACATTCTTGCTTAGACAAGCCTGCCTAGATGCTTAGAAAGTTGCAGTAGTTTTAATCTGTTACAGTATTTTAGCATTTTTATGTTTTGAAGTACTGTTGTGTTTTTTTCTTGATTTTCTTGGTTTATTTTGTAAACCACTTTGAGGGGTTTTTTTATGATGAAGAGGTATATACATTTTATTAAATAAACAAATGACAGCTGACACTGAGCAGTGAAGGTACTGCCCCCGCTATACGTAGGGCTTGAGCGCTCCCCCCCCCCCAAAAGGCATTGTCTCCCCTGATTTTTATTCATGGTTTTCAATTTTCTTTCTGTTGTGTCTGTCTGTGTGTGTTTAATTTTTTTTAAAAAAAAGAATAAAGATATACTATCCATTACTTCTTATATTGTTTGTATGTTTGGGTGAGTGTACCATTACTCTATATTTACATGTGTATATTTAGTAGGGCTTCTAACAACATTTTTATACCACGTGTTAGTGAACATATGTGTACTACTAATATATTAAACTAAACAGACAAAAAAAATCAAGGTAAAATTCACCTCCAACTTTCCCTCAAAAGACAGGTGTTCTATTGAAAACATCTATATTTGGGAGCCCATTAAAATTGCAGTGTTAATTTTCAACACAAAAGGATAAACCACCCAGTCTCGTAAACAAAGAACAAGGAAACTGCAGCCAAATCTCCCAGAATTGAATGGAGGGATAGGCAGAACCAACATCTTCGTAGTGAAACGACATACCCACTCTGGGTGGCTTCCAACATATATAAAAACATAATAGAACGTTAGATGTTAAAAAACGTCCCTATACAGAGGTGCCTTTAGAGGTCTTCTAAAGATTGTATAGTTACTTAACTCAGGGGTTGCATAACCCCACACCCTCCTACATTTCTCCAGTGAAAATAGGGACGTCCTAAGGAAAAGTGGGACATTCTAGGATCAAATCAGATTCTGTAAATCCAGGACTGTCCCTGGAAAATAAGGACACTTGGAGGGTCTGACATGAATGAGAGAAGTGGAGCAACAACAGCCACATAAAAGTGTTTCATGCCACCCCAATCTCTGAGTGGCATGAAATTCCAGGGGTCCCAGGCACTTCTCCAGGGTCTGTGTTTCCTTTTGGAAATGTCACACAGTGGAGACATATACAACCTAAGCCTAGATGGAGAGTGCAGAGCGTCACATCCCAAGAGGGTCTTCTCGCAGCTGTCCATGGAGGCGCAGGTCCATTCTGTGTCCAGGGCAGCTCCATCTGGTACGCAGGCTGAGACCCCACCTGCCTGCGGACTGTCTCGCCAGAGTGGTGCATGCTCTAGTTATCTCCCGCTTGGACTACTGCAATGCACTCTACGTGGGGCTACCTTTGAAGGTGACCCCGAAACTAATCCAGAATGCGACAGCTAGACTGGTGACTGGGAGCGGTTGCCGAGACCACATAACACTGGTCTTGAAAGACCTACATTGGCTGCCAGTATGTTTCCGAGCACAATTCAAAGTGTTGGTGCTGACCTTTAAAGCCCTAAAGGGCCTCGGTCCACTATACCGGAAGGAGTGTCTCCACCCCCATCGTTCTACCTGGACATTGAGGTCCAGTGCTGAGGGCCAAGTTACAGGGAACCAGGCAGAGGGCCTTCTTGGTGTTGGCACCCGCCCTGTGGAATGCCCTCCCATCAGATGTGAAAGAGAACAACAACTACCAGACTTTTAGAAGACATCTGAAGGCAGCCCTGTTTAGGGAAGCTTTTAATGTTTGATGGATTACTGTATTTTAATACTTTGTTGGAAGCCGCCCAGAGTGGCTGGGGAAGCCCAGCCAAATGGGCGGGGTATAAATAATAATAAATTATTATTATTATTACCAGCTGGCCCTGCCACGCGTTGCTGTGGCTCAGTTTGTTAAATGGAGGGTCAGAGTCCCCCTTCAGACTCCCCTTACCGTCAGAGTCCCCTGTTTTTCATGTGTTATGTTTACATAGGGGCATCCCTGTGTCTCACCCCACTCTGTACCGACCCATTAGGTATCCCTGTTTCCTATTCTGTTCCCCACCCCACCCCAGCCAGGGAAGGGTTGACCTGTCCCTGTCTCGTATTGGGTCCCCCCACCCCATCCAGGCAAGGCCTTACCTATCCCTGGCCCCTATTTCGACCCCTCCACCCCACCCAAGCAAGGCCTTACCTATCCCTGCCCCCTATTCTGCCCCCCCCCCACCGAGTGAGGGTAATATGGAGGGGGTGGGGTGGGGGTTTGGTGGGGGTGGTTAGGGGTCCTGAGATGGGAGTTATGTATGTGGGGATTGGGGGGTTATGGTGTATGGAGTTTGGGAAGCACACGTTGCATCTGACCTCGTCCATTGAGTGAAAGGGATGTCGGGGTGTGAGGTAGGCCTTGATGGCTCCAGGGTGGCCAGGCTCTTGGGACAGCGCAGTCTCCGAGGTGGCCTGTTTCCAGGGGCAGGTGGATCTTGGTGGGCGGCGGTGGTTCCTGGGTGAGCGGCCTGGTCCGAAGCGGCCTGGATTTCGGTGGAGTGGTGTCCGGAATGGTATGGATCCGACCTCTCCGGGGGGGGGGGCTGGATCGCAGGGTGGGTTTGATTTTGGTGCGGTGGAAGGCGGGGCAGGGTGGATCTCAGTGAGGTGTGTGGATCTCGGGGTAGGGGCTGTCTGGATCGTGGACTGGGTTTGATTTTGGTCATGGAGTCCGTTGGGCCTAAATTTCATTGGTCATCTGGATCTCGGCGGACTGCCTGGATCTCACGGGAGTATGCTCCTATTTCACCTATTCCTTTCATGTCCACTGGAGGTTGCTATGTATTTTGATACAAAATCAGGTATCTACCTGCCATAGGTGTGCCATCTGTCCAATCTAAGTTGATAGGGACACTGTGCCATCCACATGTGATGCTGTGGCCAAATTTCATCACAATTGGGCAAGCGGTTTCGGAGAAAGGTGGGCTTTTCTAAATGCATATGTATATATATAGATTGTTATTATTATCTTCTCTCTAAGCACAGGGTTGGATTCAAACAGACACCAGCCATTTCTCTGCCTCGTGCTCTATCTGTGTCACATAATTTCTTCCTCCTGGCTTCTAACCCACCTGGTGTGAGGTGATAGCTCTGTGTTTGAGCTGTGTATTGGATGCTTCTAAACCCACACTTGGTGAAGCTGACAGCAGTCCTTGAAAGAAAGAAAAATACTTTAAAGCTGTTGTGACATGGGGTTTGTGATTTCAGCTCTCTTGACATAATATGCTGGAGACAGTTCTCTTGTAACACTTCTTTATTAAAGCAAACAAGACTGAGCTCTGAGGAGAGGAAAGCTACATTTATAGGGAGGGGGACTAGCTAGAAAGTGATACATTTTGGAGAGAACACTCTCAGGCAATCACAGTGCTGCCTTTTGGAGGAAACCAAGACAGAGGATCCAAATACAGCAGCTTAAATGAACTAATAGTAGCTGTACCTTCTGGAACCAAAAGGCAGTTACTTTTGTTTTGTTTGTTTAGTCGTTTAGTTGTGTCCGACTCATCATGAACCTATGGACCAGAGCACGCCAGGCACTCCTGTCTTGCACTGCCTCCCGCAGTTTGGTCAAACTCATGTTTGTAGCTTCGAGAACACTGTCCAACCATCTCGTCCTCTGTCGTCCCCTTCTCCTTGTGCCCTCCATCTTTCCCAACATCAGGGTCTTTTCCAGGGAGTCTTCTCTTCTCATGAGGTGGCCAAAGTATTGGAGCCTCAGCTTCACGATCTGTCCTTCCAGGGAGCACTCAGGGCTGATTTCCTTAAGAATGGATAGGTTTGATCTTCTTGCAGTCCATGGGACTCTCAATTACTTTACCCTAATGCAAAAACAGACAATAGTAATACAGATATAAAACCCTTTGACTCAATGCACAACAAAAGTGATAAATTTTTAGATGATAAATGTTTGGACTTTAAAGTGTCACAAGACTGTTGTTTTTGCTGCAAGAGACTAACAAGACTACCCCTATGAAAAATAATTTAATGGGCTAGATTGTGAAAGAAACTACCCTTAAGGCAGGCTTGTAAATACCCACTTAACTGGATACCAGTAGCAAGTTAGGGCACTCTGAGGCAAATGGGTATGTTTGTGACAAGCACACGGAATCAAAACATGTGCACCTCACGAGCAGCACCTTTTAGGGGGAGCCACTATGCTAAATCATTGCTGCCTGCAGCCCTGCTCCCTTCCACTGAGAAAGCAAAACAGAAAACGGGATATCAGTGGAGATAGATAATTCTTACTCTTTCACTCTTTTGGCCTTTTTAGGAGGTGAAATGGGCCTTCAGTTGTACTTTGCAAAAAGGGTTGCATATCTCCCTCCTCAATAAACAATGTCATGGTGCCATATTCTTAAAGTGATTGTTAGCTACTTTGGTTTTCATTATTCAAAGATTTTTCCATGAAGAACAGCTTGTGCCCAAAATGTATCGGGAAATACTATTGTGGTGGTGGTTTTTAAAGCACCATCTTGGAACCCATTGGAATGTTTTTAGAGACTTAATATTTGAAGGATGGGTCAGGAACGGACAGCCTACGATTTCCTGATTCTGATTTGTACCTTTTCTTGCTCCTGAACGGAATATAGTACGTATAGATAACAAGGTGGAGTCTTCTTTTGCTGACGGCAACAAAGGTGTGACCTTGAGCGGAACACCTGTAAGGACCAAGAATGAAGAATGCATTAACTCAGGCTCAGTAATAGCCTTGTATGGTAATTGAACCAATGGCCCGTGTCAAGGTAACGAGAATTGGAACTAAAAATAGTGGCTGGCTGCTCTCCATTTGAGGCGGCCGTTTGTGCAATGCTAAAGCCATGTTCTATAGGAACAGTCCAGCCTTAGAGAAAACAGAGAAATGAAATGAGAAGCTACGACCCTTGACTGGATTGACTTCTTTCTTTAACCCCCATGCCACCCCTACCTGGGGTTGTCACCTGTCCTGTATAATACAGGATTGTCCCATATTTCGTCCCGTATTGATACAGTTTGTCCTGTATTTCAGGTCTTTTCTCTCTCTGCCAAGTTAGCGATCCTCTCCAAATGTATGTGTTCGAAAGGGCCATGTATTTAAGCTCTGGGTAGCCAAACTCAGACCAGTCCCAGAGGCCCCCCCCCCCTGTTAGGCCGCCATAGATTGTAATGGATTGCTTTGAAGTCACGTCAGCAACAGATGAAAAAATAAATCGCCCCCAATTGCCCCGCCCTGTCCTGTATTTTAACAGAACAAAGGTGGCAAGCCTACCCTCCCCCACCATGTTCTAAGAGAGAGGCCACTTAGTGTTATCTCTGCAAGGTTAATTGTTTTTATTGTGTAGCTATCAGTAGCGATTGTTTATTGGGTAACTATCAGTAGCAATTTACATTCTCTTGTATTACCTGGTGCCACATTTCTGAAAGCTCTCTCTCTTAATGGTGGTCATATATTAGTGGGTGGTCTAAAAACTCTTGTCCTGCCTAATTATATGAGCTGGTCTGCTTGCTGGGTCTGCCAGGAACTGGGAAGCCAGCAATACCTGGAAGGCTGCAGGTCCGGTCCCATCCCCCATATAAAATCTGATTCTGATGGGAAGATCCAGGCTATGGCATTTCTGTTCTCTCTTTTGTTTCCTTCAATTTTTCAATTTATTTATTTCAGTATTCATTAAAACAATACAAAGCTTCTTCGAAAGAGTCCAAATACATTCTTTACACTCATTGCATATTCCATTGCTTAGCTATAGAAAATCAAAAATCAGAATACAAAACAGAAAAAAAGAAAAGAAGAAAAAAGAAAAGAAAGAAGGAAAGTAAAAAAAGAAGAAGAAGAGGAATACAAAAAGAAAAAAATCGAATAAAAATAAAATAAGATCAATACAAAAGAATTCATATCGTGACATAATGCTACCACCGCATTCGGCACAGTAGTTCACATTCAATCTTTGTCTTCCTGTCAATTAGTATTATAATATAATTCAAACATTGAAACCTATCTGTCGATCATAATCTTTTTAGATTTCACATCCTTACAAGGTTATTCTAAACATAGCCATGTTTTAATCCCCTTGTCCGTTTTCTTTAAATAATCGTTTAAGCATTCCCATTGTTTTTTAATCCTGTCTTTTGGCTTTTGTCGTATTATATCTGTGAGTTTCGCCAGTTCCAGGTATTCACATAATTTATTTATACATTCTCCTTTTGTTGGTATAAGGGTTCCTTTCCAGCTTTTGACAATTAACATTCTAGCAGCTGTCGTTGCATATAAGAAAATATTGGTTTTATCATGTGGTATGTCTCTACCTAAAATGCCCAGAAGATAGGCTTCTGCTTTTTTAGAGAAAGATACTTTTATTAACTTTTGAATTTCTGTGTGTACCATTTCCCAAAACTTTTGCACATCTGGACATGCCCACCACATATGAAATAGGGTTCCAACCGTACTTTGGCACCTCCAGCATTTGTTATTCATAATTTTGTTCATTTTCTCTAGTCTGATACGGAGCAGAGGCGCTAGAGAAAGCGTGCCGGGCGGCATTTAGTGGCTCCTAATTGAGTCGTAAATAACTCAAAGGAGTCCTATACTCGTCACACAAGTACCATCTGTGATGGAGTTTCATAAAGTTCTCTCTTAAAGAATAGCAGGCTGTAAACTTTATGTTATTCATCCAAAATTTCTTCCAATCATCTAATTCTATTTCATATCCTATGTCTTGTTCCCATTTATACATGTTTTTATTTTTTACTTCATGTTCTATTTCTGAATGCCCTACAAGCCTATACATTTTTGAAAGTAATTTTTCATTACAATTCAGAATTTCCTTTTCAAATCACGCTACTCTATTTTCTAATCCCCTTGTTTTTTTATCTTTCTCGAATGTTGCATTTCTGTTCTCAATTAGCAGCTCAAGCACAAGGGTGGGGAGCCCTTCTGCGGCCTGAGGGGCACATTTCCTCATGGGCCCCTGACCCTTCCTGGGGTCGCATGCCAGTGGTGGGAGAAGAGAAAGACAAAAAGCGGGTTTTTGACCAGTCCGTCTGGACTGTGGTTTGTATGACAGACAATTGGTTTTTTATCAGTGCTGGTCCAGGGACAATTTATAACAGGCACCCCCAAACTTCGGCCCTCCAGATGTTTTGGACTACAATTCCCATCATCCCTGACCACTGGTCCTCTTAGCTAGGGATCATGGGAGTTGTAGGCCAAAACATCTGGAGGGCCGTAGTTTGGGGGTGCCTGATTTATAATGTTTATTTAAACACCTTACAGCCAAATTCTATGCATGGATAAGTATGGGCAATGTCTTTCATCTCCTTCTTTGGCGATCACTCGTAGCCGAGTAAGGTTGTCTTCCATAAACATGGTTTTAACAATGAGTCCGTAAGTGACTATGGAGGCCAATTCTGGATCCACACGTCCGGAATGTCTTTCATATTGGCAACAACAGGGAGGTGTTGGGTGTTCTCTTCTTCTTCTTCTTCTTCTTCTTCTTCTTCTTCTTCTTCTTCTTCTTCTTCTTCTTCTTCTTCTCTTCATTTATTCCCCCCTAACATATACTGTGAGTAATATGTCCATGTTCCCTTCCACCTCCTGCCTTTGCTCCCCTTGGCCCTGGTCCAAGAGGCGTTATGGTTCGCAAACACCTGAGCTGCATTTTTATTTCTCTGAGGAGTTCCTTCCTTGACTAAGGATAACGCTTGTTCAGAAACTTGGGAAGCTCTGCTCCTCCCTGTGACCTTTAGCTGTACACTGATATCGCTGGCAAATTCAGATGACTGGGCTTGTTGCCTTTTGTTTGTCTGCATGAGTCAACGAATTCTTTCTTTAAATTATCCTCACTGTTAATAGTAACCAAGGAACAGTAAAGCCAACACAACTTCTGGCTGAAAGGCAGCATGGTCCCTACGAAGGCAAAGAATAAACCACCGCCTCTCACTCAGGACAACACCCTCTGTGAGTCAGTCCTGCAAAGTAAAGACAGGGAGAAGTTACGGTAGTTTTTTAAGGCCCATCGTAAAAGCCAAAGGCTATCAAAACCCACAGGGTTGCAACTGTCTTTCTCTCTCTCTCTTCTCTTTCTTGTAAATCGACAATGTTAAAAACATAACTATCACTCTCTGTAATCTATGTTTTATTTCCTTCCGACCTCACTGTTTACAATTCTTTCTTCTGCCAACCGTGCTTGTATTTCTTAGGGTTTTGCTGGCCTTTAGTCACATTTGATTGTATTTGCTACTTTGCCCTGGCGTGTTGGCTGATATTTTATTTTGTATTTTTACTGTCATTTCTTTTGTGACCAAAGCCTTCTAATATTTAAAGGAAATGTGGTGTATAAATATTTTAGATAAATAAATAAATGTGCCTGCAGCGGAGAGGATAGCATTTTATGCATCCAATATTGTCCACAAAATCTTACACCACAATAAATTTGATAGGCTGTAAGTTGCCACAAAACTCTCTTTTCCTTTTGCCAACAGAACTATTCATTATCATGATGAATTCTGCCACGGATTGCTGCCTGCTTAAAAAGTATCACGACCTTCCGCTGTCAGACAGAAGGAAAATGATTTTTCTGTCTGGTCTCATGGGAGCATCAGCTAGATTCTAGTATATGTCACTTCATTTCACATTACCGGTAGATTAGCTATCATGGAGATAGGAACAGCTTGTGCCTGCTTTATGCCTGCTTTTTTTGCAAGAAAAATACCATTGGCAATATAAAATACTGTACAATAAATACGTATATATAACAAATGCACACAAACACATTCTGGTCTGCTATGCTGGCATTGCTTTCAAAATAGATATGCTGTTAAACACTGGATTTCTGCAGGATAAATTTAATTTAATTACAGAGATCTGCTGAATAATTGCTTCTAATATGGATCCTCAAATATGATATCCATGTCTTAGGTTTGCTGAGCAAGAGAAAAAGATTTTGGGGTGAGCAAGTCAGTACAGTAAAACATTTTAAGTTCACATTATCCAACACAGTACACTTCTGGAACAACTAATCAATATTTTTTCCTGTGCCCAAACTGAAAACAAAAACAAAAACCTCCAATAGAAGCTGATTTTTCAGTGATAAGTAAAACCAAATTGATTCTACAAAAGATGTAGTAAAAACAATGCTCCGCAGAATGTTGTTTTATAATTTAAGTAATACAGTACATTTCTTCTATTTCTTTGGTTGATGGGGACAATGAGATCCAGAACTCAGGTGACAAATCATTAGAATCGCAAATGTATGTGCATATTTTCTAAAATGTTTTTGTATTTTCAAACACTTTTCAAGGTCAGTGGGGGAAAGGGGAACTTAATGAGCTTGCTTTTCTGCAAGAGCAGTTTGTAGCAAAACAAGTCTGTTATCCACTGGTTCAAACTGGGCCTGATATTTGACAACCTCTGTTCTGACTTAAATAAAAAAGTTCATCATAAATACTCAATTATAGCCACATGAATGCACAGCAATTTCTTTAAAAGGTGGTTTTGCTTATTGTTTATAGTGTTGCTATCCTTTCAGAAGTCTGGATGTTTTGAAATGCAAAGGACGCCTTTTTTCATAGCAGAAGATCAAATAATGCTAAGAAGGCAGTGCTATAATCCATCTATTCCACTTGTCTTTTCTCATTTGGGAAGTCCTTCTCAAGCAGGATCCCCTGGATTTTAAGATGTCCTTTCTTAAAACTGCATCAGGGCCTTTCTCCTCTCACCTGGAAATTGTATAAAGAGGAAGGTACATTTTCTTCCTTCTGCTGGTCATTACAAATTGCACCCTCTTTGTATAATGAAACAATGTAAACTCCACTTAGTCCAAAAAATGCCAAAAAATTAAAAACAACACTCAAGTGTTTTGCTTGTTGCTCAAAAGACTAGATGTCACTCTTTGTGGAATAGCAGCCATTTTGCATTTCTTTCTTCCAGGGCTTGCTGGAAAATTGCAGCTGTAACACATTTCTCGAGACCCTTTGCCACTGACGGAGGAAGCCGCTGTGTCACCCGGAGCGGCAAATTGCTGTGCACCCGAGGGCAGGGTGTCGCTCATAGCGCGTATGCGCAGCAACGCAACGTACGATGCATGTGTCACTATGTAGCGACGCTGCACACGTGCGCTACGTAGAGGGTTACCACCCCCCCGCGACTCCCAAGACGAGCCCCACCGCCCGGTAAAGCTTGGGTGGTGGGCGGCTGAGCCAGCAATGCTTTTCACTGGCTGCTGGGGCTCGGCTTGGGAGACGCGGGGGGGGTGCTGTGTCACCCCCCTCCAGGGTGGCACCCGGGGCAGCCTGCCCCCAATGCCCACCTTGCTACACCCCTGAGGGGAGGCGGGTCTCTAGCATAGTTGCCAAGTCTCCCGTATTCCCCGGGAAACCCCCGTTTTTCCAGCTGTTCCCAGCTGAAAAAATGGATTTTTTTGTTTTTCCCGGGTTTATTCTGGCGCGGCAGCCATTTTGGAACTGGGCGGAGCATGCTCAGAAGCGACTTTTGATGCTGCTCTGCCCAGTTCCAAAATGGCTGCAGCGTGACTTCTGGTGCGGCGGCCATTTTTGAACTGGGCAGAGCATCAAAAGTCGCTTCTGAGCATGCTCCGCCCAGTTCCAAAATGGCAGCAGCGCTACTTCCAGTCTCCTACTTCCGGTCCGGTCCCTTATTTTTCCGGCAGGAACTTGGCAGGTATGGTCTCCAGGGAATGAAACGGGATAAAACGGGGCTCCAAGCACAGCACAGCTGACTGCCCCCCTGTGGACGTCGGTGGGGAAAAAAAGCCACAGAGTAAAAATGACTCAGTTGCTCCACTAGGAGGCAGCAGCAGCAGCAGTGGCTGCTGGTTCACCCCCCCCCCCATTTGCCCCTTGCTCACCCTCAGCCGCTGTCCCACCAGCAGGGAAGACAGTCGTAGGGGCAGCAGGGAGGGAGGGAGAGTTGCAGGGAGGACTGGCAGCCAACACCTTCCCCCGGGGCTGGGCGACGGGTGGGTTAAGGAGCTTTCCTCAAGAATTTCTATAACTGGACAGATGGACGGAAAATATTTTTATTAGTATTTATAGTTGCTTGCAGACCCTGCCCTCTTTTGCAGGACAGTTCACAGCTAGGCCAGAAGCAGTATCAGACATTATTGATCCCCGGAGCTGACATAGATTGCAAACCATTAGGTCAACATGGAGGCAAGGAAGCTGCTTCTTCAAAGAGTGGTTTAATAGTTTATCCCTCTTCCCAGGAAACTGGGAACTGTAGCTCTGCGAGGGGAATAGCGGTCTCCCAGCAACTCTCAGCACCCTCGACAAACCGCGGTTCCCAGGATTATTTGGGACTGTTTAAACAGCCATGTGGTATGGGACTGCTTTAAAGGCCTCGTGCAGATGGGGCCTCAGTCAGAAAATGTCAACAAGAACTCATGTTTATATGCCCCCGAACCACAAAATGAAGCTTTGGTCCAGCTCATATTATGTACCTCCATGACCAGATATCTGACTGTTCCCTTCTAGACCCACGATACCTTTGGGCAATGAAAAAGGTCATGTTTGTGCAAAGCTCATAAACGTTTAGTGACCCAAGATGGCAGTTATAAATGATCAGTTTAGCCATTGGTGGAATTTCCTCAGTTCAGCCTTCTATGCAAGAAGTGAAGTAAAGGGAGCTAAAAGGGTGGTTATTTCCCACCACCTCCTCCAGCCAAAATTGCTTTTTTTTCCTATGGGTAAACAACAAGGCTCTCAGATCAGCTTAGAAATATCAGTGAAAAGACAGCTCCTGTCCTCGAGCTTGGTATCGAAAATGCAGGTTACAAAGGGGAAAGGGACTTGGGAGGAAGAGGGAGTGGAGAAAACCTTAAAAAAAAATCCCCTGCTTTCATCAGTTATAGAGCTTGGTGGGGAACAGAGTCTGTTCAGCTTTAGCTCAAACTATTATATTTCCCTTTAAAAGAATAGTGGTCAAACCACAAATGCAAGAGGTTGCCCTTCGTAACTCGTCTCTTTTGGCAACAGGTTGTTTGCTACAACTGTCACATAACAAGAAACAAACGAGAAACAAGAAACCCAACACAAATACCTAGGTTACAAACACTTCAGGTTACAGACTCCGCTAACCCAGAAGTAGTACCTCAGGTTAAGAACTTTAATGGGAGGCCCTATTAGCTAAAGTGGCACCTCAAGTTAAGAACGGTTTCAGGTTAAGAACAGACCTCCGGAAGGAATTAAGTTCGTAACCAGAGGTACCACTGTAACTTGTAAGATGTAAGCAAGTCAGTAAAAACCTAGTTCCAGTTTTGCTTCTAACAGTTTCCTAGTTAGTTCCCATATCAAGGCAGAAGTACTTTGAAATAAAAAGCAAAACAAAACTACAAGGCAAGCGGTCTGCCATAGTAGCTGATTTCCTGGATTAGCAGCGGGTTGGACTGGATGACCTTTGAGGTTCCTCCTGACTCCATGATGCTGTTATGCCAGGGCAAAATGACACATGGCAATAATTCTGTCATTTTAAATTGCACGAATCTTGTACAATTGTGAACAGAAGCTGTGATGGGGCAGCTGATCAGCAATGGAACTGCGCTGATCTATGGAGATGGCTTTTGAAAAACTTTCCCACTCTGCTGTGTCCCCAAAGAAAACCACCCCTCCCTCCTCAAGCTGATATGTGCCATAATGGTATGTGCTTCCTTTGCTATTTTTACTTAAATTTTCAGTAAATAATTTCAGTCCCCTTCTGATGTGGTGGCACTGCTAAAGTAAGAACACACCCATGTTTAATGCACGCAGAAGCCTCTACATCACATCCAGAACGTCCTGCGCAGCTAAGTGAGTGGTGACAGAGGGCTGTGCCACAGCATTGTCCTGAATAAGGCAAGGACACCTTTTCCCCTTTCCTGAGCTGCACGGTCCATTCTAAGGCCTGGTTGCTGACCTCCACCTGAGCCCCAGATTGGGTGCCAATGTAGCCCTAGATGCTGTTGTGCCAGGGACTGCCTCCTGTCCTGGCCAACGACAACAACAAAATAATAATAGAGCCTGTGGTTGATACTGGGCAAGAGGGAAAGTCACCATCACTATGATGTTTGTGTTTTCTTACCCAAAATGCCTTTCACCACCTCCTTTCAACATGCCCTTTCCCCCTTTGCCTATCATCTCTCCTTCCGCCGCCTCCTTTCAATCTCACCTCCTTTCACAACCTGTCTGCCTGTGGCCTCCTTCTCGCTGCTTCTGCCTATTTCCCCATCCCCTTTACTTTCTCAAACATTTATACACCTTCTCCTGCTTTCATCTGCTTCCTTTCACCTGCTGCTCCTGCCTTCCTGTCTCCCTCTCACTTTCCATTTTACCTGGCTCACTTTCTTCCACCTGATGTCATCTTCTCTGCCACTTTAACTTGCCTTTCTTTGACTCTGACTCCTCAGGCCAACTTGCCTGAAATCAAAATAAACAGGGTTTCTGGTAAAGGTCCGTCATTCTCAAAAACTCAGATAGACAGCAGCTGTACAGTACTTGGTTGGATGGTGACATCTGTGGAAAATCTTCAGATTCTTTGAGACTGAAGTAACATACAACTGTAGTTCCAAAACAAAATGGGTTTTTTGGGTTTCTTTTTTTATTTGCAGAGTCCTGCCATTCTTTTTAATAAGGCAAATCAGCACTGAAATATCCAGGATGCAGTCCTGTGCATACTTGACTTCTGACTGACATAGTATTTGCCTGTTACTTTAATTAATGTTAAACTAAGGTTTTCTTTCTCTCTGGGGAGCTGAGACTTTTCTCTCTTTCTTGCAGGTTTCAAGGTTTTGTCTTGCTTTTTGCTTTCTCTATGGGGGCCTTTCTTTTCCTCTCTCACAACCACTGCTTATCTGCCATCTCCTTGTGTCCACTTGCCTGCCCAACCCTCCTACTCTTAGAACAAGGGTTCCCAACAAAATTTTCTCGAGGACCCCTCATTGAGCCGCTATTGTGACAAGGACCCCCATTAATTCCTAATCCTAAAATTAAAAAGTGAGAGCCAAATTAAGAGTCTTTTTATATTTTATATTTATACGTTTTTTACAGTTACAACAGAGTACTCCATCAGTATACAGTTAGTTTTAATTTTCAGTTCTTAATGAGATGAACCACTTTTTAACCAATGGTCCATTTTTAACTACGCGAACTGTAGCTTCCGCGAAAAACAACGCTTTGTTTACAAACACTACTGTTTTGCAAAGAGGCAGTGCGCACCAGGGAGGAGGGAGGGGAATGGAGAAGACAGGGTACCTGCGCAGTAGCGCACAAATGAAGCCGACGCGCGCAAAGCATTTTGGGGAGGTGAGCGTTAGTAGAATGCGCGCGCTGCCTCTTTGCAAAACAGTAGTGTTTGTAAAGCGCCACCTAACGGCATACAGCAGAACTACTGCCTCTATTTAATTCTAGTTTTGCGCTAGACTCTGCTCATGCAGGAAGCGGCCAAAACAAAAAATCTGTTATCATACGAAATATATTTAATATATTTTTTATTCTAATAGCATCTTGCGGACCCCTCTGGCATAGCTCACGGACCCCTGGGGGTCCGCGGACCACCTGTTGGTAACCACTGTCTTAGAATATCACTCCTTACTATTGAGTGGACTCTCACACTGTGGGGCTTGCCCTCCAGAACGGGAGGTGTCTGGACATACCCCTTCCAGAGTGAGCGCCCCACTGCCGCCACCAGTCCAAGCCCCTCTTTTCTACAGAGAGCAGAGGTGCCCCATGGCTTCTAGGCCTCCCGCCACAACCCTCTGCCTTTTGTGGGCAGCCTCTTCCACAGCCAGGCAGCATATTCCCGAATCCCAACCAGGGTGGGACTGATGCTGTATCAAGGCTGGGTTGGGTCAGGCCGAAGTGGGGAGGTGGAAAGAAAAGGGGAAAAAAGGACCAGGCTCAGCTGAAGGGTTTGCATGCAGTGACAGATTTTCTGGAACCCACTGAAGACCTAGGGAGGTGTTTCAGAAGGAAAAACTGAAAGTTTGCTGCTTAATGGAGTTTGCTGGGTTAGTCCACTAAAGTCTATCACCTCTAATCTGAGCGTATTCAGTGATGTCCTATAGAAAGGATCATGGCAGCTTCCAGCAAAACTGCATGATTTTGTAACCTGAGAATGAGTCAAGCATGTGTTCAAGTTCTGGCCTTTTAAAAGGTGTGCACTTTTGAATTGCACACTTAACACTATAATGTAGTGTTTGAAAGTATGTGTATCATACTCAACAGAGAGCTGAGATTGTTTGAGTCTCTCTGCTGCCTATACATTGTGAGACAAACTTGGGTATGTACTGCTGTGTAATGAGCGATAGCACCATTTGGACTTGTGTTTGAGTAGTCATACACTTGAAAGTCATGCATTTGTGGCCAGTTTATAGTTGCTTCTCTATTTGAATTTTCAGAATACACAGAATGGGGGAACTACCCCTTCAGAGCTTCAAAGGATTTCAGAGACACAGCTGTTTTTCACAGCTGCTGTGCTATGGAAAAACAAATTGACCTAAAGGACATGAAGATCTGGTAATATAAAAGAAACTACAGTATCTTTGAAAAGATCAAGGGTTTGGAGAGAGATGTTTTTCTTTCATTGCTGCTAGTCTTTAAAGCTGATGATTGCTGATCAGCCCGTAAATATTATAAATTAGATTAGGGAAGATCTGCAGAGGTAAGATAGGGGCTGTTTAAGCTGACTGTGGGGAAAAAAACAAGTGGAGCACGTTGTATAGCATGCGTCAGGAAAGATGAGTGTGCATAAGTCCAAGTGACTCTCATGCATGTGATTGTTTGAGACGTGATCCTATTGTAACAAGGTGAACATTTTGCAGAATGCAAGTTTGTGACTATGCCAAAAACTGGGATTCAGCTTGTAGCTGTCAGTTTCTGTGCAAATGCTTGTGGGCACACACATATCTTGTGATTGTCCAGGATGCTGACATTGTCCCCGTAGTGACCCAGATTCTGATCTGGAAAACAGAGCAGGTTCTTTTCCAAGCATCCTCACGACCACAGTGAGAGTTTCACCATAGCTTTATTTTGATGAGTGGGAGGGTGTGTGTGGTTTTTTTAAAAATAAAATAAAAATATTTCTCTTTGCCCTGGTTTAAATTTGGGGCGAGGGTTGTTTGTTTCCTTGTAAGTTGCTTTGAGTTGCCCTGGGCAAGATAACATTCAGCTTTACGCGCTTGGCAGAAAAATTATGAAAAAATAAAAAGGAGGCGGACATCCAGGGAAAAGACACTGGCAATCACATCTGCCATTGCACCTGATAAGTTTTGACTATGTGTGATTTCGGCTTCAGGTGCGATTATGGGAACTCACCTCTTTGAGGTCTGTGCCCTGGGCGGTTGCCTAGTTACTCTACTGTGATAGCACTGGCCCTGCAAACTCTATAATAAAAAAAAAACGCTACAACGGAGGGTTTATTTGCAGGGTGATGAAGGTGGCAGGTGAAGAGGAAATGCAGGAAGAGGAAGAAGAGGGTGGTGGAGAGAGAGGAGGCAGTTCCCACTGCTGGGCATGTTGTTGTGTGTGCAGGGCGGGTGCTTTCATTAGACCAACCAGGCAGCCGTCTCAGATGCAGACCTTGGAGGAGCACAGCTTTATACAGATTAGTTTTTGTGATACAGCATCTTACAAATTTCTGATAATATTTTAGGCCTTTGGCTAAGTAAGCAATCTATGGCAGGGGTTCTCAAATGGCGTGGCAGGAGAGGGTGGCAAGATTTAAGAGCAATCATAAAATATCTAAACATTCAGCATAAAAATTCTGAGTGTGGCCCAGATAAAAATGTTTGGGAACCACTGATCCTTTTAAACTGGGGTGGGGGGTGTGATGTCTAGTTTTTGGGTTGTTGTTCCTTACTACTGTATTTTTGTGTTTTTAAATTGAAAACTACCCCATGAACCTCAGATGAAGGACGATATAGATATGTAATATATAATAATAACAACCAGTAAGGGCAACTTGAATTAAATACAGTACAGTGGAACCTCGGTTTATGAACACCTCGGTTTATGAATTTTCGGTTTATGAACGCCGCGGACCCATCTGGAACGGATTAATTCATTTTCCATTACTTTCAATGGGAAAGTTCGCTTCAGTTTATGAACGCTTCAGTTTATGAACAGACTTCCGGAACCAATTACACCCATGCTTCAGTTTATGAACATTTCAGTTTAAGTACTCCGCGGACCCGTCTGGAACGGATTAATCCACTTTCCATTACTTTCAATGGGAAAGTTTGCTTCAGTTTATGAACGCTTCAGTTTAAGTACTCCGCGGACCCGTCTGGAACGGATTAATCCACTTTCCATTACTTTCAATGGGAAAGTTTGCTTCAGTTTATGAACGCTTCAGTTTAAGTACTCCGTGGACCATCTGGAACAGATTAATCCATTTCCATTACTTTCAATGGGAAAGTTCGCTTCAGTTTATGAACAGACTTCCAGAACCAATTGTGTTCATAAACCGAGGTACCACTGTACAGTATTCGGGTGGGTGGGAGGTAAGCCCCGCCCACCCAATCGATCACATGATGCGGTGCACAATTATTATTTGAATGGCAACGCCCATCAACTTTGGAGGGTCCCGCCCCCTCAAATATTTTTTATTGGGGGCGGACTGAAGGGATCTCGGCCCCTAGGAGTTGACCCCTATGATAACAAAAACAACTTTGCTTTCATAGCCTGAAGAATTTCATCATTCTCACGAGACATCTGTTTCTGAGAATTTAAGTCAGCCAAAAAACAACTCCCCCCTTGTAGTTGTGGGCCGCCAGCAAGCTGTTGTCCGCGTCGCCTGGCGCGCAATACCGGTTTCCCCCGGCGGCCGGGCGCGCAGCTTCGTGGGCCGCCCCCCCCCCCCACCGCCGCCCCCACCGGCCTCGGCGGGACGAGAAGCCCCTTTCCGGAGGAGGAGCCCCGCCCCTGGAGCCCGCGGGCCCGCCCGGGGAAGAGGAGGAGGAGGAAGGGGCGCGGCACCCGCTTGCCCGCCGGCCGAGAGGGAGGCGCCGGCAGCTCGCCGGGCAGCTTCTGGGCACGGCGGCGCCCGGGTGCCCCGAGACGCCGGGATGGAGGCTCCGCCGCGCACCCCCGGCAGCTGAGCGGGCGCTGCGCATCGCTCACCTGCTGCTCCCGCCGCGCGCCCAGGTGAGCTGGTTCGCGAGCCGCGCGCTGCCCAGGCAGCCGGAGTCGGGGGGGGCTGTCCAGAATGCCCTCCAAGCATGTGCAGAGTGCCGTTTGTCCTCCCGCTCCCGCCTCGCCTCTGAAGTCAAGCGCAGCCCAACGCTCGGCCGCAGTCGAGGCGAGGGCTCCCCCCACCCACCTTTTTAAAAAGTCCCCCAGGTCCGTTTGCATCCCGGCCTGAGGCCAGGTGAGGCGAGGGCTCCGGCGGCAGGCAGGACCCCCCCCCTCCCCGCCTGATGATGCCCGTCTCTCTTCCCTGGCGGCCACTTGGCGCTTCTTCCCGCAGGTGCCCAGATTCCGCCCGGACGCGGAGGACTTTGCGCAGAGCCCCGCAAGGGTGCATGGCGAGGTCTGCAACGCCGGTGCGAGGAATCCTCAGCGAAGGGCGCTTGCTGCGTTTTCTTCGGTCCTCTCTGCCCGAGTCCGGGCTTTTGTTCGCGCAACTGCCGTGTTCTTGTTTGCGTTGTCTCTCTCTTTCAACTGCGTTGCGCGATGCTTGAAGATGGGTTTTTGCCTCGGTTTTTCCTTAGCGGCGAATCTGGCGCTCATCATCCTCCACAGTCAAGCAGGAAGGCGAGATGGGCTGCTCTTTCTTGCTCAGAGATAGACTCCACTGGCAGGGGGACCCTGGAAACCCTTTCTTACCCAGGTGGCCCGTCCTCATCTACCCCCTGATATTAAATACAGGAGATCCCACTCGAGATTACTTAAAGAGGATCACATTAACTTGTTGGCCGGTCTGTTGGTGCTCACCCTGGGGGGGGGGGGTTGAGAGAATAGACTCTCCATAACTTTCAACACAGCCCCATTGAATTGTCACCTGCTCTGTTTATTTTGAATATGGAATATTGTTGTTTCTTTAATAATTGCCAAGAGTGCAATTTGTGTCTTTGTGCGTGCGTGCTTTGATGTGGGAGATGAAGGGAGGTTCCCTTGCTCAGTTTTCTTACTGGATTATCTAATTGCCCATCAAATGCTACACAAGTTTGATGTGAATCTTGAGGAGGCCTGGGGTGCCTAGATTCTTATTTGCACGCAAGAATCAAGTGCTGGTTGAAAAAGGAACAGGTATGTTTCCCACTTCAAAACTCCCAGCCAAAGGTGCTGGATGAGCTGTGTTGGCAGCCTAACTTGTCTCTGGGCGCAGAAACCCCCGGATGGCCTCTGTTACTGCTTGCACAGAGGAAGTCCGGGCTCCAACCTTCAAAGGTTTATAATGTCATTGGTTAGGTGTGGCAAGTCTTCAAAAGGAGCGCTTTGGAGGGAACTGGAGAAAAGCACTGTGGTTATAAAAGCATCACATTTGTACAAATTGGAGAATTAACAGTGGTAGAATTCACACAAAAGCCCTTACACTTTACAGCAGGCATCCCCAGACTTCGGCCCTCCAGATGTTTTGGACTACAATTCCCATCATCCCTGACCACTGGTCCTGTTAGCTAGGGATCATGGGAGTTGTAGGCCAAAACATCTGGAGGGCCGCAGTTTGGGGATGCCTGCTTTACAGTATTAAGTTAAACAGGATTAGTGTCACCTTCCTACTAGTAAGGGTAAAAGGATGGAATGTTAACTTCTTCACTTCTCCATAAACAGTATAAAAGCCACATATTTGGCTGAAAAACCATGCAAAGGAATCTCCTCCTCTTCCTCATGCACTTTTGTTTTTAAGTTATTTTTGGTACTTAGAATAGTAGTTTTGTTTGTCTTGAGTCAATTTTGCAAGTGGGTAGGAATGTTTATAATGACCTTTGTTGATAGACTTTTTTCTACGCTGTTACAGCCTTTAAGCAAAGATTTCCTTTGTTTATTTGCGGATTTAAAGTCCCCCCCCCCAGTAAATATAAATACACTGGATAACTTTTTTACTGTTGTTGTTTTCTGAATGCATAAAGCTTTTATATATTCTTTGTTGTGGATTGGTCATCTTATGGAGCTCCTTTTTCTCACACGCTTTCTAACTCAAGTCTTCTGCTAAGCCCTAACCACAATTTCAGGCATAATGCAAAAATTAGGAATGAGCTAACTAATCAATTATTTCTCCAGCTACAGTCACTGGCAAGTTCATTTAGCCTCATTTCTCCATTAACATGATTTTTTAAATAAAAAAACTGCATTAAAATGTGAATCTAAATATGTATTTCTGGAAATACCCACCACTAGATATATTTTCTGTCACAATACTAATCTTCAAATACATGTTGATATATTTTTGAGCAGAGAACTGTGTCACCATAATTGGAGAACTGCAAGCTGCATTCTGATCCACACATTATTCCAGGAGGTGTAAGTCAGGTCAGCTGATACTGGAATTAAAGTACTATTGTATTGGTTACTAGTTGGCCCGGCCACGCGTTGCTGTGGGTCATCCCTGTGATCCCCCCCCACCCTGTCCCGATCCATGACGTATCTCGTCCCTCCTCCCTCCAACCCCCTGGCTCATCCCTGTGTTTCGGTAGGATACCCTTCCCTCTGTTTCCTCCGGGGAGTGTTGTCCCTTCCCCCCTGTATCTCCATACATTGGCCACTGCGCACGCATCGTGAACATTTTTATATATTTAGATTATTTTTTAAAAAAAATAAGAACATGAGAAGCAGAAGTTGTTTTTGTTTAATTTTATTTTTGGGGTTCTCATTTATTTTGGTGGGTATTGTATGATTTGGGTGTCATTGTGTGTTTTGTGTTTTTTTTGTTTGTTTTTTTTTTCTAATTTTGGAGTAGGTGACCCAGAGAACTACTTCAATAATCCCGACCAGGGAGGGGGGGGGAATCAAATAGCGAAGACCCACAGCCCCGTAGCAACAGAAGGCAAGTTCCGAAGCGCCCAAGCTGTTCGGTTCCATAAAAAACCCAGGAAGTGGCAAGGGGAAGGTAGGAGATTGTAAATCAAGGGGGAGGGATTGGCCACTGCAAATATCCGAGGACTTAAACTGGGGAGAGAAAGTACATTGTTGTTGTTTTTTTAAAAAAGACGCAGAGGCTTGCAATCAGTCATAGTATAAAGCCTAGGTTAAAAGGGGCATGACTGCCCTTACTTAGAATGGCCACCGGAGCCTCCCATGTGACACAATGCCCGATAAATTTTAAAGTAAAAACCCCTTGCTGTGCCCCCAAGTGCATTGCTGTGGGTTATCCCTGCCTGGGCCTAGTGGGGGCCTGGCAGCCTGGCAGGGGTCTAGGGGTCTGGTAATGGCCGCCTTGGTGGTTTCAGTTGCTTGGTTGATGATGTCATTATTTGGTGCCGCCCTTCAGAGCTTTTGCTGGTGACAGTGTGCAATCTGCCTTTCTATTGGATGCTGCTGGAGTGATGTCTGGTGATGTCTGATTTGTGCGCCACTTTTTTGCGTTTCATCACTAAGGTATGAAAGCTGTGCTTTTTTGGATTTTTTTTTTTATGCCAGATCCCTCACTGATGGGCAAGGTACGCTTTGTCCTAATTTGATGCAATTTGGTTCAGCGGTTACGGAGAAAGGCTGTGACCTCTGTGCGCACAATGCCTACATTTATATATATATATATATATATATATATATATATATATATATATAGATATAGATATAGATATAGATATAGATATAGATATATAGATATATAGATATATATATAGATATAGATTTCCCTGAGGAATTGTGCATCGCTCAGTTCTCCACTGGAGCTTGCGGAAGGTCATAGAATTGAACTTAGGCTGTGCCAGGTTCTAACAGTGTGCGCTCATATACAGCATTTCTGTGAATTCAAGCTTGATTGGCTTTCTGTGTGCCATGCAATCACAGTTATCATTGGAGTGGATTCTGCTGCAGGCAGCTTTGCATGAGTATGCATGCATTCAAGACTATATTTTGAAAAAAACAATGAATGAATTCCTATGCCCCACAAATAACCCAGAGATGCATTTTAAATAAAAGCACACATTCTACTCATGTAGAAACAGGCTGATTCCCGGACCATCCGCAGGCCAGATTGAGAAGACGATTGGGCTGCATCCGGCCCCCGGGCCTTAGGTTGCCTACCCCTGGTTCAAGTGCATCAAACAAATGAATCGTGCCAAGTTGGAAGGGGTGCTGCCAAAGCCTTATGAGGAACAGTTGAGGGAGTCAAGTATGTTTAGCCTGCAGAATAAGAGACTCAGAGGAGATATGAGAGCCATCTTCAGATATCTCAGGGGCTGTCACATGGAGCAAACTTGTTTTTTCCTTCTCTGAAGGGTAGGACCTGAACCAGTGGCTTCAAATTACAAGAAAAGGGATTCTGACTAAACATTAGGAAGAACTTTCTGACAGTAAGAGCTGTTCGGCAGTGGAGCAGACTCCCTCAGGAGGTTGTGGACTCTCCTTCCTTGGAGGTTTTTAAGCAGAGGTTGGATGGCCACCTGTCATGGATGCTTTAGTTGAGATTCTTGCATTGTAGGGGGTTGGACTAGATGACCCTCAGCGCCCATTCCAACTCGACAATTGTGATTTTATGTTGTGAACCACCATGAGACCTAGGGGTATAGGGGTATACCACCATAATCCTAAACTTTAGTGTGCTTTATTGCTCTCCATCTACTTGCATATTAAAGTTATACCAGCAAGAATTAGTCTTCATGTAGAAAACTATGATTTAAATCAAGCCTTACTGACTAGTGATTTAAATCAAATCCACCCTGGTTTAAACCGACTTAAACAAGTTTTAAAAGCTCTTGCAGCTGTGAAGATGAGCTTGAAAGTGTGTGGGCAATGCCTGGTGGCATTTCAGAAGCTGTGTGGAAGGACCCGGGGGGGGGGGGGGGTGATTAGAAAAAAACCACTGGGTGCTTCCCAGCACTATCCGGAGTATTCTGACTATAGCAATACCCATTTCATCCTCACGTTCTTTAATACGTGCACCAGCTATTTGTGTCTCCCCCAATCTCTTTAATTTGCATCGTCTAAGTTACTCAGAAGGGACACAGGTGGCGCTGTGGGTTAAACCGCTGAGCCTAGGGCTTGCTGATCAGAAGGTCGGCAGTTTGAATCCCTGTGACAGGGTGAGCTCCCGTTGCTCGGTCCCAGCTCCTGCCAACCTACCGTGTTTCCCCCTTTTTAAGACGTAGTCATAATATAAGCCATGGCAGGATTTGAAAGCTTTTGTAAAATTTAAGCCATACCCTGAAAATAAGCCATGCCGCCGCCTGCCAGCGCTGGGCATGGGAGAGAGCAGGAGACTGATCAGCCACTGCGGCATCGCGCTGCCAGAGACTCGCAGCCACTGAGGAGCTCGCGGCACTGGGGCTTGAGGGCGGCTCTCGCCTTGCCGCCCTTTCTCCCGCTCCCGGGGGAGACGCGGCTTCCATCCCCCGTTGCCAAGGAAATGGCCCAGGGGAGAGACGCCAGAGCGGAGGTGCCGCCCGGCTGTTGCCACCGCCGAAAACGGCAATGCTTAGGGCCGCCTCCTCCTCGCGCGAGATGAAGTAAGGCCCCTCGAGCGGTCCAGGGCTCGCTTCCGAATGCGCAGGGATAGGGCTGCGCCATTAAACTGCTTGCAAACTCCTTGGAAAAAAGAAACGTGTCCTGCAGAGCCCAGATCAAGGAGGTGGCCTGCGGGGTTGTCGCCGCTCAGCACCGCGCAGAGCGCCGGATTAAGGAGCCGGTCTGCAGAGTCGGCGCCCAGCAGCGCGGCGCTGGATTGGGGAGGCGGTGCTTCGTGCGGAGCTGCTGGGCACCGACCCTGCAGACCGGCTCCTCGATCCGGTGCTCTGGGCGGTGCTTCTGGGCGCCGACCCGGCAGGCCACCGGATCGAGGAGCCGGTCTGCAGGGTCGGCGCCCAGCAGCTCCGCACGAAGCACCGCCTCCCCAATCCAGTGCCGCGCTGCTGGGCACCGACTCTGCAGACCAGCTCCTTAATCCGGCGCTCTGCGCGGTGCTGAGCGGCGACAACCCCGCAGGCCACCTCCTTGATCTGGGCTCTGCAGGACACGTTTCTTTTTTCCAAGGAGTTTGCAAGCAGTTTAATGGCGCAGCCCTATCCCTGCGCATTCGGAAGCGAGCCCTGGACCGCTCGAGGGGCCTTACTTCATCTCGCGCGAGGAGGAGGCGGCCCTAAGCATTGCCGTTTTCGGCGGTGGCAACAGCCGGGCGGCCCCTCCGCTCTGGCGTCTCTCCCCTGGGCCATTTCCTTGGCAACGGGGGATGGAAGCCGTGTCTCCCCCTGGAGCGGGAGAAAGGGCGGCAAGGCGAGAGCCGCCCTCAAGCCCCAGTGCCGCGAGCTCCTCAGTGGCTGCGAGTCTCTGGCAGCGCGATGCCGCAGTGGCTGATCAGTCTCCTGCTCTCTCCGATGCCCAGTGCCAGCGCAGCTGGGCGCCAACCCGGCAGGCCGCCTCCAGCAGCAGCAACGTGGCAGAAGGAGAAGGAGGCTTGCTGCACGTCCTGAGCCCTGAGTCCGTGGGACCCAGCAGCAGCAACGTGTACAGTATTTTTTTTTTTTAAAAAAAGACACCCCCCGAAAATAAGCCATAGGCTTGTTTTCTTGGGTAAAATAAATATAAGACGGTGTCTTAAAATGTGGGAAACACGGTAGCAGTTCGAAAGCACATCAAAATGCAAGTAGATAAAAAGGAACCGCTACAGCGGGAAGGTAAACGGCGTTTCCATGTGCTGCTCTGGTTTGCCAGAAGCGGCTTTGTCATGCTGGCCACGTGACCTGGAAGCTATACGCCGGCTCCCTCGGCCAATAATGCGATATGAGCGCACAACCCCAGAGTCGGTCACAACTGGACCTAATGATCAGGGGTCCCTTTACTTTTACCTTTAAGTTACTCAGACAAGTTGCACACAAATGCTGTTATTTGGGAATAGCCAAAATAATTCAGCCCTCCGAAGGATAGAGGGTAAGCTGAGGCTGAAATAGATGCCCTGCGAAATGAATATAGCTCTTCAGCAAACGGCTGCGCCCACACAGAAATGAGAGAATAGAAGCTTTGTGGAAGTGAAACAGTGAGTGCTGCTGACCTTGGGCTTTTCAGTCTGTAATGTGAATTGCTTGCTGCTTTGTTCATCATCGCCACATGACTGTTGAAAACTGGCAAGTTGTTCTTGTTTGCTAATGTCCTGGAATTTTCCCAAATGAAGGATTCAATGATCGCTGTTGATTTTTTAAGCCTGTTTTCCAACTCTTAAGTGTTTTCTTGATGTTCAGATATTTTCTGAGAAATCTTGACTCTTAGTTTAACTCTTCTAACACCATTGTTTTCATCAAGGCACCACAGATGCACTGTACTTGTTTTGTTCTACATATCCAAGCAGCGTGAGATGGTTATCTGTGGTCATGGGAAACTTGTAGAACAGATTTTCTTAGTGTACTGTAATTGTGATAAAGAAAAAGTGTCCTTTGCACCTGCTAATAATGAACTGGGAGAGGGGGGACTTACGTGGTTCCTAATAACACATTTAGCATCAGTTTGGACCTTAGTACTGAATGGAAACTGTGTGGAAGACGCTGGCATTACAAAGCAAGAAAACAAGTGGATAGAACAAAAAACCAAAGAAAAGCCCTCACGGGGTTAGCCGTCATCATCCAGACCTTTTGATTTTGTGTTGGGAGGGGTGGTGGGGGTGAAGTTGAGTATGGCTGCTCTTTCTATTTCAGGGGAAGATGCGTTCTATTTCAGGGAAACAGTGAGTTCTGAATTAATTTCATCTTCAAAAATAGTTGTTTTGAAAAGGAGCTCTGGTTGAGGTGGATGTGAAAATTAGGTGCTGGAACTTAGTTGTCAACCGTGGAGGAGTGGGAATTTGATAACATCTGTGAAGTGGGTAGAGAAAATCATTTGATTTTCACAGGAGGGAAGAGTTAGCAAATTATTACATAGTCAGAGGGCCTTTTTCTCTCCTCCTCCTCCTTTTAAAAAAACATAATTTGCTGCTTGAAGCAGCTAGGAACCGTGAGTGCTGCTACACACTTTCAAAACAGAACAAGAAATCGCCATGTGCATTGTATTGAGGGGTGGGTGGGTGGGTGGGGAGATGGCTGCCTTGGCTATTGTAATTGTAAGCTAACTATCAACTCTCTTGGAAGTCCATCTCCCTCGCTGGCTCATCCATCTCATGCTCATGCTCTTCCCGGAGGGTTTCTGCACAGGCAATAACATTTGGAATTTAGCTGGACTGAGACTTATGACCTGGCCTTCGTGAAATGCCAGCATGAAGCAGCTGGAGGTGTAATACAATAGCAAGGAACAAGAGGCTGGCCAGCTAAGAATGCCAGACAATGCTGAGAGGATCTTGCCTTCAAAACTGAGGAGCACAATGATCTTTAATAGTTGCTTCTCTCTCCACTGGGGTGTATGGGGAGGGGTTAGGGAAGGGGTCGTACCTCTGGTGGGGGGACATGTCCTGCTCCTTCTGGGGTGGCTTGCCCTCCTTTGGTCCCCACCCTGTGCTCAGCTCTCACCTCAGGCTCCCAGAAGCTGTCAGCATGCGGCAGCAGCCACACCTCCAAAAATGGCTTTGACTGGCCTGCTAAACCAGGTGAGGGAGCTGATGGGTCTCAAACCCTCCGGGGGCTTCGGCTGATTGAGTGGACAAGGCCAGGAGTGGGTCCAATGGTCAAGAAGGCGGTTTCTGCACATGCTGTGGAGGGAAATGGGGGCAGATGGGCCTCCTCGATGAGCTACCTTCCCAGGTTGCTGAGCCCCCACCTGCCCCTTTTCTTTTACAGCATGTGCAGAAGCCTCCTTTCTGATAGGTATCACGGTAAGAATGCATCCGTTTTAAGTCCGTTAGTTCCTTAGTTTCCAAGATCCGTGAATGGGAGCGGGAGTCAACGAGTGCATCCCATCAATGCCATCAGTGGAAGTCTTGTGGAAGGGCTTCTGAGGGAGGGCTTTCTGCCCCCCAAAATTGCCTCAGGGAAGTTGAGGGAACTGCCAGAACTGTATATGGAGGATCATTCCCTCTGAGAAGCTGAAACGCTCGCCCAGATGGGACCATGGCCTTAGCGTAACGTTGAATTCCTCCTAGGATGTGTGGTTGTTTTCTTAAAACAAGTTTAATGGCAGCTTTGCACAGGGAGGGAAGGAGACCACACACACAAGACTTGCTCCTGCCTTCTCTCCATACTTATTAGATGTTGTGCAACACACAGTGACATGCACAGAGACTACGAAATATCTGCCTCTGCTTATTTTCAGTTTCTGCTCTTGCTAATGGCTTCTCTTTCCGCTTCAGGGATCCACAGGACCTCGCCACCCTTTGGCACCATGACAGCCATCCTGGAACGGATCAGCACCTTGTCTGTCAGTGGACAGCAACTCCGCCGGCTCCCCAAGCTCTTAGAAGAAGGCTTCCCCAAGATGCCTGGCACCGTCAAAGAATCTGACGTCCCACAGCTCTTCCGGGAGCCGTACATCCAAGCTGGGTATCGCCCCACGGGGCAGCAATGGCGCTACTACTTTTTCAGCCTCTTCCAGAAGCACAACGAGGTGGTGAATGTCTGGACCCACCTGCTGGCAGCGTTGGCGGTGCTGCTGAGGTTTCATATTTTTGCGGAAGCAGAGGAGTTGACTTTGGACGTCCAGTCTCTGCCCCTCTTCCTCTTCGTCCTCTCCTCTGTCACGTATCTCACCTGCAGCCTCTTGGCTCACCTCTTGCAGTCCAAGTCTGAGATGTTTCACTACACCTTCTACTTTGTGGACTACGTTGGGGTCAGCGTGTACCAGTACGGAAGCGCCCTGGCCCATTTCTATTATAGCTCTGATCAGGCCTGGTACGACAAGTTCTGGCTCTTCTTCTTGCCGGCGGCCGCCTTCTGCGGGTGGCTCTCCTGCGCCGGCTGCTGCTACGCCAAGTACCGCTACCGGCGCCCTTACCCCGTCATGAGGAAAGTGTGCCAGGTGATCCCAGCAGGGCTGGCCTTCATCTTGGACATCAGCCCCGTGGCACACCGTGTGGTCATGTGCCACCTTGAAGGTTGCGAGGAGACGGCTGCCTGGTACCATACCTTCCAGATACTTTTCTTCCTCGTCAGTGCTTATTTCTTCTCCTGCCCAGTTCCCGAGAAATACTTCCCGGGTTCCTGTGACATCGTTGGCCATGCCCACCAGATCTTCCACGCCTTCCTGGCCATCTGCACACTCTCCCAGCAGGAAGCCATCTTCCTGGATTACAAGAACAGGCAAGACATCTTCCGCAGGCGGCACAGCTCCCTCTCCGTCATTCTGTCCTGCGGCTCCTTCTTTGGCTTAGTGGCTTGCAGCGCTGTCACTGCACACCTCCTGCAGCGCAGGATCAGGGTGGAGCTGGCCATAAAGGAATCCTGATCGTCATGGGGACAGGGCTCAGGCCCAGCCTGCTTGAAGGAACCAAGCAAAGATGAGCTGCATATAAATACTGTATATAAGTAAATTAACAAAGGGAGTTGCCGCTATAAATTATAAACCAGGAATTGCTTGCAGTCTGGAGCTACCATAAAAAAGCCGCCTTATGTCCTAAACATTTTTTAAAAAAACTGCAGTGTAACAATTGCTGGCTAAAGAAGCTTTTTAGGCAGATGTTTCTGAGTTGTCCTACTCTGAGTTACCTGCTGAAATTTGTATGTATGTCAAAAGAGAAGTGGGAACGGATAAATAATCTAAAAGAGAAGTACCACGGAATTGCTCATTTACAAAGGCACAATTCTAACTGAAATACTAAATCTGTGTCTGTCACAATGGATGTCAGGGTTCACGTACCTGAAAACCAAAAGTAGGTGTTTGTGTGGGGGGGGAGGGCATCCCTGCATGTAGCAAAGTAGCATGTCAGGGAAAAGACCAGACCAGACCTCATCCATCTGCCATGCTACTGCAGGAGTTTTGTTTTTGTTATGGGAGGCATTTAATAGTTTGAATTGCTACCTGCAACTGGAGACAGCGCATCATAAATACAGGTTTATGAACTCAGGAGAACTGGGTTGTAGATCCAGGTATATGGTGAAGATTGACAGGGTTCAGGGACATAACCCAATTTGGTCTGTTCCATTTTAGTTACCTGTGGTCTTGAGGCTTGAACTTCCTCCTGAGTTGTAAATTTCAGGAATAAATATTTTACATGCCAGTAATAGTACAGATAGTACAAACAGGAGTAATGTTTGGTCTCAGTGATCTGTTTACCACTCTGATTTAGGTATTTGTGAATTCACAGCTCTTTTGTGGGAGAGAGTGAGCCACCTTTTCTTCTAGTAAGATGCCCTGTGCTAGTACGTCCAAATTCTGTTTTTCTTCTGTGGGTTCCTGCTTGTTTAATCATAGCAAACAATTTCCCCATAGCAACAAAAGAGAAACCTTCCCCTAGGTGTGTATCCTCCCCCCTCGCCCCCCCCCCCCCGTATCCTGAGTTGGTGAAGGGGAAGCAAGGTACATGCACTTTTATCTTGCTCATATAATCTGTTGTCTCTCACATTTTTTCTTCCCTTGTTGAGATGTTTCAGATAGTGCAGGCAGCTTCCCTCTGCAGCTCGCTTGAAGGATCTTGGGATGTGGAAAATAGGAGAGGGGAGCATTTCAGCAGAACAGATACCAGAGAAAGGGAGGGGTGGGAGTCCATTTTGATGGGGGTTCAGCTGGCTGTGAAGACTGGTTTTGACAGGGGCTCTATGACCATAAAATTGCCGCCTTCTCCATCACCCTCCTGGATCCTTTTATGCTCTGATTGTGAAGGTCTGTAGCTGCCGTCTCTCTAGAAAATGACCTCCTTGTATCTCCCAAAGGGTGTTATTTTTGTGTAGCCTAGTTCCTCCTTAGCCCATTTCTGTGGCCTCCACTGCACACTCCTGCTCAAATCATCTGTCTGGGTAATGTGAGACTTTTCTGCTCCCTTCTTTACCTTTACACATAGCCAGAGAGGGGCTGGCGATGTCTTCACCGGATATACGCTGCCTGTTTGGCTTCCCCACACCTGCAGCTTCTCCCCACAACTCCAAAGCAGCCGCCTTTGTTTGTGCAGTGGCTGTCTCAAATGAACACACCTCCGCTTAACCACAAAATTAATGTGACTTGCGTTTTGAAATCAGATGGAAATTGGTTTGTGGAAAACTACAAGATAGATATGGATTGTAGCTAATGTCATGTACACACAGCTTCAAACACCAGCCATGGGAACAAACTGGAACCAGAGTAAATGCCATGTGTACACAGGCAGCCTAAGATATAGGAGCTTCGAACCCCCCCCCCCCCACCTCCCCATTCATTTTCAGCTGTTCCTGCTATCCTTCTACTTTGCATGGGATGAGCTCGGGGACCTGTGTGTCTTTTGAGAATGAGATACAGTCCTACCTTGGAAGTCGAACGGAATCTGTTCCGGAAGTCCGCCCGACTTCCAAAACGTTCAAAAACCAAAGCGTGGCTTCTGATTGGCTGCAGGAAGCTCCTGCAGCCTATCGGAAGCCACAGAAGCCTCGTCGGACGTTGGGGTTCCAAAAGAATGGTCGCAAACCGGAAAAAATCACTTCCGGGTTTGCGGCATTTGGGAGCCAAAACGTCCGAGTTTCCAAGGTGTTCGGGATCCAAGGTACGAATGTAATGGTATTGTACCCCAGTCTTGCCCACCTTGAAAGGACACACAGATTTACCCTAGTCATTGAAGGAAGGCTAGTTATGCTGGATTTACAGATGCACCAGAATGAAGTCCTGAAATGATAAGAGTAGACCGCATCACTTTACGCATTACGCATATATATATATGTTTTATACACACACATGTACTACCTAGAATGATTTAGCCACCTTGCAGTGCTAGTTTAATATTTTGCACTGGTGTTTATTTTTAAATGTAATTTCTGTCTGCAGAGTAGTGCGTGCCGTACATTCTTCTACCTAATTCTTCTGCGTAAACCTACGCATAAGACACTTCTTGGACCAGATTAAGAATGCACTGCAGGTGTCAACATCTTAGATCAGGCATCCCCAAACTGCGGCCCTCCAGATGTTTTGGCCTACAACTCCCATGATCCCTAGCTAAGAGGACCAGTGGTCAGGGAAGATGGGAATTGTAGTCCAAAACATCTGGAGGGCCAAAGTTTGGGGATGCCTGTCTTAGATGAAGCAAGGCTGGCGTGACTGATGGGTTTTGGTTTCACTGATAGTTTAGGGACCATGGTCTTCCACCTTCTCCTTAGTTCCTCCCCTCCCCTCCCCTCCCCTCCCTGGCTCCAGCTCCTTTGGAAGATGGCTTTACCCATAATGGCCTGGCTTCTCCTTTTGGAAAACAGCAGCTAATTATATTCCAGCTTCTCTTGGACAAACAGGAACATGCAGAAATCCAGCACTAATCTCCTTCATGAAAATTTAAAACGACGATAGAGAAAGAAACACTCAGGGATTGGTAATGAGATATGGAGCCATTCTTTCGTTAGAGCAATTTGAAAGCATGCTGAGCTTGACAGTGAACAAATATAACGGGAACACAGCAAGATGAGACTGTGTTCAAAGCTTGGTTTCCATGGGACCAGGTTTCTTTGTTGGTAGGGAATCAGCATGAAATATTAATTTCTCCTTTGGCTTGAAGGGTAGATTTTTGCATAAAATTGACTCCTGTACTGCTTGCTCTGCAGCAGTCAGTGAGGCGTATCCTTCAAACTCGGGTCACTGAATGTAGCTCCACTTTCTACCTTTGAAGCAGACGGTCTTGCTTTGTGTGTGACTCAGAATCACACCTGTAAAGTCAGACCCCCAGTTTCCAGCAAAATGTAATTTTCAACTGAGACAACTGATAGGCTCCGCTCATAGGCACCATGTTATCTTCTAGCATGTCGCTGTATTTAAACGGTGTTTGGGGGCATGTAATGCAAAACTCAGTAATAACAGAAAATAAGCTACTCAAGCTACTTTTGAGCCTGAACAGTGTATATCTGAAAGCCATTCTGTCTGTTGTGCCAGAATATGGCAGAACTGGGATAGATTCTGGATGGTAACAATTCAGATTGTACCAGGGCCCATAGGTGTGTCGTTTTCAAATGCTCCCCCTTTGTAAAATCTAAACATCTCCCTTTGTGCTGCAAACTAATACAGAATAAAGGAATGGGGTGTACTAAACCTTTGTCTCTGATGTGATGGTTTACTACATGTGATCTTTTTACACCATTGAGCTTTCAAAAGGAGGATGACTTCACCCCACTTTTGCAGGCCAAAGTAGCACAGTTCTGTTAACCACTTTATTCTCTGTGTAGATCATCTTCATGAATTTGATGAAAGTGAGTTTAGCTTAAGTAGATTTTTTTAAAAGGCACGTAGTCTAACGCTTCTGGTTCAAGTGCACCTCTTGCTTGTTCGTCACCAAAAGTTGTTAATACAGTATAAGATATTCAAATATGTGCTAAAATTATTTGAAGAATCTTTATCAGCTTGAAGTTTAATGCAGCCAATTTCACTTTTAAATTACCACAAATTGAAAACTAACCACCCGTAAAAAGGAACGCATGAAATGTCATGTTGGACATCTTTAAAAAATAAGAAGAGAATTGATATGTTCATCATTCTGAACTGGTGGACTGTATGAAAATTCTTCGTGATTTTAGACCACCACCTAGTGGTATAATAAACCAAGATTTTCTGATAGCTTTAAAACTTTGGACTTGAGATGTGTTTAACTTACGCTTGAGGCTTGTCCACGCTTTTGCTTGTTCCATGCCTAAACAGCATGGGTCCAAGCAGTTTCCCTTCTGGCCCGCTGCTTTCCTTTCTTTAGCTCTAAATCAGAACCAGTGACCATCTTCAGAAAACCCGATTGTTGTTTGCTCCAATTGCGTGTAAAGAGCAGTTTTCCTCAGAGGCAAGCAGCAGGACAAAAGGAACTCTGAATAAGCCCTTGCAGAGGTACTTTATTTTAATTCAGTAGGAGGTCCCTTTATATATATATATATATAAATTGACCAAAGTTACTTTTCTACTATTATAAGTACAGTATAAAATACTAGTGCTGTCCATGTCCCGCTCTCTGGGACTTCACAAGACACATTCATAGCTCCTCAAGTTGTCAGTGGTTGAATGTATATTAATTAGAGGAGCACATGCTAGGTGCTTCAGGTGTGTTTTGTGTACTTATGCCTTTCAAGGGATGGTTTTTAATGATAATTTTAAGAAATAAATTAAAAAATGGGGGTGGTGGTTGTATTTTATTTTTTAAACCAAGGGTTGTTAGTTTTGATACTGCACAAATTACTTATCTCCTGAAGTCTGTATTGTTTATACTGCATTAACAAATGTTGAATGGAATCAAAAATAAAAGTTGAGAAATTTAAAATAAATATTCAGCCAGCTGTATATTTTGTCACTGAATCTGAAAGAAAAGAGAAGTCTTTTAGTGGAACCTAGGGGAGAAATTGTTCCATGAGGAGGTGGTGGTTGGTGGGGAAGCAGCAATGAACTTGGCAGAATGGTGAGAATTGTCCTGGAAGCAATTTCACTTTCCATGGAAGTCTTGCCTCTCTTCCTTGCAAATTAGGTAGGGGTGGGGGCGTTTCACTAACAATGCCATGTCACTTTTAAACTTCATCTACAAAAAAATTCAGAGTATTTTTTTAAAGAAACACACTCAATCCCATATTGTGCTATCCGGTCCTAAGCGGTTTTTTTCCCATAAGAAGCACCTGCCACGATGCTAAAATTACACTGTAAGCATTGGTGCCAACTCCTAGGGGTCGAGGTCTCTTGCGTCTCTCCCCCCCCCCCCCCACATTTCCGACTTTTCTGCTGGGAGGGAGCGAGAAGCAGCCTAAGGAGAGGTTGCGCAAAGCGCGCGCGCGCGCAAGGAGGTGCGCTCCATCTCTCTCGCGCTTGGGCGGCGCGGCGCGTCGACGGTCGCCGAGGAAACGCGCGTGTTGTTCGGCTGCGAACGGGGAAGGGAGCCGCCTGGCCGCCGCTCGGCGCCATGAGCTCCCAGCCGGTGCAAGGGCTGCCCCTCCTGCCGGGCTCGTCGTTCCGGGACCCCACGGTGAGCACAGGCGCCCCGGCGGCCGCTGGACCCCCGCGGGCCCCGGAGCCGCGCTCCTTCCCCGGGACGCCGGGCGGAGAAAGCGGACCAGAATACAGTAGCTCCAAGGAGGGTCTTTGCGGGGAGCGGGTGGGCTTGAATGCCTGGCCCCAGGGCCGGATTTAGGTTTGATGAAGCCCTAAGCTACTGGAGGTAATGGGGTTCTTTGTATGTCCAGCTGTCAATTGTCAACAACCAATTGCGGCTGTTTTTTTGGGTTGAATATATGCTATATGGTAATTTATGGACCTAATAGGTATCTAAAGCCATTTGCACGCAACAGGATATGTATTTTATCAAAGTAATTGTTGAACTGAAATACAATTAAGAAGAAGTATATTAATAGTGAAATACAATTAAGAAGACATATAACAAATCGTGAAATAATTATTAAGCTCTAACTTCAAATGATGTAGGTTTTATTTTATTTGTTTCTTATCTTATATTTTGGAAATGTACATCCAGTTTTTTTTCCTTTAAATTTTTTTTGGGCCCCCCAAGAGAGGGGGGCCCTAAGCTATAGCTTGTGTAGCTTATATGTAAATCCGGCACTGCCTTGGCCCCCTTCTAATTCACGGATCCAACCTTTAAGTACTGTACTTGGGTGGGCTTTGAGAATAGGGTGCCCTGAGCGAGGACAGAAAAAAACCCACCGCCTCCCCCCCCCCATTTCTTATTTTCACAATAATGTCTTGTGGCACAGGTGTTTTTAAAGGTGGCAACATGAAATATATATATGGGACCCAGGTGGCGCTGTGGGTTAAACCACTGAGCCTAGGGCTTGCTGATCAGAAGGTTGGCGGTTCGAATCCCCGTGATGGGGTGAGCTTCCGTTGCTCGGTCCCAGCTCCTACCAACCTAGCAGTTCGAAAGCACGTCAAAAATGCAAGTAGATAAATAGGAACCGCTACAGCGGGAAGGTAAACGGCGTTTCCATGTGCTGCTCTGATTCGCCTGAAGCGGCTTTATCATGCTGGCCACATGACCTGGAAGCTATACGCCGGCTCCCTCGGCCAATAATGCGAGATGAGTGCGCAACCCCAGAGTCGGTCACGACTGGACCTAATGGTCAGGGGTCCCTTTACATATATATATATATATATATATATATATATATATATATGTTGATGTTGCTACTATTCTTTTGTCCCCTCTCATCCTGGCACCCTGTGTCTGTGACTGCAGTGCTCAGGCTGGGTCCTGAAGGGAACAAAGGATGCGGCTCTGTGCCAGAGGGCCAATGGGCCAATGGACCTCCCTCCCTCCACTGTCTGTTCCTTAGGAAGACCAAAGGCCAGAGGGTAGGGGAGTGCAGGGAAGGGAGCCAGAAGCAATACAGCAGGCAGAGAGGCAGGGCAAAGGTGGATTTCCACTGCAGTCCCAGGAGAAACAAGACCCTCTTGGGGTGTTGATGCCGGTAAACCCCTCCATTGCAGGTGTGGGTTTTATATCTGTGCAACAGGAGTGCCAACTTGGCCCTGCAACCGTGGGTGCCCAGGGTCATGGGTGCCATGCAGCGTGCATGGCCCCGTCACAGAAATTCATGGGGGATTTTGTGGGTGCTAGGGCACTCAGGGCACCAGGGAGTTGGCACCTATGATGTGTAAGTAAACCATTTATCATAAAGGCAGTGCAGTCTCCGCTGTCCCTCATTTCGGAAAGGAACGTGGAACCCCTCGGATCTTGCATTGTTCAGAGATTGGGGTGGCGTGCAACACTATATTTTGTTATATCCCACCTTTTGCCCCCTGGTGGAGGCTCATGGCGGCTTACAGATGAAATGAAAAACAGCTAACAAATCATTTAAAAACAATAGATCTAGTTACAGGTAGGTAGCCGTGTTGGTCTGGCGTAGTCGAAACAAAATAAATTCCCCCCCCTTCCAGTAGCACCTTAGAGACCAATTAAGTTTGTCACTGGTATGAGCTTTCGTGTGCATGCACACTTTTTCAGATACACTGAAACAGAAGTCTCCAGGCCCTTATATATAGTGTGAGGGTGGGGAGGGGTATTCTCAGGAGGGTGGTGGGAATGGGTGATTGGCTGATAGGTGTGGGAACTCGTTGATGACTGTTAACGACTGCAATTTGTCTTACAGGAAAAAGCAGTGGGTGAGAAGGCTAAAGATTTTTTCACAGCTGGGAACTGGGGCACTCATGCACCCCCCCCCCAATTTCATGCCAAGCATGTGCTCTGACCCTATCCCATTATGCAGGGTGTTCCCGCCCCCAGCTGCTGTACATTATGCACCTTCGCTCAGCAATGGCAGTGATCTGTCCCGCATCCGCCTCTTGGTTTTCTTTCTTCCCTTAGAAAACTGCCTTTCATCGCTCTCAGACCTTGGGTTACAAGAATGGCTTTGCGTTTAAGCGGCTTCCAACGACAGGGATCGGCGGCCAACGGCTGCATGTCAACCAGTTGTCCCCAGCTGAACTGGATGAACTGGCCAACAAGAGACCCACTTTAACCTACGGCCAAGCCAAGCAAGCCCCACCTTCAGACTTCATCCCAGCCCATGTGGCTTTTGACAAAAAGGTATGGTTCAAAAACATCTCATTTCAGAAATGCCCAGTTCTGGAAAGGTGTCTATTGGGAAGCTCAGGGAACGATCGATTTTAGAAAACATTATTTTCAAATATGTCTTTGGCAAAAAGACAACCAAGGCCTGGCTTGAAAAAGAAATCCCTTGTTTAGAAAGAGAACTATGCTGTTTCAGTGTCCTAAGAGTTCTAGAGACCATGGCTAGAAGGCTGCCACTCTGAATAGAAGCTGGAAGAGAAGCTGGATTAATGATGGCAAGAGAAGTGATGTTTTCAGAACTGTGCTGTGGACTAATCTAGGTGTGCAGGTGTCAGAGTTTTGTGTCAGTACTGAGTCACAGCTGAATCCCAGCCATGGGGAGGACGACAATTTAAAGTTTACTAAGGGCAAGTTCTTTCTGTCCATGTTTCCTTCCCCAAATCGCCTCTTCCCAGCTGTTTTTTCCTCTCAAGAGGGCTCCATGCATTTAAAGCATGTGATGCCCCCCCCCAAAAGTATCCCAGAAACTGTATTTTTTAATGGGTGCTGGGAAGTTCAGCTCTGCGAGGGGCAAACTGCAGTTCCCAGGCTTATTTGGAGAAATCAAGTGCTTTAAATCTATGGCATGTAGTTAGCTTAAGTCAGGAATTAACCTCCACAGAGCAAAAAACAGCTGGGGAGAAAACGTGGTTTCCTTCACACCATGCAGTTGATAAAATTATATGCTTTTTATGAGAAAATCACTACCTGTTTTCTGAGGTACTAATTTTTGATCAATATCCAGGTAGAATGCAAACTGGGATAGTCCATAGCATTAGGTGTTTTCTGAACACAGCACTGGCAGCATTTCCAGAACAAATCGGGCAATAATATGAAAGTACAGGCATTCATTTTCAGCAACAGTTAAGGACTGATTAGCTGTTTATTGCTGGTATCTAGCAGTTAATTGATTTAAATGTTTCTACCATAGCTGCCAAGTTATCCCTTTTTTACAGGGATTTCCCCTTATGCTGAATAGGCTTCCTCGCGAGAAAAGCGAAAACTTGGCAGCTATGGTTTCTACACTTACTATAGACAACCTTTCTCTTTAAACCTTAAGGCAGCTCATATCAATATAAACAATATAATTAATTCAGTATAATAAAAAAATTCCTTCAGTAGCACCTTAAAGACCAACTAAGTTTTTATTTTGGTATGAGCTTTCGTGTGCATGCACACTTCTTCAGACACGAAAGCTCATACCAAAATAAAAACTTAGTTGGTCTTTAAGGTGCTACTGAAGGAATTTTTTTATTTTACTTCGATCCAGACCAACACGGCTACCTACCTGTAATTCAGTATACTCTATAATTGCACGCCAAACAAGCTCATTCTCCATGATCACCTGAGCTGGGGAAAGAAAGTTCCTGTTTTATTTTCTCCAAACTCCTCTTGGTCAAAAGACATTTAACCTCAGGGTCAAATCTTAGGCCCATTCTGACCTATTTTCAGAGGACTAAAGGAAATGGAGACCATTAAGCAGCTTGTTGCTGCTGTTGGTCTCATGTTGGACGAAGCTTTCCTCCTGTTCCCAGAGACACCAAATCCTTTTATACCTCCTGGGTTTAGCATGTCCCCATGTGCTCACCTTCTCGCAGGATCCACTCCCTACAAGATAAGAGCATGCTGAATTTTTCAGCTTTCAAATTCCAAAAACCAGGGTTGCTAAAACAGTTGTACCATGACTTGGGAATTCAAAAGATGTTTTGGTTACATTAATATGTTAGTTTTGTAAAATAATTTAGTTGTGTGCAAAACTGCATAGAAATAAGTGTCAAATACTTGCAGTTATATTATGTATAAGAGCTTGGGTGTTCCACCTCCTTTTGTGTGAGACAAGGGTTAAGATCCTCTCTCTGATAGAGAGCTTTCCATCCCCCCTTTTCCTTTTTGGTTGTTTTCTTTTTATCTAGATTAGTTTGTTTTTTGTTGTATTGTATGCTGAAATGTTTCAATTTTTTTTTAAAAAAGACTGGCAAGTATTTGCAGTTATATTATATATTAATATCAATATTATTATATATTTTGCATTACCTGATATTCTGAGAAGGTAAAATTTAATTTCTTTGGTTTTCCAAAAGCAGTTTATGTGCTTCTCCATCAAACGTAGACTTACCAAGCTAAATATTGTCCAAGCACAAAAATAATAGCACACTTGAATTCCTCACACTCAAAAACGTATTTTTAAGACCCTTCACTAAAGAACTTTGCAAAAATTAAGTTTCACCTCCTAAAACGACATACCCTTCTGCAAGAGTGTCTCCTGCTATTTTACCATGAAAGAAAAATGCCTTGTGTCTCACGGGGCTCTTTCCCCCCCGCAGGTGCTGAAGTTTGACGGTTACTTTCAGGAAGATGTCCCCATATCTACGGAAGAGCACTTCCGCATCCGCCAAGTGGGCATCTATTATTACCTGGAAGACGATAGCATGTCTGTCATGGAGCCCATTGTGGAAAACTCTGGGATTCCCCAGGGCAAGTTCATCAAACGCCAACGTCTGCCCAAGAACGATCGCGGGGACCATTATCATTGGAAAGACCTGAACAGAGGAATCAACATCACTATCTATGGCAAGACCTTCCGGATCGTTGATTGTGACGCCTTCACCGAGGTACTGGCACCTGGGATGCTAATTTCCAGAAGTGACTGGGGGAAAAATAGGAAATGAGTAAATCGCAGTATTGCAATATACGTGTTACAAAACAGATAGGCAGGGGAATGTACAGTACATCTGTTGTCTCCCCTTTCAATTCATAGAGTCTTTTTCACAGTTCATTTACATTTAGCGAGACACTTTTGTCACAGACATCTTGCAGTTGGGGGGGAAAGGAGGGGGGGAGAGAGGTGTGGGGGGGTTGTATTGTTCTTTTGTTCTGTTGCCTAGTGTAGTGTTAGGGCAGGCATGGCCAAACTTGGCCCTCCAGCTGTTTTGGGACTACAATTCCCATCATCCCTGACCACGGGTCCTGTGAGCTAGGGATGATGGGAGATGTAGTCCCAAAACAGCTGGAGGGCCATGTTTGGGCGTGCCTGTGGTACGGGGTTGGGTCAGCATCCCGTGGGTAGGTCCTTGTTTATATATATATTTATTTTTTGCCAATATTGTGATAGATCAGGGGGTTCCTGAGCTTGGTTGGTTGTGTTCTGTTGATTGCAATGTGGTTTGTTTGTATGTGTTTGGGGAGACAGGTGGTTGGGTCAGGTGAGCCACATTGATTTGTATGCTGTTGTTGTGTTGTGTGGTGTTGTGTTGTGTTGTGTGATGAACAGGAATCACACCGGGGTGAAGGCATCCTCCTTTGCTTATCCCTTTTCTAATTTAAGTTTGTTGGTCGACTTTCCCATACATTTTGATACCAGTGGTCTGTCTGTGTTCACCGCTGATAGGTCCTTCCAGTGTCTAGTCATGATGTTTCTGGCTGCTGATATTAAGTGACTCGTGAGTTCCTTGTCTTGGATTAAACTGCTCCTTGGATGGAGATTTTGTAAATCGAAGCCCCTTTGCTGTTCTGCAGTTCCTTGCTCTCTTTAGCCCGGTATTAATGACATGGCTGTCTTTTCCTAGACTTTTCTGGAGAGCCAGGGAATAGTACTGAACCCTCCAGAGAGAATGATTTTTGACCCTTACACAGAGCTGCGTAGGATGCCTCTGCGCACATATGTCACACCCTCAGATTTCGACCAACTCAAGCAGTTTTTGGCCTTTGACAAGAAGGTGAGTCTCTGGTTTGTTCTATTTCAGATTCTTTCTAACACACCTTTCTATATAATGATGATGATGATGATGACGACGATGATTACGGTAATACTACTACTACTACTAGTAGTAGTAATAATACTGTAATAATACACTGTAAATTCAAAGCAGCAAACTAGCCCCCTATGATAAAATCAAGAAAATAGCAATCAATAAAACATGCAAGTACACAAAACAATTAAAACAGGAGAAGATTAAACACTAAAAAGGCAGTCTGAATAATAATTATAATTATAATAAGGTGTCGGTATGAAACAGAGACTCTGCTTCTTTCCTTCTTTCTTTCTTTCTTTCTTTCTTTCTTTCTTTCTTTCTTTTTCTCCCTTCCTCCTTTCCTCCCCCTCCCCCTTCCTTTATTTAGAACTTGGGCTTATTACTGGCATCCTCTTATGATTTACACAGCTGCCTTATACCGAGTCAGACCATCTAAATCCAATTCAGCATGTTTTAAACAGATTTTTATTTGCATGTAGTTTTAATTCTGCCAACCTAGCAGTTCGAAAGCACATCAAAATGCAAGTACAGTGGTGCCTCGCTTAACGAACGCCCTGTAAGATGAAATTTTTGCTTAAAGAAAGGATTTTTCTAGCGGAGGTTGCCTCACTAGACGAATTCGTTTTACGAAAAATTCGTCTAGCGAATCGCAGTTTCCCATAGGAATGCATTGAAATTCAATTAATGCGTTCCTATGGGAAATTTTATTAAAAAAAAAAATTCAATGCATTCCTATGGAATTCGCTAGACAAATTTTTCGTTATAAGAATAGACCCGTGGAACGAATTAAATTCGTCTAGCGAGGCACCACTGTAGATAAATAGGATCCGCTATAGCAGGAAGGTAAACGGCGTTTCCATACGCTGCTCTGGTTTGCCAGAAGCGGCTTTGTCATGCTGGCCACATGACCTGGAAGCTATACGCCGGCTCCCTCGGCCAGTAAAGCGAGATGAGCGCCGCAACCCCAGAGTCGGTCACGACTGGACCTAATGGTCAGGGGTCCCTTTACCTTTACTAGTTTTAATTCTATTAATGTTTAATTGTGTTTTAATTGTTGTTTTTCCTGTGCTTTTAGCAATACTTGGGATTTATCTGTAAGCTGCCTTTGAGCCCTGTCAGGGGAGAAGGTGGGGTGCAAATAAATTCATCTTCATCTTCATCTTCAAAGACTGCCTCCTCTGATTGCATCTTTTTCTTAGGGTCCCTAACCCCCAAGGGCCTTTTCCAGTGGAGGCTGAGATTCCGTGTAGCTGAGCAAAGTCTGTTCTCTCTCACCCTGAGTTCTGGCCCCTCCTGTGACTCACAGGTCCTTCGCTTCTATGCCACCTGGGATGATACCGAGAGCATGTTTGGTGAGAACCGGCGTTTCATCATCCACTACTACTTGGCAGATGACACAGTGGAGGTCCGGGAGGTGCATGAGCGGAATGACGGCCGAGACCCTTTCCCTGTGCTGATAAGGCGTCAGCACCTGCCCAAAAAGTTTGCAGAGAAGAAAGGTAAAGGGCACCTGTGCTTTATCTTTTAGGGTTAATGTGTAAAAGGAATACCTAACTGGGGAAAATTGGCGTGCAGAAGGTATGTGTGCAAGCAAGAGTATTTGGGTGCAGTGTGAATCCCATTAACATTTTGTATACCAGGAATGCATTCAGTGCTATTTTTCTAGAAAAGGAGGTGCTGGAGCTCACCATGAACTTCTCCCTTGTTCTCTTAGAATGGCAATGGCGCCCCCCTGAGAGGTTCTGGAGATGAGCTCTGGTTAGCTCCGGCTGGAAAACAGCCCTGAAGGCATTAATATGGGGAAGTGGGAGCTTGATCTATAGCAGGCAGTAGCCAGGATGAGAAGTATGTGTGAGGCTGGGAGAGGACCCTTTTTCAGACAGATGTGGTAGAATTGGACAGGTCTTCTCGCATGCAATGGGGTTAAAGCAAAGTTATCCACCATACCAGTTAAATACCCTGTTCTGATCACATTGCTGTATAAAGTCCTAAACGTATGCTTGTCTTTCCGAATTGCTAAATATTGCCTGATGATACAGTCTGAGATCTTTTGGAAATTACTTCCAGAGTCTAAGCATGATCAGTTTTGATCGGTTTAAAATTGCCTGTCCCATTTAAGTGCAGTGTTATCGCCATTGTGACTGTTTGTCCCCGGAGATATTTTGTACTTCTTTCGACAGCTGAATACTTTCCTTCCTTAGGAGTAATGGGAGACCGGACACACCTAACCCTCTTTCTTCCGCTAGGATCCTTCCCAACTTGTGTGCTGGAGATCTCTGATCAGGAGGTCCTGGAATGGTTCACGGCTAAAGATTTTGCCGTAGGCAAATCCACTACCCTCCTTGGGCGCTCTTTTTTCATCTATGATTGTGATGAGTTCACGCGGCAGTTTTATCAGGATAAGTTTGGCATCACCGACTTCCATCCAGTCGATGTAAGGAAGCCACCTCCGGAGGAAATCAAGCAGGTAATGGCGGGGAGCAGGAGGGGGAAGATGGAAGAGCGATCGTGTGTTTGACTCAAGGCTATGGCTCCAATCCCTACCCTGCTTGCTTGCAAGGAAACAACTGAGCAGGGGGCCGTATGCAAACACCTCTCTGCTTACGGAGACTTGGCAAGCAACCATTCCTAGAGCATTCTGGTCCCTTTTTTGTGGTTAGCTTAGCATTAGCTCTGCAGCCAAATGATTATGCATCTATTCCCCATCAATGTTGAACCATCACAAGGGCTCTGCTAAGGCTGCACATCAGTGAGACATCCTCACTCCCCCCTCCCCAATTCAATTGGACAAACTGCATTTTCATGTTAAGTTGGAGGGCAGCCACCTCTAATGAGTATCTCATTCCAAAAATGGGATAGCCTACTGATTGACAGCTGTTGGGAGATCATCCGCTGTCATTAGCTCTGCTTAAAAAGGTAAAGGTAAAGGGACCCCTGACCATTAGGTCCAGTCGTGACCGACTCTGGGGTTGTGCGCTCATCTCGCGTTATTGGCCGAGGGAGCAGGCGTACAGCTTCCAGGTCATGTGGCCAGCATGACAAAGCCACTTCTGGCGAACCAGAGCAGCACACGGAAACACCATTTACCTTCCCGCTGTAGCGGTTCCTATTTATCTACTTGCATTTTGACGTGCTTTCGAACTGCTAGGTTGGCAGGAGCTGGGACCGAGCAACGGGAGCTCACCCCGTCACAGGGATTCGAACCACCGACCTTCTGATCAGCAAGCCCTAGGCTCAGTGGTTTAACCCACAGCGCCACCTGGGTCCCTTCATATGGTCCCTTAGTAAAACTCAAATCAGCTCTCCAAGACAGGCAGCGGATGATCAGTTCTACAAAGGATGGTCTGCCAACTGACATAACACCAGAGATGTGACATCAGCAGAAACTTGGGGATGAAGTTAGCTGGGACGCCTCAGAGGGTATTGACAGGGGATTGTCACATCCCCCTTCCTCTCTGCTGTGTTGTTGTTATTTAGTCGTTTAGTCGTGTCCGACTCTTCGTGACCCCATGGACCATAGCACGCCAGGCACTCCTGTCTTGCACTGCCTCCCGCAGTTTGGTCAAACTCATGTTCGTAGCTTCGAGAACACTGTCCAACCATCTTGTCCTCTGTCGTCCCCTTCTCCTAGTGCCCTCAATCTTTCCCAACATCAGGGTCTTTTCCAAGGATTCTTCTCTTCTCATGAGGTGGCCAAAGTATTGGAGCCTGAGCTTCATGATCTGTCCTTCCAGGGAGCACTCAGGGCTGATTTCCTTAAGAATGGATAGGTTTGATCTTCTTGCAGTCCATGGGACTCTCAAGAGTCTCCTCCAGCACCATAATTCAAAAGCATCAATTCTTCGGCGATCCTCTCTGCTGTAAGAGAGGATAATGGTGATAAAACAGAAGGTGCAAAGTGAATGAAGTCCACTCATCTTGTGAACAAAGTTGCATAGCGTTGCACTATAATTTTTCATTTGTGGCTTTTTTCCTCTGCAGGAAATCCCTCCGTACAACGGTTATGGTTTCCTTGAAGACTCTCTCCAAAACTGCTTCAGTCTGATTCCTCAAGCGCCCAAGAAAAACGTTCTCAAGATGCTAGAGAATGACCGTAAAGTGTTGCGCTATGCGGTTAGGATGGTGAGATATCCTGATGTGCTTTCTGGAGTGAAGGATGGGGTTTTGGAGACTGGGTGTTCTCATCTCTAAGGGCAATCTTTCAGACCCCCAAATGGTTGGATTTTTGTGTAGCATGGAAGATTACGCCAAAAGTAGGAGTGTCTAGGCAGGGGCGAAGCATAAATGAGGCACTGGGGACGTTGCTTCACCTGGCCTGCTGCCGCTTGCTGGCTGGGGCAGAAGGGAACAGGCAGGTCCCAGATTTGGCCTGATGCCAACAAGTGATGGCAGTGCCCTGGGCTCAGGACCCAGTAGATCAGAAGCTGGCTCAACCCCTCCCCAGCCTGGAATGCTCTGCCACACACAGGGATCCCTTCAGCAGGTGGAACAGGGAGGTCCATGCCAGTAGAGCAATATTGGCATTACTCTGCAAGCAGAGACCGTTAGGGCTGAATGGAGGGACACCCACCCTGCTGCCCAGTCTTGATGCAGAAGGCATTTGGATTGCAGCAGCCATTGATCAACCTTCTCATTAAGGCTTGCAGTCCTAATGTTAACCCTTTTCGTGGTGCTTTCAACATCTCAGGGTATCCTTTCAGTGATGTTATTTCTTCGTCAATGCACATGGCATTTAAAGTATAAGCCAAAAAGCAAAATTCCCTGTGCTGAGGAGTTTTAATCTGCAGCAGCATAACAGTGAGGAGGAAAGTAGAATGCACAAAATGGAAATAATGGTTTGAGATGGAAGTCGGAAAAGCGTTGGAGGGAAGTCAGCGGGGGGGGGGCATTGGTGGTGGGAAAAGTGGATAGGAACAATGATGTATTGTAATGTATTTTTTGGTATTATAATTGGTATTATTGTATGAGATGGAAGTGTATTGATTGTAATAATTCAATAAAGATTATTTTTTAAAAATAATAATAATGAATGGCCTTTTAGGCTTCCTCCATGTGAATAGGAGTTCACTTTTTGAATAATAAGAATTATATGTCACGGGGGGGGGAGGCATCAGGATTTTAGAGCTGCTTAGGTGCGGCATGGCCAAAAAAAGGTTGGGAGCCAGTGCTTCAGAGCCTTCTTAGGAGCCTTTCTGAGTTCTTAGCTTATTGGAAGCAGGTTTCTAGCCAGCCCAGTTGTTTCCTGTCTGACAGAAGCGAACAGGGGGGTGGGGTGCTGCTGTGCTATATACCAGGATGGAGAGACAGATGGGGTGGGGGTGGCAGTGCAGTTGGGGGGGGGAGGTCAGGTGCAAGGTGCCATTCCAACCACACTGCCTGTTGCTGCTCCCAGTGCAGTGATCTCTGTACGTAATCTCTTTAGGAGTCGCCCAATCCTGAAGACAGCAAGCGTCCTTTTGTGCTCTCCTATTGCCTCGCCACCGACATGATGAGTATCTATGAACGACCTGTGCGCAATTCAGGAAGAATTGGAGGCAAATTCCTAGCCAAGACCAGGGTGTGCAAGCCAGAGTCCACTACAGACAACCCTGTTTACTATGAGCCGCCTGATTTCACCATTGGAGCCATGGTGGAAGGTGAGTAGAAGTCAGCAGGTAAGTAAATTGGATGCTCTTAGTAGAAAACAGTAATATTGCTGGTGTTTTCTCTGTTAGCTATCCAGAATGTAGTCTGCCTTTGCTATTGTGCTGCTCCATATCTTGGCATGCAGTTGAATAATAAATCTTGAAGTCATAATAGACCGTTTAGAAGCGTTTTGTCCAATTTCCATTGCATTCGTGAGGCACAGTGCTCAAACCCAACTAGCTCAGAACTGACAATCTGGCTAAAGCATTGCTGAACCCTTTGCTGAGGAATCAGAGTCCTTTAAGGTCTCTGGCCTCCAGACCCCTTTTGCACTACCCTCAATAAGGAATTGAGACGGAAGCAGAAAATGCAGCCAGTCCATCCTCTTGTTTTAACTCAGCAGAGGACTCGCCAGAGAGCTGTAGAACCGGGCACAACCGAACCATTCTCTGCTCTCTGGTGATTGTAAGGCATGCAAGGTTCTATTCTGAGTTTGGCTCTGGCCACTTTGCAGAGCGAAGGAGACTGCCAAGCTGCAGGATCAGATGAAAAACTTTGGCACCTTGGACTGGACGTCTTATTTCCCAAAGAAAGTGCTTGATTGTGCTGCTAGTGCTTAATGGTGAACGCTGGTTGGCTTTTCTTTCATTCCAGTGTTCAGTCATAGGTTCGTCATCGTAGATGCGGATTCATTTGTCCTGAAGTATATGGAAAGCAATTCGGAGAGTTTCCCACCAGCCGTTGTGCAGTCCATGAGGGATCACTTCGCGCCTCGCCTGGCAGCAGCTGAAGCAGTAAAGAAGTGAGCTTTTAAAGAAAACCCGTGCAAACGTTTCTCCAGTCATCCTTAGATTCTTCTTGGGAAGCTTCATTCCATGTTTCTTAGCGTGACGCTATCCTTGCCCATCCTAGGGCCATTATATGCATTGTGCAGACTAATGTCTCCGTCTTCACCACGGGGAGGGAATCATTGGAGCACAGTCCCTCGGACACTATGAAAATCTTCAGGCCACATACAGGGAACCTCTGCTACTCGTCTTTTCCTAGCTGTTGGGGAGTAAGAGTGGGAGAGAGCTTTTCCATTCATGGCCTGTCTTGTAGGCATCCAGCTGGCTGCTGTGGGAAATGGGGTGCTAGTCTAGGTGGGCATTTTGCCTGATTCACTAGGGCAGGCACGTCCAACAGGTAGATCGTGATCTACTGGTAGATCACTGGACGCCTGTGGTAGATCACTGGTAGATCACTGGCTCCCCCCCCCAAAGAAGCTCAACAACTTTGGCTTCCCTAAAAAATGCTCAACATTTTAGCCCTTCACCCCCCCCCCCAGAGGGCTTTCCTCCCACCTCAGAAAAGCTCAACAACTCTAACCTGAACCCCTAAAAATGGGCCTTCCTCCTTCCTAAAAAATCTCAACAACTTTGACCTGAACTCCTAAAAAACGGGGCTTTCCTCCTCCCTAAAAAAAAACCTGAACAACTTTGACCTGAACCCCCCAAAAGGGGGTAGATCACTGCCAGTAGATCGCAGTCTCTTCAGAGTTGGCCACCCCTGGCCTAGGGCATTTAAAATGAATCATAGAACAGTCCAACCCCTGAGGGAGTCCGTTCCACTTCATACGCTTACGTTAGTTTCCCATCAATTCTAATCATGTCCATTCAAACATTTCAAAGGTGTGCATGTCTTATTTTGAATACTCTTAAAGGGTGCATGCTAAACCTTTCTACCCTAATGTTGAGGGGTTTTCCTTTTTTACATGCAGGGTGCTATTTGTTGCTGGGGAGCAATTCTCCACCTGCAGTCTCAAATTGTGACACCTATTGGAAGTTGTGGAGGAAGGAAACAATAACTAGGAGGAAAAGGAGACTATTTGGTCCTAGTTGTTTCAGTGAACCAATATAGGAAACAGTTGGCTACGCTTGGTGTACCTTTGTTAGTCAAATGTGCAACTTCCCACTTTAGGAATTGTGCAGTTTAACCAGAAAAGACACGGGAAAAACAGAAAGCTTTGTCTAGCTGCAAAATAGGACCCAAAATTCCTACCTTACTCGGAGTTCTGATAAATTTTGTCACAGGAGTGTTTATGATTCACAAGTCTTAATCATTTTCTCTCGTAGGTGGATTCACTAAAAAATTTAGTAGATTAATCAGCAGGGCTGCAAGTTAGGAACAAGCTGCTGCGTTTCTGTTAGAACAACAACAAACCCTTTAAGATGGGACTTTCTGGCAGATTTCATTTATTAAATAGTAATTTGAATGTCTTTGTTGAGGTTTCGCCAGTATGCAAATTTATCTAATTTTAAATCGCTAACAGGCTGGTGAATAAGGAACACCCAGTCTGTTCATCTTTAAGGTGACAGCCCTAATGATCTGTACGTAAGCCTTTCGAGATCATGGTAGCCAAGCCAGGCAGGCGCAGGCGCAACGGAGGAGACGTACTTGCCGGCTCCAGTGAAAGACGTCCGCTCCCCCCTTTGTAGGTTAGCTTCAGATGGGCCCAACAAGCAGGAGCTGGATGTCCTGATTGAGCAGATACAGGAGCACATGAGGCGACATAACTTCTTGCCAGACAGCAACATTCAGGCAGCGTTCCTCCAGCAAGACAAAGATGGCTCAGGGCTCCTCAGCAGAGAAGAGTTCTGTGCCCTCTGTGAACACTTCAAAGTGCCTGTTGATGACCCCCTTTTCCAGAAGGTGAGGAGTAGGAATAGTCACCGTATCTGAATTTTGCCAAGAAAGCCACGGCAGCGATTTGCACTAATCTGACCGCTTGTCTGGTGCACACGTATTCTCATGAATTCAGTGGCGCTCACTTCCGAGTCCGTTTCCATCATATCGTATACCAACATTACGACAAGGGCAGGCAATGTGGTCGGCAGCAGGGGCCGCGATGGAATCATAAAACAAGAGCAAATAGTGGCACTGCTTTTTTTGAAAAGAATTTGTAATGTACTTCTGGTACAATGCTAGTTTCCTCTTCACTATAAAAAAATTCCTTCAGTAGCACCTTAAAGACCAACCAAGTTTTTATTTTGGTCTGCGCTTCCGTGTGCATGCACACTTCTTCAGATACACTTGAAACAGAAGAGTCAGATCCTTATGTATATACAGAGGGTGGGGGTTGGGGGGTTGGGAATGGGTGATGGGCTGATGGGAGTGGCAAACCTGTAGATGGCTGTTTTTTTTTTTTAATGTTTAATCTTTATTAAGTTTAAAATCAATATAAAACAAAACAATTCTCTAAAATAAAAGCAAAATCAATACATACATAGATAATCATACAAATTCAAACAAAACTTACTCCATCTTCTCAAATATATCGTCAACTTGTCTTATATATCTTCCATTCTGTCTTCACATCTTCTTTTGTAATTCGACTTCCCCTTCTCTTCTATCCTGACTATAAAATTGTTTATCCTCCTACTGCTTACATTAACTTTCCTCCTTGGAATACTACAAAATATTGGTTTCAAACCCAAGTTCTTTTAAATATACTCCAAATTTTCCCCAATTATCAATAAATTTTTTATTGGAACCGCCCCTAATTGAATTCGTCAATCTCGCTAAATCAATATATCCGATTAATTTCTCTTGCCAGTCTCTAATAGTGGGTACTTCCTTACTTTTCCATAATTTTGCAATTAAAATTCTCGCCGCCGCTACCGAGTATAAAAATATCTTTTCATCTTTTTTTGCCACTTCCTCTTCAACCATTCCTAATAGGAAAGATTCTGGAGTCTTCTTTATATTGTATTTAAATATTTTCTTTAACTCTTCTAACACTCCATTCCAGAAGGGTTTAATTTTTGGGCACAGCCACCAGATATGTAGGAACGTACCTACTTCTCTTTCGCACCTCCAGCAATGATTATCTTTAACTTTATACATTTTATAAATTTTGACCGGCGTCAGATACCACTTATAGAACATTTTTATTAAATTTTCTCTAATTGTTTCTGACGCCGTGAATTTCCATGTTACACTCCAGAGTTTTTCCCACTTATCCATTTCTATTGCTTTCCCTAGATCCATTGCCCACTTCGTCATTGTCTCCTTCACGACTTCATCTTTCACTTCCCATTCTAGAATGGTGTTATACACTTTGGATATAATTTTCCGTTCACTATTTAATAGACTTTTTTCAAGTAGGGATGGTTCGGACATAAACCCTCCTTTTTTCATATCTTCTTGGAACCTACTATTTAATTGATAATATTGGAGCCACCCTGCCAATTGCTGCTTAACATCTTCATATTTTTTAATTTTAAATACCCCTTCTTTTTCCTCTATTAAGTCCTTATACTTTATCCATTTTCCATCATTATTTACTTTTTTCACTGTTATTATTTCAATAGGTGACAACCATTTTGGTGTCTTCGGTTCCAACAGAGGTTTATGTCTTTCCCATACCTTCAATAGAGATTTTTTAATAACATGCGTGTTAAACCCTTTGTGTATTTTTACCTTTTCATCCTGTAAGTAGGCATGCCAACCCCATCTATTTTGAAATCCCTCTAGATCTAGTAGTTTGTTATTTTCCAAGGTAATCCATTCCTTTATCCAAAGAAGGCTTGCGGCATCATGATAAATTTTTAAGTTAGGGAGCCCCAGTCCTCCTCTCTCTTTTATGTCGGTTAATAATTTAAATTTTACTCTGGCTGGTTTATTGTTCCATATAAATTTGGATAGATCTTTATTCCATTGTTTAAAAATTCCACTTCCTGTTCCTAAGATTGGGAGCATTTGAAATATGAACAGCATTCTCGGTAGAACATTCATTTTAATGGTCGCTATTTTGCCCAGAAGTGATAAATTTAATCTTTTCCATATTTCTAAATCTTTTTTAACCTCATTCCAAATTTTGACGTAATTATCCTTTACCAAATTATTAGTATTATTAGAAACCCAAATTCCTAAATATTTAGCCTTTTTAACCACCTTCAATCCTACTCTCTCTTGTAACCTTTCAATCTCCTCTTTCCTTAAATTTTTGACCAACATATTCGTTTTATCTTTATTTATGCTAAACCCCGCCAACTCCCCAAATTCTCTAATTTTCTCTAATGCTTGGGGTACACTTTCCTCTGGGTCCTCCAATGTAAGAATGATATCATCAGCGAACGCTTTTAATTTATGGGTGTCTCTTCCCCTTGTTATTCCTTTAATCCTCTCATCCTCTCTTATATTTTTTAGCAGAAACTCTAAGCACAGGATAAATAATAATGGGGAAAGGGGGCAGCCCTGCCTTGTTCCCCTTTGTATCTGGATTTCCTCTGTTAATTCTCCATTTATAATCAATTTGGCTCTCTGTTTATTATAAATTGCTCCTATACCTTTTACAAATTTTTCTCCAAAACCCAATTTTTCTATACCTTTTTTCATAAATATCCATAGGACTTTATCAAATGCTTTTGATGGCTGTTAATGACTGCTGATGACTGCAATTGGTCCTGCGGGGGGAAAGCAAGGGCTGAGGCGCATGCATGATCAAGCTTTCTTTAGCGCCATTAACAGCCATCTACAGGTTTGCCACGCCCATCAGCCCATCACCCATTCCTACCCACCCTCTGTATAAGGATCTGACTCTTCTGTTTCAAGTGTATCTGAAGAAGTGTGCATGCACACGAAAGCTCATACCAAAATAAAAACTTGGTTGGTCTTTAAGGTGCTACTGAAGGAATTTTTTTATTTTGCTTCGACTCAGACCAACACAGCTACCTACCTGTAACTTCCTCTTCTCTGTTGGTGAACAGTGAAGGGTCTGGGAACAAGTCAAAATCAACAGAGACAGTAAAGTATTCATGACCTTTGGGTTACTTTTATTTTTAAAATAAATAGTAGATAATGAGTGAACAAAGCTTTCTCTTTGCTGCCATGTTGGAAGTGTCCTTAGCCTGAGGTCTGTTGACAATTCAAGTTGCAGTAATTAGAATTGGCATAAATTTAGGAGAGGGCATCCCTCACTTGGTGAGGTGTATTGCTTGTTTTCTCAGATGCCATTTGCCTAATTTCTCCTAGGAAATTAGAAGTAGCGATCCTTGGGATTTTTTGGATATGGGTTTGTGAGGGACAGGGGATATCGCGAAGTCCCTCCCCTCCTGAGTTCAAGCCCGTCCCCGAGCAAAGGGGAAAGCAGGGAGAGTTCCGATTCCAGTGGGGAAGCAGGAAGTCGTGTCCGAGGCTCAGGCAAGGTAGAGGAGCCAGGGTCCCAGGTGGGACAGGAAGGGGCAAGCAAGGGGGGAAGACCCATCCCTCCAACTCCAGAATTACGCAGGAAGAGGAGGGGCAAGAGGATGGGTCTGCCAAAGCTTTTGTGTTGGAGAAAGACGCGCCAAAAGCCATTAGGAGGTTCTGAAACCGACTGACAACATCGCTCCGTGTAAATAGCAATGACTTGAGCACTGTAAATACGCAGCACCAATAAAAGAATAAAATGCAGAGCTGCGTAGCGTCGTTACTCTGAAGTAGTCCACTCCGGCCACTGTGACAGCAACCTCCTAATCATTTTTGGGCTACTTCGGAGTTGCCGGGATGAGCGTGTCCGAGGCGGAGAAGTGGCGGCAGATCGCTGAGCAAGCCCAGCTAGAACTGCAACAGCTGTCGCTGCAGGCGCAGGGAGAATTGAAGGCAGCTAAAGAGGAGACTAAGAAGGTCCAGGACGACCGGCTACAACTTGCGGAACAGGTGAGAGAGCTCCAGGAAAAAGAGCAGCATTTAAGGGCGGTGGCGGTAGACCTCCAAAACAAGCTGGATGCAGAGAAAAACAAGGCGGGAGGGGCTCCCCAAGTCCAAGTGCTGCCAGGAAGGAGAGCAGGGACCCTTGTAAGCAAGTTCAATGGAGACCCGAAGGAGTTTCAGGGCTTTGAGACTGAGATCGTGTATGCTCTTGAGCTGCACCAGAATGAGTTCCCCGATGATGAGCACAGAGTAGCGTTTATTGTGGAACATCTCACCGGAGCAGCCAGGGAGTGGCTAAGACCATTAATCGCAACCAAGAATCCTTGCATGAAAAATGTCCAACAATTTCTAGAAGGTTTGAGGACGATGTATTCGTCCGATAGTCATTTGGACCAGACTAAGGAGGAACTGCATAATTTACGCCAAGGAAATATGACAGTTCGCGCATATTGGGCGAAATTCACCATGCTGGTGCACAGACTGGGGTGGGTTTTGGATTCGCCTCCCATGCAAGCTGCGTTTTACTTGGGTTTGAGCGAGGAGGTGAAGGATGAACTCTCGAGAGGTCCAAAGCCCAGTACTATGGATCAGCTGAGCAAAGCAGCTCTGGCGGTGGGGGTGAGGCAGGAATCCCGGTGGAACGACAAGCAAGCGACGCGCGCAAAGCGGGCTTGGTTCCCACGGTCGCAGGAGAAGCCACTCCCTCAACAACCCTTTCAGGCCACGCCTGGAGCCAGCCAGGACCAGGAGCCCATGCAGATTGATAGCGCGCGCGCGCGGGCTTTTCAAACCCCAGCGGCGCCAAGACGCAAGGAGGGAAGGGGCGGGAATTGCTTTCTCTGCAACTCACCCCAGCATCTCGTCAGAGACTGCCCACATCGCAGGGAGTGGCAAGGAAAGGCGGGAACGGTGGTGCCCTCCCCCACTGACGCAGCACCACAGCAGGGAAACGGGAAAGCCTGGCTGCAGGAGACAAGGGGCAGCAGCCAGGCACAGTCAGCAGACAACAGCCCCAGCCCGCCCACCCGCACAGAGAGGTGCAGAGCCAGCCCACCCCTCCCAGAGCAGGAGTGGTTCTAGAAGTGACGCTAACGCTCCCAAATGGCTATCCCCTGACGGTCCTCGCCTTAATTGACAGTGGGGCGTCCGCCAACTTCTTCTCGAGAAGCTTTGCAGAAGAGCACCAAATCCAGCTTTTGCAGTTGGATTTTCCTCTGCACGTAGCAACCATTGACGGCAGGGAGCTGCTGGGAGGGGCCATCACACATCAAACCCCCCCCATGAGAATGACGGTGGGAAGGCACTCAGAGACACTGGCGTTCAACGTCACCACCATCTCAGACCCCCCCATCGTCTTGGGCATGAGCTGGCTGGCGCGCCACGACCCCTCCATCAGTTGGCACCAGAGGTGCATCACGTTTGGGTCAGACTTTTGTCTGGAACATTGCATGCAGCACCAACCAGGGGAGGGGCCTCCGATAGCCACGGTGGCCACCATGCATATCAAAGGGGGTGAGGCAATACCCAAGCAGTACTGGGACCTGCAGGAGGTCTTCAGCGAAGCGGAGTCCGACCACCTACCCCCGCACAGGCCTTTTGACTGCCAGATCAACCTGGTGCCAGGGGCGACGATACCCCCAGCCAAGCTGTACGCCATGTCAGACCAGGAGCTGGAGGATCTGCGCGCTTTCATCGACAAGAACCTCAAGCGGGGGTTCATAAGGGAAAGCAAGGCAGCAGGGGGCAGCCCGGTCTTCTGGGTGGACAAGAAAGACACGCAACAGCGCCGTCTTGTGGTGGACTTTAGACGGCTGAATTCGGTGACAGAGCCCGTGGCTTTCCCCATGCCCAGAGTGGATGATCTCCTGACAGCGGCACGCAGGGGCAAGATTTTCACCAAGCTGGACCTAAGGGGGGCGTACAACTTGATCAGGATCCGGGAAGGAGATGAATGGAAAACCACGATGTTCACGCCTCTGGGCTCTTTTGAATATCTGGTGATGCCCTTCGGTTTGCAAGGGGGCTCAGCATGCTTCCAGGCCTTCATGCACCACGTCCTGGGGTCCCTCCTCTTCAGGAAATGCTTGGTCTTCCTAGATGACATCCTTATCTACTCGAATGACCCAGTGCAGCATGTGAAAGATGTCAGAGAGGTGTTGCAACGCCTGAAGGAGCACCACCTGTATGTGAAGCTGGAGAAGTGCAAGTTTCACACCAAAGAGGTGGACTTCCTGGGCTACAAGCTGTCAGACAAGGGGCTGGCGATGGACAAGGACAAGGTGCAGGCCATCCTGGACTGGCACAGCCCCAGGACGCGCAAAGATGCCCAACGCCTACTAGGCTTCGCTAACTTCTACAGGAAGTTCATCAAGAACTTCTCTCGCGTTACGGCTCCCATCACGGACTGCCTGAGAGGCAAGCAGAAGTTCAAGTGGACACCAGAGGCGCAAGCAGCGTTCGAAAGCCTCAAGAGAGTGTTCGCCTCAGACCAAAACCTGTTCCATGTGGTGCAGGACGCGCCCCTACGCATTGAGACAGATGCTTCTGAAAAAGCTGTGGGCGCAATTTTGTTGCAACTGGACGCCAACAGGGAGTGGAGACCCTGTGCCTTCTTCTCCAGGAAGCTGACACAGCCTGAACGCAACTACACAGTGTTTGATAGGGAACTTCTTGCGATCTACGCTGCGTTCCAGCACTGGCGACACTTCCTGGTGGGCGCGAAGCACCCCATCCAGGTGTGCACAGACCACAAGAACCTGGAGTTCTGGAGAACTGCCAGGGTGCTCAACCAGCGGCAGATACCGTGGGCAGAGTTCTTCTCGAACTTCAACTTCTCCATCCACTACATCCCGGGGGAGCAGAATGTCAGGGCGGATGCCCTCTCCCGCAAGCCAGAGTACATGGAGGAGGAGGCGCCACCAGCCCCAAGGCACATTTTCCCCCCGTCGGCATGGTCCTGCGGAGCAGCTGTGGTGAGCGAGGCAGAACTCACAGCACTGACGGCAGCGGATGAATTTGCCAACCGCATCTTCAGAGAACTGAGAGGGGGGAGGGAGCAGGCAAAAGACTTTGCAGAACGCAGAGGGCTGCTTTTCTACAAGGGTGCGCTGTACCTACCCACCACCCAGCTTCGACGTACGGTCCTCAAGCAGATGCACGACAACCCTACAGCGGGGCATTTTGGAAGGGACAAAACCGCTCACCTAGTCATGAGACACTTCTGGTGGCCAGGGGTGCGGGAAGATGTTCGAGACTATGTAAGGGGCTGTACCACCTGCCAGCGGGCGAAGGTGGTCAGAGCAGCGCCACCAGGGTTGCTGGAGCCCTTAGCCACACCACACAGGCCGTGGGAAGTGGTGTCCATGGACTTCATCACAGATCTGCCTTCGTCCAGGGGTAAGACTGCAGTGTTGGTGGTGGTGGACCTTATGTCCAAAATGTGTCACTTTATACCGTGTGCCAGGGCAGTCTCGGCAGAAGAGACAGCCAAACTGTTTGTTGATCACATTTTCAGACTGCATGGATTACCTTTAAGGGTTATTTCGGATCGTGGCCGCCAATTTGTTTCCAGGTTCTGGCGGCGGCTCATGAACCTCCTGCAGGTGGAGGTCAGCTTGTCGACGGCTAGACACCCGCAGACCAACGGACAAGCGGAGAGGGTCAACGCCATTCTGCAGCAGTACCTGAGATGCTACGTCAGCCAGCGGCAAACGGACTGGGTGGATCGCTTGCCACTAGCAGAATTTGCCTACAACAATGCAGTGCACGTCTCCACAGGGGTGTCGCCCTTTAAGGCCAATTACGGGCGCGACCTCAGATCTTTCCCAGAGAGGGAGAGGGAGGAGGAGGAGGAGGAGGGCCCACAGGCTGAGGATTGGGCAGAGGAACTGGAGACGGTGCACCAGCAGCTCAGAGAACACTTGGAGAGGGCCAAGGAAGCGTACAAAAAGGGGGCAGATCGCCACAGGCGACAAGGGGAGGTCATCAGGGTGGGGGACAAGGTGTGGTTGTCCTCGGAGGGCCTTCCCACCAGAGGGAGGTGCAAAAAGCTGGCACCCAAAAGGCTGGGCCCCTTCACGGTCACGCAACAGGTAAACCCGGTGGCATACAGGCTGGCACTGCCAGAGGACATGAGGGTGCATCCAGTGTTTCATAGATCGCTGCTGTCGCCGTACAGGGAAAGCAGCAGGCTCCGAGACAGCGAACAAACCCCCGAGGGAGGGGGGGAGAGGGAAGGCAGGGAGCAACTCAATGAGGCCACGGCCATCCTGGATTCAAGGTGGGGGGTGGGGGGACTGGAGTACCTCATGGCATGGGAGGATGCTCCACCGTCCCAGAATGAATGGGTCCCAGCCACTCAGATACAGGAGGAATTCTTGGTGGAAGAATTTCACGCCCTCTTTCCCCACAGACCCAAGCCCTGGCACATGGAAAGGGAGGGGGAGGAGGAGGAGGCACGGGAGAGCAGCTCACCATGGCGCTGGGAAGCGGAGTTTGAGGAACCAGAGGATGAGGTATGGGTGTCACCGAGATCCACCCAGTCAGAGGAAGGAGCAGATTGGCAGAACGTTTTTACCCCCACCAGCTCTGACGCCACGGACTTTTTGGGATTCCCGTCCGCCCAGGCGGAAGGGGGGGGCTCGCAGGACTGGGGGGAGGTATTCACACCAACGGGCTCGGAGAGCACTGAGTTCTTAGGCTTCCAGTCGTCACCGACACATGGGGGGGGCCTGGGGAGGGGTGAAGGAGAGCTTGGGAGGGGGGTGGATGTGAGGGACAGGGGATATCGCGAAGTCCCTCCCCTCCTGAGTTCAAGCCCGTCCCCGAGCAAAGGGGAAAGCAGGGAGAGTTCCGATTCCAGTGGGGAAGCAGGAAGTCGTGTCCGAGGCTCAGGCAAGGTAGAGGAGCCAGGGTCCCAGGTGGGACAGGAAGGGGCAAGCAAGGGGGGAAGACCCATCCCTCCAACTCCAGAATTACGCAGGAAGAGGAGGGGCAAGAGGATGGGTCTGCCAAAGCTTTTGTGTTGGAGAAAGACGCGCCAAAAGCCATTAGGAGGTTCTGAAACCGACTGACAACATCGCTCCGTGTAAATAGCAATGACTTGAGCACTGTAAATACGCAGCACCAATAAAAGAATAAAATGCAGAGCTGCGTAGCGTCGTTACTCTGAAGTAGTCCACTCCGGCCACTGTGACAGGGTTCCTTCCACACCAGCCCTTTTCTCTTGAATTGCCCTCTGCGGCTCATTCGCCTTTTTTTTACAGTATCCACATTGCTGTGAGCTCTTTGCATTTAAGTGGTTTTTGGAGGTGCCGTTTTTTCAGACCTCATTTGTCTTGATTGTGTGTGCATGTGTGGAGAATACAAAGCAATTGCACTACTAGCCTGACCCACTCTTTTCAGGGTTCCTGTTGGCGACAAACTATTTCCCACCACTGTGGAGCCGCATTTGTTCTTGAATATCAAATACATTACAAGCTGCCCCCTGCTAGTGAAATGGCAATATTACCAGATTATTTCAGCTACTTGACTTTCCTTCCTTTTCTCTTCCAGCTGATCGCCCTTTGTTCCCATGGTGAAAACCAGATCAGATATCCCAACTTTCTCAGAGTTTTCGAGGGATGAGCACCAAAAGGTATAAGAAGCAGCAGCAGCAGCAGCAGCGAGGACTTTTGCATATAGATCAACACGGATTAAACTGAGCTAATTCTTGTGCACTTGCTCTGGTCTCTTTTTCCTTCCATCCTGCAAACTTGGCAGAAACGGACGTCACTGCACGCTCATTCCAGTTGCATACCTTAAACCTTCTGAGAAACAGTTCCCAAAATTATAACCACACTAGATAGATAGATAGATAGATAGATAGATATTGGGGGTGGGGGGGGGAGAGGCCTTTGGACCTAGATGTGGAGGAAAGTCATAAACCCTTTTACTTTACTATGCCACTTACCACAACTAATTAGATTTCCTACTCCAGAAGTGACCCCCATGTCTGATGTTCAGCAACATCCCCCTGTACTGAACCACATTTGCTGTTTGATTGGCAAGGGGGTGCAAAGGGGAGACTATTCAAACATGTGAAGTAATTTGTAGCTGAGGTATGGTCAGGGCTGCCTGGGACATTTTGCCGCTTGAGGCAAAAAGGGAATCTACCCCCTTGCAGTCTCATCCTCCACTGTTCGCCCACTGGGGTGTGCAGAGGGGGGATCAGCCCCCCTCAGCTGTCTGGGGTCACACAGGTGGTTCTGACTCTGCTATGAACCACAATACATCTGAGCAGTGCTTTTTTTCTAGGGGGACGCAGACCCCTAAACATTTTGTGAATCTTAAGTTTGGCCTCATTGAGGGGCAGCATTTCAAAATGATTAGGAAAATAAAAGTATCCCTAAACATTTTTTTAGGGGGGGGGGAAGCATCTAGGACCTTTGTGGTGAAGGGCAGTACCAATTTAATATAATAATGATAATAATTCATTATTTATACCCCGCCCATCTGGCCGGGTTCCCCCAGCCACTCTGGGCGGCTTCCAACAAAACATCAAAATACAAAAATCCATCAAACATTAAAAGCTTCCCTAAACAGGGCTGCCTTAAGATGCCTTCTAAAGGTCTGGTAATTGTTGTTTTCTTTGACCTCTGGTGGGAGGGCATTCCACAGGGTGGGTGCCACCACTGAGAAGGCCCTCTGCCTGGTTCCCTGTAACTTAGCTTCTCGTAGCGAGGGAACCGCCAGAAGGCCCTCGGCACTGGACCTCAGTGTCCAGGCAGAACGATGGGGGAGGAGACGCTTCTTCAGGTATACTGGACCGAGGCCGTTTAGGGCTTTAAAGGTCAGCACCAACACTTTGAATTGTGCTCGGAAACGTACTGGGAGCCAATGTAGGTCTTTCAGGACCGGTGTTATGTGGTCTCGGCGGCCGCTCCCAGTCACCAGTCTAGCTGCCGCATTCTGGGTTAGCTGTAGTTTCCGGGTCACCTTGAAAGGTAGCCCCATGTAGAGCGCATTGCAGTACAAGTGAGAGATAACTAGAGCATGCACCACTCTGGCTAGACAGTCCGCGGGCAGGTAGGGTCTCAGTCTGCATACCAGATGGAGCTGATAAACAGCTGCCCTGGACACAGAATTGACCTGTGCCTCCATGGACAGCTGTGAGTCCAAAATGACTCCCAGGCTGCGCACCTGGTCCTTCAGGGGCACAGTTACCCCATTCAGGACCAGGGAGTCCTCCACACCTGCCCGCCTCCTGTCCCTCACAAACAGTACTTCTGTCTTGTCGGGATTCAATCTCAATCTGTTAGCCGCTCCAAGGAGCACAAGATGGCATAAATGGCTCTTTTCATTATCCCAGTATGAGGTGGTTTATCTACAAGACCCAGTCAGGTTTCAAAGCTCCACAGATCAATGTCCTTTGTAGACTTGGGTAGTGTGTGTAACTGTGGGCCATCTGAAGAGTTGCCTTATGCAGAGTGTGACTGTTTGTCTAAAGTAGCAGTGTCTTACTTTGGCAGCAGCTCTGTCTCAGAGGGCTTTCGTGCTAAAAGAGCCTCCTGGATTCAGCCAATGGATTTTAAGCAAGAGTCTGGGAGGTAGCAAGGACTTAAACCAGGGCATTTCTACAGCCAACCTTCCCAAAATGTCCAGTCTGCACCTCCAGCTTCGTCAGGCAAATTGGAGACTGAACTTTCCATGCCTGGCCTCCCAACAAAGGAGACCTATTTGCTGAGGCAACTGGTGTCAAGCCAATGCATGTTTAGTGGTGAATTTGCACATGCACGAGTTCTCGAGATCTTTCTATGCCTTTTTATTTCAGAAAATATTGTGTCACAGATAGCTTTGATAAAAGTTGTTCCAACAACAAAAATACATACTTGTAAGGTATAAGGGGGAAAAAAATAATTGACAAGGAATTCCTGAAAAAAGTTGTCCTCTCCTCTCCACCCCTCCAGAGCCATCAAGATGAAATGTAAAATGTGGAAGAACAGGCGTTTTATTTCAGCTTCCTGACTTAAATTTGGTCCATAATATTAACACACACCCCGCCACGTGTACACATTAAGCACCAACAATTCTGATGTAGTTATGCACTCGGGACAATAAAGGCTGTACTTCTGGAACACACAAAATCAGGAATAGAGGTAACTGATTTTTACCTGTAGTAGTAGAGACCAACCATCTGCCACCTCTATGATGTGTTTTACATAGCGTTTACCTTTTGTTCGAAAATCGCCCACGGAACACGAAAGGATTGTGTGGGCAGAAGAGTTAAAAGGAATTCTGTTTTCCTAACCGCTTTACCAGATAGGCACTTTAAAAATAAGCAAAACCTAAGCTATTTTAAAGAATACAAATTTTAATGCCCTGCTGTAAAAATATCTATATACTGAGCTTTGGAACGTTTGTGGTTAGACCTGCAATATCTTGCTACGCCACTTCTGGTCTACCTAGGACATGAGGGGCAGGAAAAGGACTGAGGAGGTCACCTCTCTCAACCCAGAACAGGTAACAAAGGTTAACTCCCCGCCTGGGCCAAAAGTAATAATAAAAACCATCACATTAGATAAACTATTGCCCTATTTCCTCCTCCCAGAGTCAGAGGACTCACAGAGGACCACAAATCCAGGTGAGCTTTTTATTGTCCAACCTGAGAGGGAAACCATGGGACAAGGAAGGGTGTTAACACTCAACCCAGTAGCTAAGAGCTCAGTGCTATGTGGGATAGCCTTTTCCTAGCTGAAGGCACCCTTCAAGGTGAAAATACACTACTTTGGGTGTTTAATTATGTGGGGGGCTCTGAAAAAGACATGCACTGCAGCGATGGCAATGTGAAGCAGACCACCAGCGCAGGGGAGACAGAGTTGGGACTTGGCCCCCACTTTGAGCAGCACCCTTTCCTTTCCCTATTTCAGGGTGGGAGGAATGGGCAGGGTGGTTTTCAGCAGAAACCTACACACACAGCTTCTGCTTCAAACTGCAGCCTCCGTGAGCGTGTTGTATTAAAAACATACACACAAAAGAACATAACTCTACATAACACCTAGTTCTGTTCTCGGTCGCCACAAAAGGACCACAAGAACAAAACGAACGAGACTCCTTGCAGCTTCTGCATGAAGTTTCAGAATGAAAGCTACTTGCCTAGAATTGAAAGCAGGCAACTGAATCTGGCCGTCTGTGGAACTAAGAGTACATGTTTGTGTACTGAGGCTTGTGCTGTAATACAGCAGACACACTTTCCATCAAGGTACTTGCTAAGGAACACCTACCTATAGTGAAAATAAAAATAAAAGGCATAGAAAATTGAGGCAATGGGTTCAGCAAAAGTTGTCCCTTTTACGACTAGCTAAACTGGTGTACAAATGGGGAGCGGGGAACACTACATGGAGAGACAGACGTACAGAAGAAAGGCCCCAAAGGCTACGTGGCAATGTAAGGCACTTGTATTGTTTTGCAATATGCTACACAGCGGCTTGGCAACTTTGTGCAGGAGGAAGCAGGGTTGTGCAGGCTGCAGGCTGCTTTGTGCACCTTTTAAGAGTGATCCTCTGAGCTGCCTTGGAAGACATATGGCGCCGGTTGCTGCAAAGTCAGGGCAGCTCTGTTTGGTGATAATGGGCTGTGCTGCAGCAGCTTGGGGTCTAGCACAACAAAGGAAGGGGAGGTCCCATCTTAAAACAGTGGTGTCTCTTTGGAACAGTGTCCAGCCGTGTTAGGGAAGGTGGTGGGCAGAAGGAAGGCAGGCCTGGCTCCCATTAGGCTCAACCAACCGAGAGCTGGCTTCACAGCTGCGCCCTGTTGGCTTAGCCCACTTCACCTGACCTGCTTATAGCACCATCGTCCACCCAGCATCGCCCTTCACTCCTATTCAAAAATAAAATATAAAGATGAGGTATATTTGGGACTCAACAAGGAGCGACAGGCACACACTGCTAAGTTTGGCTTCGGCTCAGAATGTCCCTCATCTGGACATTCCAGGTTTTGGAGGAAAGGGAAATAGATGCCTCCAGGTTCGCTCCCAAGTAGCGCCAACAGTAAAAGAACAAGAGCGTTTCAGCTCCTCATACTTGGCAACGTTCCCAAAAGCTTTGCAACCGGTGGCCAAGCAAGCTCAACCAAGCACCCCAGCCAGGCCGTGTGAGCTACCCCTGCCTTGGCTGCCCCCCCCCTGTTTTACTGTCCTGGAACATGAGATACGAACACAGCTGGTGCATTTGGCTTGGTGGGTTAAAGGTTATGCCGACTCAACCGAAGGACACTGTGGGATAAGAACGTGCGCAAAAAAATAGAAAGCTGGAAATGAAACCTGCACCAGTTATTATAAAAGATCCCATTTTTGGGGGGGGGGGATTTAAAATAATAAGCCAGGCAACCCTTTGCAGAAGCCTCCTTAGCATGTATAAATCGGGAGGAAATGCTGTTGGGATCAAGAATGCAGCAGGGAATGGCACAGGGGGGCATCCACCACCATTTATGGCACTGGGCAGCTGGGCTCCGGTCCTGCTTGCAGGCTTCCCAGGGGCACCTGGCTGAGAACAGGATGCTGGACTCAATGGGCCACGAGGCTAATGCAGCAGAGATGCTCTGATGTTCTTAAAACGCCTGCAAGGTGATCCAGTTGCACTGGGGACAAAGGCAAGTCTCAAAACTAACCCTGCGGACTGTGGCAGACACAATTGAACTAAGGAGGGCCAGCGGATACCGATCCCTGAAAACAAAAAAAGGGCCACAGTACAAAGAAGCTGCCACTTCTTCTTGGGTGAAGGACCCCTTCCCTCTCCCAGAATACGCTTCTCACGGTTAGTTCTTCTTCAACAACAAGAGGAAGTGTAGCAGTTAGAAAAGGGTGGCCCCCGAGGTAGACTGTACACCGAGGTGACAGAGTAGATGGAAAGCACTTTCACCCATGAGAGAGATTTCCTCTCACAGCGTTCATAACACGTCCACGTATTAAGGGTTAGGAACTGTGCAGCGTTCTGTGTGGAAGAAACCTATGTAGCCTTAGAAGGACACCATTCCCAGGAGCTGCAAGGAGCAGCCAGAGCGGAAATGGGTTCAGATCCCTTGGACAAAACTTGTGAAAAAGTATTGGGGGGGGGGACACGCTTGAAAAGCAGAAGGCTACGGTTCCAATCCTGAAGACACTCTCTAGGGAAGAAGAAGAGGCTTACTTCTGAGCAAACTTGCACTGAATATGCTGTACAAGAAATAACATTGCTGTCCTATGTTGGTACGGGTGGACCACTTGAATATGACAGACCCGGTCATAAAGATTACACCAACACTTCATGAAGGAAACCTGCTGTAGAGGAAACAAAGGCACGAGGAAACTGTCCGCTTGTTAAGTACGGAGGTCACAGACTACCCCCAGACATCTGCCCTGAGCTGCTATTTCAATGAGCAGTGAATCTTCTCCCTAGACTAAGGCACAGTCGGCTGGGGATGATTCTCAAGGTCTGGGGAGATGCAAGGCATGTCTGACACAGACCAAGCTGCCAGGCCAGCAGGTCTTATTTGTTGGTGTTTTAGGAGAATGCAGTAAATTCTTTTTATCGGCTAAGAGGAAGCAGTATTGGAGAGAAACTGCGCACATCTGTCCCCTTCTCCAGAATGCAACTGGCTAAAATTTCAGTCTCTGCAAATAGGCATAGCACAACGCAAACGTTGCATACATACTAAATTATGTTTGTGCACTTCGCCATCATGTTGTGAAGGCCTGGCACATTTTAAATGTTCCACTAAGATTACTAGATACGTAACAGAATTGGGAGATGCAGGCAGAGAAGGGACCTTAGAGATTTGCTCCATTTCCCACAAACTCGCTCTGCAAGAGTGGATTGTCTGAAGGGGTCATCCACATGCTACCCAAATGTTCTATTGTCCCGGCAACGAAGCAAATCATGTCCTAAAGATGCCACCTCTCCAAACCAAAGCATCACGAGATCTGGCGAGAGTGAGGTGGGCGATACTGAGTCAGGGAATGGGTTTCCAAGGAGCAATTGCTTACAAAAACATCTCTGTGGGTGCAGGAAAAGCAGCAAGAATACACTGAAGGCCAGATTAAAATGAGCAACAAGAAAATACATTGGCTGAGGAAGGTGTTTGGTGTTCTGAAGCCCCACTGTGGATGGAGAGGGGCTTTTTGGTTACTGCAAAATGTCTGGAGGCAGAGAGAGGGGGGGAAAAGAGCTTTTCGGTGGTACGTTGATTCAAGCCATTTGAAACAGGGCTTGGTGAAGACACAAGGGAAGGAGCTGCTTCTTATTCCCAGAGTCTTTGTCTCGCATTTCCCATTTCCTCCTTGCAGACTCTGCTTTGGCTCTACGGAGACTTGAGTTTCTTGGTCCGCGGCGACGTACCATTTTCTGCTTTCACCACTCCATTTTCATGGTAGCCTGAGGTGCGGGGAGAAGGAGAAAACGGCATTTTGATAAAATTCCTCAATAGGGCTTGTACAAGGCTTTTAAAGACTCAAAGAATGGAGTCTGGAATGCTGTACTTAGTGCTATAGTTTTAGGGTGAAGGCAGTGGCCCCCACCCCCTCAGCTAACTCTGACAGTTCACATTGTCCCCTGAGGTTTTCCGAAGCCACCAGTATGGGGTTTGGTGGTATGAGCAGAACTGCTCCACAAGAAACATCGCTGAGGCTTCTGGCAGATTTATCCTATGATGTCGTTGGCTTAACTGGTCATATCCTGCCGTCCCTCCAAGGATCCAGCAGTAGCTCATTTAGTAGCTGCATTCACCTATCCAGGAAATCTGCAGGGCCAAAAAAAATTGCTTGGGCAGCATCATGTGAACCCGTTAGACCCCAGGGAGTGACTGGGTGAGATGTGTGTGTGGGGGGGGGGGGGAGCTGCAAGGGAACCAATAGGTGTTTCTGGGCTACTAATCCTACCCCCCTGGGTGAGGTGTGTGTTCTAGCTGTGGCAGCTGCTTGGGATCCAGCCAAGTCCGGCCTGTTTCAGCTCATCGCAGAGACCAGAAAAAGCCACTACAGTGGTGCCTCGCAAGACGAGTTTAATTCGTTCTGTGAGTCAATTCGTTTTGTGAAAAATTTGTCTTGCGAATCCCATAGGAATGCATTGAATTTTTTTGTGCCCATAGGAACGCATTAATTGAATTTCAATGCATTCCTATGGGAAACTGCGATTCGCTAGACGAATTTTTCACAAAACGAATTCGTCTTGCGAGGCAACCTCCGATCGCAAAACCCATTTGTCTAGCGAAAAATTCGTCTAGCAGGGCATTCGTCTAGCGAGGTACCACTGTATTGTCTACTAGCTGCTTAAACGAGAACAGTTGCCCAATTAAAACAACCCTAGTTGATTATTCATATATATCTTAACAAATTAACTAGATCTGCATATATTTGGCATATAAAAGAACAAACCACATGTGTCACAGCAGGCATTAGCTTAGGAGAGGAGTCCCCCACATTCTTTTTAACACAGAAGACAATGCCTGCTTCTTTTCATTCTTGATAAGTATTTTAAAATATATATTTTTAAAAATCCGCTGCCCAATTAATCTTTCTCCCCCCAGCTGAACAATACACAGTGGTACCTGCGGGATCCGTTCCCTGAGCCCCAGTTGCTGGCCGAAAAGGATGCTGGACAAAGTGCCGCGTCTGTGCATGCGCACGGAATGGTTTGCGCTTCTGCGCATGCGGCATACCTGGAAGTAACCTGTTCCGGTACTTCTGGGTTTGCTGCGGATGTTCGACAGAACGGGCACTCGACGAGGCGGACACTAGACGAGGTACCACTGTATATATTTTAAGAAACTGATTAATCTGACCACACAGTCAGCTACACACTAGAGCTAAGGCACATCGTAAGCTGCCTCTCACACCAAGTAAGGCCCCTGCTTCCTCTCGCTCAGTATCGCCTGCACTGAGCGGAAGCCCCTCTGCTTCCAGGCAGGGAGCATCTCTGAGGGGGTGCAGTACACACGCTCTCCCACGCAGCGCACAGAGCTCAAACCAGACACGGGTGTGATGCCCCAGCCAGATGCTCACCCGACTCCCTTTTGATGGTCTTCAGCTGCTGCTTGTTATGGGTGGCGGCGGCAGCCGCAGCAGCTTTTTTCCTAGCGCTCTGCTCATTCCAGTACTCCCGCCAGCGCCGCAGCTGAAAGTGGATGAAGCGCCACATCATCCAGGCCTGTGAGAAGCACACCAGAAGCAGGACAAACATCCTGGGGGAAGCAAGCAAGGGAAGGCAGGCTGTGACTGAGCAAGGAGCCAGCTGGTTTCAAAGGGGCGCTCCAGGAAGTGAAAGAGGCTGCAGATTCAAACGCCTGGCCATTGGCCTGCCTTTCTGTATCGAAAGCCCTGGGGAAACCTAGACTGAGAGCTGGCCCACCCAAGTTATCAACTCTGCCACTGCCCATCTTGGGCTGGTGGGCATGTGCATTTTGCTTTGATCCACAGCCAGATCTCACACAAAATCTTGAAAATAATGGTGTACAGCTTCATTCGGAGGACTCATTTCTAGGGCTTGCCGATCAGAAGGTTGGCGGTTTGAATCCCCGCGACGGGGTGAGCTCCCGTTGCTTGGTCCCAGCTCCTGCCAACATAGCAGTTCGAAAGCATGTCAAAGTGCAAGTAGATATATAGGTACCTCTACAGCGGGAAGGAAAACGGCGTTTCTATGTGCTGCTCTGGTTTGCCAGAAGCGGCTTTGTCATGCTGGCCACATGACCTGGAAGCTGTACGCCGGCTCCCTCGGCCAATAAAGCGAGATGAGCGCGCAACCCCGGAGTCGGTCACGACTGGACCTAATGGTCAGGGGTCCCTTTACCCTTTACCTTACCCTGAGAACACCAGAAGCTTCAGCTAGACTGGAGCCTCATTCAGGCATTACAGAAATGGGGGTGGGAGCCACCAAGTTGGGCATGCACCCTCCCCCCCAAAACACACCAACCATATGTGTGGAAAAACACCCCTTCCTGTCCCTGTCCCCTACCTTATCACATTCTAAGGTCACAGTGTTTAAAGTACAGTGGAACCTCGGGTTACGTTACCCTCGGGTAACATAAACTTCAGGTCATGTTACCAGCAAACCTGGAAGTGTTTTGCCGTGCGTGCATGCACAGAAGCGGTCTACTGCTGTGTGCGCATGTGCAGAAGGGGGCACTTCCGGTAGCGAAAACTTCAGGATACGTCCGGACCTCCGGAACGGATCCCGTTCGCAACCAAAGATACCACTGTCTATTCTAAACAAACCCATGGCACCTCTCTTATGGCTACAGGGCACAGTCAAGTACTAGTTAAGGGGGATCTCCAACAGGTGGCCACTGCAGTCAACGCTGGTGCCGATTTAACACTTAACCATAGAATCATAGAATCATAGAGTTGGAAGAGACCACAAGGGCCATCCAGTTCAACCCCCTGCCAAGCAAGAAACACCACCAAAGCATTCCTGACATGTGGCTGTCAAGCCTCTGCTTAAAGACCTCCAAAGGAGACTCCACCACACTCCTTGGTAGCAAATTCCACTGTCGAACAGCTCTTACTGTCAGGAAGTTCTTCCTAATGTTTAGGTGGAATCTTATTTCTTGTAGTTTGAATCCATTGCTCTGTGTCCGCTTCTCTGGAGCAGCAGAAAACAACCTTTCACCCTCCTCTATTTTGAAACCCGCAGGGGAAAGGGAGGACACAAATCCTGTACTTATGCCATGGGAAAGAGATGGGAGCTGGACTGACTGGGAGGGAACTGTACTTCTGCACCAGGCCTAAATAGATGGAGCCCTGAACTCACCCAGCACCCCTGTCCTTGCGCTTCCCTTTGCTCACCTGCTAGAATCAAAATGCGCCCAAGCCTTACCTGAAAAGTAAAGTGTTGAAGTTTCCTTTCTCGGGGTCAAACGCCTGGTTCTCCACTCGAGCCAGCCCAAAGCCAATGACCAGCACGGATAGGGTGAGGGTAAAAAGCCGGGAAACGACGAACACTACTGCCCATGCATTAAACCTTGTGGAATTAAACAGGAGACCACTCAACATTTCAAAAGAGGGGTACTTGCCATGCCTCTCAGGTGGGCGTTTTTAATAATTATACAGGAGCTGTCAAAGACTGTCAAGAGACAATAGCAGCGCTTCAGAAGAAATGCAGGGTGCAGGTTATTTAAGTGGTGCACCCACAAAACACTACACTGAGCTGTAGTCAACTAAGTCTATTGAAATTGAGTAGCCTATTGAAATTAGCAAAACTATGGTAGTCATTCTTAATTTCAATGGGTCTACTCTGAATAGGGCTAGCACTGAATGCCACCTATTGGGTGTGATTCAACTAGTGAGTCCCGTCAGTAGAAGTTATTCAGCAAATTATGTTAGAAGTCTTTCTTTCTTTCTTTGTAATTCACATTTAGAGTATAACGGGAGATGATACTGGAAAGGACCAAGACATTTGCTAGTCAGCCTCAGAGGCCGTACGTAGCCTTGAAAGGAAAGCCACGCTTCACCCACACAACCCACACAGAAGAGCACTTACAGCTTCTCGTTGTTCTCATCTGTGAAATAGAACAGGCGAGCCATGTGAAAAAGGAATTCAGCTACGTACTGCAGCAGCAACAGGATAAGTCCCAGGCGTGTGAGGCTGGAGAAAGGAAAGGACAATGGTGATTGCGGTAGAAGGAATGAGCACCTTTTGAGCCTCCTCCTCACTCTCCCTTGCAATTTACCCCCAAAATCGAGATTCCTGCATTGCAGGGGGCTGGACCAGATGACCCTCAGGGTCCCTTCAACTTTATGGATCTATGAGTTAAAAGGCTGCGCTGCGATCATGGAAACTATCAGGCGATTCAACCTTGATTCCACCTCAGCCCACTCCTTCAAAGACCAGCGCTGAGTTTTACTGTGCTTTCACCCAGGCCTCTCGATTTTATGCAACAGTAACACCGACTGTGCAATTTAAAAATCAAGCAAATTCTCACATATAAAGTATCAAGGCAGTGCAAAACGACAGATGCAGGTACAGTGGTACCTCTGGTTAAGAACTTAATTCATTTCAGAGGTCCGTTCTTAATCTGAAACTGTTCTTAACCTGAGGTACCACTTTAGCTAATGGGGCCTCCTGCTGCCACTGTGCCGCCGCCGCGCAATTTCTGTTCTCATCCTGAAGCAAAGTTCTTAACCCAAGGTACTATTTCTGGGTTAGCAGAGTCTATAACCTGAAGCGTCTGTAACCCGAGGTACCACTGTACAATGAACCTTAAAGATACCATAAAAAACTATGCAGAGTAAACATAAAAATGACTGGCTCATCCTGAAAAAATGAAAACATTTGAACATAAAGAGGTCTTCAAGAGATGCCTGGAAGTTAGCAGTGAGGATACTTGATGAATCTCTGCTGGAACGCATTTGCTACGTTTAAATCACTGGGCTAGTCTTAGGAGAAGGCCATGAGCATTGATGTGTAGGAAACTGATTCCTCTACCTCCTTCTCAACCCACAACCCCCCCTCACCCCTTCTCCCTAGTTGTTTTATTGACTTACTATATATTTTTTAAAAATCTCATTGTCATCAAGCACTGCCCAGGTATTTTTCAAGCCCAGAGACTTTGGGGCAAACATGCTTTAAAAAGAAGTGTGTTTTAACACCATCACAATCATTGTGAAGAAAAAGCAGTTGTCTAGGCCCCTGATCCAATGCCATACTTCCAATCCAAAGGGACCCCCCCGCACCATGTTCCCATGCTAAATCCCGTACAGCTGTTTTTTGCCCCAGACGGTGCTGTTTACTGCAAAAATAGCCATGTTAAGCATCCCGTTTAAAAAGCATGACCAGCACTAATACAGTCAGTGGGAATTTTGTGTGCAGCACCCAACCTCTTGAGCACCTAGGAGATTATTTCAGCCTCTTCTCTGATGGCAGCGCTGTTTTTGGCATGGGACAGGCCTTGGGTCTGACAATTGTCTGACTTTATCTATTCCTTTATTTATTTAATTTATTTATGGATGGCGGCTAACAGATTGAGGTTGAATCCTGACAAGACAGAAGTACTGTTTGTGGGGGACAGGAGGCGGGCAGGTGTGGAGGACTCCCTGGTCCTGAATGGGGTAACTGTGCCCCTGAAGGACCAGGTGTGCAGCCTGGGAGTCATTCTGGACTCACAGCTGTCCATGGAGACGCAGGTCAATTCTGTGTCCGGGGCGGCTGTCTATCAGCTCCATCTGGTACGCAGGCTGAGACCCTACCTGCCTGCAGACTGTTTCGCCAGAGCGGTGCATGCTCTGGTTATCTCCCGCTTGGACTACTGCAATGCGCTCTACGTGGGGCTTACCTTTGAAGGTGACCTGGAAACTACAACTAATCCAGAATGCGGCAGCTAGACTGGTGACTGGGAGCGGCCACCGAGACCACATAACACCGGTCTTGAAAGATCTACATTGGCTCCCAGTATGTTTCCGAGCACAGTTCAAAGTGTTGGTGCTGACCTTTAAAGCCCTAAATGGCCTCGGTCCAGTATACCTGAAGGAGCGTCTCCACCCCCATCGTTCTGCTCGGACACTGAGGTCCAGTACCGAAGGCCTTCTGGTGGTTCCCTTGTTGTGAGAAGCCAAGTTACAGGGAACCAGGCAGAGGGCCTTCTCAGTGGTGGCACCCACCCTGTGGAACGCCCTCCCATCAGAGGTCAAAGAGAAAAACAGCTACCAGACTTTTAGAAGACATCTGAAGGCAGCCCTGTTTAGGGAGGCTTTTAATGTTTAATAGATTATTTTATTTCATTTTTCTGTTGTAAGCCGCCCAGAGTGGCTGGGGAAACCCAGCCAGATGGGTGGGGTATAAATAAATTATTATTATTATTATTATTATTATTATTATTATTATTATTCAACAGACTTCTAACCTGCCTTTAAGAATATCTACTGTCACAAGGCGGTCTACAACATTGTTGGCATCTGTCTGTCTTGAGAGCAAATGGAGAGCGCTTCTGGGGATGAAGTCAAGCGGAGACCTCCCTGGGGAGGAAGTTTAGGACCACTGTTCCTTCCCCGAGATGGGCTGCCTTCCCAGGCTGACGAGCCCCACCTGCCCTTCACTTCCCTCTACAGCATGTGCAGAAACAGCCTTCTTGACCGTTGGACTCACTGTGTTTGCAACATAATCATACAACAAACAACAATATATTAAACCAAAAATTAATAAATAAAGGACTTAGGCAGGTCCTCTTAGAAGACTGGAACCTAAGCCTGCTTTCTGTAAAGTTTACCATATTTTTTTGCTCCATAAGACACACTTTTTTCTTCCTAAAAAGTAAGAGGAAATTCTGTGCATCTTATGGAGCGAATGCATGGTCCCTGGAGCTGAATTGCCCAGGGGCGAAAAGCAAATAGTGCTTTTTTATATCTATAGAAAGAGCTAAAGGCTAACAAGAGGGAAAGAGAACCCGCTCAGCAGCTGATTGCAAGAGATCGGGAGGGAGATAAGAGAAGCTAGCTCCCTTCCCAGCCCCACCCCCTTGCCCAGGCCTCCATTGTTGTGTTTCCCTAGTGACATGTGACTGGCTGACTAGATTATCTGTCTGGAAACTGTACAAATGGCTCCCTTTCATTTCATAAACATGCTCCAGAATTGTGAGTTGAACTCCATAAAAACAGGATTTCCCCCCCTTTGCAAGGTAAGCTCAACAACTTTGAGCTGATCCTCAAAAATGGAGCTTTCCCCCTTTGCTTAAAAAAACAGGGCTTTCCCCGTTTCCAAAAGAAGCTGCACAACTTTGAGCTGATGCTCAAAAAACGGAGCGTTCCCCCTTTGCAAAAAAAAAAAAAAAAAAATCCCCTGCAGAACTGTGAGCTGATCCCCCCCCAAAACAGGGCTTTCCTCCTCTAAAAATTAGGTGCGTCTTTTGGTCAGGTGCATCTTATGGAGCGAAAAATACGGTAATTCAAAACTGAAGCAAACTATAGATTTTCAGCTTTGGAGCTGCAGAAAAACACTGGAACTATTTATTAGGAGTTCCTTTTAACCTGAAGAGAAAGCAGGCGTGCAACATTGCCATGTTGAAGACGGTGGGACCCGCAGCACTTACTTTAAGAGGTATGCTCCAGATATATGCACTAGATAGAGGCTGATATATTGCAGCTGACGAGGAATCTCTTCCTGCAAAGCAAGGGGAGACCAGGAGAAGCCAATGGGCATTGCGTAAGAGGCTATGACTGGGCTGCACCTAACCCGGGCGAAGCAGAGCGGGTGCAGTCAAATGCAGGACCTTGGTGCATCTCGCATCAAAGAAATCCGCATGCCAGTACAATACACTGCTCCACTTCCACAAGGCTTCTGTCCAATACCACGGAGAAATGAAAATATGTTATTGGGAGGGTGTCTTTCACAGACCACTAGAACCTGAGTAGGAGAGCAGGAAAAGTGCTTTTCAAAGTATTTTCCACAACTGTGAAAATGTACCGTGGCTTTTCTTGGCCTTAAGGCAGGCATAGGCAAACTCGGCCCTCCAGATGTTTTGGGACCACAACTCCCATCACCCCTGACCACTGGTCTTGTTAGCTAGGGATGATGGGAGTTGTAGTTCCCAAAACATCTGGAGGGCCGAGTTTGCCTATGCCTGCCTTAAGAAAAAGCATCAACTTGGAAATTCCTTTATCAGTTTAATATTATTATTATTTATTATTATTAAAAAAACCTTATTTATTTCACTTTGTATTTAACAACTCCGCTGGTAACTCATGCGGACGAGTGAGCGGGTTGGCAGAGGGGGGACTGATCTTTCTCGCTCACCCACTGGCTTTAAAAATGCAGGCTAGTAGCTTTTGTGGCCTCATCAGCACAACACCCCCCCCACACCCCTATTGGCCTCCTAAGAACCCTAAGAGAAAGTTAGTTAGGACGGTACTCACCTTCCGCACCTTTTGGAAATATAGTTCAGGCAGTGCATGCAGCCAGTAGGACAGCTGGCAAAGGTAGAAAAACTTGACCTGGAACCTAATGTTTAAAAAGAAGAAGTGCATTTCTTAAGCATCCACATGAAGCAAAACATTTTTGCCATTCTCCCTCCTGACTGCGAGGTCCTCGCAGACGTTTCGGAAACGGAGGATTCCTGAGACTGTCTTAGTGGATGAAAGCTAGCCACTGACCCTTTGGCAATTGCTGCCGCAAAATATGTTGTGACGAAGGGGGAGAAAGGGAAATGAATCACTTCTGCTAACCTGGTGCACTCTGGCAGGCGAGGAAGCAGATGGCCACATCCTATCTCTGCGCTGGGTCCCAGGCAGAGATGTGGGTCTGCCAAAGTAATGCTTTCATGACTGTGCAGCTGTCGTGAACTGCTGAGAGGCACCGCTAGAGGGATGATAACACGAGCAGCAGCCTGACTTGGTTATAATTCATGCTCAGTGAAGACTCCTCAGGAATCAGACATATCATTGAGGCATAGACTATGGAAAAACTACACACTGTATCCAAACAATACTTATTTAGGACCCACAGGGCAGCCAAGGATATGGATAGGATTCAGGACTGAGGCTGATGAGACAAAAGAGTTTAAGTTCCAGAAGATCTGCACAGCCTAGCAGAAGAGAGGCCTTGTGGAATCAGGGGCAGCTTGTTTCGAACGCCAGCTGTGAGGGTCTCTCGGGTAATTTTTATGCCTGTTAGATGCTCTGAAATGTTCTCAGGATATGGAGGAATTTTATTTTTTAAAAAACTGCATACTTAAACGGAGGCAAGCAAAACTAACCAAAAGCCAGTTTATAAATCTCTAGTGCAATTGCCTTGAAAAGGTATGAATACCAGAGTTGAGAGCAAAATTGTGAATTAATCATTTCAATTCCTTCATCAACTGCCCAAATTACATTTAAGTGCAGGGTAAGATGGGAAGTCACCCATCGTGGAAGGGAGGCCCCACCTGCACCAAACACTTATGCCACTATAAACAGTCATTGCTTTCCCCCCAAAATCCAGGGACATGTAGTTTGTTAAGGGAGCCAAGTGTTGTTAGGAAACTCCTGTTCCCTTTAGAGAGCTACACCTCCCAGAGTCCCCTGCAAAGAGGGATCAATAGTTGCACCACTCTAGAAATTGTAGCTCATGCCGGGTAGGGGGTGGGGGTGGGTGGGAATGTGGGCCTCTTGACAATTCTCAGCACCCTTAGCACACACCAATATCTCAAGCAGACCCATCAATCATGCCATTATGTGTGCACTTAAATCACCGTTAAAAGAAATGTCATCATTTTCCCTATATTCCTACAGTGGTCAGGGTGTGGTCTGAAAGCACCTGATCTAGGGATGACCTTCGGTTCCACGACAGGAGAAAGGTGAGATATAAAATGTAAGGAAAATAAAATGTAATACGGGGTTTTAGTTCAAGAACCATACACAATTTCTCAGAATGCATAAGGAACTCTATACGAGTGTAGAATCAACACAATCTTTTTTATCTGGCTGGGTCGAACCTTTCGGAGGGGTAGTATTTGAAGCTCCTTTCATAAAACACCCTTCTTGAGATGACATGATGTTATTAATACTGGCGGGAATAAAGCCTTCAGGGACACAACTGATACACCAAAGAGAATCTAAGGAGTACTTCTCTCTGTGGAAACTGGAAGGCCGAAAAGGTGTGCTTGACCCCAACATTCCTAAGAGAGGTATCAAGATCAGGATTTGCGAAGAGACACAAGAGCAGAAAAACGGACCTGAAGTTTGCTAAGGCTGCTGTCTGGATTGGGAACGAACTTCCTGTGCTTGGGACACAATCCTTTAAGAAGCGCCCAGCAAAATGCCCAGTCCGTTCTTCCCCTGCTCTAGACTGCCCCTCCCAACACCTGTTGGCAGTTTCCTTTTCCTTGGAAAAAGAAGCAGCAGCAAGGGTTGGCCTCGTGGGGAGGAAGAGCATTTATGAAGCAGAGTGGCTGCCCATAGACAGTTTGGAGGCACAAGCACACTCCTACAAGGAAAGTGAAGTCTCCCCCCCCCCCCGGGAATAAAATGGTTGCCTTTAAGTCTAACAACAGAATTCACTACCACAAGTCATAGTGATTGTTGGCCACTTGGAGAGCTCTAGAAGGAGACGAGATCATATTGCGGAGGAAAGGCTACCGATCCTGATGGCTATGTCTTGCCTCCAGTAGCAGCGACCCTATGTCTCTGAATACAAATTGCTCGGGGATTCCAGTGCAGGAGAGGAGAAGGCTCTCAGACTCATGTCCTGCTTGCCCACTGGGGCATCTGGTTGGCCACTGTGAGAACAAGATGCTGGAGCAGAGAGGTCTTTGGTAGGAGCCAGCAGGGGCACCTCAGGTTCTTAAGGAGAAGGATTAAGCTTGCACTATCAGCATTGCACACAGGAGGGGGCTGCAAGATCACTTCTGGCCGGTTTGAAGATGCAACTGAAGTACTGAATGCACCCTTATTCCCAGTTACAGGTAGTCGAAACAAAATAAAAAAATTCCTTCCAGTAGCACCTGAGAGACCAACTAAGTTTGTCACTGGTATGAGCTTTCGTGTGCATACCATTGACAAATTTAGTTGGTCTCTAAGGTGCTACTGGAAGGAATTTATTATTATTATTTTGTTTCGACCCTTATTCCCGTTATCACTCACTCCTGACCTCAGATAAACCAACAAGGAAGGAAGTGGTTGTACTTAACAGTACTCTGTGGCTACTTACGGGAGATGGACATGAGGGTAGTTCTCCCACAGACTCTTGGGGTTTGATAAGTATCCTTCCTGAAAAGAAGTAAGAGAGGGAATGAGGAAGGAAGGTGAGTTAGCAGCAAAGTCTGGCTAAACAACAGTTGCCCAAGTCCCCATCGCCTCTGCTAAAGTTGATATGTCTAGGTGACAACTCCAAGCTATTGCGGAAGACCCTGTGCGAAATATAGACACCTTTTCTTTGTAGTCGTTTAGTTGTGTCCGACTCTTCGTGGTCCCATGGACCAGAGCACGCCAGGCACTCCTGTCTTCCACTGCCTCCCGCTGTTTGGTCAAACTCATGTTCGTGGCTTCAAGAACACTGTCCAGCCATCTCGTCCTCTGTCGTCCCCTTCTCCCTGTGCCCTCCATCTTTCCCAACATCAGGGTCTTTTCCAAGGATTCTTCTCTTCTCATGAGGTGGCCAAAGTATTGGAGCCTCAGCTTCACGATCTGTCCTTCCAGTGAGCACTCAGGGCTGATTTCCTTCAGAATGGAGAGGTTTGATCTTCTTGCAGTCCATGGGACTCTCAAGAGTCTCCTCCAGCACCAGAATTCAAAAGCATCAACTCTTTGGCGATCAGCCTTCTTGATGGTCCAGCTCTCACTTCCATACAATAAGCAAAAGATGGGCAAGTTCTTTAGACGACAAGGATGGGGAACCTGCGACCCTCCAGATGTTGTTGGACTACAACGCCCAGACTACCTGGCCAGGCTGGCAGGGGCTGATGGGATGCAGAGTTCAGCAACAAATGGAGGGCCATAGGTTGCGCACCCTTGTTTTTCAGCAACAGCAGTTGCAGACGGGGGGTGGGGGTGGTTTTTGGCCTCTGTCTGTCTTGAGGGACAATGGAGTAGCCTCTGGGGATGAAGTCCAAGCACTGTGCTAGCAACACTGAAGTGACCTCCCTGGAGCGCAAGTCTTGGCAGTGTGTCTGGAGGTCTTGGGCTGCCCGGATAACAAGACTCCCCCCTTGGTCTCTCTGATATGGTCCGAAGGAAAGCAGAGCAATGTGTTTGGCCCCAGCTTGGCTGCAGGAGTTGCTGGAAGGAGGCATCCAACTGTCTTAGGGACTCCACTCTAGATTAGTGTAGGGTTTACCCTTGAGCCTTTTCTTCTCCTGAAGATATCCTGCAAGATAGTGGAGGTTTCGACGTTTTCCTCCTCCTAGATAAGCTACCTTCTCAGGTTGATGAAGCCCACCTTCCCCTCATTTTCCTCTGCAAGCAGCGTGTGTGGAAGCTGCCTTCTTGACCGCTGGACCCACTCTTGGTCTCATCCGCTCAATCGGCCACAACCTGACTTTGCATGCAGGGGAAGTCCCTAACTCACTGAGGGTTTGAGACCAGGGTACTGAAACAGGAAATACACCCCCCCCAATACACACACAAATGCAAATCCCAACACCCAAAGTTCAGAATCTGAAAGCCAGGTGCAGAATGAAACCGTAAAACAGCTGCAGAGGACGGAAGTGGCTGCTGGGCCAAAGTCACACACAGAGTTTCAGGGCTCGGAGAAGCCTCCTTCAGCCAGGCATCATCAGCGCTGGCACAGAAACAGCTTTAGATGTTTACTCAGGAGACAACAGGCCCTGCTTAAGCAATCTGGGCACAAAGGGGTGTGATGGGGGAGCGAGAGAAGCTTGGCTGACAAAGCCTCTTAGATAAAAGCGATTCTGCTGCTTCTTTCTCAAGGCAGATGGGCTGGAGAGAAGGTTTGAGAAATGGAACCAGGTCCCCACTTCACCCCCACCTCTTCTTCTGAAGGTCCCCCCCCGAGCTGTATTCAGTGCTTCCGGCAATGGACCCCCGGGGAGACACGTGGAAACAGGAAATGGCAGCAGCTAGTCATTTGATGGCTGCTGCAGGCAGTGCCACTCAAGGAGACTTCCTTAAGGAACAAGGTCACATGGACACCCTTTGCTTTGGAGATAGGCTCACTGCCGGTCACAATGGCCGTGGAAGGAAGTAATTCAGAATTGGGCCTTTTGTGGTTAGTGGAGGTCAGTTTGTCTTGAAGCTAGGATATCTGCCATACAGAAGTCAACTGTAACAGGAAGCTCAAGCAGCAGGGCCAAATGAGGATTCCATGGGATTAAGAATGGTGTGGCCTCTCCTACTGCGTTGCTGCACTGATGAAAGAAATGACACCACAGTGGGAGAAGTCTGCCTTGGGGCAAAACAACCCGGAAGCCATTCTCTAGGACAGTCTTTCTCGACCTTGGGACCCCAGATGTTTTGAGACTACAATTCCCATCACCCCTGACCACTGGTCCTGCTAGCTAGGGATGATGGGAGTTGTAGGCCAACAACATCTGGGGAGCCTGCATATCAGAATACCCCACCGCGGTACCTGGGCTGACTGTAGAAAGGAACCAGAAACCGCAGAATCATTTTAGAACATTTGCGCTCCCTTGTGTTCAAGGTGCAAAAGGGATTGGTAGGAAAAATATATAAGCTGCTTAGAAAACGAATGTACGGAATAACCATCAATGATATACAAATTCAAATTTAAAAGTACGTATGAAGTTATATATCTTGTAGAAATAGGAAAGTTTTTAACAGGCATCTAAAACAGTACTGCGAGTTTACCTGCCTACTTGTAAGTTCCATGGGGGGAGAGGGAGATTCAAAGCAGCGGTGCTACCACACTGAAATACAGACTCCCCACAGATACAGAATGAACCAGTATATGGCATGCACAAGAGTCCAAGTTCTGCAGATCAAAATGTTTGAGTGAGCAAGGTGGTCCTTCATGTATCTGGTCCGAAGCTGTTAAATTTATTGTATACGAACAATAAAACCTGAGATGTGGCCCAGTGTGAACTTTAGTAAACATAATTGCACCTATACAGATTTAGAACTGGCTGAGGTCCATCACAGAGCCAGATTTTAAATTTCTATACCAAAATACTTTTTGTTTTGATATGTCATACTATTCCCACTTTGGGTTCAGAATGTGACCTGAATAGCAAGTGGATATCAATACACTTTTCAAAGTCAGCTGCATATGTGGAGAGAGTTTGTACCGTTCCCTCTAAGTCCTACTAGCAGACTCACATCCTGAATTAAGAGGTGCTTTGAATAAGGTCACCCTATTTGGCCATTCCCCATAATGTGATCACATGTGCGCAAAGGGAAAGAGCAGAGAAAGCAAGCTGCACTCCCCATGTATAAATTCACGTCCCATCTTTCTAAAGGAAGCTTACCGTTGCCAGTACATATAAGCACCAGGCCATGGAGGCAATATGAAATGCTACCAGCTGCCCAGACTCATTGAACTTGCTGTGCTTGATCTTGGAAAGATGGAGCCTCCGGTTGATTTTCTAGAAGAAAACAAAAATTCTGCAAGACTGGAAGAAAAAAAACAAAGCATCCTATGTCCTCAAGAGACAGTAGCTCAAAGCTTCTTTTTGGCAGGCCAGCCCTGGAAAGTTCAAGTCAGGTGACAGAGGATACCAAAAAAGGCTCCACCAGATGTTTTGACTTGGCTTAATAACCAGCAGCCATTATTTGTGGGTGCAGTCAGTCCACCCTAAAATGCAAAATGAGACAAGGCCCAGGGAGGGAAGAAGGAGAGAACAACACCGCAAATGCCTGAAGACGTCAGAGGGACCCCCAAATACCCCCAAAAGGAGAACACTGAAAAGAAAAGAAAATCTCACCCAACCTCAGGAACAAGCAGAAGCAGTCCTAAGAAGGCAACTGACTTGTTCCAGCCAGGAAAAAAGAAAGAAAGAAAGAAAGAAAGAAAGAAAGAAAGAAAGAAAGAAAGAAAGAAAGAAAGAAAGAAAGAAAGAGAAAGAAAGGAAGGAAGGAAGGAAGAAAGGAAGGAAGAAAGGAAGGAAGAAAGAAAGGAAGGAAGAAAGGAAGGAAGGAAGAAGACTTTAAAGTTAAGAGAGGGAAGTTATAGTTGTCACATTGACACAAATTCACATTCTTCAGTCCCACAGTTTGGTAAAAGCTGAATGCAAAACAAAGTGTAACATTCCTCTACAAATCCATTTCACCTTCTAGAAAATGGGACTAAATACTTTCCTGGTGCCATGGGGCCACTGTAAAAAGCAACTGTGAATTTGAAATGTTCTACAGCCCGCAGCACAAGGGAGCAGTCTAGGTATTGGCTAGCTTGTATGAAAAGCAAGACTTACGTCCAAGGCATACTCCTGCACCACAGCATGCAGAATTATTGCTATGAAGATGTAGAAGAGGATTGTGACCAGATCCTTCAGCCCGTAGTGATAAAGAACAATTTCACCATCTGAAGAAAAGGAGTGGGGTAAGGGAGGAAGAGATTAACATTAAAGAGTTAAGCTGAGAAGCCATATAGGGATCAAACTTTTAAAGGCACCCACTAAGAGGCAGGATTTAAGTAACAAAGAGTTAGCTCAAATGTTGGCAAAGAGCAGAAACAGACCACCAGGAGCTTAGAAGAACTGAATTTAACCAGAATGCAGAGCAGATGTGGACAGTTCAAAGCACACACAAGTTTACATCTTCTTCCCACCCCTTGGCAGCAAAGGTGGTCGGTCCTCTGAGAGCCTGTTTGCATGATGTGTTATTCTGAGATAAGTGTCCTGTGAACTCCCTTCATCATCGTATTGCCATTTTCCTTGGAGGCAGGGGGGGTGTCAGAAGGTGAAGTAGTTCAGAGGACTCTGGGAAGACTAAGGGTCCTCAACTCACCTATTTTTCATCCCCGGATAAAGGACTGTGGGTGGGTCCAGACCACAGTTCCATAGCGAAACACAGTGACCTGCGAATGACCCAAGACGGTTAGCAGCAGAATCCAGCTCAGGGCTGCTTCTCACTTTACATTTGTCCCTTGTGTATGGATGCACCAGAACAGATACACAACTCATGTCAGCTGTGAAAGGAGGGTGTACATTGACATTACAACTTTCTTGTCATGACATATAGAACAGGGTTGCCATATGTCTGGGTTTTCCTGGACATGTCCAGGATTCCAAGAGCAAAATTACCATTTTAAAAACTCAGCATGATGTCTGGGTTTTTGCAAACAGAACCAAGAAGCTCAACAACTTGCAATCATAATATAGAAGCAGCGGCATAGAACCACTGAACTGGAAGGAGGGACCTTGGGGATCACAGAGTGCAGGATCTGTAACACGGGATGTGATTACAGCATCGCCAACAGATGGGCATCCAGCTTCTGCTTAAATAACTCCAGTGAAGGAGAGCCCCCCACCTTCCAAGGGAGTCAAGCAGCACCTATCTTTAAGAGGCTTCTCTCTCTTAATATTTAGCCAAAATCTATTTCCCTGCACTGGTTCTAACCCTGTTCTCTGGAACAAAGGGAACATGTCAGGCGGAAGATGAGCTGTTGTTTGAAGATGACTGTTGTGTCTCCCCTGACAGTCTGAACCAGGCACCCCCAAACTTCGGCCCTCCAGATGTTTTGGACTAGAGTTCCCATCTCCCCCGACCACTGGTTCTGTTAGCTAGGGATCATGGGAGTTGTAGGCCAAAACATCTGGAGGGCCACAGTTTGGGGATGCCTGGTCTAAACTCAGCTTTTTCAACCATTCATCACAGAACTTGGTGTTGAGATCCTTCACCTTCTTGCTGTCCTACTCTGAGCACACGGCGGTTTGTCGATGCCCTTCTTAAAACTCTTGTGCCCGAATATAAGAGTCCTTCTGGAGCAGACCAAAGGCCCAGCATCCTGTTCTCACAAAGGCCAACCAGGAGCCTATGAGAAGCCAGCAAGCAGGACCTGATTGCAACCCCACTTGGCCCTCCTGTGATTCCCAGAGCCTGAAATTCAGAGGCAGAACAGAGCTCTCAGGGTACAGGCTTTGTCCTCCATATATCTGTCCAATCCTCTTATCCAAATTGGCAGCCAACCACTGCCACTTGCGGGAGGGAATTCCATGGTTTAACTATGTGCTGTGTGGAGTGCTTTTCTGGCGGCGTCCTGAATCTTCCAACAGTTTCATTGAATGTTCCTTAAGTATTGAGAGAGGGAGGAAAAAAATTACCCATCCACTATCTCTACAACAGGCTTAATTCATACATCTCAATGACATCACTTCTTACTCGCCTTTTCTGTAAAATAAAAAGCCCCAAACATTCGGACCTTTCCCTATACAGAGGTCCTCCATTCCCTTCGTCATTTTGGTTGCTCTTTTCTTGACCTCTTCCAGTTCTGCAGGATCCTCTTTGAGGTGAGACAACTAGAACTGCACACAGCATTCCAAGTGAGCTCACGCCATGGATTTGCATGAAGCTGTTATCATATTGGGCATTTTATTCTCAACCCCTTTCCTAACGATCCCTAGCACAGAATTTGCCCTTTTCACAGCAGCCACGCTCTGGGTTGACACCTTTGAGAAGCTATCAGCTATGACCCCTTGTCACCCCATGTTCACACCCACTGAGCATGTATGTGAAACTAGAATTGTTTTTGGCCCAGTGTGCCTCACTTTGAGCTTGCTTACATTGAATTGCATTTGCCATTTTACTGCCCATTCTCCTAGTTTGGAGGGGTCATTTTGGACTGTTTCAGAAGAGTAATGACCAAAGCCTATTCATGACCTGAACACACCACTTCTGATGATGGAGTCTAGAAATGCACTGGCCTTATTGGCTGCCCTGTTGCACTGCTGACTCATGTCATGTTTAAGGCTGGCTGCATCCCAATGTTCCAGTCTGTCAAGAGCGCTTTAAAGCTTGACTCCATCTTCTATGATGTTAGCCACCCCTTCCAGCTTTTTGTACTTGTGACAAACATCCTCTCAACAGGTCAGCTGTAAAAATGTCCTAGCAGTAGGCCTAGGGCAAAGCCCTCCAGCACCCCACTCAAGACCTCCCTTGTTTCCAAGTTATCTCCACATTTGTGTCTTTCACCCTGAAGAGTAGTGATGTAAGGGTGTGCCCCCCCATTCACAACAGGCAGGAGGTATGCATATTTTGTAGTCTGGTATCCTAAGGTAAAGGGGACCCAGGTGGCGCTGTGGTTAAACCACTGAGCCTAGGGCTTGCTGATCAGAAGGTCGGCGGTTCGAATCCCTGTGACGGGGTGAGCTCTCGTTGCTTGGTCCCAGCTCCTGCCAACCTAGCAGTTCAAAAGCACGTCAAAATGCAAGTAGATAAATACAGCGGGAAGGTAAACGGCGTTTCTGTGTGCTGCTCTGGTTTGCCAGAAGTGGCTTTGTCATGCTGGCCACATGACCTGGAAGCTATACGCCGGCTCCCTCGGCCAATAATGCGAGATGAGCGCGCAACCCCAGAGTCGGTCACGACTGGACCTAATGGTCAGGGGCCCCTTTACCTTTATCCTAAGGTAAAAGTGGGAAGTGCCTTTGGGGCCCCCAGAGTGCCTTGCTTCTTTATTGTAGGGGTGTTAACATTACAAACCAGGGAGAATTACCTGAACCCGGCAACTGTTATGCAAATAGTAGCCATGGGAAAGTCTGAGAAGGTGGTGGTGAGAAAATTTAACTTTTACTACCTCCTGAGTCTGTTGTTTGCATTTCAAAGGAAGCCTCCATTAAGACCAATCTCTTCTCAGAATTACTGTCACCAGCCTGGAGATATTAAATTGGTAACACAGGCAACTAAGTTTATACTGCGCTCCCCCAACAGAGCAGACCGTACAATCTCAATGCATAGACAGACAGGAGCCCCGAGTCTCCAGGGTTGCTAATCTAGCTCTTTGCATCAGCTCGTGGATCATTTGAATATGAGGCTCAGGTTGTCAAGTGAGTCAGACCTAAAGCATTTGTATGTCTGAGGCAAGCACCCAAAGCCAGCCCACACTCTCTTTCTTGAAGAGCTGCGGTTCAGGGCACGTGCCAAAAACCCCAGGAGCAAGGCACATCATGAAGTGGGTGACTCAGGCTGGGTATTTCCATAGCTGCGGAAGGCCTCCCTGCCTCCTCAGGGAGCACCTCTGTTTGTAAGTGCTTTATGAACACACAGGCAGGGCAGCAGAACTGAAAGCGATGCCGCTCTAAGTTCAAACAGGGCCTTCTTAGTGAAATCTCTCTCTCTCTTCTTCCCTTGGATAATGAGCACGAACCCTTAAGTCTCCAAGTGGCGCAGAGAGCTGTGGGACCTTTTGCCTCCCCCCCCCACCTGCCTATCCCCACTTTCCCTTAGTTGGGCAAAGAGCTAGGCAGGCTTGCCATGTGATGAGAAACAAGTAACCAAAGAGTTAACTGTGTTCTGTATAACACCTGACCACTGAGGAATATCATGTTACAGAATGTACCAGAAGTGTTTCTGTATGTTGCAGTTGGTTTCGTTTCTGCCTGGGAGACGGTCGCAAGATGTCTGCGCTCTCACCAGGTTGTTTGTTATTTTCTCTCTAGAATAAACTTAAGTAGTTATTAGAACACTTTGGACTCTGTGTGTTCTTAAGAGGCTTTTTATCCAACGGCTATACAAGCTTTCGCTGTGTGAGAAGAAGAACTCTGCTGTGTGTGTGTTTTACTGCCAGCCCGGTTCTACGGAAGCAGAGAAGCTGAGAGGAAGCGCGCCGGGCGATAATCAGAGGCTCCTAATTGAGTCATAAACAACTCAACGGAGCCCTATACCCGTCACAGGTTATGGGTCATAGAACCTAATCAATCACCAAAGCAATAAAAGGTGATTGCAGCTGTAAAAGCCGTGGAGAAAGCCGGTGTAAAGAGCTAGCTGGGAGAAACCTGTTGTTTTGCAGTCGGCAATCAATAGATGCACTCGCTAGCAGAAAGACCCTGTACCAGAAGGCTGGGATCCGCAGTCTACCCGGAGGAGCAACGTGAGCTATTCTGAGTGAGTACCTAGACACGGAGCCCGGGGGTGGACAAGATGGCGGAGCAGCTACAGGAGTCATTTGTCGTGCCGTTCCAGAGGTTGAATGGCGACAACTATGCAGAGTGGAGAGAAAGGGCCAGAATGTGGTTGCTAGGAAAGGATTTGTGGACTTGTGTGTTAAATCCTCCAACCCCTGTCGCTGATAATTCAGCAGCTGAAGCACAGAGGTTTGCAGCAGAAACCAGGAAAGACAATAAGGCTCTATGTGCCATTGCCATGAGCTGTGATGCTACGCAACTGCCCTATGTGCAAAATGCTGAAAATGCCAAGCAAGCCTGGGACAGTTTGGAAAGGGTCCATCAGAGAAAAACAGCTGGAGCTAAGCTGCATGCTATGAGGCATCTCTTTGAGTTGAGACTGAGACCAGGGCAACCCATTAAGGAGCACATTGCCAATGTGATTGATGCATTCCATAAGCTGCAGCGGCATGAGCTTGTGTTCAAAGAGAAGGAAAAAGTTTATATTTTGCTGTCTAGTTTGGGAAACGCCTATGAACATTTGTGTTTAACATTTGAGTCAATGCCTGAATCTGAACTCACGATTGCTTACGTTTCTGGGCGTTTGGCGGATGAGGAACTGAGACGCCAGAAAGAATCGGCTGAGAAGGGGGGCCATGGGCGCAGAGAAGCCAGTGGGGGTGCAGTAAAAAGCACTGAGGAATCCACTGTGAGTGCGTGCGCAACAAGGCTTTGCTATCGGTGCCAGCAGCCTAGGCACGTAGCGAGATTTTGCCCAGCTCCGGAAGCAGCCAAGGTCACTCAGCCAGGTGCCAGGCAACCCAGCGGACGTGGTCGTGGGACCAGCCAGCAGCGCCGAGGCAGAGGACGTGGGAAATCTCCAGATAAGCCTGTCAGCCGTCTTTCTGCTGCCTTAGCAACGATTCGAAACAAAGGACAGGACAGTTTCGCTTTTATTATCGACTCAGGCAGCACCCATCATCTTGTACCGCCTTCAGGACAGATCCTGAACTGCAGGCCACTTGAAGATGAAAAGAGCCTGCATCTTGCTGATGGTTCTTCTGGAACAATTAAAAGCAAGGGTGTTTTTTATATGCAATGCTTAGACACTAACCTTGATGTTTATGTTGTACCAGGCATGGAAAATGGTCTTTTAAGTGTGTCTTGCTTATTGCGTGAGGGCTTTGAAATAAGTTTTGCCAATGGTGTTTGCAAAATTGCCAGAGATGGGGCTGAGCTGGTAAGTGTTACTGTTGGGTCTGATGGTCTGTTTGTCCTAGATGGGAGGGGGCAAGCAGGTGGAAGTAACACTGGTGATGCTCAGGCTAAAAGTGCCAATACCCCAAAGGGCACAGAGGGCGCTATCCATAAGGATTGTATTCATGCTTGGCACAGAAGATATTGTCACATGTCTTTTCCTTATGTGAAAAAAGCCCCTGATTTAGTCAAAGGTTGCAGGTTCAAGCCATGTCAAAAACACCTGCAATGCCGCGCATGTGCGAAAGCGAAGACGAAGAGATGCTCTTATCCTAGGTCTGAGAGGAAGAGCACAAAGCCATTTCAGTTAGTGCACTTGGATATTTCTGGGCCTATGTCAACGTTAAGTTTAGGTGGTTCAAAATATGTTTTGTGTCTTTTGGATGATTTCAGTCATTTTTCCTGGGTCATAACACTGAAAGAGAAGGGGGAGGCTGCCAAAGTGATAAAAGAGTGGGTAGCCGAAGTAGAACTACAGTTCTCCGTCACTGTCCAGTGTTTTCAGAGTGACAGGGCGGGAGAGTTTTTGAGTGCAGAACTACAAGGTTTTTTCCGCAGCAAGGGAATTAGGCACAGAAAAACCGCTCCTTTTAGTCCACAGGAGAATGGTTTAGCTGAAAGGAAATTTAGAACGCTGTCTGAACTGGTGGAGGCAACGTTGTTTGATGCAGGACTACCCCAGAAGTTTTGGGGGGAATGCTAAAAATTTGTGAATTTTTGTTCAAACCGCGCTTTTAGTTCAGTTGTGGACAACACACCCTACTACATGTTGTATGGCAAAGTTCCGAAGGTGCACTATTTCAGAACTTTTGGGTGTGAGGCTTGGGTTTTAATTCCAAAGCAGAAGCGCAGAAAGGGAGGATCAAGATCCAGAAAAATGATCTTCTGTGGTTACGAACCAAACTCAAAGGCTTGGAGGTTTGTACCAGCAGAGGGGGACCAAACCCGCGTTCACATTAGCAGGAGTGCTACGTTCTGTGAACAAGAGGGCTGGAGACGCATTCATGCTAACCCCGAAGTTCTTCTTGACTGGTCTTCAGGTTTTGACCAGGAAGAGGAAACTCAGGTAGCTGATGCTGAAGTTCCAGGTGCTGCAGGACCAGATCCAGGTCAGGCAGCTGGTCCAAGTGGTGTAGCTCCTAGGGAAGTGAAGCAAGTAGTCAGAAGCGCACCGACTTCACCCCAGGTCAAGCCTGGGAAGTACAGCAAACGTGGTAGGTCACCCACTTCACCCAAAGCAAGCCCAGAGGGGGCTGCAAAGCGTAGTAAGTCTCTAGACAGTGCTGCTAGTCCGAGAGAGCCACAGTCAGAGACAAGCAGTTCGGATTTAGAGGGGGAAGATGTGGGACCAAGGCGTTCAAAACGCACCACGAAAGGTAAACCACCTGAAAGGTTTACAGCTGTCAGTGTATGGGCGAACCTAGCAGTGTGTGAGCCTGAAAGCTTTGAAGAGGTGCAACAGTTGTCAGTGGAGGAAGCTAGTAAGTGGAAAGTTGCAATGGAGAAAGAGTTGAACTCCATGCAATCTCTTGGTGTGTATAGCCTAACACAGTTGCCAGAAGGCAAGAAAGCAGTCAGTTGTAGGTGGGTCTACAGGCTGAAACCCACAGTGACTGGAGAGCCTCAGTACAAGGCTAGATTAGTGGCTAGAGGTTTTACTCAGAAGAAAGGAATCCACTACACAGATGTCTTTAGTCCGACTTCGAGAGCGGAATCTTTCAGGATGCTTTTAGCGACTGCAGCGCAGAGAGGCCTAGTGGTCAACCACTTTGATGTGGACACCGCTTATTTGAACTCTGACCTCCAGGAGGAGTTGTACATGTTGCCTCCTCCAGGGTTTGAGAGTGACGTGCCAGGTCAGGTGTGGAAGCTGCACAAGTCGATCTACGGTCTGAAGCAATCAGCTAAAAATTGGAATTCATGTCTTGATTCTGTTTTGAAGAGCCTAGGTTTCAGGAAGAGTCTAGCTGACAGTTGTCTGTATCTCAGAGGTGAAGGAGAACAGCAAGAACTGTTGCTTGTCTATGTTGATGACTTGATCTGCTTAGCAAAGAGCCAGATGCAAGTGCAGAAGTTTGCAAAAGAGCTAGGCAAGAGGTTCAAACTCAAGAATCTAGGTGCAGTGAATGTTTATCTAGGTGTGCAGATAGACAGAACTGAGGATGGAAGTTTCTTGCTCAGTCAGAAAGGCAAGATTGAACATTTGCTTGAGAAGTTCAGAATGTCTGACTGTAAAGGGGTCAGAACACCCATGGAGACAAACTTTGTGAAAGATTCACAAGTGAAGGACAAAGTAGCGTTTGAGAGTCCTGAAGTGTTTCAGTCAGCGCTAGGGAGTCTGTTGTATTTGTCACAATGGAGCAGACCAGATATTGCTTTTGCAGTCAATTTGCTCAGTAGAGAAGCATCGAAACCTAGCGTGCATGCTTGGAATGGCATTAAGAGAGTGCTTAGGTATTTGCAGGAGACCAAAGAGTATTGTTTGGAGATGTCAGCGCAAGGTGAGCCACAACTCACTTGTTTTGCAGATGCTGATTGGGCCAATCAGGAGGACAGGAAGTCAGTGACTGGTTTGGTAGTCAAGTTTGGAAATGCCCTGATTGGTTGGCGGTCGCGCAGGCAAAGCCTAATAGCAATGTCTTCCACGGAAGCCGAATTCTGTGCGTTGTCTGCGACATGCACTGAATTGGAGTACTACAGATGTTTGGTCCAGGAAATCTGGGGTGATTGTAGCCAGCCCATCACTGTTTGGGGCGACAATCAACCATCTTTGAGACTGGCGGAGTCTGGACAGTTCAAAGCCAGAACCAAACACTTAGACATCCGCTTCCGAAACGTATGTCAGAGCATACAGGTAGGCTTGGTGAAGTTGAGGTATTGTCCAAGCCAAGAGAACCTAGCAGATGGGTTCACAAAACCCTTGAGTTTCCAACGGCATGGGGAATTCTGTGAAGGGTTGGTTTTGGGGTAAGTTTGGATACCCGCCATCCCCAGTGTTCAGGTGAGAGGGGGTGTGATGAGAAACAAGTAACCAAAGAGTTAACTGTGTTCTGTATAACACCTGACCACTGAGGAATATCATGTTACAGAATGTACCAGAAGTGTTTCTGTATGTTGCAGTTGGTTTCGTTTCTGCCTGGGAGACGGTCGCAAGATGTCTGCGCTCTCACCAGGTTGTTTGTTATTTTCTCTCTAGAATAAACTTAAGTAGTTATTAGAACACTTTGGACTCTGTGTGTTCTTAAGAGGCTTTTTATCCAACGGCTATACAAGCTTTCGCTGTGTGAGAAGAAGAACTCTGCTGTGTGTGTGTTTTACTGCCAGCCCGGTTCTACGGAAGCAGAGAAGCTGAGAGGAAGCGCGCCGGGCGATAATCAGAGGCTCCTAATTGAGTCATAAACAACTCAACGGAGCCCTATACCCGTCACATGCCATAGTGCAGGCGAGGAGGGGGAAGGGGTGCCAGGAGGACCTGAGAAGGGCAATGCCCTGAGTGGCAATTTGTGGGAGCGGAAGTTTCCCCTGGGGTTGTACTGCTACACTCCTGTTTTGCTGCTCTCGCCATCTTGCTTCGTCTTGTGGTTTTAGCTTATGGTTCGCATCAACTGTACATTGTTTAAAAATGTCGCATTTCATGTGACATGTCCTGGAACCACAGACATCATTCTCAGCCTCAAGGAGTTACTGCATGTTTTGTGCAAATACATGTTAGATAGAGGCCTAATGCTGGCTTTTCTCTAGAAAGCAACTTCCGGGGACTGTGAGGAAAGAATGCTTAACCCTTTCTTCAATCCATCTGTTTCCTGGCTCCATATCACTACACCAGTAACTTTTCCTATGGCACGTGCACACACACACACACACACACACACACACACACACACACAATTTTAAACCCCACAAAAGCGGGCCAGGGAGGAACAACCTAGAGTGGAGAATTGATGGGCTAATGAAAGGGGTTGTTCCGCCTTCCTCGTAAACAGCTCCTCTGCGTTCAGTCTCACCCATTCAGAGTTGCTTCTCCAAAATTAAAACTGCAGAGAGCTTGACATGTTCTTACTGTGTAGTCAAGCCTCAGAAACCAGATTACACCATGCACACTGGCTGCTCAGATATTCATAGAAGGAGGTTGGAAACCATCTAATAAACAAATAAACCAAACACACTGAAGCTGAACAGACTTAAAAGCTTCCCCTTTATGACAACATGTTGATAATGGGGTGGGAAAGAGCGGGGAGAAGTCCCTCACTTTTCCAGAAAATATGAAACATCTGGCCTGAGTGCTGGATGGACTTGGGGGTGGAGGGGAAATGGGGACATAAAATGAGCATTCCTCTGTCTCCTTTTATGCCACAACCCATTCCCAACACGCAGGGCTTTTAAACAAATTTCTGGGGTGAGGCGACCAAGCAGGGGTGGCTAAGAGACTCCCAACTCCCGCCAGCCCCCATCACCATGGCCAACATTCAGGGGTGTTAGGGGGTGCTTTCATGCCCCCTGTGGAGGGCCACAGATTCCCTCACCATGCGGTTATTATTATTTATACCCTGCCCATCTATGGGATAAATGGGGGGAGAGCAAGGCCCACAGGTGACATAATCACAAGGAAGCCGGACTGTCATGGTGGTGACACAAACCTCGCTAATGGGAAATCCAGGGCTCACAGCTTGCAGGCCACCAAACAGGGTTTAATAGTACCAAAGTGCTAGCAAGGTATGCACAGGCTGCCTTACCTGCTGTAGGCACACTGACGTTATACTGAGGTAAGATGAACAAGAAGGCAGTCTTGGCTGTGACCTGTAAAGACAAAGTAAGTTGCTCTATTAGTTTGTATGGAAGTCCAAAGCGAAATCTTTTTGTCGCAGGCATCTCGTGGGTTCCCCCACCATCACAATGAAAGGGTGCTATCACAGTGATAACCCTATCCTACTGCTCCAACCTCCTCGACAGGAAGGACTCCATTGCAAATTATTCTGAAAATCGAGAAGTTAGGTTCACTTTTCCTGCAAGTGAACACAAATATGCTAGACTACAGAAACATGGGAAACCAACTTGGCGCCTGCCATAACTTTTGGACTGCAGCTGCGATCAGCCCCAGCTCACCCAGCCAACAGATTGTGGCCCAAAGCATCTCGAGGGCACAAGGTTGGCTACCACTGTTGCAGATGTGCTTCCTGCTTCCAGGAGACAAGAGCTGCTGCTGCCCGAGCTTGAAGTTTCTATGGTTTTCTTGGTGAATGACTGAATCTGTATGTGCCTAGAATTTCCCCCAGGTAGGATAATTTTTCCTCCACCTGACCTCTGGTCACTGGTCTTCTTTTCTCCAAGCCAGGCTTAAGTGCTGGCTTGGGAAGGAAAACCAGGGGACCAATAAAGCCCACCTGCCAAGATAGGGCTGCTGTGCTTTTTAACAGCTGCGTGGCAGCTAAAATAGTCGGCAGCTCAAGCTTGCCTGGTCATTGCATGATGGCGGAAGACTGTCCTACAAAATTACTGCCTGCTATGCAGCTGTTGTGGGTTAAACCACTGAGCCTAGGGCTTGCTGATCAGAAGGTCAGCGGTTCGAAACCCTGCAACGGGGTGAGCTCCCGTTGCTCGGTCCCAGCTCCTGTCAACCTAGCAGTTCGAAAGCACATCAAAGTGCAAGTAGATAAATAGGGTGGGAAGGTAAACGGCGTTTCCGTGCGCTGCTTTGGTTTGCCAGAAGCAGCTTTGTCATGCTGGCCACATGACCCGGAAGCTGTCTGCTGACAAACGCCGGCTCCCTTGGCCTATAGAGTGAGATGAGCGCCGCAACCCCAGAGTCGGACACGACTGGACCTGATGGTCAGGGGCCCCTTTACCCTTTTATGCAGCTGTTGAGGAGGCAAAAGGCCTGTTGAAAACTGCAGAGTATCCAATTCATTCCCAACCAAAGAAGAGGGGACAAATTCCCCCAAGATTTACAGGTCCCTGAGGATAAACATCAGAAGAGGCAGGTGGCAATCCAAGTGTGGGTTAAGGCATAGACGCTAGCAAGGATATAAAGAAGGAAGTTAGTCAAGCAGAGCCAAGATAAAAAAGGAGTTTGTAGCTAGGAAGCATCAAGTGGGAAAAATTGTATACCCATGTCAAATGTGCACTGGATGAAATATAGCTAAAAATGTTGAAACAGAAGAAAGCACAGCCTTCAGCAGCCATGGAGTGCAGATGGGCGCCGGGAAGGCACTGGCTTAGAATTTAGAGCGGAAGAGGGACTTTAATGGAAGTTCATTTGCAGAACGGAGGAGGAGTTTGCCTTCCTGCTGCAGACTTTGCAATAAAGAGTACCCGTCTTGGAGAAGGGACTGCAGCAGCTGGAACTGGGCCCGATACAAACGAAATCAATGCGTCACCCACTGGGAAAGAATTACACAGGCAAGAACAAATAATAATAATAATAATAATAATAATAATAATAATAATAACCAGGAGCCTGAAGCCTATAGCAGCTGTGTGTACAGTATGTTTGTAGGGAAGGGAAGGGAAGGGAAGGGAAACAGCTACATTACATACTAGAAAGCAGAACGTGCAACAGCTAGGCATGGATCACTTTCTTGATCTGGCAGGGAAAGAAGGTGGGAAGCCGCAGCAGGCCAGTCAAACTTTAGCTCTTGCAACTGCAGCCACAGCACACAGGGCACAGAAATCAGAAATAGGGAGGCAATATGCAGAGATAGGGTCTTCCTGGTACAGACTGCTGAATCGAGCAGAACCTGATCAAGAACTAATTTTACCACTGAAGTGAAATACTGTCACCTTCTATGCTGGTCACAAAGCCCACAAGATATTCTGCACTTGCAGGTACAGATCAACTGAAACACAATTTTATTAAGACTTTGGGGTCTTCTGCATCCTCCCAAGTCTACCAGCATTTTCAAGAAGAGGTCTTAAAATACAGTATCTCCTTATCACTCAGTTGTGTGTTTTCTTTCTGTCTTTCTTACCAGGGAACAACAACAACAACAACAACATTTATTGGTTGCTTTTTCTTGCCAAAGGCAATTCAAAGCCTCTTACCACCGGAAGACCCCAAAGAAACAAAACCCCACATAGATACATTAAAAAAACAACTACTTTTAGCTTTTGATTGTTCTATATCAGGGGTGAAATGGGCCTAAATGGGGGAGCACGCTGCTGTGTCTCCAGCTTATGAGGAGAACTTCCCTGGAGCCCAAAGAGGACACCCCCTGCAATGAATGGGTCACTAGGTCCTTATCTTGGACTCCACATAGAATTACGACTCTCTTTGGAGATCACACGGCCTTTTGGGTGGGTTGGGTGACCTCAACGTGCTCTAGAAATAGGAGCTCCTATATTGAGCAGAGTTCACAGGCTCGACTTGGGAGAACATGACTTGGGACAGTACCAGTAAGGAAATGTTGGGTTTCCACATGCTGTTAGTCACCAGATCAAAATAAATGATTCAACAGAAAGGAAATGCAAACACACACACACACACACACACACACACACACACACACACACAGAGAGAGAGAGAGAGAGAGAGAGATAACCCTGACTTATCTATGCAATGCTTTTGGGCAGAAGGTTCATTTTTCCTATTCCTCAGGAGCCTTAACCAATTTGAGAAGGAGCAAAAAACCCCAAAGCAAGACCCATAGGCAAAGTGCGAGCTGCTCTAAGAGGAAGCCCTTTCCCTGGCCCTTTCCAAATGAATAGACTGCTTATGGGTGAAACCAATGTAGGGAGACCAAGGCAGGGAAAGAATGCAAGGAGGTCCCACTCTGGTGCTAGGGGATGTCAACTTCAAGACAGAGGACTTTAAGAAGCCAGGCACATCCACAAGTTGTGTGAGGCCAGTGAAAACCCCACCGTGATCTCTGCTGAGCTATCTGTATGGAAGACAACAGCGGAGATGCCGCATTCTGAGCAGCAGCCTCATCCTGCACCTCTAGGCCCCATTCTCTGTTCTGCTGTGGCCGCAGATCTTTCCGGGGACGCACTGCCGTCAGCATCTCACGGGAATCTTTAGGACCCTGCTTGAAGGAGGCGCAATTGCCACTCACATCACAGATCCTGAGCAAGTATGCATTCCAATTAATTGGGACTTTACTTCCTACTAAATGTGTTTGAAATTATAGACTAAGCTAGATAAAAATAGTACGAAGAAGAAGAAGTGGAGAATGTTACCAATGAGCAATTAGGAAAGCAGGTTCTTTCTGAACAACTGTTAAATTGCTCATGCATAATTTTTCACTTCCAAAATTAAAACCATACTCATTTCCAACTACATAAGACATGAGAAAAAGACCTACAGCTGCATTCAGCCAACTGTGAAATATGGATACTTCAAAATGGGGCAAAGGAATATGCCCCACTCTTATCAATCTCGCACAACCTGTGATGTAGGGCAGAAATTTTTTGGTAGAAAGTTTTCAGTAATTGTTATATTCCTATATTTTTTACAGCAAAATTCCATCTAAAAAAATATGAATTTTCCTAGAATAAATTAGTAGCATTACAAAAAGATATCATACCTTGTGAAACATCCCCCCCAAGGTCATCCTAAGGAAACATGCATACATTTAAATGCTTTACATTTCATTTTAGCACAGTCATGTATCAAAATGTGCACAATTACTGTATTCCAAGAAAAATAATATCCCAGTGATGCTTTGAATCTGTTGGAAAATAACATTTAAGCCACATTTAAGTAATCTTTGTTCATTTTTTAATCCTACATATTATTTATTTCAAACACTTTTAGGTTATTGGGAAACCTTTCAAGGTATGTGTTTAGCATCTAGAACATGACATACTTCAGGTTTTTTTTGCTAAATGTAAGCCAAATCTGTTACATCAGGTTCCAGTCAGTTTTTAAAGCACTGGAAATTTTTCCAGAAAACTCACACCACTGCTAATAACCTAAATTCCCATTGCCTTTAATTACACATTAGCTTTTTTCTTCCACGCAGCCCAACATGTCTCCAAAGGAAAACTTAAAAACATGAAAAGAGCCTGCTGGATCAGGCCCAAAGTGGCCCATCTACTCCAGCATCCTGTTCTCACAGAGGCCAACCAGGCAGAACATAGCCACTGTGGCTAGCAGTGACTGAAAAGTACTAGAACAAAGGATAACACAGTAGTCTAGTCCTCATTGTGCACACTGAGCGCCTTTCCAAAGCAGCAAGGTGGACAACGTCCTTGGTTTCCTCTGGATCCTACCCACACCTGCTCCCCGCAGGGAAGGCTGCCACCTCCTCCTTTGCAGGTTATTTACATTTGCCCAGCTTTCAAAACAGCAATGTTTTGTTACTGGGGGAAATGCAATATGCCTTGTGGAATGTGTGCGCCTGGATGCAGTGCTAGAAATTCCCCAGGAGTCAGATGCGTTTTCTGACCACGTGGAAAATCTCTGGATGCCAGATCTCTGGCAACTGACCCCTCCCTCTGGCTGACCCCTCCAGGTAAGTAGAAGCAGGTAAGCAGAAAAGCTTGTTTATTTGATGGTTCAATGTGTTGTCAACCGCTTTGAGATTTTTTTCTTTAAAATATAAAGTGGTATAGAAATGAAATAATAATAATAAATAATATAATATACGGTAACATAATATAACATAATATATAATAAATCTCGTATTATGTCAGTAAGTTTCGCCAGTTCCAGGTATTCACATAATTTGTTTATTCGACATAATACGACAAAAACCAAAAGACAGGATTAAAAAACAATGGGAATGTTTAAACGATTATTTAAAGAAAACAAACAAGGGGACTAACACCTGGCTATGCCTGGAATAACCTTGTAAGGAGGAGAAGTTTACGAAGATCGTAAGTGTCAGATAGGCTTAACGGTTGGATATATATTAAAATCTTATTTGACAGGAGGATAGAGATGTAATATGAATTACTGTGCTGAAAGCGGTCAAAGTTTTATGTTTTGAGATGAATTTTTTGTGTGTGGACTTTAACCCAATTTTACTTGATCTTTTCTCTTTCCTTTTTCTTTTTTTTCTATTCTTTTTCGCTTATGTCTTTTTTTCCTCTTCTCTATACTGTTCTTTTCCTTTTCCATTCTTTTTCTTTTCCTGATGTTCCGTAACTTTGATTTTTGACTGTTCAAAGTTAAGCAACGAAATATGTAAAAAGTCTATACGAATGTACTTGGATTGACTTGAAGATGCTTTGTATTGTTTTAATGAATTTTGGAATAAAAGACTAATAAAAATTTAAAAAATAAAATAAAAAATAATATAATATATAATCAATCTCATTTGGGGGAGGTTGGTGCCTAGACATTCTGTTGAGGTGACCGCAACCTAGCTTGAAGGAGCCATTTGGCAATTAGGTCATATATTTGAGTTTCTAACACTGCAAGTGTTCCAAGCAGGAATTAAGATTGCCGGAAGAAATATCAACAACCTCAGATATGCAGATGACACAACCTTGATGGCAGAAAGTGAGGAGGAATTAAAGAACCTTTTAATGAGGGTGAAAGAGGAGAGCGCAAAATATGGTCTGAAGCTCAACATCAAAAAAACCAAGATCATGGCCACTGGTCCCATCACCTCCTGGCAAATAGAAGGGGAAGAAATGGAGGCAGTGAGAGATTTTACTTTCTTGGGCTCCTTGATCACTGCAGATGGTGACAGCAGTCACGAAATTAAAAGACGCCTGCTTCTTGGGAGAAAAGCAATGACAAACCTAGACAGCATCTTAAAAAGCAGAGACATCACCTTGCCGACAAAGGTCCGTATAGTTAAAGCTATGGTTTTCCCAGTAGTGATGTATGGAAGTGAGAGCTGGACCATAAAGAAGGCTGATCGCCGAAGAATTGATGCTTTTGAATTATGGTGCTGGAGGAGACTCTTGAGAGTCCCATGGACTGCAAGAAGATCAAACCTATCCATTCTTAAGGAAATCAGCCCTGAGTGCTCCCTGGAAGGACAGATCGTGAAGCTGAGGCTCCAATACTTTGGCCACCTCATGAGAAGAGAAGAATCCTTGGAAAAGACCCTGATGTTGGGAAAGATTGAGGGCACTAGGAGAAGGGGACGACAGAGGACAAGATGGTTGGACAGTGTTCTCGAAGCTACGAACATGAGTTTGACCAAACTACGGGAGGCAGTGCAAGACAGGAGTGCCTGGCGTGCTATGGTCCATGGGGTCACGAAGAGTCGGACACGACTAAACGACTAAACAACAACAACAACACTGCAAGAGCAATTACCCCGGCACAGTGCTGTACTTTCCATATGCAAGGGTGGCCAACTCCCAAAAGACTGGCAGTGATCTACCCCCTTTTGGGGGGTTCAGGTCAAAGTTGTTGAGCTTTTCTTTTAGGGAAGAGGAAGGTCCCGTTGAGCTTCTTTGAGGGGAGCCACTGATCTACCACTGATCTACCACAGGTGTCCAGTGATCATGATCTACCTGTTGGACATGCCTGTGCTAGAGCCTTAAGCTAGACCAAACCAGCAGCTTTTAGGTTCTGCCATAATCAACCAAATTCTTGCCTTACATGTTGAAGTCCGGGGAAGCTCATCATTTTACTGCAGGGGTGACTTAACCTCTCTCCCCCCCCCCAGAATCTGCTGAACTACAACCCCTTGACCACTGAGTATGCAGGATTGTGCTGATGGGAGCTGTACTTCAGAAACACCTTGGGGGCTGCAAATTAACCAGCCCTGTTTCATGCCTTTGCTTCAGAGATGTTGAAAAGTGCTTTGAAAGTCAAGACGGACCAGAGGTCATTATTTCAGGCCAACACAAACGCCGATGAAAGGGTTAAAAGAAACCAGAGTTTCCAGAGGCTGACAGAAGTGTCTGGAAAAAGGCAAAAGCCTTCCTGGGAGGAAGCAAGCTATTGTGAATCAGGATCCAGCCATTTCCTTTCTATAGCTCTCCATCATCCAGAGGATACCAAGCCTAGCCTCAACTCAACTCATGAAAGCCTTCTATAAGCTCCAGCACGAGGCTGTAAGCTGCAGAAATGCTGAGTTCAGTCCAAACAGACCAAAACAGCATGAAAATATGGGTTGCAATGGACTGTGAAGTGAGAGGAACATGCCTGGTGCAGTTCAGAAAATTCAAGATGCTCTAGCATCACATAGCCATGGCCACCCAAGTCTAAGGTAGCTCAGAACCGAAGCAGAGACAACCAGAAGCCGAGAAAGAGTTAGATGCTGCATCCTATGGCATTTATTTTATTTCAAATAAAAATACTTTTTTAGGCCACCTTACGTGATGATGTCCTCTGTTGGTGACCAAAAACCCCCCACACTACTTCCCTAGTGAAACATCAAGCAGATGGCAAAAAATAACTACAGATTACTCTTCAAAACTGGGACCCAGGTGGCGCTGTGGTTAAACCACTGAGCCTAGGGCTTGCTGATCAGAAGGTTGGTGGTTCGAATCCCTGCGACGGGGTGAGCTCCCGTTGCTTGGTCCCAGCTCCTGCCAACCTAGCAGTTCGAAAGCACCTCAAAATGCAAGTAGATAAATAGGTACCGCTACAGCGGGAAGGTAAACGGCGTTTCCATGTGCTGCTCTTGTTTGCCAGAAGCGGCTTTGTCATGCTGGCCACATGACCTGGAAGCTATACGCCGGCTCCCTCGGCCAATAATGCGAGATGAGCGTGCAACCCCAGAGTCGGTCACGACTGGACCTAATGGTCAGGGGTCCCTTTACCTTTTTACTCTTCAAAACAGGGGTAAGGAACTTGTAGCCCTCCAGAGGCTGCTGAACTACAACTCCCATCACTCCTGTGGCAGATGGGAACTGTAGCTTTCAGCAACACCTGGAAGGCCACGGGTAAGTCACCTCTGCTTTAAAACAAATACAGCCTAACATGAAAAAAGCGCGCGCGAGAGAGAGAGAGAAAACAACCTAGTACAGTGGTACCTCTACTTACGAATAACTCTACTTACGAATGTTTCTACTTATGAATGGAGCTCCGTCCGCCATCTTGGATGCTGTTTAGATAGGATTTTTCCTAGTTACGAATTTTTAGATAGGGTTGCTTCTACTTACAATTTTTTTCTCCCAATGCATTCCTATGGGATTTGACTTGCACATTTTTTCGACTTACAAATGTGTGTTCGGAACGCATTAAATTTGTAAGTAGAGGTACCACTGTAGGTTAAAAAGTTTCCCACAAACAGGAAAGGCAAATGTAGAGCAATCAGCTCCTCGCCAAAGATTCCATGTACCTTCAAAGCACACTACATTTGGCAGCTCCAGCTTCTCATGAGTAAGAACTCCCTGCCATCTGCTCCACTCCTTCCTCTTATGCTACTTTAGGGGGAAATCACCAGAAAATAAGGAGACATTTAGGCAATAATTTTCTTGCACCCCTACCCCAGTTCTCAATAATGGAAATGGTAAAGAGAAAGGCCTGAGTGATTTCTATTGCTAAATATAAGTAAAATATAAATATAAATATAAAAAGTAAGCAAGTGAAAGTGAGGGTTGAGGGTCCACCTCAAGCCAGAAAGAAAAATGGCATATGCCCAAAAGTTTACTTTGCAGGACAAGAAAACCAATGGTCACCCTGAGAGCCAGGAAAATAAGGCAGCTGTTGCCAGCTGGACCAAAGTGAGAAGCAAGCGAAGAGAGACTGAAGAGAAATACTGCAATTATTGACACATTCATGCAATGGAGAGAAATTGAGCCCCCTGCCATTGCACATACCGGCCCTAGCCTTGCTTCTCACAAGCGTTCCTGTGCATTTGCACTCACTGGCTAAAATGCCAAAGGAGGAATACAATGCAATCCTATACATGTCTACTCAGAAGCAAGTCACACACACATGCAGTATTTCAGCCTTCCTTGGTATTAGGTCATTGGGCATAATACCGACTGCACATTTTGCTTTTGTATGTTTGTAAATAAAAAAGCTAGTCACTTTATTTTGTTTTGTTTTAAAGCAGAAGCTAAACAACCTATGGCACAGGTCAACATATCAATGCCTTAAGCATTCAACATGTTCAACAAATGCAACAATCTCAATCCCAAGAACCACAGGAGTAGAAGGCTCTGCATGGTGGATTAACTCCTCCTTTTGTTTACTATGCTGGTGCATTCCGATTTCAGTTTCTGCGGTATTTTGTTCCTGTTTCCCCATCTAGGAAAAAGCTACGAACATGAGTTTGACCAAACTGCGGGAGGCAGTGGAAGACAGGAGTGCCTGGCGTGCTCTGGTCCATGGGGTCACGAAGAGTCGGACACGACTAAACGACTAAACAACAACAACAAGAGCACCTGCACGTGTATCTTCTTGCAGTTCCACCTCTAACACTGTGCAAATCAAATTACGAATTTTTTCTTAAGAAAAGGCAACAAAAATGCAAGTTTTTGTGAGCAAATTTATGCGCCCACCAACCTTGTAAGGACACAGATGACAATCCTTGTCCAAGGAAAACAACACAGGTAGGACCGATAAATTGCATCCACTGGAAAGAAACCAGTTAGCTGACAGAAGGCATCCAATGAAAACCACAAGTGACCACTTATTAAGCAATGTATTTAGTGTTGTGCAGTGGTGCCAAATGAGAAGAAAGCATGTTTTTCTTCTGGATTAAATAGGAATGAATAAATCTGGGGGGGGGGAACACCACCATTTTCTTCTTCTATGCAGCATCAAAATTGTGCACTGTGTTATGAAAATCATTGGCTCTAGCTAAAGCTTCTGCTTGTCTTGTGAGTCGCTGGTGTTCTTGTCCCCACCTTGACCAGCAAAAACTGGCCAAGGACACATCCAGCTGTGGTGGATGTGGATATCTGGGCATCCCCAGCAGTGTGGATCTAAAAGCACCCGAAGCTGTAGACGCAATCCAAAGGAGAGTGAAATCCCATCCAGCAAAGGGCGAATCTTGGTCTTACCTGGATTTTTCGTTTTTAAATATGCAATGCACTATATCGCCTTTTAAAACATTGAAGTGTTTGCGTTTGCACCTAACCATAATCCTGCAAGGCAGACCACTGTTACATACAGAAGCTTGAACTTGGATCTAACCCTGGCTCTTGATTTACAACTCAAAAATTCTGCAGCTGAGATCATTCTACTGTGAAAGGTTTCAGTGTTTCTGAAGAAGTGTGCATGCACACAAAAGCTCATACCAATGACAAACTTAGTTGGTCCCTAAGGTGCTACTTTTTTATTTTGTTTCGACTACGGCGGACCAACATGGCTACCTACCTGTTACTGTGAAAGCTGTTTTACTGCAAGTCAAGCACTAGTCGTTTTTTGTGGGGGCAGGAGCAGGGGGGGGAGCGGAAAGAGGCCAACTATTTACCTTGAGCTAACTCACATGACTTATCAGCCAGCACAAAGAGAGGAATCTCAAAGTTTAAATGGGCAGGTTTCACCTAACCGCAAGCAACTAAAGGTCAACTCCAGGCAACATGGAGTTACCTTCTCATGTCTTTGTCCTTGCAAAATTTTCTCAAGGGAACTCAGATGTTCCCCCTTTAACAGAGAGGAGCCCTAATCTAAGCAAGAGTCACAAGCTGTCTGGTTCACAGGAAATCAGGCTCTGGGAATCTTCAGTGAGAAGCCCGCTGCCAATCTTGTAGCCTGCCGGCAACAGCAGCATTTGTGTGTCAGTTTTGGAATTTGTATTCCTTACCAGCTGGGATTTCTGACTAATTAAATCAGCAGCACCCATCATAGCTGCCAAGTTTTCCCTTTTCTCATGAGGAAGCCTATTCAGCATAAGGGAATTTCCCTTTAAAAAAGGGATAACTTGGCAGCTATGGCACCCATCCCTCCCCCCAATATCACCTTCCTCCCATCAAGTCACCCATGTTTCTGTGTACTGGAAACTACTTGTTAAATGAAACGAATGGGAACGAAAATGCAGCGGGAAGTCTCTCTTCTCCAATTTGCTAGCACAAAGTGAAACGTGGCACTGAGGAGCAAGGAGACAAGGTTGGGCTTTGGGTTTTTCCTGGGTTTTTGTTTTTGTTAACTCAGCTTCTCAATCACACTCTCGACTGAGCCACAGATGTGTGCACACACACACACGCACGCACGCCAGCCAGACTCCACGTCAGAGTTTTGCAAGTGTGCCCCCCCATCTGCCCTCCCTTGCCTACAAACTAGGGAGGGAAGAAAGAGGCGAAGGAGGAGTTCGGCATTCCTGGCATTCCTGTGCAAAGTGCCAGGGTTGCAGAGGGGGGAACTGCCTGGAGCGACAGGGAGAAAGACCTTGGAAGGAAACCCCCCCCCCCAAGCCTGGGGCGGAAGAGGGAGGGGGGAGAAAGAAAGCCTCCATTCACAACTACCCAAATCTCGTTAGAGGGATGGAATTTGGGACAGTCTGAAGTTCTGAAAGAAACCCTCCAGCTGTACACCACAAAAAGGCAGGCCTGCGCAGGAATCAGACAGAGGACGTTCATGTCTTGGCAGCAGCAAAACATTCCCTGGGCTCCACTGGGCAGGAGGTGGGAAGCAAGGAACTAAAGGCTGGGGGTGTCAGTCTGGCTTTAGGCATCCCTTACACAGAGAGGAGGGTCCTTTGCTACCCAGTTCACATTTCCAGCAGGGAAGGAACACCATCTCCAAGGAAGGAAAGCAGCCATGAAATGTGCAAAGCTTGAATAAGGAGGGTTGGGAATGAAAAAGGGAAATCAATTCTGTTCATACATGTTAAAAGAAGGCCAAGGAACATGTAAGGAAGATGTGTTTGGCTCCCCCCCCCCACTAAATTACAGATTGGGTGCAATTTTGATCTCTGGCACAGGATCATCTCCAGTGCTCCTACAGACTAGGGAAGGCATATTGTGGGGTCAGGCATATATATATATATATATATATATATATATATATATATATATATATATATATATACCGTGTTTCTCATATTATAAGACATGTCTTATATTTATTTTTTCCTCAAAAAAACACACTATGGCTTATTTTCAGGGGATGTCTTATATTTTTCCTCCTCCTGCCATGGCCGGTATTGCTGCTGTGCCTATCACTATGTCTTATTTTCGGGGTATGGCTTATATTCCTTGAATGCTTAAAAATCCTGCTATGGCTTATTTTATGGGTATTTCTTAAAATATGAGAAACAGGGTATATAGCAGTTCTATCAGTACAACATGAGTGGGTAATATCAGCATAATACAGTCCACATCACGAGTTTACGAGTTTGATGTGCTCACCATACAAGTGCCCTACAGATGGTGGTCATCAGATTTACAGGTGACACCAAACTGGAAGGGGTAGCAAATGCCGCAGAAGACAGAATCTAGATTCACAATGACCTTAACAGATTGGAGAACTGCACCCAAACTAACAAAATGAATTTCAACAGGGACAAATGTAAGGTTCTGCACTTAAGCAGGAAGATCCAGAGGCACAAGTATAAGATGAGAACACCTGGCTTACTAGCAGGACATGTGAAAAGGATCGAGGGGTCTTGGTGGACCACAAGCTGAACATGAGTCAATAGTGTGATGCAGCAGCAAAAAAAAGCTAACACTATTCTAGGCTGAATCAACAGAAGTAAAGTGTCCAAATCAATAGTAATTGTCTATTGTGCTTTGGTCAGATCACACCTGTAATGCTGTGTCCAGTTCTGGGAGCCACATTTTAAGGAGGATGCTGACAAGCTGGAACATGCGCAGAGGAAGGCAACCAAGATGATCAAGGGTCTGAAGCAAGCCTTATGAGGAACGGTTAAGGGAGGTGGTATGCTGAGCCTGGAAAACTGAGAGGAGATATGAGAGCCATCTTCAAATATCTCAAGGCCTGTCACATGGAAGATGGAGCAAGCTTATTTTCTCCTGCTACAGAGGGTAGGACTCAGACAAATGTATTCAAATTACACGAACGGAGATTCCGACTTAACATCAGGAAGACCTTTCTGACAGTAAGAGCTGTTCAGCAGTGGAGCAGACTCACTTGGGAGGTGCTGACTCTCCTTCCTTGCAGGTTTTTAAGTAGAGCTTGGATGGCCATCTCTCATGGATGCTTTAGTTCAGATTTCTGCATTGCAGGGGCTTCGACTAGAAGAGTCTTGGGGGTCCCTTCAAACTCTACTGTTGTATGGTTATATGAAAAAAGAACAAAGTTCTTGCACCTTTCCTGCCATACCTGCCACATGCTCTGGCTGTGTGCTGCAGCAGCGAATCAAGCTCACAGGAAGCCACTGTCCCAATTACATGATCCCACAAATCGAACATGTAAACATTTGGGACATCAAACAAGCATGAGAATGCACCATCGCTGGACCGGCAGCAATGCCACAGCAACCATGACCGTTCACAACACTCCCCAAGGAAAACCACCTACACAACAGTAAATAATAATAATAATAATAATAATAATAATAATAATAATAATAATAAATTATTTATACGCCCATCTGGCTGGATTTCCCCAGCCACTCTGGGTGGCTTCCAACAGAAAAATGAAATAAATTAATCTATTAAACATTAAAAGCCTCCCTAAACAGGGCTGCCTTCAGATGTCTTCTAAAAATCTGGTGGCTGTTTTTCTCTTTGACATCTGATGGGAGGGCGTTCCACAGGGCGGGTGCCACTACCGAGAAGGCCCTCTGCAACTTGGCTTCTCGCAACGAGGGAACCGCCAGAAGGCCCTTGGAGCTGGACCTCACAGTGTCCGGTCAGAACGATGGGGGTGGAGACGCTCCTTCAAGTATACTGGACCGAGGCCATTCAGGGCTTTAAAGGTCAGCACCAACACTTTGAACTGTGCAGTGGAGAGATAAAGCAAACACAGCTCTATGGGTGGAGACAGCATGCCACCAATTTACACCTGCAATATGCAGACGTACAAAAGACAACAGAAGACAAAAAGAATCGACCTGGTTTGTCCCTGCTTGTGCAGAGGGCAGGCAGGTTGCCTGGCTGCAGGCATAGTGAGCAACAACATAGAGATGAGGTAGCCCAGAGACACCCCCCCCCCCAAAGTAGGATACCAATAAAAGGACCTGCTTCCTAACACAGTCTTGCATTTTCTGAGGACCCTCTCTCACCATTGCTTAATGAAAACCATTTCTTAAATGCTTTGAACATCCATTTTTACTGCATAGTGAATGAAGGGTGGCTATGGATTACGGCAGGCATCCCCAAACCTCGGACCTCCAGATGTTTTAGACTACAATTCCCATCTTCCCCGACCACTGGTCCTGTTAGCTAGGGATCATGGGAGTTGTAGGCCAATACATCTGGAGGGCCGCAGTTTGGGGATGCCTGGATTACGGAGTGAAATAATGACTTTGCCCCATTTTTTCCAGTGCATATTTGTCTGTGATGCTATTATTCTAATCCATGTCAGTAATTCATGAGATTACTCCACATTAGCCCAAGAAGAAAAAGAAAGCTGTTAAGTGTCCTCATGAGGTAAACGATGCAAGGCTCTCTTGGATAGCACCATACATTAGCAAATATTTTCCACATTTCTCACTTCACACCCACACCCCCACACCCCCCCCTCTGAGAGGGCTATCCAAACAGTTGCTCCCTCATGTAAAGGGGTGGAGATAGAGCCCTGTGGTTCAGAAACTTTTTAGCCTCAAGGAATCTCTTCCATGTTCATTTATCTGCTCAGGAATCTGGGAATGTCCTAAGGCACAGAGTTCACAAAAGATGCTACAAGAACACACTGCAGAATGCAACCCCAATGGCTGTAGGGAGCAATCAGAATTCCAGGGGAGCAGGGGTTTCATTATTAATGCTCTCGCTGAGAAACCTCTGAACAACTTCAGAGGATGCAAAGGTTTCCATGGAACCATGTTAGAAAGTGCATGGATCATGCAACCAGACAGTGACATAAGAACAGGTCTAGGGACTGAAGTGGTGGGAGTTTGATAGGGCTATTCCATGTTATAGTGATAAGTGTGGCATAAATCCTATGGCTCCAGCATAGCAATGCTCTCTGCCTGCTCCTGGACACTGATGAGAGATTTCAGAGGAAAACTAAAAGGAACACGACACCCACAGGTAAGAAGAGGCTAAGAGAAAAAGAATTATCTGCAGAGTAGGCAAACACTTCGGTATTAAAAGGGATGCCTTAAACACCCGCCAATTAGCAAAAGGGAATTGAAGTTATACAAGGATGAGCAAAGTGTGTCTCCGGAACAGCACAGGGTCCAGGATGCTCGGGCGGCCGGGGGGGGGGGGGAGATGTGAGGTTGACGTGGTGATTGTGCCTGCTGTTCTATGCCAGGAAGACTAAGCAGAAGCTTCTGTTTCCTTCCCTCTCTTGTCCTTCTCCACTGGGCTGCATAGCAGGGAGGATATCGCCAGATCCCAGGTGCCTTCCTCCTCGCTCACCCTCTGCGCTCTCTTTCTCAATGGGTCGTTTCGGGGGGGGGGGGGACACACAGAGAGCCCCATCTTCCTCAACCTGCCAACCAAAGGCAACCAACTGCTCTGAGTAAAAGCAGACTCTGCTCCTCCTCCTTGCTGCTCCCTTGCCTTGAAAAATGCAGGCAGGTATAGAGAGAGCAGCAGCCAAAACTGGGAGCTGCAAGTGCTGCTGGATTGGGCCCCACTGCCCAGAGGTGGAGGGAAAGGAAACAGGGGCAGTGGCTTGCTGAAGCAGGCAGTGGCTGAAAGGTGTGTGCCTGTGGGGTTAGCCAGATTGCCCCCCCCCCAAGGCGCAGGCCCAGGGGGGCTAGTAATTGCACCTCTCCACATGGATACATCTGTCATATATGCTTCAGTTGATATTCCTGAATTGCAGGGGGTTGGACTAGATGACCCTCGGGTCCCTTCCAACTCTACCATTCCATGATTCCTTGCCAAGGGCCCGAGGGAGCCGAGCGATGCCTCTGCCAGTTGGTGTGGACCCCAAGGGTCCGACTCGGTATGGGCAGCTTCCTCTGTTCCACGTGCCCCGCCCCGCCGAGGTCCATATTCTCCAAGCCGTCTGGGAAGCAGTCTCCTCGCCTGCCTCGGGTGGGAGGAGGAGGAGGCCGCGTTTCCCGCCGCGGCCAGGCGGGCGAGAGAGGCGGGGCCCCCGACGGGTCTCCTCCTGCGCGGCAGCTCGCCAAGAGCCAGCGCCGGGGGGCCTGGCCAGCCGCCCGGCACAGCTGACCCCTGGACGGCGGCCCCGCCAGCAGGACCGGGCGGGGATGAGAGTGCAGGATGGAAGCTCGAGGGCTCCGGGGGGCGCCGAGCTCCGAAGCAGAAAGGGAGAGAGAGGGAGCGCCGTCGGAAGCGGACGGGGATACTCCGATTGGGACCCCCGTGAATCGGAGTGCTTAAGGAAAAGTGGGAAAGAGGAGGGGGGGGTTGCCGGGGAGGGGGGGACATGTGTCCCAGAGAAGGAAAGGGCCGGGACAGCGCGAGGAGTGGCATTCACTTCGGAAGGGGCTCCTCCTCCTCCGTCGGGGCCGCAGGGGAGCCCGTGGGACGTGGGCGAAGAAGGCGGCTCACCTCGAACATGAGCGCGACGAGGACGCAGAGCACCAGGCAGAAGCCCACGTCGGCGTGGTTGTGGATGAGGAACTCCTGGCTGAAGAGCGGGTGGCTTTTGGCCCGCCTGCGGAACGCCATGGCCGGCGCGGAACCCGCCAGCAGCGCGGCCCCCGCCGCCCCTTCAGCCTCCGCCCGGCCGCCACGCCAACTTCTCCTTCTCCTCCTCCTCCTTCCGCGGCCCCTCGGACAACTTGGCGGGCGGGCGGGCCAGGCACAGGCCGGCCCCCCAGCGCAGGCGCGCCTCTCGCTGCTGCCGGCCTGCCGGGCTCCTCCGCCCCGCCCGCCCGCCTGCCTTAGCCCGGCCTCGGCCTGGACGGGCGTCCGCCGGGGGCGGGCCGGGAGGCGGCCCGAGTGCTGCTGCTGCTGCTGCGCCGCGCAGACCCCGCCGCGTCCCGGAGGCCGCTCTGCCTTCGCCCGGCGGCCTGGCGTCGTGGCATCATCCCGCGGATCCCAATTCCGGCCACGTTGGCTTCGGGGCGCGCGCGCGAGACACCCGCGGACTTTGCGCCCAAGGCAAGCGCCTTCGGGCTTTTTCGCTTTTTTAGTCCTTTCTGCAGGAAAGAAAATAAAAAAAATTCCTTCAGTAGCACCTTAAAGACCAACTAAGTTTTTATTTTGGTATGAGCTTTCGTGTGCATGCACACTTCGTCAGATACACTTCGTCAGATATTTTATTTTGTTTCGACTCAGTAACTAGAACTTCTGCAGGAAAGAGAGAGAAAAAGAAAGAAGGAAAGAAAGAAAGAGAAGCTCCTGGACTGAGCTGGCCTTTGTCTTGTCTGCCGGGACGCCGTGGCTCTCAATTGTGTTTTTGTGTGTGCCCGCGTGTGGTGTACACACACACACACACACACACACACACACACACAGGTAGATCCCACCTTGCTCTCTGCAGAGCTTACTCCAAGGTGCACAGGATTGCACATACCTAATGGGTGGGCATTGTCGAGAGACTTTTAAGAAATACTGTATTAAATTTCAGCACAATTGGCTGTGGCAGTCTGTGATGCATAAAAAGGTAAAGGGGCCCCTGACCATCAGGTCCAGTCGTGTCCGACTCTGGGGTTGCGGCGCTCATCTCGCTCTATAGGCCGAGGGAGCTGGCGTTTGTCCGCAGACAGCTTCCGGGTCATGTGGCCAGCATGACAAAGCTGCTTCTCGCGAACCAGAGCAGCGCACGGAAACGCCGTTTACCTTCCCGCCGGAGCGGTCCCTATTTATCTACTTGCGCTTTTGATGTGCTTTCGAACTGCTAGGTGGGCAGGAGCTGGGACCGAGCAACAGGAGCTCACCCCGTCACAGGGATTCGAACCGCCGACCTTCTGATCAGCAAGCCCTAGACTCTGTGGTTTAACCCACAGTGCCACCTGGGTCCCTAGTTTGTAAAAGGTAAAGGTAAAGGGGCCCCTGACCATCAGGTCCAGTCGTGTCCGACTCTGGGGTTGCAGCGCTCATCTTGCTCTATAGGCCGAGGGAGCCGGTGTTTGTCCGCAGACAGCTTCCGGGTCATGTGGCCAGCATGACAAAGCTGCTTCTGGCGAACCAGAGCAGCGCACAGAAACGCCGTTTACCTTCCCGCCGAAGCAGTTCCTATTTATCTATAGTACTTGCACTTTGATGTGCTTTTGAACTGCTAGGTGGGCAGGAGCTGGGACCGAGCAACCAGGGATTCGAACCGCCGACCTTCTGATCAGCAAGCCCACAGCGCCACCTGGGTCCCACAGCGCCACCTGGGTCCCAGTCTGTGATGCATATAGGTACACAAACAGTAGTGTCTTGTTTTTTAGAAACAACTAGCTGCTTGTGGCACAAGCTAGCGTTAAAAATGTGTAGCCTGTCACCAGTTGTGTTTTTTTTACATACTTAAACCTTCTCAAGAGTTGATGAACTTGAGCTCTTGGTACAGCAAACTAAATATGACATAATAGGCACCACTGAAACCTGGTGGGATGAGTCTCATGATTGGAATGTAGTAATAGAGGGATACAATCTATTTCAGAGAAATAGACCAAACAGGAAAGGAGGAGGAGCGTTATATGTCAGGGATGTGTATACCTGTGAAGAGATCCAGGATTTAAAACTTCAAAGCCAAATTGAGAGTATCTGGGTCAAAAGTAAGGGAGAGAAAAATAACAGTGATCTCAAGCCAAACTGGATATGCAGCCCCTGTGGATCCTGCCGCCTGAGGCATTTGTCTTACCTTGCCTCGTGGGTGGACCGGCTCTGTATAGGGTGAAGCCCAGTAAGTTAAGCAATTGTACAGGCCAGGGGAAAGCAACGAAATTAACAATGCACCCATCCCAGCTCCTAAAGTCTCCCACCCTGAACTTGGAATAGCTAAGCTGTCAGATTTCTGAAAATAAATTCTGGACCACCACTCTGTATCATGCAACTAATCAGGGCCGTCTTAAGCATATCAGGTGACGTGGCGCCATGGTGCGAAGATCGCTCCAGCGCCCCCCCCCCGCCCCGTTTCCCACCACGGCTGTTTGGCGGGCGCAGCGCCGCTGCCACGGGCACAGCCGCGCGGCGCCCCCCTGGCCGCCTGGCGCCCTGCGCCACCCAGCCTTGCCTTAGAGCCAGCCCTGCAACTAATCTACTGAGATATGTTTTGCTTTCAACAAAGATAATTTTACAATTCAGCGAAGGGCTGGTGTTCTGTCAATTCCTTTAAGAAAGAAAAACTCTCCCCCTTGGGGGAAGTGTATGAGTGTTTGAAGTCTCTGCAGGCTAAGAAATTCAGTGAAGATGAATTTATGTGGAGTAGTCATCTGGGCTGAGTTACAGTCAGGATTCCTGAGCTATTACGTATCAGCCTAGCCCTGCTTGGAACTGGGGAAGTGTACCGTAAGTTATAAAACATACTTATATACGTGCATAGGAGCCAACTCCTAGGGACTGAGGTCCCTTTGCCTGCCCTCAATAAAATATTTGAGGGGGCCACCCGCCTCCCAAAGTTGATGGTGTACATGCACCATGTCTTGTATTTGGTTACGAGGGGCAGGACTTACCTGCCCCCTATTTTATTCAAGTTGGCAGCCCTCTATACATGATACTGAAGTTAGTTTACTAGTTCCCAGATCCTTATTTGCTCTAAAGTTTGAAACACCTTAAAGAAGTTCATGTATCCATCAACTCCAAAATAAACTCATAATAAACACTGGGGTATGACATATCACATAGCTATTCCCTTGAAGCCCAACAATTATCATGCTTGTGAAACCCACAAATCCCCTTATATGCAGTCATAGCAAGGCAGTGTACCATAGAAACAGGAAAAATGAGTTTTAAACGCCTACAATCAAAACCAGTTGTTACATTTGAAACTAAAAGGTAAAGGTAAAGGGGCCCCTGACCATTAGGTCCAGTCGTGACCGACTCTGGGGTTGCGCGCTCATCTCGCATTATTGGCCGAGGGAGCCGGCGTACAGCTTCCAGGTCATGTGGCCAGCATGACAAAGCCGCTTCTGGCAAACCAGAGCAGCACATGGAAACGCCATTTACCTTCCCGCTGTAGTGGTTCCTATTTATCTACTTGCATTCTGACGTGCTTTCGAACTGCTCGGTTGGCAGGAGCTGGGATTCGAACCGCCGACCTTCTGATCAGCAAGCCCTAGGCTCAGTGGTTGAACCACAGCACCAACTAAAACTATACAAAATAGACACTCAGGGTGAACTCCCACCCAGTTATCCTGCTTAGAAAGCCTGCCGGAACAAGAATGTCTTCAGCTGTTTCTGGAAAGTGCAAGAAAAGTGTGAAATGGCAGAAAGTGTGAAATGGGCAGATCCCCAGAATTGATTAATGCATCTTTACCTCCCCCTTCATTTCATATACTTCTACTGTGGTAGCAACTGTTTAAGCAAGGCTGGAAACTTGCCCTTTCCTACTTCTTTCATATGGAAAAGCCTGGTTGGTGATGATCCTGCGCCAGCCTTTGTATTGCTGGTCCCTCCAGTGGCTACCAGATGAATCGAGTGAATGAAATGGAACACAACCCAGCCAGACAGTGGGATTTTTAAAGCCTGACCTTCTGCCTGACTATCATCCAAGTGCAGGAAAAGTACAATCCGAAAGAGGAGACAGAAGGAGCTATTTCTTTTATTCATCTTAAAGAATTTTTAAACCGCTTAGCATTTTAAGCATCTCTAAGCAGTCTTGTGATCACCGATGAGAAGGCTTGATCTCATATATACTTTAATCCAGTTTTTGTTATCTTAACCTAGTATTGAAGCAAGTTTATTTGGATCCATTCTAGTCTGGCTTCAGGCCCAGTCACGGCACTGAAACGACCTTGGTCACCCTTGTTGGTGACATTTATCAGGAGTAAAGGTAAAGGGACCCCTGACCATTAGGTGCAGTCGTGACCGTCTCTGGGGTTGCGCGCTCATCTCGCATTATTGGCCGAGGGAGCCGGCGTATAGCTTCCAGGTCATGTGGCCAGCATGACAAAGCTGCTTCTGGCAAACCAGAGCAGCACATGGAAATGCCGTTTACCTTCCCGCTGTAGCGGTTCCTATTTATCTACTTGCATTTTGACGTGCTTTCGAACTGCTAGGTTGGCAGGAGCTGGGACCGAGCAATGGGAGCTCACCCCATCACAGGGATTCGAACCGCCGACCTTCTGATCAGCAAGCCCTAGGCTCAGTGGTTTAACCACAGCGCCACCTGTGCTCAAAGTGCTCACATTCTTGTTTAAAACCCTAAATGACTCAGGCCCCGAGCCTTTGAGAGGCTGACTCCTTCCCTTCAGACCCTCTTGGGTGCCAAGATTGGTGGTTCGTCCACCCTCAGAGGCTCAGGGTGGGTGGTGGGCCAGGAGAGGCCATTCTCTGGGGCAGACACTTCCCACAGTGTTGGGTTTAATTTTACAAAAGGAGAATTAAGGTCAGACGTCTACGGGAAATTAATAGCTACTTTCTGACCAATGACAACCAGGAGTGATGATTTGGGGTTCTTTCAAAGCTGCCCTTAGAGGACATAATATTAAAGAGGCATTATATCTAAAGAGCCAGAAAATTCATGCAAGTTAGCTTTGTTCAAATTAATTATTTCCTTGGAAAGATAGCACAAATTCATGGAGAGCACATTGCGAATTACAAGCTTTGAACACTGATTACATCTCTGTTGCCATGGCCCAAATTTGGTAATAAGAGTTCTAGATTCTTGGTGTGAGCGCTACACATAAAGGGAAAGAACACAACCACATATGCAGAGTTCTAACTTCTAACTCAGCTTCTACAAACAAAATATTTACATGCTTTGATAGTGACTTCTATAATACTGACTACCCTTCAACTGAGAATGATACTCGGCTACTTTAGTAAAGAAAAAGTGTTTTATATGCGTGGCAACAGATGGCGCGGTGGAGTCCTGTCTTTCACCAATGTGATTTTCACAACACATTTTCCTGAAACACTTTTTTGATGTGTATAGATCCAGCCCTGGTTAAACAGAGTAAAACTTAAACCCTTGAGTCAACAGCACAGAGAATTCATGGAAGAACCCATCTCAGAACAGGAGATCTGTGATGTCATCAAAAAGCTGAGAAGGGGGAAAGTGACAGGCCTGGGTGGATTTTAACTCCAAGTTTGTTTTAAATCCTATACCAGCATATTATGTAATGATACACTCAATGGTTGGACTACATCTCGGTCCTGAAAAGAAACCAGGCTTTTTATAATAGTGAAGCCAGGTAAAGACCAGAAGATGCTGGGATCTTAACCATCCCAACTCATTAATCAACCAGGGCTGGATCTAGACACATCAAAAAAGTGTTTCAGAAGAACATGTCAACCTCATAGTCCACAGTGGTGTCCAAACTTTTTTTCCAAAGAGGGCCAGATTTGATGAAGTGAGGGGGTGTGAGGGCCAACCAAAGTTGTTGAGCTTTTTTTAGGATTGAAGTTGTTGAGGGTTTTTCAGGATTTTACCGCAGGAAATAAACTGCCACAGGGGCCGGATTAAACCGACCGGTGGGCCAGATTTTGGATTTTGGACATGCCATAGTGGAAAATCACATTCACATTGGTGACAGATTGAGCTCCACAGCGCCATCTGGTGTCACAGTGTTATAAAGCATATAAAATGCTTTTTCTTTCCTAATGAAGCTGAATCCCAGGACATTAAGATTGTGTGTGTAATGGATGTATTAGATATGGAGAGTTTGTTTAAAGTTGTTTATTTGTGTAATGTATGTATGTTTGTGTAAGGTTTGTTGTAAATATGTGTGTTCTTTATTTTAAACAATAAAAACTTATATATATATATAAAATAAGATTGTGTGTAAGCTTTCTCGGCAGCATGCCTCAATTTTTTGTTGGTGCATACTGGTCAAAAAAGGCTTTGTTCCAAAGCAGTAAATTTCAAACATCATTTGCAGGATTCTAAACTTGATCTATAAAGCCAATTCCCAACTACTGAAGAAAGAGGAGGTAAAACAAAATAGTTTGCAGTGCACCATGATCCTAAAAATGGTGAAGGTAAGACAACCAGATTTATTGCAGCGTCTAGCAGAACAATGCTGTGCACTCAATTTAAGCGTGGGGGTGGGGGGTGGGGCGTTACTTACATTGTTGCAATGACAATGCATCCTATTCTATAGCATCTCAACCAGCATATTCTGACTACAAACGTGCAACCCACAGTTGTCAATAGCAAATGTTTTAGGAGCACATAAAGCTGTGTTGAAGCTCTGTGGGTTTTGGCCCCATAATTCTAGCTTTTCTACAATAAAAGTAGTGTATAATAAATAGAAGCAGTCCGCAATGCAAATTTCAGTTCTGTAATATCAATCTCCATATGCAATGGTCTGCCATAGCAGACTTGTATAAGACTTCAGGGTTTTGAAAGACCGCTTTTGGCAATTTTGGAGAACTCATCAAGACAATCAAAAAACAAAAAACACACTGCACAAATACATATTGGTATATGTTCATAATAATGAACAGCATTTATTTATGACCATGTAAACCATTAGACTTTCTCCCCTGACCACTGAAGCATTTCCCCCAGAACCACAAGCCTTGTTTTGGGCTGCATATCTCCCTTTCTTTGCTGCCGTTTGCAGCAGGCGTCCTACTGTCTGTGTCTCCGAATATCTTCAGCATCATCAACACAGCAATTTCCCATTCCATTGTTGCATCGGCCAACATAGACTTCCACAGGATGGCAGAGAGTATGCCGGCAAACTCCCTTCAGTCTCCTACATCGCCCTGTGCCTTCATAGAGAAAATGAGACTTTTGTGAGTCTTATCAGTGCTGCTATTGACTCCTGTGCAGAAGACATTATACGAAGCTGGAGAAGACCAAAATAACACATGCACAAACTGGACTGCTATAAATCTTCTAATACAATAGACTGAGATCTTAGGGGAAGCACCAGCAGATCAATATCCTTGCCAATCGATTCTCCCTACACGCACTCTCAGCAATACTGGGGACATCTATAAGAAGGCTCTTTTGGAATGTTTGCACAGCTTACTATTGTGGATTCTGATTTTCCTCTGCTGTTTAGGTGCACAACAACACTGTTTATATCCTGGTACTATCCAGGAGGGACCTTCACACGATGTTGCACACGAACAAAGAACTGGTGAACAGATGAATATTCACCACTTCTTGTCTCCAGCATCACGCAATGACATCCATGTGTGCATAGGAGCCAACACTTAGGGGCCGATGGGACTCCGCCCCCCCTAAAATATTAGAGGGGGTCGGGTCCCCCAAAGCTGATCGGCATTGCCATTCAAATGGTGTGCGCGCACCGTGCCATGTGATTGATTATGCGAGGCAGGGCTTACCTGCCCCCCATATTTTATTCAAGTTGGCACCCCTCCATGTGTGGATAAATCCTCACCAATAAATCACCACAGGCAGGCTTTCTCGTGGAGGTGGCTCATTCAACATACCCATTCGAATGTTGCTGATTATTGCAGGGACTGGGAACATGTGGCCCTTCAGATGTGGGCTTCCCCAGCTCTGGAGTACTGAGAGAGCAGGGGATGCTCATTCATCCCATGCATTTGAGCCAGATTGAAACGTGGTGCTGTAGTTTGCTCTTGAGCCACTTCTTCTCGCCTTTTGTGCACGTCCTAAGAGCATAGCTGCCAAGTCTCCCGTATTCCCCGGGTAACCCCCGTTTTTCCAGCCGTTCCCAGCTGGAAAAGCAGATTTTTTTTCTTTTTTCCTGGTTTACTTACCGGCCGGGGGAGGCTTCTTCTGCACATGTCTGGAGTCTCTGGACATGTGCAGAAGCAATTTCTGGCGCGGCGGCCATTTTGGAACTGGACGGAGCATGCTCAGAAGCGACTTTCGATGCTGCTCTGCCCAGTTCCAAAATGGCCGCAGCGCGACTTCCGGTCTGCCGATCCCTTATTTTTTCGGCAGGAACTTGGCAGGTATGCCTAAGAGCGAGGGCATCGAGCAGCATAGGGGGCTTGCAGACAGGTGACTTGTGGAGGGTCAGTTCATGCATTTTTATCATCAGCACCAAAACGTCACACTCTACTCCTGCCCCTCCATCAGTTTAATGCTACTTTTTAAAAAATTAATAATAATACCCATTGCCAGTTCCCTGCTTCTAATAACTGAATGGCCCATCTGCAATGCTAAGCCCTCATTATAATTAACTTCTGACACATTGCTCTTGTTTCGTCATCTTCAGATAGCTAACAATACTCTAGGTGCTCTGCATTATGTAATATGGTTTACAGTCCTGCAGTCCTTTGCGCTCTTACCTGGGAGTAAGTCCCAATGGCTACAGGGGGACTTCTGAGTCACAAGCTGTACTGATGGCCACCAAATCAGATGGACGGCAAGGCTATCAATAGCCAACACTAGTCTATCTACTACTTCCAATATCAGAGGCAGTGTTTCTCTGAACACCAGTTGCTGGAAATTGTGTGTGTGTGTGTGTGTGTGTGTGTGTGTTGTGCTCATATCTTGCTTGTGAACTTCCCATTGAGGCATCTAATTGGCAACTTTGAGAACAGGATGCTGGGCTAGATGGGCTTTTGGTCTGATCCAGCACAGCTCTTCTCATGTTCTAAAATGTCAAACATTAAAAACTTCCCAATCCAGGGCACAATTTCCAGTCTTCAGGTGTCGTCGGAAAGTTGTGTGGTTGTTTATCCTTTTGAAATAATAATTTTAAAAAGAGCAGGGGACGAATAGGAGCCAGTCCTCATAAATAAATAAATATATTGTTTGCCACACCAAGAGAAGCAGGAGGAACCTGCTTGTCACTTGGGAGCTCCCTGCAATAGTTATGAATTAATTTGGTGACAATTACCCACATGACCCTGTCAGGCCATTTCCAGAGAGAAGGGTTATGAAAACACACATAATACGGAAGAGGGAAATGAGTTTTTCCTTGGGGGAAAACACCAGAGCAAATGGCAAATGTGTATAGTTCGCACCCTTTTGACACTTACCTGATTTGTCCAGGTAGGCAGGTTGGAACAGGAAAAAGATAAGCAGAAAAAACCAAAGAATCCTCATGCTGGCTGATGTACAGCTGGAACTCAAATTGCACTAGGAGGGAAAGTAGCACAGATACAATGAGACTGTGCTTCTTAAATATATCATATCTATGAAATCTATGAAATTAACAGGCACTTCATGCCACCCAAATAAGGGGCCATTCCTCCTGCAAGGTATGTTTGTGTTTTAGGTGTTTTTGTGTGTGTTTTTGTTTGTTTGTTTTGCTATCCTCCTATATTCACAAGAGAAACATAACACATTAGCTGGCAACTCATGTGTCTCAGCCACAGTAAAACAATGTATTTTTAAATATTTGGGCAGTCTGTAAACAATTTATTCATAGGTAAGCACTTCAAAATAGCATATATTTCATTGAGAGAGTTAACCACATGTCTGGGGTTGATGTATCTCCATTTAAAAAAGGATCCATTTTATTCTGGCTTCTGATGATTTAAAGGCTTTTGATGTCCCACCATTGATTTGGATAATTGACTTAAGCTCATATTTAGTCTTACTGATACCAGTGCATCTTAAAAGTCCATAACTTTGGCTGGGTTGCACTCATGCTCAGTATAGAGTCAGTGCTTAAATTAATATATATTTTTTTCAATCTGCAAAAGAATATAATGACTACACAAGAAATGGTTAGAAATGGAATAAAAAAGGACTATGAACCGGAATGGAAATCTAGTCTTCTGTAGATCTTTCCTGTATGTAGATTTTGAAAATGGTCATGCCAGAATTGGCCCATCGAATGGAATTCCAGAATTATTCCATTTTATTTTGGGATTATTGTGGTGTTTAAATCAGTTTTTAAAACATACTTTCACATGTTTTTAAAAAAACCTGTGCAGTACAGATTAATGGCATGGGTGAATGTGGCCTGTCCTGCTGTTCAGTTGGCATCAGCCTTGGGTTGGCGGGCTTTGCTGGAGAAGGAAAGAGGAGAGGGCAGAACTGGGCAAACTTGGGTTGCAGAAAAGGAGATCTCCCCTTTCTATGACTTCAGTTGCTTTTGAAGCAGGGGAGGGATGCTGAATCTCCCTTCCATGGAGGCTGGGGAGGGCTGTGATCAGCCACAGGAGGCAGGGGCTGACCAGGAAAGGTCATCAGCTGAACAGGAGCCTGAGCAGGAGGGTGCAGTCTTGTTGCCTAGAACCAGGCATCTCCTTGACAGAGGAGAGCAGACCTACCCACCACAACGGAGCACCTGCTTGCAACCCCAATATTCCCCACAAGGCAAGAGAGTCTCGCAAGTGAGCAAGGCATGCCTTGTCTTTAAAAGCTTGGCAGGAGGTGCGGGGAAACCTCTTGGGACATCTTTGTGTCTTCTGTCGAGGCCCAATATACTTGCCTGAACAAATCTCTCTTTCTTACTTCCAAGTAAGAACTTCCGCCTGTGTCTGCTGGGTGGGAGACAAGACAGAGTCCCCCTCTGCCCCGAATGGCCACTTGTACCCAAGTGTGTAGTTGTCTTCTATGGGCCTTGTTTTTTGTTTGTTTAAAAAAACAACCACCTTCACATCTCACAATATAATTCCAGAGGTCACCTTCTCTTCCCATGTCTGGCCAATTTAAAGAAATCTAAAAAAAATCCAAGTGATACAGTCCAAACCTATTAAATCAATGGCAGTTTTTCTATTGGAACGTAGAACCTTACCTCTCCTTCCTGCCTCTAAAGCCTGTGTGAAGAATCTATAATAGCAGACTATTTCCCACCAACATCAAATTGGAGAGTCTATGGACAGCGGGGCTGGCAGGACAGTATTTATATCCAAGTATTCCTGTCTTTCAAGGGCTGCCACCGGTTTCTGCTACCGGTCTCAGCTGGGCCTCCAATGGATGCAGAACAGAACCTTCACTGCAGAATCCCTGTGACATCATCATTTGTGACATTCAGGGAGAGGCTTTTCTGAGGCCCCTCCCACCATTCTCTTGCTTATCATACATAAAATTCAAAGGCAGTTTGTGTGTGATAGATAGGTTCAGAATCAGAAGCCAGGGACCCTATAATGAGGCTTTTTGTTAATACTATTAAATTCTTTTTAGTTCTGCCCATTAGCAAGACCCTCTGCATCAACCCTGATATTATTTAAGTAGTTTCCCCCTCCCCCCAACAGGCTTCCCCATCTTCTGAGGTCAACCAAGTCACTCCAAGTAACAGGAATTTATTGATAGTGGTGTTATCCTTATGGTGTCCAGGCCGAATCTCACTCTTCTTGCCCAGGGTACCTGAAATTAAGGATAAAAAATGGGGCTAAGACGAAAGACCAGGAAAAAGTGAAATAAGCAAGCTGAATATAAATGGGCTACTTGGTTCTTTCAGGGTTGGTGTATGTTTGTGATTGATCCTAGTCCCTCTTGGTCCATTTCCAAGGAGCAACATTACAACAGGTGGTTCAACCCTATTTGCTCCTTTGGGAGTTTAGTTCCCCAGATCATGAGACATGAAAGCTTTTACTGGTTCTGTCCAAAGCTCTCACTTCCATACATCACTACTGGGAAAACCATAGCTTTAACTATATGGACTTTTGTTGGCAAGGTGATGTCTCTGCTTTTTAAGATACTGTCTAGGTTGGTCATTGCTTTTCTCCCAAGAAGCAGGCGTCTTTTAATTTCATGACTGCTGTCACCATCTGCTGTGATCAAGGAGCCCAAGAAAGTAAAATCTCTCACCCAATAATATTTTGTAAATTCTCCCAAAGGGTAGCCAAGTCTCTGTTTGAGAATTGAGTCTGCAGTTCATTTTCTGCAGTTCATAAGTTCATTTTGCCACTTTAATTTCCTTGGTCAGTGCATTCCTAGCTTGGTTGTACAAAATTCTATCTCCTTTCCTATGAGCCTCCTCTTTAGCATATCGGAATTGCTTTAGTTTTCATGTAAACCAGAGTTTATTATTATTGTATATGCGCAAGGTTTTAGTAGGCACACATAAGTCTTCACAGAAACTAATATATGATGTCACAATGTCTGTAAATTCATCCAGGTTATTTGAGGCCATTTCAAAAGTGTTACAATCAGTGCAATCAAAGCAGGCCTGCGGTTTAAGCTTTGCCTCATCTGTCCACCTTTTCATTGCCCTGCCCTATGCTCCATTGTTTGTATAATTAATAAAAACTTACCAAACCCTATCTAAGCTATCTTGTTTCTTTTGCCCTCTTGCCACTTCTAATTTTTGTGTCATTTTTTCTAACAATGCTTCATGCCAGACACTGCTTTACCATTGGTCTATATTTAATATCTGTAAAAATTTTTAGTAAAAAGTATGGCGGCTAAGGTAAAGGGACCCCTGACTGTTAGGTCCAGTCACGGACGACTCTGGGGTTGCGGCGCTCATCTCGCTTTATTGGCTGAGGGAATCGACGTTTGTCCGAAGACAGTTTTTCCGGGTCATGTGGTCAGCATGACTAAGCCGCTTCTGGCGGAACCAGAGCAGCGCACGGAAACGCCATTTACCTTCCCACCGGAACGGCACCTATTAATCTACTTGCACCTTTTGGAGTGCTTTCGAACTACTAGGTTGGGAGGAGCAGGGACCGAGCAATGGGAGCTCACCCCGTCATGGGGATTCAAACCGCCAACCTTGGATTTGATATCCCGCTTTATCACTACCCGAAGGAGTCTCAAAGCGGCTAACATTCTCCTTTCCCTTCCTCCCCCACAACAAACACTCTGTGAGGTGAGTGGGGCTGAGAGACTTCAAAGAAGTGTGACTAGCCCAAGGTCACCCAGCAGCTGCATGTGGAGGAGCGGAGACGCGAACCCAGTTCCCCAGATTACGAGTCTACCGCTCTTAACCACTATACCACACTACACCAATCAGCAAGCCCTAGGCTCTGTGGTTTAGACCACAGCGCCACCCACGTCCCCATGGCAGCTAAAGGGCAGCATATTTCCAGAGGAGTTTGTGCCAGAGTTTGGTTCAGACTCTGACAGGGGAGTGCATCTTATGTAAAACCACGAAACCCTGAGGCAATTATACAACCTGTCACAAGGATCTGGCTAATTAGCATCTCTTCTTTGGAATGGCCTCACCCTGTAATATTCTATTCATGAGGATTCATAATAAAGGTACCGGTAGATGTTTCGTAGGCAAACAGAACTGGAATGCAAACTTCACCTCCCTGCAATACGTCTCTGTGATGTAGCAAATAATAAACATCAACAACAGGAAATTGCAACATAACTTTCGTTAAATTGCCATTGCCATGGGGTTTCTATACCTCCCAGTTTCACTGTGCCACTATAAATGGAGGTGCAATCTTCCTCCTCACTGTGTGTCTCTGTCTTCTCTTTTCTGAAGACTTCAGGATCTCTCGCAGCAGTACTCAGCATGAAATCCCTTTTTCTTCTCTTCGCTCTCCTCCCGCTGGTGTTCCCTGCTGCTCTGGGTAAGATGCATCTCAGTTCCAGGGGCAGCCAAGACAATGCCAGCCAGATGGTCTGGGATGATGGGCGTCATCTGGAGGGGTCCCACACTGGCTCCCCTTCCTGTAAAGGGTGGCAGGGAAAGAAAGAGTCTTCAAATGAGGGATGGTAGTAAAAAGTTTTGAGACGTGAGATTAGCAGTAACCTGGGAGAAAAACTGAATTAACAAGCACAACATGATAAAAGTACAACAGAGGAAGGTGCCTTATACCAAGTCATTTCATTGGTCCTTTTGTTCAGAAACTCAGTTCTGTACTCTTCAACTTACTTGCTTCAGAGATGCAGAGGAAAGATTTCCATGCATGCACACTATCTGATTCTAGGTTAGCAAATGAACATTCTCATTACTGTTTGAAACAATGTTTGATATCTGAATGAGAACCCAATCCTTCTGAAAAGGATGGTTGTGGACGGGATTCCTGCATTGCAGGCAGGGCCGGCGCGCCCATTAAGGCGAACTAGGCTGCTGCCTAGGACGCCAAAATGGAGGGGGCGCTGGCCAGCCTGCCCGCTGCCCCCCGCCCCCGGTGCTGCCTGGGGCCGCCTCCACTGTGCCTCTCAGGTGTTGAGCGGCTTCCAGAGAGCGGAAAAGGGAACTCTCTTTTTATTTTAGTTTTTAGTTTTATTTTATTTGTTCTACTTTTTATTGTTTTCTATTTTCTATTTTTCTATTTTCTATTTTCTATTTTTTTCTATTTCTATTTCTATTTCTATTTTTTCTATTTTCTATTTTTTTATCCCACTTTTATTTTTTCTAAAAAAGCTCAACAACTCTGGGAAATGGGGGGGGGGGCGCCAGAAGGTGATCTCACCTAGGGCACAAAAAACCCTAGCACCGGCCCTGATTGCAGGGGGTTGGACTAGTTGACCCTGTCACCCTGGAGGTCTATGATTCTATGAAAAACAAGACCAAGACTTGTGATGCAAAGACTCCCAGGCTGTGAAGTTAACATGGGGACATGCCTTTCAGATTCTGCAAAGGATACCGTGAAGTGCTCTTTAAGAAATACTATATCAGTGCCTCTTATATAATAGTTAAGTAGGGGCTTCCTCAAAAACAAGAAACAAAGAACCTTACCATATTTTCTCCCCTGCCCTTTTTTTCTTTCTTTCAGAGACAAATGAATCTGATACAGTTGCTTGTCGGAAAAACTTCAACATATGTTCCACTTTGCTTTGCCCCGTCTTCTATACAGCCAATGGAACCTGTTATGATGGAAAGCAAAAATGTTGTGTACCTTGGAATATAAAGGAAATGTTGTTGCCCTTCCGAAAAACGTGAAAACGAGCAATGCAATTTCTTTGCCTAATGTAGATAAAATGCGCATTGTTTTCCTTTGAATAAAGACTCAGGTTTAAACAAAAACATTTTGCTTGGATTGCGATCATTAGTCCATAAATAGCCCAAGGAATTATCCGAAGGTCGTGACAGCATTTGACTGCTTGAAGCTAAGGGGTTTACACCAGCCACTGGATGGCTAGAGAGCCATAAGTGAATTGCCACGAGCTCTTTGGAGAAGAACATCTTAAATATATAACAAAACCCACGAAGGTAACAATTGCATGTATGGGCACAGAAGCATTTACTTCATTGCATTTATATTCCACCTCCCTGCCAAGAAATTCAAAGCAGCCTGTGTGCAGTTGCCATATCATTATGAGACGACCAGCTATTCTTTCCCAGGCATTGGTCTCAGCTGGAAAACCAGGCTCTAGCCAAGTCACCTCTAGCTTCTGCTGAATTTAGGGATCATGATGTCCTGCATATGAATTGCGTGATCATGAATTTAGGGATCATGATGTCCAGATCATGATGTCCTGCTAGCTCCAGTTCCAAGTCCAAGAAGCAGAGCCCAGCCAGTCACAGGTCAGGTTCCAGCAAGACAAGGCTCAGGCATGTCCAGGTCCAGGACATCAGATATAACAGTTGTGAAATGTCAGATCCTGTACTTTGGGAGTAAAGCAACAATGCTTGAATAGGGTACCTGTCACAGTGGCCGGAGTGGACTACTTCAGAGTAACGACGCTACGCAGCTCTGCATTTTATTCTTTTATTGGTGCTGCGTATTTACAGTGCTCAAGTCATTGCTATTTACACGGAGCGATGTTGTCAGTCGGTTTCAGAACCTCCTAATGGCTTTTGGCGCGTCTTTCTCCAACACAAAAGCTTTGGCAGACCCATCCTCTTGCCCCTCCTCTTCCTGCGTAATTCTGGAGTTGGAGGGATGGGTCTTCCCCCCTTGCTTGCCCCTTCCTGTCCCACCTGGGACCCTGGCTCCTCTACCTTGCCTGAGCCTCGGACACGACTTCCTGCTTCCCCACTGGAATCGGAACTCTCCCTGCTTTCCCCTTTGCTCGGGGACGGGCTTGAACTCAGGAGGGGAGGGACTTCGCGATATCCCCTGTCCCTCACATCCACCCCCCTCCCAAGCTCTCCTTCACCCCTCCCCAGGCCCCCCCCATGTGTCGGTGACGACTGGAAGCCTAAGAACTCAGTGCTCTCCGAGCCCGTTGGTGTGAATACCTCCCCCCAGTCCTGCGAGCCCCCCCCTTCCGCCTGGGCGGACGGGAATCCCAAAAAGTCCGTGGCGTCAGAGCTGGTGGGGGTAAAAACGTTCTGCCAATCTGCTCCTTCCTCTGACTGGGTGGATCTCGGTGACACCCATACCTCATCCTCTGGTTCCTCAAACTCCGCTTCCCAGCGCCATGGTGAGCTGCTCTCCCGTGCCTCCTCCTCCTCCCCCTCCCTTTCCATGTGCCAGGGCTTGGGTCTGTGGGGAAAGAGGGCGTGAAATTCTTCCACCAAGAATTCCTCCTGTATCTGAGTGGCTGGGACCCATTCATTCTGGGACGGTGGAGCATCCTCCCATGCCATGAGGTACTCCAGTCCCCCCACCCCCCACCTTGAATCCAGGATGGCCGTGGCCTCATTGAGTTGCTCCCTGCCTTCCCTCTCCCCCCCTCCCTCGGGGGTTTGTTCGCTGTCTCGGAGCCTGCTGCTTTCCCTGTACGGCGACAGCAGCGATCTATGAAACACTGGATGCACCCTCATGTCCTCTGGCAGTGCCAGCCTGTATGCCACCGGGTTTACCTGTTGCGTGACCGTGAAGGGGCCCAGCCTTTTGGGTGCCAGCTTTTTGCACCTCCCTCTGGTGGGAAGGCCCTCCGAGGACAACCACACCTTGTCCCCCACCCTGATGACCTCCCCTTGTCGCCTGTGGCGATCTGCCCCCTTTTTGTACGCTTCCTTGGCCCTCTCCAAGTGTTCTCTGAGCTGCTGGTGCACCGTCTCCAGTTCCTCTGCCCAATCCTCAGCCTGTGGGCCCTCCTCCTCCTCCTCCTCCCTCTCCCTCTCTGGGAAAGATCTGAGGTCGCGCCCGTAATTGGCCTTAAAGGGCGACACCCCTGTGGAGACGTGCACTGCATTGTTGTAGGCAAATTCTGCTAGTGGCAAGCGATCCACCCAGTCCGTTTGCCGCTGGCTGACGTAGCATCTCAGGTACTGCTGCAGAATGGCGTTGACCCTCTCCGCTTGTCCGTTGGTCTGCGGGTGTCTAGCCGTCGACAAGCTGACCTCCACCTGCAGGAGGTTCATGAGCCGCCGCCAGAACCTGGAAACAAATTGGCGGCCACGATCCGAAATAACCCTTAAAGGTAATCCATGCAGTCTGAAAATGTGATCAACAAACAGTTTGGCTGTCTCTTCTGCCGAGACTGCCCTGGCGCACGGTATAAAGTGACACATTTTGGACATAAGGTCCACCACCACCAACACTGCAGTCTTACCCCTGGACGAAGGCAGATCTGTGATGAAGTCCATGGACACCACTTCCCACGGCCTGTGTGGTGTGGCTAAGGGCTCCAGCAACCCTGGTGGCGCTGCTCTGACCACCTTCGCCCGCTGGCAGGTGGTACAGCCCCTTACATAGTCTCGAACATCTTCCCGCACCCCTGGCCACCAGAAGTGTCTCATGACTAGGTGAGCGGTTTTGTCCCTTCCAAAATGCCCCGCTGTAGGGTTGTCGTGCATCTGCTTGAGGACCGTACGTCGAAGCTGGGTGGTGGGTAGGTACAGCGCACCCTTGTAGAAAAGCAGCCCTCTGCGTTCTGCAAAGTCTTTTGCCTGCTCCCTCCCCCCTCTCAGTTCTCTGAAGATGCGGTTGGCAAATTCATCCGCTGCCGTCAGTGCTGTGAGTTCTGCCTCGCTCACCACAGCTGCTCCGCAGGACCATGCCGACGGGGGGAAAATGTGCCTTGGGGCTGGTGGCGCCTCCTCCTCCATGTACTCTGGCTTGCGGGAGAGGGCATCCGCCCTGACATTCTGCTCCCCCGGGATGTAGTGGATGGAGAAGTTGAAGTTCGAGAAGAACTCTGCCCACCGTATCTGCCGCTGGTTGAGCACCCTGGCAGTTCTCCAGAACTCCAGGTTCTTGTGGTCTGTGCACACCTGGATGGGGTGCTTCGCGCCCACCAGGAAGTGTCGCCAGTGCTGGAACGCAGCGTAGATCGCAAGAAGTTCCCTATCAAACACTGTGTAGTTGCGTTCAGGCTGTGTCAGCTTCCTGGAGAAGAAGGCACAGGGTCTCCACTCCCTGTTGGCGTCCAGTTGCAACAAAATTGCGCCCACAGCTTTTTCAGAAGCATCTGTCTCAATGCGTAGGGGCGCGTCCTGCACCACATGGAACAGGTTTTGGTCTGAGGCGAACACTCTCTTGAGGCTTTCGAACGCTGCTTGCGCCTCTGGTGTCCACTTGAACTTCTGCTTGCCTCTCAGGCAGTCCGTGATGGGAGCCGTAACGCGAGAGAAGTTCTTGATGAACTTCCTGTAGAAGTTAGCGAAGCCTAGTAGGCGTTGGGCATCTTTGCGCGTCCTGGGGCTGTGCCAGTCCAGGATGGCCTGCACCTTGTCCTTGTCCATCGCCAGCCCCTTGTCTGACAGCTTGTAGCCCAGGAAGTCCACCTCTTTGGTGTGAAACTTGCACTTCTCCAGCTTCACATACAGGTGGTTCTCCTTCAGGCGTTGCAACACCTCTCTGACATCTTTCACATGCTGCACTGGGTCATTCGAGTAGATAAGGATGTCATCTAGGAAGACCAAGCATTTCCTGAAGAGGAGGGACCCCAGGACGTGGTGCATGAAGGCCTGGAAGCATGCTGAGCCCCCTTGCAAACCGAAGGGCATCACCAGATATTCAAAAGAGCCCAGAGGCGTGAACATCGTGGTTTTCCATTCATCTCCTTCCCGGATCCTGATCAAGTTGTACGCCCCCCTTAGGTCCAGCTTGGTGAAAATCTTGCCCCTGCGTGCCGCTGTCAGGAGATCATCCACTCTGGGCATGGGGAAAGCCACGGGCTCTGTCACCGAATTCAGCCGTCTAAAGTCCACCACAAGACGGCGCTGTTGCGTGTCTTTCTTGTCCACCCAGAAGACCGGGCTGCCCCCTGCTGCCTTGCTTTCCCTTATGAACCCCCGCTTGAGGTTCTTGTCGATGAAAGCGCGCAGATCCTCGAGCTCCTGGTCTGACATGGCGTACAGCTTGGCTGGGGGTATCGTCGCCCCTGGCACCAGGTTGATCTGGCAGTCAAAAGGCCTGTGCGGGGGTAGGTGGTCGGACTCCGCTTCGCTGAAGACCTCCTGCAGGTCCCAGTACTGCTTGGGTATTGCCTCACCCCCTTTGATATGCATGGTGGCCACCGTGGCTATCGGAGGCCCCTCCCCTGGTTGGTGCTGCATGCAATGTTCCAGACAAAAGTCTGACCCAAACGTGATGCACCTCTGGTGCCAACTGATGGAGGGGTCGTGGCGCGCCAGCCAGCTCATGCCCAAGACGATGGGGGGGTCTGAGATGGTGGTGACGTTGAACGCCAGTGTCTCTGAGTGCCTTCCCACCGTCATTCTCATGGGGGGGGTTTGATGTGTGATGGCCCCGCCCAGCAGCTCCCTGCCGTCAATGGTTGCTACGTGCAGAGGAAAATCCAACTGCAAAAGCTGGATTTGGTGCTCTTCTGCAAAGCTTCTCGAGAAGAAGTTGGCGGACGCCCCACTGTCAATTAAGGCGAGGACCGTCAGGGGATAGCCATTTGGGAGCGTTAGCGTCACTTCTAGAACCACTCCTGCTCTGGGAGGGGTGGGCTGGCTCTGCACCTCTCTGTGCGGGTGGGTGGGCTGGGGCTGTTGTCTGCTGACTGTGCCTGGCTGCTGCCCCTTGTCTCCTGCAGCCAGGCTTTCCCGTTTCCCTGCTGTGGTGCTGCGTCAGTGGGGGAGGGCACCACCGTTCCCGCCTTTCCTTGCCACTCCCTGCGATGTGGGCAGTCTCTGACGAGATGCTGGGGTGAGTTGCAGAGAAAGCAATTCCCGCCCCTTCCCTCCTTGCGTCTTGGCGCCGCTGGGTTTTGAAAAGCCCGCGCGCGCGCGCTATCAATCTGCATGGGCTCCTGGTCCTGGCTGGCTCCAGGCGTGGCCTGAAAGGGTTGTTGAGGGAGTGGCTTCTCCTGCGACCGTGGGAACCAAGCCCGCTTTGCGCGCGTCGCTTGCTTGTCGTTCCACCGGGATTCCTGCCTCACCCCCACCGCCAGAGCTGCTTTGCTCAGCTGATCCATAGTACTGGGCTTTGGACCTCTCGAGAGTTCATCCTTCACCTCCTCGCTCAAACCCAAGTAAAACGCAGCTTGCATGGGAGGCGAATCCAAAACCCACCCCAGTCTGTGCACCAGCATGGTGAATTTCGCCCAATATGCGCGAACTGTCATATTTCCTTGGCGTAAATTATGCAGTTCCTCCTTAGTCTGGTCCAAATGACTATCGGACGAATACATCGTCCTCAAACCTTCTAGAAATTGTTGGACATTTTTCATGCAAGGATTCTTGGTTGCGATTAATGGTCTTAGCCACTCCCTGGCTGCTCCGGTGAGATGTTCCACAATAAACGCTACTCTGTGCTCATCATCGGGGAACTCATTCTGGTGCAGCTCAAGAGCATACACGATCTCAGTCTCAAAGCCCTGAAACTCCTTCGGGTCTCCATTGAACTTGCTTACAAGGGTCCCTGCTCTCCTTCCTGGCAGCACTTGGACTTGGGGAGCCCCTCCCGCCTTGTTTTTCTCTGCATCCAGCTTGTTTTGGAGGTCTACCGCCACCGCCCTTAAATGCTGCTCTTTTTCCTGGAGCTCTCTCACCTGTTCCGCAAGTTGTAGCCGGTCGTCCTGGACCTTCTTAGTCTCCTCTTTAGCTGCCTTCAATTCTCCCTGCGCCTGCAGCGACAGCTGTTGCAGTTCTAGCTGGGCTTGCTCAGCGATCTGCCGCCACTTCTCCGCCTCGGACACGCTCATCCCGGCAACTCCGAAGTAGCCCAAAAATGATTAGGAGGTTGCTGTCACAGTGGCCGGAGTGGACTACTTCAGAGTAACGACGCTACGCAGCTCTGCATTTTATTCTTTTATTGGTGCTGCGTATTTACAGTGCTCAAGTCATTGCTATTTACACGGAGCGATGTTGTCAGTCGGTTTCAGAACCTCCTAATGGCTTTTGGCGCGTCTTTCTCCAACACAAAAGCTTTGGCAGACCCATCCTCTTGCCCCTCCTCTTCCTGCGTAATTCTGGAGTTGGAGGGATGGGTCTTCCCCCCTTGCTTGCCCCTTCCTGTCCCACCTGGGACCCTGGCTCCTCTACCTTGCCTGAGCCTCGGACACGACTTCCTGCTTCCCCACTGGAATCGGAACTCTCCCTGCTTTCCCCTTTGCTCGGGGACGGGCTTGAACTCAGGAGGGGAGGGACTTCGCGATATCCCCTGTCCCTCACAGTACCTGAACTGGAAAGACAACATGTTCATCCTCCTTACTCATTCCTTCTCTTTTAGTAACTGCTTGTTGGCAATTCCTTCCAGGGTTTTACTTGCTCCCTGCTTCTTCTCCTAGTTCAAGGCGGTTACAGGATGAGCTGGTGTTAGCATCCTGGCTCCATCTTGGTCACCTGTAATATGGATGCTTAGAATGGCTTTGTTTGGGATCTATTAGAAGAAAGCACAAAATAAGTAATGTTACGATGGTCAAAAGATCTCGGCCATGCAATACACATTGAACAGTGGGATAAATTGTGGGGGCAGGATATAAAATTCACAGCGGCCAACAATATAAAAGAAAATTTTCTAAATTTTTTTACAGATGGTACTTAACACCAGTGAAATTGGCCAAGATCTACAAATTGTAATCAAATCTGTGCTGGAGTTGCAACAAATTGTCGTGCCTTTGGCCCGGGCAAAGTTCATAAATGTATTTAGTTTGTATGGGCTGTTATTGTACTGGGTAGCGCGGCTTCACCTACTGGCCAAAAAGAATATTGCAAGAATGACAGTTGCTGGCAGTTGCTGACAGTTGGTGGCTGAGGGGTTAGAGAGGAGGAGTTCAGTGGGCGTGAGGGTAGCAGAGGGAGTGCCGTTACATGTTCTCCACCTGCAAGATTGTATCGTTGTTTTACCATTTAGTACTTGTCTTCACACTTATTATTTGTCTTATTCGATTTGTTTTACCTCGTTCTTGACTGTTAATAAAGTATAGGATCAAAAGTAAAAAACAGTCTCTTTTTCCCCGTTGAAGACAAGAAGGTTTAGCTGTATGTCGAACTACCTAGGTCACCAGGCACGGTAGTGAGGACAGCACAGTAAAACAACGGCTTTCCAGCAAGTGGAAAGAGATAAGACTACGCAGACCTGCTATTCTGTCAACGCACACGCCTGCATACGACAATAGCAAGCTCTAAACAGTCAGACATCTCCTTAACAACATGTCTCAGAGTCGGGCGTCTTCGGGAAAGGCAAGGTCCCAAGTCTCTGGTACTTCTAAATCTTCCACTGCGAGTAATGCACTCGCCATCGCTCGCGCCAAGGCTGAAGCGGCTAAAACACGAGCAGCCTTCGCAGAGCAAGAAATAAAGATGAGAGCAAGCCTAGAAAAACTCATTGTAGAAAAAGAGACAGCAGCCGCCATAGCCGAGGCAGATGCCTTAGAAGCGACTTTAATTCCTGGCAGTGAACGCAACAGTGTACTCAGCCTGGATCCGGGACTACAAGATCCCCTGCAACGGACTTCAGAGTCGTTTATCAGCATTCCAAATGAAGTGACTATGTACCTCTGCAACAACCTAGAGAAGAGGACATCAAAACGACAACCCAAGACTTTTACACGGTGCCGCTGCAAAACAGAGACAAGCCTATGACTATGAGCAACCCGGCAAACTCAACCTTCGACCCGGAGCGGTACAACAGGGATCACATGAAATCAGAACCATCAGAAAGGTACGATTATCCCATACCTTTACATCGTAGTGACCCTCACCACACTGATCCAACCACAATAGACTTTGCCAAGTCCCTTGCTAAATGTGAACTAGTCACAAAGGGACTTGAAAAGTTTAACGACCACCCTGAAAGTTACAGAACCTGGCGCACTTCCTTTCAAAATGCTATCGAAGGCCTAGACCTATCGTGCTGCAAAGAGATGGATCTCTTAGTCAAGTGGCTTGGCAAAGAGTCTGCCGAACACGCCAAAAGAATTAGAACAATAAACATTAATTACCCAGGCATCGGCCTTAAAATGATTTGGAATAGACTTGAGGAGTGTTACGGTTCAATAGAAGCTATAGAGAACGCACTATTTAAAAGACTCGATAGTTTTCCTAAGATACCTGCTAAAGCTTACCATAAACTCAGAGAATTGAGTGATTTACTAATGGAACTTCAAGTAGCTAAATCTGAAGGAGACTTACCTGGACTTACATTTCTAGACACAGCTAGAGGTGTCAACCTCATTGTACAAAAGTTACCTTACAATCTACAAGAACAATGGATTGCACATGGTTCTAAATTTAAGAGAAAACACAACGTTCCGTATCCTCCCTTTTCTGTTTTCGTGGATTTCGTGAACCAGCAAGCTAAGATGAGGAATGATCCCCACGGACTGAACAAGCCCCCAATATCAGTACACAAAATTGATGTAGACTCTCCAGATTCTCCTTTCAGGTCTGCTAACTCTTCTCTCACGGAGGCAAGAATTAAGGATCCTGGTAAACAGTGTCCTCTACACCGCAAGCCTCATCCTCTGCAGAATTGTAGAACCTTCAGAGAGAAGCCTTTAGAAGAACGCAAGGCCTTCCTGAAGCAGAACAACCTTTGCTACAAGTGCTGCTCAGCCTTTCACTTCGCTAAGGATTGTAAGGTCAGTCTGCGATGCCGAGAATGTGATAGTTCAGATCACAATACGGCTCTACACCCTGGGTCTGCCCTATGGTCCTTACAACACACAGACAGCTTCACTGAGCATGGCGGGGAGCAAAAACACACTACTACAACTATGCCAGAAATTACCTCAAAATGCACTGAGGTCTGTAAAGGAACCATAACTGGCAAGTCCTGCTCCAAAATCTGTTTAGTTAGAGTCTACCCTGCAGGTAACAGGAATAAAGCCATCAAACTATATGCCATTCTAGACGACCAGAGTAATAAATCTCTAGCTAGCCCAACCTTCTTTGATATGTTTGATATCAAAGGCCCTAGTTTTCCATACTCCTTGAAAACCTGTTCAGGTAACATTGAGACAGCGGGGAGAAGAGCATCCGGCTACAAAGTAGAGTCCTTAGACGGCCAAACTTCTTTAACTCTACCAACCCTCATTGAATGCAACCAGATTCCCGATCAAAGATCTGAGATTCCGAGCCCAGATACAGCACGTCACCACCCACATTTAAAATGCATAGCAAATCTAATACCTCAACTAGACCCGCAGGCTCGGATTATCTTACTCCTGGGGAGAGATATCTTACAAGTCCATAAAGCAAGAGCCCAGATTAATGGTCCTCACAATGCCCCTTACGCCCAGAAGCTGGATTTAGGATGGGTCATTATAGGAGACGTCTGCCTTGGAAGCATGCACAAACCAAACTCTGTCAACAGCATGCTCACAAATACACTAGAGAATGGACGCCCTTCTCTTTTCCAACCATGTCACAACCACTTCCTTATAAAGGAATTACCTCAAAAAAATTCATTCAATTTGCCCTGTCGACAACCTCCCTAACGAGGACGTCGATTGTGACAGCGACACAGATCATTTAGGGTATATCTACAACGAGAGTAGACGCTTTTATGTCTATGTTAACAACAGAATTCTACGGATTAGGAAATCCACTTGTCCAACTCAATGGCATTACTGAACACAATCACTACTGAACACAATCCTGCAGATCACGCTACAAGGGCTGTAGCAGCTAGTCATCTCAAAAACACTACATGGTTGACAGGACCTGCTGTCTTGTACAAGACAGAGCTGACTGCCCCTCAGAATGACATATTTGAACTAGTGGACTCAGACCTTGATTCTGAAGTCCGTCCTGAAGTTTCTACACTTCAGACAATGACTACAGTCAGTCATCTCGAGTCTCACGGGTTCAGTAGATTCTCGACCTGGAAGTCACTCATTAGAGCCATTGTTAGCCTAACCCACATAGCTCATTCATTTAAACATGTCACGCCTCTAGTAGAGAGTAATTGTAAAGGCTGGCATCTGTGTCCCAACATCCGCACACCATCAGAGCATCAACATGCGCAAAATGTGATCATTTGCATTGTGCAACATGGAGTCTATGCCAGAGAGATCAACTGTATCTTGAACAAAAAGGTTATCCCTAAGGACTCTGAGGAAACTTGACCCATTCCTCGGTTGAAATGGCCTGTTAAGAGTAGGTGGTCATCTCAAGCAAGCTAGAGTTAAATGAAAGAAACCCTCTCATTATACCTGGCCAGCACCACATTGCCTCTCTGATTGTACTGCATTACCACCACCAAGTCAGACATCAAGGACGTCTGTTTACAGAAGGAGCTTTACGTTCTGCTGGTTTTTGGATAGTGGGAGCCAAACGACTTGTGAGTACTGAAATTTATAAATGTATTACTTGCCGTAAGCTTCATGGCATACTCCCAAACACAAAAGATGGCCAGTCTTCCAGCTGACAGACTCAGCACAGACCCTCCCTTTACCAATGTAGGCCTCGATGTCTTCGGCCCCTGGTCTGTTTCCGCACGTCGTACTAGAGGAGGTTATGCAAGCAGCAAGCGCTGGTCAGTCTTGTTCACCTGCATGTCTATTAGAGCTGTCCACATTGAAGTGGTTGAGTCTATGGACACGTCTAGCTTTATTAATGCTTTAAGACGTTTTATTGCTATCAGAGGCCCTATAAAACACATTCGCTCTGACAGAGGCACTAATTTCATTGGTGCCACCAAAGAACTGAGCATTCTCTCAAACTTAGACACAAAACAAGTAGAAAGATATTTGAGCAGTCAAGCTTGTACATGGACCTTCAATCCACCGCATTCTTCCCACATGGGAGGAACTTGGGAAAGAATGATAGGAGTGGCTCATAGAATCTTAGATTCCATCTTCCTAGAAATAGGGAATACTAGGCTTACTCACGAGAGTCTGACAACCTTCATGGCAGAAGTTGCAGAAATTATTAATGCCAGACCTTTAACCCCTGTCTCCAATGACCCAGAAGAACCTTTTTTGTTGACACCGACAACTCTCCTTACTCAAAAAATTGAAGTAGTCAGTACACCTCCTGGTGAGTTCACTAACAAAGACTTGCATTTGCGTCAATGGAGACAGGTTCAAAGTCTTGCGAACACCTTCTGGGATAGGTGGAAGAAACAGTACACCTCTATTCTACAATCAAGATCTAAATGGCAAACTGCCAAGCCTAATCTAAACGTTGGCGACATCGTTCTTGTTAAAGACTGTCAGTCTCAAAGGAATGAGTGGCCATTAGCCTGCATCACCAAAGTCTTTCCAAGTGAAGATGGAAGAGTCAGGAAAGTGGAAAGTATGCAAAAACCAACAAACAAAGTTGTTTCTTAGACCAGTCTCTGAACTGATTCTACTGTTGTCATTGGGGGAATCAAATAGTGGTATCTGTCGTGCCTTTGGCCCGGGCAAAGTTCATAAATGTATTTAGTTTGTATGGGCTGTTATTGTACTGGGTAGCGCGGCTTCACCTACTGGCCAAAAAGAATATTGCAAGAATGACAGTTGCTGGCAGTTGCTGACAGTTGGTGGCTGAGTGGTTAGAGAGGAGGAGTTCAGTGGGTGTGAGGGTAGCAGAGGGAGTGCTGTTGCATGTTCTCCACCTGCAAGATTGTATCGTTGTTTTACCATTTAGTACTTGTCTTCACACTTATTATTTGTCTTATTCGATTTGTTTTACCTCGTTCTTGACTGTTAATAAAGTATAGGATCAAAAGTAAAAAACAGTCTCTTTTTCCCCGTTGAAGACAAGAAGGTTTAGCTGTATGTCAAACTACCTAGGTCACCAGGCACAGTAGTGAGGACAGCACACAAAGAACCAGGAACTTTCATACATGTATGGTGGAAATGTGAGGAGATTGCTAAATTTTGGAACATAATACATGAGGAAATTTAAAAAATGATGAAAAAATCAATCCCAAAAAAGCCAGATATGTATTTATTAGGTTTATTAAATGAGGAAATCCCGAAAGAAAATAAAAAAGTATTCTTGTATGCAAGCTCAGCAGCGAGAATATTAATAGCAGCCAATTGGAGAACAATTAAAGTACCATCTAGAGAAGAATGGATTATTAAATTGAGTGAGTACCTTCTAATGGCAAGATTAACAGCAGCAATAAGGAACCAGTCCAAACAGGAATTAAGAAGGGAGTGGAAAAGCTATGATGAATATATGAGAAAGCATTGTTCGAAAGAAGATATGCTAGTATGCGTTGAGTAGGAGGTATGAAGAGAAATACAAGATAATTAGCGTTTGAGCTATTACTACCTAGTTTTAATATAGAGCTGTATAGGAAACAAATGCACGAGCAAATATCAGAGTGGAAATGGAAGTCGGGAAAGTGCAGGGGGAAGCAGAGGCGGGTAGGGTGGGAGCGGGAGGGAGGGGAGGTTGAGAGGAGGTTTTGTTTTGAATATTCAGTTATAAGTTTTGTTATGATTTGTAATATCTTTGTAATGTTTTAAAAATTTGAAATAAAGTTTTTTAAAAAATTTTTTAAAAAAATTAAAAATTAAAAATAGAATGGCTTTGTTTGGCTTGAGTAACGAACCTTAAGTTTCCTTCACCCTTTCCACCAGCGGTCTTAGTGGTCTCTTTCTGCATTCTGCTGCCATGTATTCACCCAACTCCAACAAGATTCACTGGGAGATCAGGCCAGCGCAGGCTGCTTGGCTGCTTCATCCTGATCAGGGCTGAGAATGTCACAGAGGAAGCTAGTGGTGCTCACAAACACCACACTCCACAATAAACTGCGCATGGTGGGAATAGTGATGGTGGCTGGGAAGGGAGATAGCAAGCAGACCCAGGTGACTTGGGTTCTCTGCAACAACACCCTCTCAAGGACACTTAAGGCACCCAAGAACCAATCCTCCCTAAAAGAGGGGGCGTGTTGCGGTGAGACCTGAAGACTGACCTCCTGGTTGTGGGTGGGTCTTTTGGATAGCCACAACACCCGATTGGTAGGTCCCTCGTTGCTGGGTGTAATCTGGCCAATGGGGCGCAGTCTAAATGGATCGAGGGACCTACAGTATATATGCTAATGCACTTGTCCCAGAGCTTCCTCTTTCGGCTTGTGCATCGGAACACCCGCTCACCTCTCCCTAATTTTAGGGCATTTTGCGCTTGACCTTGCTATGACTTCTGTCGTTGGGACAGGGGCACGGCAGGAATTTTCCCCACTTGGTTGATTGGCTGTTGCTGTTTGGGTTTCGCCTGCCGCGTAGCAAATCGTCATAACTTGTAAGGTTGTGGATAGGCACTGATTCATGTGATAGGGATGGGAGAACGGTCTCGCCATCCCTATGTGAAGGGTATTCCCTTAAAGGAATCCAGGGACTCAACTTGGTTTTTTTTTTTAAAAAAAAATCTATTTATTTAATCATTTCTTCAACACAAACAACAATCGCAAAAAATACATACAACGAAAACCATCACAACAACACACTTTGACATTTCAGTTTTAAGCATGCTGATATATACCTATGACCACACCCCTTTAACAACATTTCCCCACCTCTCTCTCCTTCCCCTACTTCCCACATCTATCTGCCTTATCGTTCCAGATTTCTTCATATTTATCCGTTCTTATTTTGCCGACATGCAATTCGTTCATATGTAGCTAATCTATCCATATTATCAATCCATGTGCTCAATAGAATCTTTTTGCGGCTCTTCCAATTCATCAAAACAAGGTTTTTTTGCATCTAATATGGCAACATATTAGAAAAACATCCATTTTTTTTGACCCCTCGAAATCTCCCACGTTTCCAGAATATAATTTAGAATTAAATTCAGTTCCCCTAGATAACAATTTCTTTTTATTACTCATGCTATAAATATCCTCACTTCGCACCTGTCAGGAGTATGGGCAGGAGTCAGGCTCTGGGGCCTGTAGTGCTTTGCAGGACTGGGGCCTGCCTCAGCTTGTGCTGGAGAAGCAAGGAGTGGTCACTCAGGTGAGGCCACTTGATACCTCACTGCACCTGGTGGCAGGAGCTGGGAGGGATAAAAGCTCAGCATTTCCCTTCAGCTCTTGGCCACAGCAACGCTATCCCTGCCTGGTTGCCTCTGGCCTCTTGCTCCTGGACCCTTGCCTTGCCGACGTCTTGATCCTTGCTCCGTGGACCTTTGCCTTGCCGACGTCTTGATCCTTGCTCCGTGGACCCTTGCCTTGCCGACGTCTTGATCCTTGCTCCGTGGACCCTTGCCTTGCCGACGTCTTGATCCTTGCTCCGTGGACCCTTGCCTTGCCGACGTCTTGATCCTTGCTCCGTGGACCCTTGCCTTGCCGACGTCTTGATCCTTGCTCCGTGGACCCTTGCCTTGCCGACGTCTTGATCCTTGCTCCGTGGACCCTTGCCTTGCCGACGCCTTGCTTCTTGTTCCTTGGACCTTTGCCTTGCTTCTTGTTCCTTGGACCTTCGCCGTGCTTCTTGTTCCTTGAACCATCGCCGTGCTTCTTGTTCCTTGAACCTCCGCCGTGCTTCTTGTTCCTTGAACCTTCGCCGTGCTTCTTGTTCCTTGAACCTTCGCCGTGCTTCTTGTTCCTTGAGCCTTCGCCTTGCTCCTTGGACCTTCGCCTTGCAGACGCCTTGCTCCTTGACTCCCAGACCTTCGCCTCTGCCTTGCTCCGTGGACCCTTGCCTTGCCGACGCCTTGATCCTTGCTCCTTGGACCCTTGCCTTGCTTCTTGTTCCTTGAACCTTTGCCGTGCTTCTTGTTCCAAGAACCTTTGCCGTGCTTCTTGTTCCTTGAACCTTCGCCGTGCTTCTTGTTCCTTGAGCCTTCGCCTTGCTCCTTGCTCCTTGGACCTTCGCCTTGCTGACGCCTTGCTCCTTGACTCCCAGACCTTCGCCTCTGCCTTGCTCCTTGACCCTGCGACTGCCTGCTGCTGGACCCTCAGCCCTGCACCTGTTCCTGCTTCTACACCACCATCTTGCCTCTGGTCCTGACGCCCGCCGACCGGACCGTGACAGCACCAGAATGATCTTATCATCGGACAGTTAATCAACATATGTACTGTAAAACAAAACTTATGGCGAAAAACCTCTCTCCAGTAGAGAAAGAAAAATAAAATACTTGGGAATATGGTTAACTATTAAAAACATAAATCTTTACGAAGACAATTACGTCAAGTCATGGTCTGAAGTTAAAAGGAATATGGAGATTTGGAGCAAATTAAAACTATCTTTTTGGGGGTGTATTTCAGCTGTTAAACTAAATATTTTGCCAAAAATGTCTTTTCTGTTCCAATCCATTCCTGTTATAGGGAAAACAAGCTGCACTGAAAATTGGCAGAGGGAAATATCTAAATTCATCTGGTCAGGCAAGAGACCAAGATTAAAACATGCACTCCTCATAGATCTTAAAGAAAGAGAGGGATTCGGCCTGCCCGACCTAAAACTATATTATGAAGCAGCCTGCTTTTCTTGGATAAGAGATTGGTGTCACCTTAAAAAATAACGATGTATTAGATCTAGAAGGGCATGACAACCGTTTCGGTTGGGATGCATATCTAAATTATGATAAGGCTAAAGTGCACAAAGGCTTTACTGACCTTAGAGTAAAATTCCTTATTTTGGGTTTGAGAAAAATAGAAGATTAATAGGACCCCAAACCCCCAGATGGATTTCTCCATTGGAAGCAAAGACCGCAAAGAAGAAAAATATGAGAGGAAGCTGGCTAACATACAATTCATTATTGATAGAAGAGGATAACCAAATTAAACTTAAGAAATATGAGGAAATCAAAGATCAGCTATCAGGTTGGTTGGAATATCAACTTCACGAAACATTTAAACAAGACAAAAAGAATTGGATTCTCTAAGGAGCCCTCCAAATTTGAAAAGGAATTAGTAAATAATAAAATTAAGATAATATCAAAGATATTATCTTACTGGAAAATCAAGGAGGAGGAGGTCAATGAAGTCAGGATTAGGTGGGCTCAAGATATTGGTCACCCTATATTGCTGAGTGAATGGGAAAATCTTTGGAAAACAACTATAAAGTTCACTGCATGCTATAGCATCAAAGAAAATATGCTAAAGATGCAATATGGATGGTACCTTACCCCATCAAAGCTCTCTAAAATGTACAAAAACACCGCTAACAATTGTTGGCGATGTGGGGAAAGTAATGGAGATATGTACCACATGTGGTGGACATGTAGAAAGATTAGAGAGTTTTGGTGTCTTGTTTATGACAAGCTGGATTTTTTTTGGGGGGGGGGTGTTAACCTTTCTAAAAAAGCCAGAGGCCTTTTTACTAAGCATCATAAGCAATGACATTCCTAAAAATTTAAGACAAATATTTTCATATGCCATGGCAGCAACCCAAATATTGATAGCAATGAACTGGCAAGGGGGAAATGCCCCAACTATAGTGGATTGGCAAAACAAGTTACAGGAATATGTAGAAATGGCGCAATTGACTAACAGCTTGAGAGGCAACACAAGGCAAGCATTCGTGCAAGAATGGGGAAAATATAAGAGATATTTACGAAATCACAACAGTGGTATAAAGTCTATGGCAGCATTTGATTGACCCTGGATTAATGAAATATAAATGAAATAAGACAAAGGTTAAGAACTTTTCTAAGAATGTATTAGAAAGGAAACAAAGGAAAAGCTAATAATGTTAGGTATATTCACCATCAGAAGGAAAATACACATCGGGAAATGATAGGAAGTGCAATTATGTTTTGTGGTTGTTATTGTTTGTTTTTAAATCTAGGTTAATAAACAGAGAAGAAACAAGAGATAGTAGAAATATAAGATTAAGTTTATTGTTTAATAACAAATGGAGTATTACTTGTATATGGTTGTTGTTTTGTCTATAAGATTTATACTCATGTCTAGTTAAAGAAGATGTATACTATATTTGTTGTATAAGATTGTCAATAAAGTATTATTATTATTATTATTATTTTTAAAAAGCCTTGGCAGCAATTCTTGTCCACTAGAGGACACTCCTGCCTAAGATTCTGCCCTACGAAGATGACGTGAGCATGCCAGGCACAAAGCGCTAGAAAATCTCTCCAGGAGCAAAGAACTATGAGGTGAGGCCTTTTCTGTGGAGAAATTTTTGAGACCCAAGTCCAATCTAGAATAGCCAGAAGGCAGCCATATCAAAAGCGTGATGCCTTCTGATTAACATGGAATCAGGCCACCAGTGCTGAGATATGGCCACCAGATTGAGAACACTGTAAAGCTGTACCTTTGAAATTGGCTTCTGTTCTCTAGCTGAAAGCAATGTGGGCAATCCACCAATTAAATATAACCAATTAACTGATGAATCAATTAGTAATCAACTGCATGTAAAACATTGGACAAAATCTCAACATGGGTGGGTTTTTCTTTTGGTTTGTTTTTTAACATTGCAAGAAGTCTAGCATAATAAATTACCAGACATAGCAAAAGCCAATGCCACCTCTCTCATTCTCTTTCAGAGTTACACCTTGGCCTGGGCCTGTGAAGTGGTGAGGAACAGGATCAACTGCAGCCCTCGCAGGAATGGCCAAGGAAGCAGAGCCCTTCCTTTTTTCTGGAAAACAAACAGACAGACAGACAGACAGACAAACCAGTTGTAGTCAAGGCCAATTGATGCGTTTTCTCATTTGATCCCTTACAAGTTCTTAAATTTATTTCTTGCATTCATTTAAGTGTATAAACCCATTTCAAAAATAGTGAATGTGAGCACTTACATGCCTGATAACTCTGCACCTTGAAAGCATTTTCTGCATCTCGGAACCAAAGCAACTCCATAAAATAAATGCTTAAACATGCCATTAACCCACAATTAAAATTGGCTTTCACTAAATAATCAGCTGTCACTATAATCCTTTCTTCTTTGGCAATCACTAATAGCCGAGTAAGATTGTCTTCCATGAACATGGTCTTAACAGTGAGTCTGAAGTGATTGTGGAGGCCAATTCTGGATCCACACGTCCTTCCACTGTGGGGACATAGGTTTCAGGGCAGGAGTTGATCATTGTGAGGGGTTGCCAAACATGCCTTCCTCTTAGTACGTTTCTCCCTTTGGTCCCGAGTTCGAGTGTCTTCAAAGCCCATGACACTCGAATTCAGGACAAAAGGTAAAGGCTGTTCTCCAATTGGAGGTATAATCCTTTACCTGTTTATCCAGAAGTAAGTCCCCCTTTGATCAATGGAACTTATTCTCAAGTATAAGATTACACATTAAAGCTCAAGTTGACCATCTTATTTAATATCTCCTTCCCAAGGAAGGATAAGATCATTTTGTTACACCTGGAAATGTTTTATAGGTAGTTCCGCCTTTCTTTCAAGAGCTTTGTTGAAAGCTCAGATTTCTCGGTCTCATGTTTCACCGCACTCTGAGTAGGTATTACTCTGGATAGCTATGTTTCTTCATAGCTCAGTGAACTGGCTCATGAGCTTTCAGTAAAGCTGTGATAGTGCCAGAGAAACATGAATATCTCTTCTGCCCCTAGAATGATAAAGTGGACTTCTCCCTAGAGTTTTCCTTGTTGCACCAATAGTGTGCAAATACAGCGGAGAGGGGAAAAAAATGAGTGAATACTTGCATTTCTACACAATAGCTTGAAAAGAGTGGCCTCATGTATGACCCAGGGTTTTCTCTTAGGACCACAAAGCTCAAGTGCTTGTCCACATTTGAACATTAAAGGTAAAGGGACCCCTGACTGTTAAGTCCAGTTGCGGACAACTCTGGGGTTGCGGCACTCAACTTGCTTTACTGGCCGAGGGAGCTTCCGGGTCATGTGGCCAGCATGACTAAGCCACTTCTGGCGAACCAGAGCAGTGCATGGAAACGCTGTTTACCTTCCTGCTCGAGTGGTACCTATTTATCTACTTGCACTTTGACGTGCTTTTGAACTGCTACGGTAGGTTGGCAGGAGCAGGGACCAAGCAATGGGAGCTCACCCCGTCGCGGGGATTCGAACCGCCAACCTTCCGATCAGCAAGCCCTCTGTGGTCTAAACCACAGAGCCATTAGTCAGCTGTTAATCCATGTTTTCCTCTTTCAAATGTTGCTTGAGAGTAATGTACTGTGGACTATGCAAATCAAATGGGAATGTAAAGAACTTGCAAACATACAGTAGACTCTGGGGAGGACAAGGCCAGCAGTGGCTGGAGCACAGTGCTCACCACAGAAATTTGCCATAGACTTTCTCACCAATTTGGTGAAAGGAGTTGGAAGCGAGGGGAGACACAAAGGGCGGAAGGGAAAAGGCACTGTTGAGTAGGATGGGGAGATCTATTAAAGGGGAGGGGAAGCTCACTACTATGAAATTTGGCAGCCGGGGGGGGGGGGGGGAGAGGTTAGTTCACAGAGACTTATGGGTCCCACTTGCCCTGTAGGAGGATAAACTCCACCCCGGAGTTTATTGTGTGTTTGCAGCTGTTTGTGTTTTATTTTATTTGCATAGTCCATGTAACATTGCCTTCAAATATCACCAGTCTGAAATCCTTCCCCTTGTAAATTTGGGTTTACCTGATATATTTTTTTGGGGGAGGGGACGCTGTCCATTTTGAGCATTATTCAGCTGTTAATCCACCCCACACTTCAAATTAGACCAGAGGAGCCCACACCTGCATGTATTTGAATTTGTATATGACGAGAAACTTGGGCCTTCCCCATTCATCCCAGTTGGGTCCTGTCAGAGGGTCGTCATAGCTACTCTAGAGCAACTCTGCTTGAGTCCAGATTGTCTTCAAAGATGTTTATTGTGCTAATTATTTACAGTGTAGAGACAGCTTAAAACATGACTTCTCATCCCGAATCAGAATCCGGCACGCCAAAACGCCGCCCCCTTGACCTGCGTTGCGGCGCTCTCCTTACTTCTTGCGCCGGAAGGAGCGATGCCCTTTTAGCTTCCTCCCTGAGCAGTCGGTGCCCTGGCTCTCCAACATCCCTGAGCCCCTGTCTGCATCTCTCCGCCCCCGAGCTTTCCCATTGTTCCCCACTCTGATTTCTCTCCCCCTCTGAGTCTCTTCCTCCCCCTCTGGCTGCTTCAGAACCACTGGTGCTCTCTGTACTTGACGAGGTGGACGTCAGGATGATGGGGGCTGGCTCCCTGTAGGGAGTCACCCTTACAGGTCCAGAGTGGGTTCTTGGGCCTTGGCCCTTGGGCCAGCTCCTCCCCTGTCTTCTCCCCACTTTTAGAAGGCCCTTCCTTGTGGTTTGGGGTTGACACCTGTGGGTGGGGATACTGTCAGTGGACCTCCTGCGCACCCACATGTTCAGTAACCAAGATGAGATATATCAGCTGCCAGAGAGGGGAGGGACATCTCCACCCATAAGTTACATGCTTACTTGATTTTATGAGGCAGACAAGGATTCCTTATGCTTATATTTCCAAAAAACAAAAAGGTCCTGATCTTCAGATTCTCGTTATCTACTAACTCCACAGGAAATGTGGAGTCAGAACTAAAAAGATGGAATCCAGATTGGACATTCAGTTCTCATTGTTGGAGGACTGAGTGGAAGCACTCTGTACATAAAGGTTCTTTTGATAAGCAATAAAATGCTTATTTCCATTTCCTATTTTATGATGCCAAGGCTTTATGGCGTATTCAGAGATGATAGAAACCATTCAGTTAGGTACATTGAACTATGTTCGTAGGTACTCAGCTTTATGTTGAAAAGAGCACTTTGTTCAATCTAAGCATCATTTGTTTCAGCTAATCTTTGCAATATGACTTTACACATGCAAGTTTAGAAACACATGACTAGAATGAATTAATGTCCTTCTTTGTTTAGACATACATGTTAATCCTTTATATTTCTTTCACTACCGGTATTTCTTTGCATACTATGCTTTAGATCCCTGTTATATTTTCTTAGTAACTCTAAACGGGCAGTAGTGTATCCAAAACAGAAACGGGGGGTAGCAGCAGCAAACAAAAGTGACTAATACATGCTCAAACTAAGTCAATACATGCTCAAACTAAGAAAACTCTGAACATAAGAATTTGAATATGTAAATGTATCAAAGCCGCATGAGAGAACCTTGTGTAAAAGAACTTGAGCATTGTGGCCTAAACCAAGATAAGTGGTTTCATACGAATTTGAATGCATTAAACATAACTGAAAGCAGAAGGAGAAACTACTGAAGAAGCCCGTCATATGGGCGAAACAGGCGAAAAACGCCGGCAGCCTGTCTACCATCGACCTGCTGCCACTTTGCTGACCGCTATATAGCCTCAAAGACCATAAAGACTGGTTTGCCTTTCGGTATTTATTTGTATATGCTATCTGCTTGACGTTTGGTTTTGGCTTCTGTGTCAGCACTTGTACATGGTTCTCTTATTGTTTTCTTTTTGTACTAATAATACTTGATTGAAACTTGATTGAATCTTGTGCCCTTGCGTGCTGCTTGTATTGTATTGATCTGGTGAGATGTCAGCTGGGAAACTCATCCTCTTCTGCTACATGAAGCTGGGGGGAAACATTCCTTCTGATGCAAAACACAATTATGGAGAAGGTCCCCGACAACCTCTCCATCTCCCAAGCTGAGGATGGGTTGTTTGCACAGTGAATGGAAGACCAGCTCTGAGAAGCATCTCTGTGATTCAATGCAAGCACGACATCTGGGGCGGGGGGGGGGAAGGCTGGGGTTGGGAACGGACCGTGGTGTGCTCAGAGGTGTGCCTTTGCCGCCAATTGCACAAATATGGCCCAGCCCCTTCTGGAGCTAACCAACCACCTCAATATGTCCATTGTTTTCAGTCTAGGAAAGGCATGCAACCACGTAAGTGGCTGGAGGGGGTTGTCCTTTTTGCCCTTAGGCAAAAAGGTTTTGGTAGGAGTGAGCCTTTGCCTCTGGGTGAGAAGGAGTTGAAGGTTCAAATGTGGATTATTCTTGAAATAACCTGAGTTATTTCAACTCAGTTAGTTAGTTCAGTTGAGTATATTTCCAGGGGGGTGAGAAAGAGAGCAGGAATTGGCCTGCTTGAACTCCTGCAAGCTAATATTGTTCTGCAGAGGGGATTAGGGCCAGGAGGATGTGTACCAAAAAAGTTCTCTTTCCAGATCTATAAAGAATGATAGGAAAGGTAAAGGGACATTTTTCCTCTTTCCCACTCCATAATTGTCCCCCACTTGCTATGTGGCAATAACCAGACCCCATTTTGAGCCCCTAATAGTAACATAGCCAAGGAAGATCTCAAGAAGATGAGAACTTCCTTGGAGCCCAAAGAGGACACCCCCTGCAATGAATGGGTCACTAGGTCCTTATCTTGCACTCCACATAGAATTACCGACTCTCTTTGAAGATCACAAGGCCTTTTGGGTGGGTTGACCTCAACATGCTCTAGAAATAGGAGCTCCTATATTGAGCAGAGTTCATAGGCTCGACTTGGGAGAACATGACTTGTGACAGTACCAGTAAGGAAATGTTGGGTTTCCACATGCTGTTAGTCACCAGATCAAAATAAATGATTCAACAGAAAGGAAATGCAAACACACACACACACACACACACACACACACACACACGAGAGAGAGAGAGAGAGAGAGAGAGAGAGAGAGAGAGAGAGAGAGAGAGAGAGCTCTTGAAACCTTCCACCTCAACATGAGAACCTCCACAGCACTTCAAAATGCCTGTTCTTAGGCTAGTTAGAGGCCTGAGCAGGATTCATACCATTTGTGTTCCCACTTTGTATTTTGAAATTCTGTTCACTATAGAAAACTGTGGTTGGTGAATCTAATGGTATTTTGTGTGTTATCTTAATATAACTCAAAAGCAAACAAAATCTATAGACCATCAAAGTTGAGCTGGCAAGCATACCAGCCACATACTTCCTAAGAAAATAAAAGACTATAAGGAAATGCAGCTTGATGTTGAATATTGTTTTTTGTAGTACTCATTTACAAAGCAGGAAATCTTCCTGCTATATACTGTATATAAATACACCTCCCCAAAGCAATTTACATGTAACTGCTGCAGCCTTTCCAAATACCCCAAAAGAACTGCCAAAGGTAATGTAAAAAGCCTTTATTTGGGGGGAGAGATAGAAGAAAACCTGCTTCCTAAAGCAATGGTCTGCCAATGGCTTTAAAATTCCTATATTCCAGTTCAATCTTAATTTCTTAGGTGTATGTTTGGCATGTCTATATGTGTTGCTGGTATACTGATTTTAATCTGAAAGTATGTTCCATTCCCTTGGGGCTTCGTCGCCTCCTTTACGTCCTCCCAAATCCTTTGTATTCCATGTGCCGATGGATTCTTATATATCTGTCTGTATAATGAAATTGAAAGTTATTTCAGTTGAGCTTTCTCCTCCTTACTTGTTATTTATGATCCAGGTGAGCGTATTGTCCACCAGAGACCTGCCTGCAAGAGCTATTATACGGCATGGCTGCTCCAGGAGCCTGGCTCTTCCCAATCACTGGGTTTTAAGAACGGGATGCCTTATTTGAACTAGCTATCTTTTCATAAATACAGATTATGGAAAGCTTTATCTCTGGCATACCTGAATGCATTTGGCTACCACCCAACTCCCCCCCCCCTTGCCTGAGGCTGGGCTCTGGGGTCCTTGGGCTGAGCAGAGGCACCCTTGGCCCACTTCTGCTTGTTCCGCTGCTGAATCACCAACCGGTTTTTCTGCGGATTGGCGCTTGCTCCGATTCAGTGGTAAACACCAGGTTTTCCCATGGGAGGCAGTGAGAAAAACGAAAAGCCGCTCAGTCCTGTGCTCTCTAAGATTGAAATAAGCAGAAGTGTGGAGAAGCACAAAGTGATATTTGTACTTTTGAAGTGCAGCCTTTATTAGGAGTTTAGAGGAATTGTGGACTCAACCATGGGCGTAGGCGGGGGGGCAGGAGGGGGCAGTTGCCCCCCCTAGAAGCAGGGCCGCTGGTGGCCAGCCTGCCCCACTGCCCGCCGCCGCCCGGTGCCGTCTCCCTTCTCCCTGGCTGGCTGTGGGGCGGGTGGAGGGAAAGCCCCAGAGCCGCGCAAAGTGTTTGGCTGGCTTTCCCTCCGCCCGCCCCACAGCCAGCCACGGAGAAGGGAGACGTCCCTTCTAGCCGGCTGGCTGTGGGGCGGGTGGAGGGAAAGCCAGCCAAATGCTTTGCGCGGCTCTGGGGCTTTCCCTCCACCCGCCCCACAGCCAGCCGGCTAGAAGGGACGTCTCCCTTCTCCCTTGCTGGCTGTGGGGCAGGTGGAGGGAAAGCCAGCTTTCCCTCCACCCGCCCCGGCGATCGTGGAGGGGGAGGAGGGGGTCGGAGCAGCCCGATTTCAGGCTGATCCTGGCGCCCCCTCGCCCCTGCCGATCGCGGAGGGGGAGGAGGGGGTCAGAGCAGCCCAATTTCGGGCTGATCCTGGCGCCCCCTTGCCCCTGAACCTCCATGGCTTTCCTTGCCCCACTGTGGCCCCTCCCCTGTGCCTTGGCCCCGCCACTTGCCCCCCTAATTTTGATCCTGGCTACGTCCCTGGACTCAACCACACCTCCTCTTGCTCTGTGCTTCCTAGGCAAAGGTCCCAGATTTCCAGGCCTGTGTCCAAGTGGGAGGTTTGTTGTTGCTGTCCTTGTGTTTTCCCTGGGAAAACGTATGTTTTATTACAGAATCAGAGCAAATGGCAATCAGGCTTTCTGCAGAGTTCCTGAGCCTAGAAAGTGTGGAGCAAAGCTAAGTGTGGATGAGTCCTAAGATAAGTAACCTTACACCAGGCTTCCTCAACCTCGGCCCTCCAGATGTTTTTGGCCTACAACTCCCATGATCCTTAGGTAGCAGGACCAGTGGTCAGGGATGATGGGAATTGTAGCCTCACAACATCTGGAGGGCCGAGGTTGAGGAAGCCTGCCTTACACAGTCCTTCCCAAGACAACCTTCAGATTCCTTTTGATCATTTCATTGGGGGACTCAAATTTTTTAATTACTAAGCAAGTTGCATAATGTCTAGATATTGTCATTTTCCTTCAACAATCTATGATTGCTTTCTCTCTCTTTCCCCTGTTTAATGTTCCTATACATTTTACATTTTGTAACTTTTTATTTGTGGTCAACTATAAATAAACTATATTTGTATCTCCCGTCCCTAAATATAATATAAATATAACTGTTAAGACCATATTCTTGGAAGACAATCTTACTGGGCTGCGCGTGATCGCAGAAGAAGAAGAAGAAGAAGAAGAAGAAGAAGAAGAAGAAGAAGAAGAAGAAGAAGAAGAAGAAGAAGAAATAATACTGGAATTAGAAATATTTCATGTATAAGAAGCTTCTAACTGAATTCTCTGTTGATAGAAAAACATAGTCAACTGTGGTCAAAGATTTAGTTACAGGTAGGTAGCCGTGTTGGTCTGAGTTGAAACAAAATAAAAAAAATCCTTCAGTAGCACCTTAAAGACCAACTAAGTTTTTATTTTGGTATGAGCTTTCGTGTGCATGCAGATTCGTGTGTATCCGAAGAAGTGTGCATGCACATGAAAGCTCATACCAAAATAAAATAAAAACTTAGTTGGTCTTTAAGGTGCTACTGAAGGATTTTTTTTAATGTTGTGGTCAAAGATGTTTACTTCATTCTTCCTGCTATCAGATAGGTTTTCCAGAAAAGACAGTTGATTGGTGACCTGAGAATGGTGGATGTGCCCTCGGAGGTGACAAAATTTTGTATGAATCCACCTCAAGGATTCACTTCTAAGCATACTTACTATGAAGCTGGTCCTATTGAATTCAGTGGGATTTGCTACTAAATACAGACTTGCATTAGATGCCCCAAAACAAAAGGTTCTAATCACATTTGCTGACTATTTTTGCTTCTCCAGAAATGCTTCTTCCAGCTGTACTCCTGCTATTGGCTGCTGTGCTGCAACAGTCCCTAGGAAAGGCAAGTTTCTTTAAGATTATAAATCTTAGACTTCATCTGTCAGGCATGGCTTGGCTAGGGATCTGCAGTTACTTTGAGTTCCAGACTACACCTCCATGTTTCTTACTGATCTTAACACTATTTGCAATTTTCAAAGATTTAAGAATGTGTAAGAGAGGTGGTAGAAGGCATGGAACTAATATGAAAGATACACAAGCGTACTAGTTTTCAGTGGCATAGCTGTGAGGACATCATTTACTCTCAAGCAGTAGCAGTGGACTCACGATGGGGTAGGGTGGGGGTGGCGGCGCACCCCTGGTGCTATGTCCGGTGGGGGTGACAAGAAGGCACCCTGCGGGGGCTTGCCCCCCGCGTGGCGGCGTGAACAGCCATCGCGCCGCTGCAGCCACATGTGGAGGACCCTCCGTTCGCAGCTGCAGCCACGAGAAGAAGATCCCGGTGCCAGCGTCAAACCGTTATGTACATGCGCTGTATGTAATGCCGCTGCACATGCGCTGTACATAGCAGTTTGCCGCCAGTGCCGCTTGAGTGCCGTATGGATGGCGGTGGGATCCCTCCGTCGCCGCTACAGCCGCATGTAGAGGATCCTCCGTTTGTGGCTGCAGCCGCGAGCAGAGGATCCCGGCACCATCTGTATGGCGCTGGAGCGCCGCCGCCGCCAAACCTCTATGTACAGCGCATGTGCAGCTTCGCACATTCGCCCTACGTAGCAACGCCTTACGTGTCACAATGCCTTCGTTCGCCCCTGAGCAGTAGTTTTCTAACTTTCCCACACCCACTAGTCTGAGTCCTTGGTCACCCTCTGGTGCAGAACCTCAGCACATCACCAAGGATCCTAGGCCATACACAGAGCACTGACTAGGCCTGTTGAGTTTTGCCCAAGCAAATTGTGCATGTGTTAATCAGGGGAATGGGAAGCACAAAATTTAGACAAAAAGTAGAACAGAGCATCTTTGCATGCAATAAGAAAAGCCCTAAATCTTCCGAAAGGGTTTGTTTGGCTTCTCTGCAATCTCCTTATCCCCCTTTAGCACACCTTTGACTCCCTGGTCATCCAAGGACCTCCTACTATAAATGTTTTGGTGTTGGTCTTAGTGTTTCTAGCAATGCGCTCCTCAATTCCATTTTAGCACCCTTTACTGGGCTCAAGAGGTGCAAATTAGGCAGAAGCACACTCAAAGGTGAACCCAATGAACACCTCCTGCACCCTTTAGCTGGGGACTTTGCTGGTTTGAGGTTTTGTTTTAGTTTTTTTGCCAAAGCTTCTCAAGCAACCATTCCAGTTGCCAGGGTTCAGTATTCAATTGCCCTGAAAATTCACTTCCTGCAAATTCACTTCCTGAAGCACCCTCCTCTGCCTTGCTTCACAGCACTAGGGAGAGCTCAGTTCCTTCCTTATATGACTTGTCCTCATATGCAGCTGGGCTGGGTTAGATTTCTAGTGATACAGACTCTTGCAGTGGTTGGCAAACTATGGCCCATGGGCTGGATCCGGCCCAATTGCCCTCAGGATCCGGCCCGCGTACGGTCCGTGTATCGTGTGGATTCCTTTGTTATTTTTTCGTTAATTTTTTTCCTGCGCTGCATTTTTTTAGGGGGGGGGCGCCATTTCTTCCCCTCCTCTTCCACTCACACACTGCGGCGTCTCCTCCCTCCCTCCTCCTGGCTTCTCCCCACCCTGCATAGAGGAGGAAGGGGGCTGGGCTGAGCTGCCTGAGCACCATTTTGGGCAGCGCCTCTCCGGAGCCAGCCCTTTCGGGCTGGTCGTCCCTCCACCTCTGCCTCCACCGCCAGCCTCCGCTGCTCACAAGGGCAGGCACAGGAGCCGCGGTTGGCAGCGCCACTCCAGAGCCATCCAGCCCATGCGCAAAGGTGGGCAGGGGGAGGAGCTGGGGGAGAGAGGGGAGACAGAGAAGCCCCCTCCGCCGAGTGCATGTGCACGCACATCTGTTTGTGTGTACACACGCGCAGTCCGGCCCGCCACAAGGTCTGGGGGGCAGTGAACCGGCCCCTCCAAAAAAAGTTTGCTGACCCCTGATACAGACAGTATCAAAGATGAGGATTTCAGCATTCTGTTGTGTTCTAATGATACATCAACTATTTTGCTGTATTTTAGGCTCATGACAAACGGAAGTGTAATTTTTCAAATCTTAAGAAATCTCTGACACCCCCCCCCTTTTTTTAATGTCAGCAACCCATAGTGGCTAATATGAATGAAAAGCTGCAGGTGGAAATTGTTGAACAAATCAATGAAATTAGGAGGGAGGTGAAACCTTCTGCCAGCAACATGCTGAAAATGGTAAGTCCTCACTGTGGCGTTGCAAGCAAACCTTCTTTCCTCCTCTCTTCCATTTTATGGCGTTTGGGACTTAAGTTTGGAAACAGGAGGGAAGGGGCACTGAGCATGTGACAGGTTCTTAAATCCGGAGGCCCTGTCAGCTAGGCATGGATTGATCTTGGGGTGACGTGCTTATCCCTTATGGGGCACTGTTATGAATTAAAGCATAATCAGACACTCATTGAATATTCAAAAGCTTTCCTTGCAGAACAGATGATAAAAGTAGAATATGCAAAACATATGCTTATCCAAGCACAGCTCCCACTTTCGGCTTTGTGCTCAGCCTGTACTTTGCTATATAGGCCACATAGTTACTTGAAGAAACCCAGCACCCATTTCAATCTTTCTCTCTGCTCCATTCAAAGAGCCCATTTACTGCTGCACTGCACTGCGCTCTCTCTCTCCATTTAGAGAGACCTCTTTGTCTCCTCCATTCAGAGAAGGAGCATTAACATTGTCCTCCTGGCAACATTCAGAGAAAATTCCAAACCCTTCTCTCACCCTAGTGTCTATAGCAGCTTCCTAACACAAGACCTCTTCCTGCACTGTGTCATCACAGTGAGCTCACTCACACAAAACAGAGTCTGTGATGTCATAGATCTCATGTGACCAAAGTTGACCAACCACATGAGAGCTCAAGAGAACATACTGGAATGAGCTATTGAGCCAGTCAAAACGCAAAGTGCTTTCTGTAAACACACAGCAATATTCATTGATGCGTTTCCATTTCTGCAAGTTAAACTACTACTGTATATTTAACACACTAGCCGGGATGAATGCATGGTGCAAAGTCAAGCATGTAGCCCAGCAAGCATCCTTCTCTTTTTCTACAAAGTGAGTGGGAACACAACCCAGACACCATGGGAACATGCTGCAAGTCACACAGGGAGCACTACAGGGTTAGGGCTAGCAGCATGTGAAGCGGTATGTATGTAGCACAGCAGATCTGAGCTTGCTCTGCATCCAAAACTATCCCCCTCCAGTTCTAATGCTTTACTCTGCCTGCCCCTGCCCCACACTACACAATCTTGAAAGCAGATTCACCAGTGTGCTGGGACGGCAGTTCACTGTTTTATGAAACTTTAATCCCCAAACAGCCTTTGGGGGTTCCAATTTCTGCTTCTGTCCCCATGATGCAGCTTTTTTTAAAGAGACATTTGTGAGCCAGGTGGAAACTGTAAAGCTGACTGTGCAGGTCGATACGGCCCCCTGCTCTGCTGTGTGGGGCAATGAACCTGCATTTAGGGTGCTTAATTCTCTTCCACTAAAACGAGTGTGACTTCAAAGCCTCGACTGTATCACACGAAGCGAAATTATAAAATGATTGGGATTTAAGCTGTTTAAGGGAAAGGACCTGCCTACTATATTCATTTAGTATTTGGTTGGATTCCAGTCCAGCAAGGTGGACTTCCATGTAGGCACCCATAGCTGAATAGGAACCCCCACAGGTACCATTAGGTACAAGTGGGGTTCCCCTCTCCAATTCTGCAGCCATATCTGTGCAACGCCACATTTTAAGAAAGAAAGAAAGCTAATCTCCTGCTTTTGAAGGAGAGCTGGGAGTACAGATTCAATCCCCATTCCCCACCAGTTACCTGACTGGTGGGATTTTCCCTGTTGCGTGTGCGCATATGCCCAGGCTTTCTCTGCAGCCTGCCAGTTTGAGCAGATATGGGGGGCATTCTTTTAGTGGCCGCTAAGCTGTGCTATTCCTCGCCTACAGAGTTGATTCCGGCACCACCACTGTATAGCTTTCAGTTTATGCTGAAGACACACCTCAGATAAGATATATTTTAAGACCCACACTATTCTTCCGATTGTAAATTCTTTAACCCTATTTTAGTACAGTGGTACCTCGGTTTATGAACACAATTGGTTCCGGAAGTCTGTTCATAAACTGAAGCGTTCATAAACTGAAGCGAACTTTCCCATTGAAAGTAATGGAAAGTGGATTAATCCATTCCAGATGGGTCCGCGGAGTACTCAAACTGAAGCGTACTTAACCCGAAGCATGGGTGTAATTGGTTCCGGAAGTCTGTTCATAAACTGAAGTGAACTTTCCTATTGAAAGTAATGAAAAGTGAATTAATCCGTTCCAGATGGGACTGCGGCGTTCGTAAACCGAAAATTCGTAAACCGAGGTGCTCATAAACCGAGGTTCCACTGTACTGTGTTTTTCACATGATTGTAACCTGCCCTGGGACCTTAGAGGTAAGGGTGGGAAATAAATCTTATAAATAGTAGTGGTATTAGTAATGTATTCTCTCTCTCTCTCTCTCGTTTACTTTGAAAAGATGTGGAGCAAGAAGGCTGCTGCTAGTGCTGAAAAATATGCTTCAAAATGTCAATTTAGAAGCAGTCCCGAAGCGGACCGAAAATTGGGTGGTAAGTCAACTAGACATCTCTTTTATACTTTCTAAATAAAACGTCCATGGAGTTTATTTGGCAGGGATACTGGAGTGGGTTGCCGGTTCCTGCTCCAGGTGGATCACGTTTAGTCAAAACTCTCCACTATGACCTGTCTGATTGGGTGGCCCTGCATGGCATAGCTCATAGCTTCTCCAAGTTATTCAAGCCCCTTCGCCACGACAAGACAGCGATCCATGAAGGAGTGCTCTGGTCCATGGGGTCACGAAGAGTCGGACATGACTAAACGACTAAACAACAAATAAAAAGTGTGTTAGCCCGCCAAGGGGAAACAGTTCTTTTGGGGAGGGGGGAATTTTGAGCAGAAAATGGCCTGAGGGAGAAAGGGGAAACAACCCCCTTCACAATAGCTCCTCAATGATGGGCAGTTACATATCTCCTCACAAGTCACATAGGGTCACGCGAAATAATAATCTTAAACAACAATTGATGAACTCCTTTTACAATAGAAAGTGTCCTTTCACATTGTATTTCAGCACGGTGTGCTGGCCTGACAGCCATGGACAGAAAGTCTCTACAGAGGGTGGTGAACACAGCCCATGATCTCATGGGCTGTCCCTAGAGTCTGCTAGGGACCGTTGCCTTAGGAGAGTGAGAAAAATTCTCCGGGATGACTCACACCCCGGCCACCCCCTCTTTAATCTTCTACCCTTGGGCAGGAGATATAGAAGTATAATCAGTCGTCCCAACAGAATAAAAAATAGCTTCTATCTGTGGGCTGTTAGGCTGTTGAACGGAAAATAACATAGCGCAACTGACTTGCAAGGTGGTGCGACAACCACACAGAGTGCAATAAGATTGAGTGTTTGGGGGGGGGAGAGGGAGACTCGGCTAATTTCATTGTACACAGGTTGTACATTGACACTAAACTGACTCACTTAGTTGGTCTCTAAGGTGCTACTGGACAATTTTTATTATTATTTTGTCTACAATATATGTAACTTTTGGCTATGGTCTATGGCTGTGCACTGAAACGCAGCTAGCTCATTCTTTCAGTTCAGAATGAAGTCAGTTGGGGGACACACACACCAAAATGCAGTATTTCATAAATGCTGCAGGATAAATATGGATTGCAGTCATGTCTACACCCCTTTCCAAACCAGAGATGCGAATGCACTGGAATCAGAGTAAACGGTGTATGTGTGTTGGTGTGTGCGCGCACACAACCAAAATGACCGTACATGTCCAAATTCTAGGGTCAGTTTTGTGGCTAATCTTAACGAATCTGCACCAAGCAAAACAAAGGGCTCACCCAGGCTTGGGCTTATACTGTGCCTGGAATGCAGGAACCAAGCATTTTCCTGTTTGCCCTTTCCAAGCATGGGCTCCAACAGTTTTGCCATTGCCCCAGGAAAACCCACACTTTAGCAATAAAGCAGAGAAAACATTTGCTCCGATTCAGCGGTAAAGATCAGGCAAGGGGTGGGGTGGGGCGCATGGGCAAGTCTGGATGAGCCCCAGAGTTTGCAATGACATTCCTTCTTCTTGCAGATGTGACCTGCAGTGAGACTCTGTCGCAAACAGTGACTGTCGTGTCCTGGAGAGACATAATTAGATCCTGGGCCAGCGGACAACAGAACTTCACGTTTGGCAGTTTGCCAGCTGATGGGGGGCGAAGCACTCATAGCTATACTCAGGTACAAATAGATATTTGGGTTAAATTCAGATAATTTAGGTTTTTTTATTAAAGATTTTCTTGATTTACAAAAGTATGTGCAATGTCCCTTGTAACATTTTTACAGAGCAGTTTCATTTGTTCAGACATTGGGAAGAAAAGGGGAAAAGAGGTAGATGGGGGGAAGATGGGTGGGGTTGGGGTCAGGTGACAATGCTTCTATTTTATATAATGTATGTGGGTTTTTTTTTGTCAGCGTTGCTTGTGCTGGTTCTCTGCTGTTCGCTTGTGTTCCTTTGGTGGTGAGATAATTTAGTTGTTTTTTTTTAGTTTTAAAAATAACCTTTATTTAAGTCATTAAAATACAATACAAAGAAAAAAAGTACATCATTTAAACAAATATTTGTTAAAAGAAAAATAAAAAAGATTAACTTCCCAATCACCACACATCACTTGACTTCTGAATTCTCTTTAGTTTGCATTCCTAACCATTACGTTACATCTCTGATTGAATTTTTCCAATCCCTTATTATTTTATTTATTTTACTTTCCATTTTCCCATCCTTTTTACAAATTTCCCCATTACAGCTTAATTTAAGCTGTAAATTAAACTAAATTAAATTTAGATAATTTAGTTTTGATTGGGAAGTAAAATGTGTGTGAAATTGCATAGAAATTGTTTTAAAAAAGATTGCCCAGTTGCAGTTACTGTATTATTCTTATATTCTCTCTCCCATATATACACACACACAATTATTTTTATTATTTAGCATTACTTGACATTTTCAGAACATAAAATTAAAATCTCTTGGTTTTTCAAAAGCAATTTACGTGCTTATACAACAAATGTAGACTTACCAAGCTAAATGTTGTCCAATAAGAAAAATAATAGCAACTTTGAATTCCTCAAACCCAAAAACATATTTTTAAGATCCCTCACTGAAGAAATTTGCAAAAAAGTTTCATCCCATAGGGACCCAGGTGGTGCTGTGGGTTAAACCACTGAGCCTAGGGCTTGCTGATCAGAAGGTCAGCGGTTCGAATCCTTGTGATGGGGTGAGCTCCCGTTGCTTGGTCCCAGCTCCTGCCAACCTAGCAGTTCGAAAGCACGTCAAAATGCAAGTAGATAAATAGGAACCGCTACAGCGGGAAGGTAAACGGCGTTTCCGTGTGCTGCTCTGGTTTGCCAGAAGCAGCTTTGTCATGCTGGCCACATGACCCGGAAGCTGTCTGCGGACAAACGTTGGCTCCCTTAGCCTATAGAATGAGATGAGCGCCGCAACCCCAGAGTCGGACACGACTGGACCTGATGGTCAGGGGCCCCTTTACCTTTACCTTTAAAGTTTCATCCCACAAAACAAGACACCCTAAATTTTCATGACACCCAACTGCCATCAACTCATCACCCTTCCTTCCTTCCTTCCTTCCTTCCTTCCTTCCTTCCTTCCTTCCTTCCTTCCTTCCTTCCTTCCTTCCTTCCTTCCTTCCTTTTTGTCTCAACAAGGGAACATTACGGTACTTAATATTTTAAACCCTATATATCTGAGAACTTTAATGGCAAGGGTATTTTCTTTCTTGCAGAATGGATTTGGCACTTGAGAATCAGATGTGTTGCTCTGTTGTTTATCTAAAGAAGTGCGATAGTTTTATATGTACGCAGAGAGGGAAACAGTGTCAATGTTTAGGACTGGAAATGCATATTTTCTAGGGCTGCCAAATTCGGCAGAATTTTACCTTAGAAAATGGCCTCCGGGCAGGAAAAATGTCTCCCTTTGTAAACATCCGGGAAAACTTGGGCATATGGAACCCATATTGGAAATGGGGTTCAGGGCCGTCTTAAGGGTATCCAGCGCCCTGGCGCAAAAATTTTTTCACTGCCCCCCCTTTCCCTCCGGCCTGCACGGCTCTCAGGGACGGGAACTCACCTCCGTAAGGGAAAAGGTGCCAGCGAGGTAGATGTTGATCTGGTGGCTCCGGGTGCTCTCCTCCTGGTGCCGCTGCTTGGCGGCATTCAGCTCTAGGCGCGTGGGCCGGCCCAGCTCACCCAGCTCTGCTTCCCTACCCAGTGGAGGCTTGTCGCCTGCGGAGGAGCCACCGGGCGAGCTCGGGAGGCTGCTGCAAGGGGAGCGCGACTCCGTCGGCCTTGCCGAGCTCTGAGTCTGGCAGACCCTGTTGCCCCAGGAACAGCCAGCCCAGTGCCCCCAGCGCTGCTACCAGCAGGGCCGCCGCCGCCAAAGCCACAGGCCCTCCTGCTCAGGACACCCGCGACCGCCGGCCCTGCCGCATCTCTGTTGCCCTGCCGCTGCCAGGCCCGGAGTGAGGAAGTGGCCTTCTTTGCAGGATGAGGCGGCGCTGAGGGAAGGAGCAGCCGAGGTGCCTCAGAGGCCGCGCAGCTCCTGGCCTCGGAAGTTTGACAGCCTTCCCGCCAACAGGGATGACCCTGGTGCTGCGTTTCATTGCCTCTACCAATGAAACGCAGCGTCGGGGTGAGGGATTACCCTGGCGCTGGAGAGGTCCTAGAGCCCCTGCTCCGCTCGCTTACCTCCCTGCTCTCCCCTGAGCGGCGCGGCTGGCGGAGGGAAAAGGGAGGCCGCCGCGCAGCTCCCCCACTTGCTGGGGCGCCCCTCAGCACCCCCTGAGAGCCCAGGTGCCATGGTGCCCCACGCCACTAGAGCCAATGGGCGAGCCGGCCCTGATTTTTTTTTTTTTGGCCTTTTCTTTTTAAGTGCAGAAAGTTAATCTTTTCATATCTTAAAAGTGCTCAGTGTTCAAATGTAATTCTATATGGTTTCCTGGTTTGATGTATTTCCCCTCTTATGTCCACAGCTCATTTGGTACAATTCACATGAAGTTGGATGTGCACTTGTTTACTGCCCAGAGAGTACCTCCCCTTTTTTCTACCTGTGCCGTTTCTGCCGTGGGTAACTATCAGTTTTGAATACAGTGTTCTTAATTTCCCCCCCATGAGAGCCCACATTTCATGCTCTGACTATGGCTCTGTGATTTCAGTGGGAACATAGAAGGCAAACTAGCAGAACCCTACAAAAGAGGCCCATCGTGCGAAGCGTGCCCTGCCAGCTGTGAGGATAAACTCTGCAGTAAGTTACTTATACAGTGGTACCTCAGGATACAGACGCTTCAGGTTACAGACTCCACTAACCCAGAAATAGTAACTTGGGTTAAGAACTTTGCTTCAGGATGAGAACAGAAATCGTGCGGCGGCAGCAGGAGGCCCCGTTAGCTAAAGTGGTACCTCAGGTTAAGAACAGTTTCAGGTTAAGAACGGACCTCCAGAACTAATTAAGTTCTTAACCAGAGGTACCACTGTATAAAGCAATTTCTCTGGACTCTGAAATTTGTGTTAGATATAGTTAAGCACTCCAGAAACTTTTGTGAATGGAATGCTAGTGGTCTTTCTAAGAGGCATCTATAGCTGTCTCATCGCCCGGTGCTGAGATCTGCCCTGGGGAGTGAATCCCAGCATTTATTTACAGCCACAAATAAGGCTTTATTCGGAATGGACTTTGTATCGGAGTAGAACTTTAAGCAAGGCCCTTTGGGAGATCATTGTGAATGTCCAAATTTCCTAAAATAAACTGGGCCTCTTGACCAGTTAATAAAAATAAAAATAAAAATTTATACCCCGTCCATCTGGCTGGGTTTCCCCAGCAGAATATTAATATACAATGATTCATCAAATATGTGTGGACATGCGCAGTCCATCCTGGCTCGCCCTGGAGTGCGCATCGCGGGTCGTGATGTCACGATGCATGCGTCAGGACACATGCGCACTGTGGAGCGACGCCCCGCCCCAGGGGGTGCTGCCCCAGGCAGCCAAGCGGCACCGTTCGCCACTGCTTTGACATCTGATGGGAGGGCGTTCCACTGGATGGGTGCCACTACCGAGAAGGCCCTCTGCCCAGTTCCCTGCAACTTCGCTTCTCGCAGTGAGGGAACCAGCAGAAGACCCTCAGTGCTGGACCTCAGTGTCCAGACTTCTTTAGGTAATTAGTGACCGTCAATGGTAACGCTGACATAAAATAGTTTGCATGAAAAAAGGATAAATCACCTGGATTGTTGCAAGACCGAAGTCACAGAGTCAAGAGATAGATAAATGGCAGATAAAAGGAGGTGTGTTTTTGCTTTCTCTTTCTCCTTTTGTATCTAACTTTTCTTTTTGTTCGATCTATTTCAGCCAACCCCTGCTTGTATGTCGATTTTTATGACCACTGTGAGGAATTGCTCAAACACTTCAAATGTAGCGCGAAAAGATTGGCTAAATATTGCCAAGCTAGTTGTCACTGCCTGACAGAAATTATTTAACATGTACACATGAGTAGCACAAGGTTAATTTTCAGAGGGTCATTCTTCACTGAAAAGTATGGAAACTCAGCATTAAAAAGAAACTCTCCCCTCTAAAACTCATGTATTTGCATGCTATTGGTTTTTTTCAAAAGAGCATTTGCAAGAATTGTTTGCAATAATAATAATAATAATAATTTATTATTTATACCCCGCCCATCTGGCCGGGTTCCCCCAGCCACTCTGGGCGGCTTCCAAAAAAACAGAAATTCTAAAATACAGAAATCCATCAAACATTAAAAGCTTCCCTAAACAGGGCTGCCTTGAGATGCCTTCTAAAGGTCTGGTAATTGTTGTTCTCTTTGACCTCTAGTGGGAGGGCATTCCACAGGGTGGGTGCCACTACCGAGAAGGCCCTCTGCCTGGTTCCCTGTAACTTGGCTTCTCGTAATGAGGGAACCGCCAGAAGGCCCTCGGAGCTGGACCTCAGTGTCCGGGCAGAACGATGGGGGTGGAGACGCTCCTTCAGGTATACCGGACCGAGGCCGTTTAGGGCTTTAAAGGTCAACACCAACACTTTGAATTGTGCTCGGAAACGTACTGGGAGCCAATGTAGGTCTTTTAGGACCGGTGTTATGTGATCTCGGCGGCCGCTCCCAGTCACCAGTCTAGCTGCCGCATTCTGGATTAGTTGTAGTTTCCGGGTCACCTTCAAAGGTAGCCCCACGTAGAGCGCATTGCAGTAGTCCAAGCGAGAGATAACTAGAGCATGCACCACTCTGGAGAGACAGTCACTGGGCAGGTAGGGACTCAGCCTGTGTACCAGATGGAGCTGATAAACAGCTGCCCTGGACACGGAGTTGACCTGTGCCTCCATGGACAGCTGTGAGTCTAAAATGACTCCCAGGCTGCGCACCTGGTCTTTCAGGGGCACAGTTACCCCATTCAGGACCAGGGAGTCCTCCACACCCGCCCGCCTCCTGTCCCCCACAAACAGTACTTCTGTCTTGTCAGGATTCAATCTCAATCTGTTAGCCGCCATCCATCCTCCAACCGCCTCCAAGCACTCACACAGGACCTTCACCGCCTTCACTGGTTCTGATTTAAAAGAGAGGTAGAGCTGGGTATCATCAGCATACTGATGGACACCCAGCCCAAACCCCCTGATGATCTCTCCCAGCGGCTGCATATAGATGTTAAAAAGCATGGGGGAGAGGACAGAACCCTGAGGCACCCCACAAGTGAGCGCCCAGGGGTCTGAACACTCATCCCCCACCACCACTTTCTGAACACGGCCCAGGAGGAAGGAGCGGAACCACTGCATGACAGTGCCCCCAGCTCCCAAGCCCTCTAGACGGTCCAGAAGGATGTTATGGTCGATGGTGTCAAAAGCCGCTGAGAGATCCAGCAGAACAAGGAAACAGCTCTTACCTTTGTCCCTAGCCCGCCGGAGATCATCGACCAGTGCGACCAAGGCAGTTTCAGTCCCATGATGAGGCCTGAATCCTGACTGGAAGGGATCCAAATGGTCCGCTTCTTCCAGGCGTGCCTGGAGTTGTTCCGCAACCACTCGCTCAATCACCTTGCCCAAGAATGGAAGATTTGAGACTGGGCGATAGTTGGCCATATTGGCCGGATCTAAAGATGGTTTTTTAAGAAGCGGTTTAATAACCGCCTCTTTCAGCGGGTCTGGGAAGGCTCCCTCATGGAGAGAAGCATTTACCAACCCGCAAAGCCCATCGCCCAGCCCTTCCTGGCTAGCTTTTATAAGCCAGGATGGGCAAGGATCAAGGAGACAGGTGGTTGGTTTCATTCGTCTAAGCAGCCTGTCCACATCCTCGGAGGTAACAGATTGAAACTGATCCCACAAAACTTGACTAGACAGGACTCTAGCACTCCCCCGCCCCGGCCCTGCTCCCACGGTGGAGTCTACCTCTTCCCGAATCTGAGCGACTTTATCTGCAAAAAACTTTGCAAAATCATTGCAGGAGATCATGTGGCCCGTACTGGGCCCGGATGGAGCAGGTGGTTCCGCTAAATTGCGAACCACCTGGAAGAGTCTCCTGCTGCTGTTTTCTGCAGATGCGATGGAGACGGTGAAGAAGGTCCTCTTCGCCGTCGCCATTGCCACTTGGTAGGCTCGAAGTTGAGCTCTAGCCCGTGTCCGGTCTGATTCAAAATGAGTTTTCCGCCACCGGCGCTCTAGCCGTCTCAACGACTGTTTCATTGCCCTCAGCGCCGGGGAAAACCACGGGGCTGTCCGGGCTCCATGCAATCTGAGAGGGCGCTTCGGAGCCAGACAGTCAATAGCGCTGGTTAACTCCGCATTCCAGCGGGCCACCAGGGAATCAGCTGAAAGGCCATCGACATGGGATAAAACATCCCCTACCACTCTTTGGAAGCCAATTGGATCCATTAAGTAGCGGGGGCGGACCATCCGAATCGGTCCCACCTCCCTGCAGAGGGGAAGGGTTGCGGAGAAGTCCAGTTGCACCAGAAAGTGATCTGACCATGGCACTTCTTTTGTTTCGCTTTTACTTAATGTCAGATCACCAACATCCATAGAGGTAAACACCAAGTCCAAGGCATGTCCGCGGCTATGAGTTGGGCCAGACTTATTCAGGGACAGCCCCATGGTGGCCATGCTTTCCACGAAGTCCCGAGCGGCTCCTTGTAAGGTCGTGTCGGCATGGATGTTAAAATCCCCTAAGACAACCAAGCTAGGTGTCTCCAGGAGCACATCCGACACGACCTGAAGCAGCTCGGGCAGGGAATCCTTGGTGCAGCGGGGAGGTCGGTACACCAAAAGGAATCCTGTACTGCCTCTATTGCCCAACTTCCAGAACATGCACTCAGAGAACTGGGTCTTCCCAATAGGACGCCTGGTGCAAACTAATGACTTCCTAAAAATCACTGCAACCCCCCCTCCCCGCCCAGATGGCCTGGGTTGCTGTGCATAAGAGAAACCTGGTGGGCAAGCAGCGCCAAGAACGGGCCCATCGGCTTCCTCCAACCAGGTCTCTGTCACACATGCCAGGTCAAATCCTCCATCCACAATCAGGTCGTGAATGGCGGTGGTCTTATTCATCATCGACCTGGCATTGCACAGCAGCACCTTCAGGTCATGTGGGTATCCCTTGCCTATTCCAATATCCGTCCGGTCAGGACCAGACCTGGAGGCAGGGATAGTCCTCAGACAACGACTAAGTCTGCCTCCTCGGTAATGACATGGTCTGGTCTTAGCGTAACTCCTCCTCCTACCCGTGACCACTGAGATCGGTTGTTCCAGTGCACACCCCCCTGTGGAATCTGCCCCAGCCATTTTGCTTGCTGGGACCCCCTCCCGGGCAGCCCTGACCCCTCCCCTTAAAAACAAAATAAAACCTCTGTAAAAAACAGCAAAGAACTCAACAAAAGAAGAACACAAAAAAGACAATAAAACAATAAAACCAAAAACAATAAAAATTACAAATACACTAAAATTTAACAGATTCCCACCCCCAACTAAAAATCCCTCCCACCTACCACCCCAAAGAAGATAAAAACATAAAAAATTCTTTTAAAAGCATTTTAAAAAGAACTCTGTGCTGTTTCAAGTTCCCCTGGGCAGCACCAGCAGCAGAGCGGCGGCAGCAGTCCTTTATGAGGCCTTCCAGGCCCCGCCCTAGACCAGGTGGAAGGAGGCAGGGACAGGGCCTGTGGGCACTCACAGCAGGAAGAGTCCTGGGCAGCACCAGCTGCAAAAAAGAGTGACAGAAATATGTCAATCTCTGTGTCCACTTTGGGTTTTGTTCTATTTTTTTAAAAAAACTATTATTACAGTATGTTTTAGAGAATGCTTCGAATCCTCAACGCCAAATGTTTAAATATTGCAAATATTTCAAATTGCAAATATTGCAAATATATTCTCTCCCTACCCATCACATTCTAACGTTGCTTTATATTTCAGTTCCACACAAACCACTGCTTAGAATATTGTTCAGTAAGCTAGAAATTTGTTGTATAACTGCTTCAGATTGTGATTGTAACCATCAGGTGGTATGTTGTGGAACTCAAATTATAGCATTCCCATTTATTTTATGTTTAAAATTAGAAAGTGGCTGCAATAAACTTTTAAATAAACAAACTATTAGACATTCATTCTTAAGTTTAATTTCCTTCTCTCATAGCTCTTTATTGGCTGTAAAAAATTATTGTAATCTTGCAAAATAAATGCATTCTCAAACTAATGGCTGTCAATTACTGCTCTTAATTCCATTCTTTTTAAGAACAAAGAACCAAGCATGGGTAAAATCCTGCAGCTAATTAAATGCCAAGTGATGGTATGAGTTATTAGGAGCATGCTGAGTGTCAAATCAAAGAAAAATGGGCCAGAATGGGGCACCATTGCAGCAGCTCTTTAGGGGCTAGGACTTGCTGCCAACGGCTTGGTGCTTATGACCCCAGGCACAACTGGAACTCAGACAGGAAGAAAGAAACCACATGAAACTCATGGTGGGATGCAAACAAGCCATAAGTATTATTGGCTACAACTTCCTAACTGACAAACTACAAACACAAATCATCAGGTCCAGATTGTATTGACCTGAGAACTCAGATTTGAAATGGTTGATCTTCTAACAAAAATATGTACCGGTAACTGTTCCCTAACATCCGTCTCCATACCTGAGGATTGGAAAGTGGTAACACCAATGTAACACCAATTTTTAGAGCAGATGTGGGACGGGTGTGGATCCTGGAAATCATGGCAGTTAGCTCAACACCTGTCCTGTGGAAACTAGTGGAGAGTATTGTTAAGAACAAGAAAACCCAAGCATATAGACGAGTAAGCCTTGCTGAAGTAGAACCAAGGTCTTACTAACCTTTTAGAGTTGTTTGAGAGTGTCAAGACAGAGGTGATCCACTTAGCAGGGTGTATTTAGCCTTCAAAAAGCTTTCAACAAAAGTACCTCACCAAAGACTCCTGAATAAGCTTAGCAGTCATGGGATAAGAGGCAAAGTGGCCCAGGAACATCCTAAGTAACACGAAGCAGAGAGTAGGAACAAATGCATAGGTATCCCAGGGAAGGGATGTAGAAAGCAGAGTCCTCCAAAAGTTGGCGCTGGGACCTGTGGTTCTTAACTTGTTTGTTAATGTTCTTAAGTTAGAACAGGCACCCCCAACCTGCAGCCCTCCAGGTGTTCTGGTCTACAACTCCCATGATCCCTAGCTAACAGGTCCAGTGGTCAGGGATGATGGGAATTGTAGTCCAAAACATCTGAAGGGACGAAGGTTGGAGGTGCCTGAGTTAGAAGTTACCAGCGAGGTAGACAACTTTGTTTTCCAGTTTAGAAAAAAAGGAAGGAAGGAAGGAAGGAAGGTAGTGCCTGATAACATTTTGGCTTGGTAGGTTGGCAGTTTTTAACCTTGATTTTTTCATTACAAAAGGACTTGTGTACCCAGGCACATAAATCCCCACACAACCCGACTTTCTTATTAAGGAATACTGTACACAAAACCCAAAACTGTTGGTCAAATGTTATACCATAATGTTATTGATTACAGATGTAAGAGGTTGGGTACAACCCCCCCAGCCCATCTGCTGGCAGTGCCTGAAGGGCTCAACCTTTTATGAGGAGGTCCTATGACATATATCAAATAGGATCGTCCTGATGGGATTGCCTGAGCATCCAGACAGAGGTACCTACTCCCAGACACTTCAAGAGGATACACCTTTCTTTGGAGGGGCAGGCAGAGTCTACAACCTTCCTTCCAACCAACGCTAAGGTCAACCCCAGGCATCCCCAAACTGTGGCCCCCCAGATGTTTTGGCCTACAACTCCCATGATCCCTAGCTAATAGGATGAGTGGTCGGGGAAGATGGGAATTGTAGTCTAAAACATCTGGAGGGCCGAAGTTTGGGGATGCCTGGTCAACCCAATGCCAAAGTTGAAACAATTGCCATGAGGTTGGCAAAAATCCCAGGCTGGGCCAATTTAGTCTAGTGACCAATGATGTCACTAGCAAAGTCAACTCAATACAAGCGAGGCAATATGGAGAGGGAGATTTGACAAGGAACTGCTGCAGAGGGTGGAGGGGGCTGGGGGGTGGCAGCGGCCCTGGGCACATTTTTTGAGAGGGCACAACGAGGGCCCCCACAATAGGCTCCCCCATCAAGGCCAGAGCTGCAGGGAGGGAAGCCATGCCTGAGCTGAGCCTTTGGGGCCTGGCGCCAGCATGTGAGGGAGCCATGAATGCAGCTTCTTCACCCAACACTGCCAGCCAGCTGCAGTTCCAGTCCCAGGTCAGGCCATCATTTTGACATCACACAAATCTTGACTAAAACACATTTGTGAGAGATAGAAATGCCTTATCCAGAAAGCTACATTTCAGCAGGACAGGGGAATCTCCTGATTATGCAGAGACTTTGCTTTTCCCTTTGTGAACCTGCTTTGTTTCCATCCTTTGTGCGTACAGTACGTCCAGCAAACATTGGGAACCGAATGTTCAACCGAGCAACCATTTGCTGTTGATTTGTACTTATAAAACAGCTTTAGATTACCTTTCAAGGGCAATGGTGCCTAACCACAAATATTAAAAGTATTCCGCCTGTCAGCCTTATATGTAGAGATTTATAAGATTGCACATGGTTTAGAGCAAGTGGATAGCGACAAGTTTTTCTCCCTTTCTCATGATACGAGAAGTGTCCACTGAAACTTCACACAGAGCACAGCCACTGGATGTGTGAGCATGGCTGACATCTGGTGTGTGTGTGTGTGTGTGTGTGTGTGTGTGTGTGTGTGTAGAAAACCCTCATGGTTCTATGTGCTATGAGTGAACCCTCTTATAAAAAAACAGTTATTTTATTTTATTTGAGAAAGGAAGGTCATCTTCACCATGGCAGCATTGAAAGAAATTACCCCTGCAAGTGAGCTTGAGAAAGGCATGTGATCTGCTGTCAGGATCGCGGAGTATCATTACAAAATTAAGATATCAACTCATATTTTTAAGTATGACTCAGTATGTAGTATATGTATGTGTGTTTGTAGGGCAGATAACAACTCCTTCTTATCTCCCCGCAAGCAAAACGGAGTGACAAAATGCTACTAACGTTGATTCCATGGCAAATTTGAATACATTTGCATGTAGAGAATCTCATGTTAGTGCAGACCATACTGTTTTGAAGCAGGATTATGTCGAGGGGAGGGGTGTGTATCCACTTTGGACAAAAAGTATGAATACGAAACTAAAGCTGTCCGCTGTGGAGGTATTCAGACTTTGTTTGAAGCAAGGCAGCTCTTGTCTGAAGTGGTTCAAACTAACGTGGTCTGTTCCCAAAAATGTGGACCTGCTGTGCTGTTGGTTCCTTTTAGGCAGGCATCCCCAAACTGTGGCCCTCCAGATGTTTTGGCCTACAACTCCCATGATCCCTAGCTAACAGGACCAGTGGTCAGGGATGATGGGAATTGTAGTCCAAAACATCTGGAGGGCCAAAGTTTGGGGTGCCTGCTTTTAGGGCTCACCCACACTTCTGCTTGGGTTGCTGCTTTCCCCTGGGAAAACCTGCAGTTTACTACTGCATTGGAACAAATGTCAGCCAGCCTTTCTGCAGATTGGCATTTGTTCCAATGTAAGTGGTAAACAGCGGGTTTTCTCAAGGAAAGTGGCAGGACAAACATAAAGTTGCTCAGACCTCTGCTTAGAAAGCTCAGAACAAGAGGGAAATCTCCCAGACCCGTTTTTCTAGGACGGGGCAAGCGGAATTGTGGACGAGCCCTTCAGGGAACAGGCTGAGCCATGTGGTGGGATACTCTGCAAACCAGAATTGCAGCTGGGAGACATGACCCAAGGGAAATAAAACCAGCCCCAAAGCTGAGTAAGGAACACAGGACAGTTTCATTGTGGGGTTCCTCCCCCCCCCCCCCCCGGCAACTTTGCTTTCCATGTTTTTGCTCCAATGAAGGCTGGGACTGAAGCACTTTCCCTCAAGGTCTGCCAAGCTCTCTGAGCCCTCACAGCAGCTTCAGCGGCCTTGCAGCTCCAGCATCCATGTCAGGTAACCAACCTCACAGTGCAATCCTATATGTCTGCTCATAAGTAAGATAAGTAAGATATGCAGAGCCCAGTGAGACAGCAGGCTAAATATCTTGTATTAGGTTTGACAGTGCAAATGGGACTCAACTGCCAGGTAAGAAAGGCACAGGATTTCAGCTTATGACAGTGTATATCAGTATCCATGCCTTCAGAGATAGAGCGAGCATTGCAGTTCAACTGGGAGCTTTACAACCACCTGTTAGCTGAAAAACCACAGGATTTAAAAAAAAGAAATACAGTTTGCTTGGTATGGATGTAGTGTAGTATTCTTCCCCTTTTTTTTGGCAGCACCAGTTTATGAAGCAGGAAGTGTTCTCGCTATATATATATAACAGCTCTCCAAAGCAAATTAGATCTCACTCTGCTACCTTTCAGAAGACACAGAAAATAGCTCCCTGGATAAGGTTGGTTGGTTGGTTGCTTATTTATTTATTTAGCCACTATTTGCACAAGAAAGGGCCTTAGTTATAGTGCAGTAATCCTATATCTATCTATCTACTATATCTATCTATCTATCTATCTATCTATCTATCTATCTATCTATCTATCTATCTATCTATCTACTATCTATCTATCTACTATCTATCATCTCTCTCTATCTATCTATCTATCTATCTACTATCTATCATCTCTATCTATCTATCAATCTATCATCTATCTATCTATCTATCTACCTACTGTATCTATCTATCTATATTGCATAGTGTTGTCTTTGAAAAGGTGGTGCAGAATGCAGGAACAGGGTTATTGCTGAAGCCATAACTTAGGATGCTCTGGTTTGGGACCACGTTATCTGAAGTACTATCCTCCTCTCCTATGAATGTGCCCACTACCTGTGTTCAAAATCGGAGGCCCTTTTCCATGGTCCACCTTGCACAGAAGCATCGTGGTGGATGTGGGCTTGAGCATCGGCCTTTTGGGTTGTGGCATCCAGGTTTCCTGTTTAGAGAAGTTTGGGCTGACCGTCTCCTATGATATGTAAATATGCTTTTTAAACATTGTTAAGATCCTGCACCAGCTTCACTGATAACCAGCATATTTCTGGACCCAATTCAAAGTGCTAGTGATTACATTTAAAGCCTTTCCCAACCTTGCCCCTGCCAGATGTTGCTGGACTACAACTCCCACCAACTGTGACCCCTGGTGCTGCTGGTTAGGGATGATGGGAGTTGTAGTTCAGCAATATATTTGGGGGGGGGCAAGGCTGAGAAAGGCTGCCCTATGCAGTTTGGTACCAGGTTATTTGAAGGATCAGCTACCTATGCTTCTGTGAAGATGCCCAGGCCTTGGGGATGGCCAAAAGGACTTGTTCACAGGATGACCAGACACAGGAGACGGGAGATTTTCAATGGTTCACCCCCACTGTGGCCCCCTCTCCCATGGGATGTCTGTCTGATAAACTAGGCCTTAAAGACCTGGACATCCCATTCTGCTTTTAAATTAACAAAGTGATTGGCTTATCATTTTAAATGCATGATTTTATAAACTTCCATTTTGTCACCTCTTGCTTGCCTTTTCTCTAAACTAAAAAATCCCAAACGCTGCAAGCCTTCTTGATAGGGGAGTTGCTCCATGAAGACTTCTTGACTTCTTCAACGTTAGGAAATAATAATCTGCTTTAGACCACCACTCAGTCATAGACTCTCTGTTCTGCCAAATTTAAATTAGCGGTGCAATAGCTGAACAGTGAGCATGCCCAAAACAGGTGACAAGAAAATCTTTTTGCCCTGCAGCTTTCCCTGCAAAAACCCGCTCTATAGGGCTCAATTGGAGAAAAGTCGATCCAGATTTCCCATGGATTAACATTTGTTGTTATTGAGTGCTAAAGGGCAGGTTTTCGTAGGGAAAGCTCAGGGGCAAAAAGGGTGCTTTCACACAGAGCTTTAAAGTGCGGACCATGAGCAGAGAAAAGGTGAGTGTGGATAATCCCCAAGTCATGTTGAATTCAGTGGGACCTACGGTAATTCTGAGTAAATAAATACGCCCAAATGTAAGCACCAGAAGACTCCAATCACATTTGCTGATTATTTTTGTTTCCCCAGAAATGCTTCTTTCCAACCTCCTCCTGCTCATGGCTGCTTTGCTGCCCCCATCTCTAGAACAGGTATGAATGCCTGACAGGACAATCTTGTGGTCCAGCTACAAATGCCATAATTATGCTGACCCTTAGAGTGGTATAACTAGTATTATTTTCCTGATAGTGAGCCTCAGTACAGCGTGCTGATAGGTAAAGGTAAAGGGACCCCTGACCATTAGGTCCAGTCGTGACCAACTCTGGGGTTGCAGCGCTCATCTCACTTTACTGGCCGAGGAAGCCGGCGTACAGCTTCCGGGTCATGACTAAGCCGCTTCTGGCGAACCAGAGAAGTGTGCGGAAACGCCATTTACCTTCTCACCGGAGCTGTACCTATTTATCTACTTGCACTTTGACGTGCTTTCGAACTGCTAGGTTGGCAGGAGCAGGAACCGAGCAATGGAAGCTCACCCCGTCGTGGGGATTCAAACTGCCGACCTTCTGAGTTTAGAGGCTGTGTGCAAATGCACAAGAGAGAGACAAAGAGAAAGAGAGAGAGATGGAGGGCTGTGTGTTTGTGGATGTGAGAGAAGGCATTTGAGGGGAAGGTATATCTTGGCTCTGTGTTCCCTTGACTGAGAAGGAAGAGTGGTGGGAATCACCCCATTCAGTTGGCTGTTGCCTACTAGTCCAGTGCAGCTGGTGACAAATGGGAGGAGGAGTGGTTGTGGTTGTGCTTGCAAGAAAATGAGAGGTGGAAGGGTGGACATGTTCACGTGTGTGTGTGTGTGTGAGAGAGAGAGAGAGAGAAAGGGAAGGAGGTCTGTGTGGTCTCTGTGAGAGAATGCAAGCAGAAGAGATAGGTAGTTCTGTGTGGTTTCTAAGAGGGAGAGTTTGGAGGCGGCGCTGTGGTTAAACCACTGAGCCTAGGGCTTGCTGATCAGAAGGTCGGCGGTTCGAATCCCTGTGACAGGGTGAGCTCCCGTTGCTTGGTCCCAGCTCCTGCCAACCTAGCAGTTCGAAAGCACATCAAAATGCAAGTAGATAAATAGGAACCGCTCCAGCGGGAAGGTAAACGGCGTTTCCATGTGCTGCTCTGGTTTGCCAGAAGCGGCTTTGTCATGCTGGCCACATGACCTGGAAGCTATACGCCGGCTCCCTCGGCCAATAATGCGAGATGAGCGTGCAACCCCAGAGTCGGTCACGACTGGACCTAATGGTCAGGGGTCCCTTTACCTTGACCTTTAGGTATGATAAAAAGAAAGTACCAGTACTCGTACCACCATCAGTTCCAGCAATTAGGTCAGGGGTCGGCAAGGTTTATCTTGCCTGGGCCGGTTCGCTCCAGCGGAGATCCCTTTGTGGGCTGGATTGTGCGTGCGCCACCGATTTCCAGCACCTGTGTCTGCGCAGATGCGATTTCCAGCGCCATGGAAGCAAGTCCCTGCGCCATGCCCTTTTAGTGCAGCGTGTGGGGACTCGCTGAGCAGGCGGCTTGGTTCGGGGGTGGCTCATGGGCCGGTTAAATGGCCCCCGTGGGCCGCTTATGGCCCATGGGCCTTAGGTTGCCCACCCCTGAATTAGATAGATGTGGTTTACGTTGTCTCATTCAGCTACATTCAGATCCATACGCTTATGCTAAAACTAACCTTCTGCAGTAACATGATTTGAAGACAGAGTAGGAACCCCCTTTGTGGAAGAAAACTTGATTGTGGAATTTATACATTAGATTTGTTGGCAGATAGGAACAGACGGAGATTGTTTTGCAGTCTCCTATACTGTATTGCAGTTTAGATACCACTTGCCTGTGAGTGCTGAATGGCAGTCCTTTCAATTGCAACACTTGCTGGGGGGGTCTATTTATGGTCCATGTGCTTTGAGCGCTTCAGCATCCCCTGGATTTCTGAACGGAATAATTTGGATGTTTTACTGAAAACCAAACCTGTATGCTGCAATGAGGCAGCAAGAAGGAAGAGCAGGACTACCCAGACCTCTGGCCACACCACAGCCTGCACAAATCCATTCTTCTGTGGGGGGGGGGGGAGCACATCTACCGCAAGGTGGCGGCCAGGGGGAATGCCCTTCCACAGCTCCCACAGAGGCTTTTTCAGCAGTGCATGCCAGTGAATGAGGACGCCTGCTGGATCAAAACTTCCTATGGACTGTGGATTAGGGGTCAGGATTGCATCCATAGTGTATTTAAAGTATTAGTGGGTTGCATTCGATTTTGCAAATGGCCACTAAAGGCAGGGAAACTGAGCAGGGAAATGTGAGGCAATTCAAATCACAGCAGAGGGTGGGTAGTGGAACTTTTTCAAATCAAATAAATTGATGGCAGACTTGTCTTTTTTATTTGCTTTGCGTTTTAGGAGAACAGCACAGTGCTGAATCTCTCCGAAGAGCAGAAGGAGGAAATTATTGAGAAAATGAATAACTTCAGGAGAGGGGTGCAGCCAACTGCCAGGAATATGCTGAAAATGGTAAGAGAGAATTGTCTGATGTTACAAGACGTTGATGCTAGATATTATTCTCGGCTTTTCAACTCTTAGGGATTCCATGATAACTTGGGGTGTAGAACATAGTAGTGCAGCTGGGAACCAGAAAAAGAGCGCTGTGACAGAAGTGTTTTATGAAGATATCCAAAGTTGGGGCCTGTAATACCTGCTTCAACTTTGCTGATCCTTCGTTCTTATCCTCTGATTTTCTCTCTTTGGCTGTGTACACATTACCTTGTTTGTAGCACAAACATGTACTTTTCTCTTACTCACTCTAAAGTCATTCATGCTGCTCCTCAACATGCTACTTTCAATCTAGATTGTGTCTACATCCTGCTGCCCACAAGGGTGGGCGCTGGGTACACTTTTGGAAACCCTTCCCCTGGATTAAGTTCGCCCTGCCTTTTCCTCATTGCATGTCCTCCACGGAAATAAGAAGGACCTGTCAATTGCAATCTTGGCATATGCCCACTGGTGCTGGGCAATATCTGCTTTTCAATATCAAAATATTGTTGTTGTTGTTGTTAAGTCGTTTCGTCGTGTCTGACTCTTCGTGACCCCATGGACCAGAGCACGCTAGGCACCAGTTCAAGATATAGCACCAGTTAAATATCACGATATCACAATATATCACAATATATATCTGCGGTGGTGTAGGGCCCTGTTGGGCCTCCCCGCGGCGGCAGAGGATCCCATTGTGCCTCCCCACAGTGGCAAAGGGTGCACTGTGCTTCCCTGGAGCATCTGAGGGCCTTAAAATGTAAAAAAATATTAAATAAACTTCCATATATTTTATTTAATATATTTTCAACTAATTTATGAGTAGTTTAAGTGATTTACTAGTCAAATTGCATCTGCTTCCACTGAGTTCTACTAAACTTACTTCTACTTTCCTGGAAGAAAGTCTCATTGAATTCAGTAGGGCTTGCTTGTGAGCAGACACGCATTAGCTTGCACTGCTTACTGAAAAACACCCTCCCCATCATTCTCACACAGTACCCAACCTCCCATTTCAGCATAAGGCAGACAGCTAAATCTTCCCCCCTCCATTCCCTGCCCTGCCCTGCAGAGAAGCCCCCCCAAGTTTACCGCAGCGTGGGGGACTTGCCGAGCGGGCGGCTTGGTTCACGGGCGTCCCGTGGGCTGGATAAACGGCCTCCACGGGCCATATCCGGCCCATGGGCCAGAGGTTGCCAATGCCTGCTCTACCCTGTGCCTGATACCAGACTTCAATGAGTGTAAATGTAAAGTGCTTAACCTTGGCTGGATTGTGCTTTGTGAATTTATATAACCATTGGGATTTAAGCATTTTAAAGGGGAAAGGATGCTCATTTAAGATGTTTTGCAGAGCACCTCCAGGCTCTGTTGCGCTAAATTCTTTTACTCCAGCTAAGGGACGTATGCAGGGGGATTCTGTATATGCATTGCTCACTGGGAAGAGAACAGTATGCGCCCCCCAAGTGTTACAAGTGGGTCCCCGCCCCCCGCTCCATTTGTTTAGTTGAAGCTGTGCTAGCAAAGCTCTTGGCTCATTGGTGGAGGGAAGTTGAGAGCCAGATCCAGCCTCCTTTTTCCGCCCAATGCCCAACTGATGGCAGTTCACCTGCTTTGTGTGCACTCCACTGGGGAGAGAGAAAGAGAAAGAGAGATGACCTAAATTCACTTGTAGTTTTTTCTTCTTTCTTTTCCTTGCTAAGACATGGAGCGAGAAAGCTGCAGAAAGTGCTAAGAATTGGGCCAGCGAATGCATAGCCAGAAGCAGTCCCCTCAAACAAAGATATGTTGACGGTAAGTGATGTGGAAAAGGCTGTCTCACACATTATTCAGGGAAGCCACTGGAGGAAAGAGCAATTCCAGTGCATTTGGAGCAGGGAAATAGCCTGAAAGCAAGGCAGGCCATAGCTAGGGGGTGGTGAGACGGGCCCCTGCCAGGGGAGCAGGCGGCATGGGGGCACAAAATCGGCTAAAAATAGGTCCATAAATATAAATATTGATTAGTGCCTCATAAGAAATGGTTTTAAATAGAGGGGGAATTGAATGGGTGGGGGGCAGGGTTGGAGGAGAGGTGGAAAGAACTAATTCGTCCATGGCTAGGGGGCGCAATCTGGACGGTTCTGCCGGGGGGGCAAGATCACTTAGCTGTGGCTCTGCCTGAAAGAAAAGGCCTCAGGAACTCCACTGTTGTAGAAGTGCTCAAACTGAAAGCCAGCTCAGGCTGTTTTTCATGGAAGAAACCAACAGAAACAAAACTTTTGGGAGACTGTTATATGCACTACTATAGAATATCTGGCTTCACTCACCCAGACATGTGCTTGTTCTGCAATTTCTCCCCGGGAAACAATTCTCCTTAGCACTGGACATAGCTGCCAAGTCTCCCGTATTCCCCGGGAAACCCCTGTTTTTCCGGCTGTCCCCAGCCGAAAAAACAGATTTTTTTTGTTTTCCCCCGGTTTATTCTGGCGCGGCGGCCATTTTGGAACTGGGCGGAGCATGCTCAGAAGCGACTTTTGATGCTGCTCTGCCCAGTTCCAAAATGGCTGCAGCGCGACTTCTGGTGCGGCGGCCATTTTGGAACTGGGCACAGCAGCATCAAAAGTCACTTCTGAGCATGCTACGCCCAGTTCCAAAATGGCGGCAGCGCTACTTCCGGTCTGCTACTTCCGGTCCGGTCCCTTATTTCTCAGGCAGAAACTTGGCAGGTATGGCACTGGATTGGAACAAACATTAATGGGGTTCCCTGCGGATGGGCGATTGCACCAGTTCATCACTAAGTAGTAGGTTTTCCTGGGGAAAGTGGCGGCGCAAACAGAAGACTGCTCAGGCCAGTCCCTACAAATCACAGGGAAAGTGGGGAAATGCTTCGACCCAGGCACAAGGCAAGCGGAAGTGTTGGCAAGCCGTGGACTCTGGGGTGGCAGCATGAGTTATGAAGGAGCGAAGAGCAGTTGGTTAGAGTATGGTGGTGATAACGCCAAGGTTGCAGGTTCGATCCTCGCATGGGACAAATGCATATTCCTGCATTGCAGGGAGTTGGACTAGGTTCTCGGAGTCCCTTCCTACTCTATAGTTCTATATTTCTATACTAAACTATAATTTGGCTTTGCATTCAGCCAAACCAGGCCAATAAGTGACAATAATAGCTGAAAATAGTATTTGTGTGTGTGTGTGTGTGATTTTTCACAGCTTGTTCTTAGTGTCTCCGCACTCCCAAATAATATTGTTTAAACGCTATGCCTTGCATTTTTTGGTATCCTATTGAATTTCTTTTAGATATAACCCATTCTGGGAAGTTCAGTGAAGGTCAGGTAACAAATACACTAAATAATTACATAGCAGTAGCAAACCTCTCCCTGATTGTGATTTTCTGCCCATTGTGGATTTTTCTGCAAAATGGCCCCCCGACTTCACCACCCGTGAATGGGGCTGCAAAATTTGAGTTGGTCCCTATTACACACCCATGCATTCAACCACGTCGTTCTTCTTGCAGGTATCTTATGTGGCGAAAGCCTGTCACAGTCAAATTTTGAAAGATCTTGGAGCAAGGTCATCGAACATTGGTATAACTCAGGGGCAACTTTCAAATATGGCCACAACGAATTTGGCAAAGAAAAGGATTATTTGGGATATACCCAGGTATGACTAGGAACACTAGAAACATTCTTTGTACTCCTTCATTTGAAGATTTATATCCCCCTTGCTATGGTAAAATCAAGGTCAAGACAACTTGCAAATAAAAATATGAACCACAAAACAAATGAAAATAATCCTCACAAAAGGAACTCATTCACACAGGAAGCAGCGTTGGCCACCAACCTAGACATCTTTAAAAGAGAATTCGACAAATTCATGGGGGGGGGGGAATCTATCAATTGCTCCTAGCTTTGGTGGCTATGCCTTTGGTGGCAGAGGGCGAAGGCTCGAATCCTGCTTTCTGGATTCCCAGCGGGGCATTTGGTTGGCCACCATGTTGGAGAACGGGATTCGGGACGGGACGGGATGTTGGCCTAATCCAGGAGGGCTCTTCTGATGTGCTTTCTCTCTCCACTGCAGATGGTTTGGTATAATTCACATGAGGTTGGATGTGCCTTTGTCCGCTGCCCAGAACTTAAGTCCTCTTACTTTTATATGTGCCGCTTCTGCCCTTTGTGAGTATGAACTCTCATAGTACCTTCTTAATTCTCTCTGTTTAAGACTTCACGTGCATGCAGAGAGCTCCAGTGTGTGTGTGTGTGTGTGTGTGTGTGTCCTCCATTTCAACACAAGTAACAGGTCTCTGTGTGCAAACAGGCCAAAGAGAACATGCCACCTCCTTTGCCACCTCTTTGGAGGAGCCAGGCAGTGGCAAAGGGGAATGTGGAGGTGGGCACAATGGCAGCTGCCTCACTTTGCCTCATGGGCTGGCCAGCCTTGAAAGGAGCATACCAACCCGCTGTTTTAACACATGAATGGAATAGTATTTGTGGGTAGGGAAAGTCTCATTTGTATGAAACAGCTGAAACAAAACTGACTCCCTGAACCTGGGTGGCCCTCATGGACTCAGGTATCCTGCCCAATTATTTTAGACGGGCTGGAAATGATCCAGCACAATGGGGTTTAATGGCAGCTGCTCTGGTAGGGGGCTGACTACTGTTTCCTTAACACAGATTGTATGCTTACTTTCTCACCGTGATGCACTGTTGCTGTTTCAAATCCACTTGGCCAGTCCACTTCTAAGGATGGGTGGGCCTCAAGAGTACCCATGATTGATTGCATGCCAAAATAAAAAAATTCCTTCAGTAGCACCTTAAAGACCAACTAAGTTTTTATTTTGGTATGAGCTTTCGTGTGCATGCACACTTCGTCAAATGCACTGAAATAAAATCCACCAGACCCTTATGTATATGCAGAGGGTGGGGGGTGGGGGTGATGGGAATGGGTGATGGGCTGATAGGAGTGGTAAACCTGTTGATGACTGTTAACGACTGTTAATGACTGCAATTGGTCTTGCGGGGGGAATGCAAGGGCTGAGGTGCTAAGGAAAGCTTGATCATGTATAATGAGATAAGAATCCTATATCTTTGTTCATTCCAGGTGGCTCCATCACCCATTCCCATCACCCCCACCCCCACCCTCTGAATATACATAAGGGTCTGGTGGATTCTGTTTCAGTGTATCTGACGAAGTGTGCATGCACACGAAAGCTCATACCAAAATAAAAACTTAGTTGGTCTTTAAGGTGCTACTGAAGGATTTTTTTTATTTTGTTTCGACTCAGACAAACACGGATACCTACCTGTAACTGATTGCATGCCAGTTCAGCCAAGTAACAATGGGCAATGGCTATGCTAAGCCTCCTTCTCTCATGCATTCATTATTTTTTTTACATGAAATTCTCCATTTGCACTCAGAATTGATACGAAGAAGGGATTTTACCATCTCTGTTCATGTAATATGTAGACTTACCCCTTTGAGGTCAGGTGGCATTGCGGGACAGCGCCTCCACCCCCTGGCTGGATCCCACAAGGGGGCAATTTTCTTGGGACTTTCCCGGCCGGTGCAACCCTTAGATGGACCCTTGCACCAGCTGGGAAGATGGATCATAGCCTGCCTGCAAATCGGCCAATCACAGGCAGGCTGCTAGGCTGGCTCTTCCCCAAGGGTTGGGCTCAACTGAGCCAGCAGGCTTCACTTGGGTCCGCTCCTCAGGTATAAATTCCCACCAGCCTTTTAAGTTCCATCAACAGTATCACACCCTGTAATCTATCACAGTCATTCTGTCTGCTAACGTGCCATATTTTTCCATGTATAAGATGAGAGCTTTTTCTTTTAAAATTATGTTTAAAATTGGGGGTCGTCTTATACACGGATAATGCAGAGGGGCCGGTATGGGCGATTGGTTGCAGCCGCAAGCATGAGATTGTGAGTGGCTGTTGGACAGTTGACTGGTGGCCGCTGCAAGGGCTGTTGTCGATTGGCTGCCCCTGTGGCAATTGGTTGGGCGATAGGCGGCTTTTGTGTCGCTTGCGATTTTCAGCGTCGGTCAGCCGGGTGAGCGATTTTCGGCAATACCCCCTCAAAAAAACTCAAGAACTGTGGCCATTTCTCCCCCCCCCCCAAGAAAAGCTCAACAACTCTGGGGAATCTTCCCCCCCCCCAAAAAAGCTTAACAACTCTTGACAATCTCCCCCCCCATTTTCTTAATTTTGAGTCCCCCAAAATAGGGGGGGTCTTATACATGGGGGCGTATTATACATGGAAAATATGGTATATCTACTTTTCAAAATCTGTACTTTGATAATCCACGTGTTGTGTTGCTTTGTAATATCAGAGGGAACATAGAAGAAACATTGGCAACGCCCTACAAGGAAGGCCCATCCTGTGGAGACTGTCCTGACAACTGCGAGGATAGACTCTGCAGTAAGTAATGGAGGATGGAAAAGTAACTCTTCTGGATAATAGTAATCTTTTTCTAATCAGTGTTAGATGTAAGAAATTGCTCCAGATTCACTTGTGAACTTTGCTCCCCTTCAGGGGCTTTGAAGCATTTTGGGCCCCCGGGCCCCATTCCTGCGCCTGGAATACTGTATGTAGATTGGAGACCCACCAACTTGGCTGTCTTTAAAAGTGGGCTAGACAAAGTCAAGGAGGGTGAGGTGGCTGCTCCCCACAATGGCTCGGCTCTGCCTCCTGGTTTTCGGGTGTAAAAATGGTGTTGGGGGAATTTTGCCGAAGCGGCAAAATGTCAGGGAAAACCTGAATGTATGGCAACGTGATGGAAAAAGCAGTGGAAACAGCTCAAAAAGCTCACTATTTTGGAGCTTTAAAAAGTTCAACAATTTTGGGGTCTTCCTATAAAAAGCTCAACAGGTGTCTGTAATTTTACTTTTTGAAATATGGCAACCCTGCATGGCTCAGGTCCTTGTGCTCAGGTCCTGTTTGCAGGCTAATAATAATAATAATAATAATAATAATAATAATAATAATATATTTAAAGCCCGCCAATCTGGTTGGGTTTCCCCAGCCACTCATAGGTTGTTGGGCTCGATGGGTCATTGGCCTGATCCAGCCGGTTTCTTCTCACGTTCAGAGATCATGTAAAGGAAGCTGGAAAAGCAGCCTCCTTGCTTTAACTGCTGTGTTTTATAGTCCTGAGATTTACCGCAAAACAGACAGAAGGTTTGCCAAGCCTGCAGAATAACAAGCGATAAATACTGCATGCATTTGTAGTTTTGCTACCAACTCTCAGCCTAGCTTACCTCACAGGGTTGTATGACGATTAAAGAGAGAAGGAGAAGACCATGTACACAGCCTTGAGCTTCTGAGAGGAAAATCAAAATACAACAAGAAGCAACTAATATTTGAAGTTTCACAACTCTCATCAAAAAACATTTTGCCCACCTTGATGACAAATATCAGTGTGTCAATCTACTGGAATTCCTACAGTAGAATTTTGACTTGCTGTAACTATAGGATATTCAATTATTTTATAGTTGTATTTGCTGATCTATTTTGCATTTTGTAATTTTGTTTTATGGTTGTTGTATATCAGGCATCCCCAAACTGCGGCCCTCCAGATGTTTTGGCCTACAACTCCCATGATCCCTAGCTAAGAGGACCAGTGGTCGGGGAAGATGGGAATTGTAGTCCAAAACATCTGGAGGGCCAAAGTTTGGGGATGCCTGTTGTATATTAATTAAAAAATAGCCCATTGATGACAAGCAGACCAGGTAGCGACCATCAGGGACATGGAAAATCAGATAGCGGGGATTGCAACATCCCCATTTTTTCTCAGTGGAAAGGATACCTTATTTATTTCATTATTTCCAAGTAAAACACACCAAAGTCATTTAATTGTGTTTTATTATGTAAAGGCAGCTCACTTGGGGAGTGAACAAAGTATTGCGGGCAAGAGGGAAATGCTTAAACAAACCTACCTCAGTATCCTCTTTTACCCATCCGCTGCTCTTTTTGTGCTTTTTTTTAGTTTTTGTTTTTAATAACTAGATCCCTTTCTCTCATTTGCATCTAACTTTGTTTTGGTTTGATACTTTTCAGCCAACCCATGCAAGTATGCGAACAGTTCTCCTGACTGTGAAGAACTGCTGGAGTACTTTAACTGTGATCAGAGCTTGACCCAGGAAACATGTGAAGCTTCCTGTAAATGCAAAACAGAAATAATATAAAACATACACGAGCGCCACAATATTGACCTTGAGAGATCCGTTCTTAACTGAAATTCATCATTAAAAAGTAACTCTCAAATGTCCACTTTGTGCTGATTTTTCTGCTTCAGAAATGTTTTGAACACCCCAAAACTCATTGTTAATGTGTTTGCCATCCCTCTCTACTAAGTTTAACTTTACCTTAGACAAAAATCTGCACTAAATTATTGTTGTTGTTAAAATTTGTAAACCCACAGTTCACAATTACACTAAACAGCAATGAAGGCATATTCTGTGTTATATATTAATCCTGAGCATTGTTCCATATAGTAGAGATTGATTTTGTAACCTTTTCAGATTCAAACTTGAGTTGTTTGTTAGATTTTGTAACTTTTGGTAACAAAATATAACGGTGAAATTCTCTGTTTTCAAACTTGGTACAGTACTGAAATCTTTGGCAGTTTGTCCCTGTTCCACCTGACCATAGTTTTAGCAAATGATCACGAACACGTGTGGGATTTTGCTGTATCCTGGTATGTTTTTTTAAAAAATAAACAAACCCATTAATGCTTTCACAAAAACTTAATTCTCCTGACTCCTGCCTGTTCTTTGTAGGTTGGCTATTTTCCATAGCCTTTTCTGTTCTGTTTTGTATTACATCTGATCTGAAGCACTGCTGAAGTGACTATACCTTTGCTTTGAACTTCATTTTTATTGATGTATTTATTGAAAATCCATTTTTACTGACATATTTTAGAGAAATAAACACGGGTTATTTGGGTCAAGTCTGCAAGCATCATCAGTTCACACATTCACAGTGAAAATCAGTCAGTATTATCAGCTATTACAAGTGTACCCCTCCTAAAACAGAACTGGGGAGTTAGAAGGTGCACATTTTCTTTATGAGGGTTTACATACACAAAAGGGAATCGGACTTCCTTCTACAACCACATGTCAGCTAATGCAGTTTGCCGCACCCAACACTACCATCGTTTTATGGAGAACTCCTCTTTAGATTTCCAGAAGTGTTCTACTTCCAACTGAGCCTCTATTAAGAGATATATTAAAACATCTTTGTGCACAACCTTTTTACTGTGTTCTCTAAATACAGTGGGGATGCAGGTGGCACTGTGGTCTAAACCACAGAGCCTAGGGCTTGCCGATCAGAAGGTGGGCAGTTCGAATCCCCATGACAGGGTGAGCTCCCGTTGTTCGGTCCCAGCTCCTGCCAACCTAGCAGTTCGAAAGCACGTCAAAGTGCAAGTAGATAAATAGGTACCACTCCGGTGGGAAGGTAAACAGCGTTTCCATGCACTGCTCTGGTTTCGCCAGAAGCGGCCTAATCATGCTGGCCACATGACCCGGAAAAACTGTCTGTGGACAAATGTTGGCTCCCTCGGCCAGTAAAGCGAGATGAGCGCTGCAACCCCAGAGTTGTTCATGACTGGACTTAACTGTCAGGGGTCCTTTACCTTTACCTTTTTTACCTAAATACAGCAAGTCAGGATTCAACTGCAAATGCTGCATTGCAACACCAGCAACCGTTAAAAGGACTGTACTCTAGAAAGGCTTAACTTTATCGCATTGCCATCATAAATGGAATGATGTGTCCCATGCAACCTTTATGAAGCCAGGTGCCAGTAATGAGTAAGTTTCATTGCAGCCTTGTCCGGATGTAGAAACAAGCATCAACATTCTTTTTCACTAAATGTCACATCTTTGGGTACGTTCATATTATCCCTTACTCCACATATGCGCCCCCAATGCTAGTTCAGATTCCCAATCAATCTCCATACTCAATCAGGAAGTTACATATGACTGAGACTAACCTTTGCATACCTTTCTCCCAGACAAAGTTTCTCAATTATTTTGAGCATGCTTGGGCAATCCCTCTTTTATTAGCAAATGATGTAACATGGACTTTTTGAAACCACCTCACTGTGAGCCACTAAAGAACCAATCCATTTTTTCCTTCCATTAATGGTCTTCCCTAGTTGATTCCTGAACTCTATATAGCAATTTGCCTTCCCAACCTGCAAACTGCTTGTATTTATCCACATCTGCAACACCAGGGTAATGGTGATTGTTTGGATGCTAAAGGAAGTGTCCATTGTTTAAAGGAGAGCTTTTCAGCTCATGGCATAATATCCTTTCCTCCAATATATTGTTTGTTTATACAATTTATATTCCACTTAGTGGCAAATGTCTCTAAGAGATGGAAATTCTGTGGATGGGGAGGAAGTTAAAATGCATTGGGCACACTGGCCATGCACCCAGAGGGAGCAGCTACTACACAGGAATCCCCAGAACAAGACCTTCAACTTCAAGAGGTGGCAGCACTCATAAAGCATGGATGGCTGCAGTGTTTGAGAGATGCTTCTCTGGCTGCAAAGTTCTTTGGGCCTGCAAAGGACTCTTTACATTATCAAGAGGATATCCTTTATTTGGGAGTCAGGGCACTTATTCCTGTTTCTCAAGGACACGATGTGCCTTCTCTGCTTTATGAATCCCATCAGGGTATTCAGGGAACTAAAGCTATGTCAAGAGGACAGCTGCATTGGCCTGGCATGTCTAAGGATATTAGGGTTGTTTAAGAAAGACTCTGATATTGCTGAATGAACATTTTTTCGGTTGACAAAGTGCCGCCTTTCAGAAATCCCCCCCCCAGATGTCAATTCCGCCTTTGAAATCCCAGTAAGGTCCAGGAAAATCCGGACGCATGACAGCCCTAAAGGATATTGAGAATGTGGTTGGAAATGGTTCTATTTGTGCTTGGCCTGCTCCAGGTAATCAAAAGGAACCACTAATATTGCATGAGATTCCTGAATTACCATGTCAGAAGCTGAGTGTAGATTTTTTAAAAATATTGTTCTTCCCCTTCTCTTCTTGTGGTTGATTATTGCAAGAATGGTGGTTGTTGAACTTAAAGCTGCATTGGCTTACTTTGGGATTCTAAGCGTTTCAGTGGTTTGCAGATGACTGGGGGTTTGAAAAATGTTTTACTAGCCCAGGATACCCACAGCCCAATGGAACGGTTGAAAGAGCAATGCAGGCTATCAGACAGGTCATTTACTGTGGGGGGCAGAAGCTGATTGGTTAGACCTGCATTTGGTGTTGCAGCAAAATGTCAGTTACTGGAATTAGTTCCACTGACTCATTGTTAATGGGCAGGATGTGAAAGAGTAAGCTTCCAATAATGACTAACTTATTACTCCCTAAGTTACCTACTAAGTTACCTGCTTTTGAATTATGGTGCTGGAGGAGACTCTTGAGAGTCCCATGGACTGCAAGAAGATCAAATCTATCCATTCTGAAGGAAATCAGCCCTGAGTGTTCACTGGAAGGACAGATCATGAAGCTGAGGCTCCAATACTTTGGCCACCTCATGAGAAGAAAGAGAAGATTCCCTGGAAAAAAAACCCTGATGTTGGGAAAGTTGGAGGGCACAAGGAGAAGGGGACGACAGAGAACGAGATGGTTGGACAGTGTTCTCGAAGCTACAAACATGAGTTTGACCAAACTGCGGGAGGCAGTGGAAGACAGGAGTGCCTGGCGTGCTCTGGTCCATGGGGTCACGAAGAGTCGGATACAACTAAACGACTAAACAACAACAACAACAAGTTACCTACTAATATACATAAGGAACTTCAGAGAATTTGGGACAGACTAAAACATTTGTATGATTGTGCAGCAAAGTCACTCAAGGCCCTAGAAAAAAAAAAGAAATTTCGTATGGATAGATTCTAATGATTCTTTTTCTTTTAATTTGCAAATTAGCATCTTCATTACTGGGGTGGAAAGAACTACCATGTCTTGGTTCATGGCTCTGTGGGTTTGTGCACAGGGCTACTAAAATTCCTATCAGAGGGAAAGATAGGGATCTAAATGGTGATGTATATGAGCAGGATGAGGCTTTATTACGGAAGAAGGAAGATCATGACTTAATTCTAGTAATGAATGTCTAAGATGCCATTTCTAATAAACTACTATAGCCGGAACAAATGATGGCGCTTTGGTTGAACAAAGTTACTAAAAGTTATGCGCTTTCCAGCATGGTACACAGTGTGCTTTTTAAAATATTGGGAAGTAGCCGCAAGAAACTATTAGGCAACCATTAAGTTTCGCTTGTTTACCAAAGAGCTTTTTATTTCTTGTAAATGTAATTGTGCAAAATAAATAGATTTTCAAACTTCAGTTCATGATTACTTTTGAGAAAGATTATTCACCCATGGTTACAAGCCTAGTTAACAGCCAAGTGATAGACAACTTTCTTGTGCAGCAATGGGGCTTATTCAGAGCACTGTAAGCACTGAATCCATGACTAAGAACTCATTGAATTTCTTCACCAGGCCAATGCATTTTTTGAAGCTATAATAAACATGTGGTATATAGTATGGTGCAGGCATACATTGAAGAAATGGTGTGTTGGAAAAACTCGCACCATCCAGGTGTGTGCATGTGTTTCAAATTCTGGGCTAAGTGAAATAAAAACAGGTGGGTTGAATGTTCAGTTCCCAGGGTTGGAGGAGACTTGGGCTGAAAACACTGGACAAATAAATAAATTACATTTTCTGACCACATACCATTTCATTGCCTGCTAACATTTCCTGACAACATTTAATTTTTATGGCTCCATGTTTCTTTTTGGGCCATTGACTATGTCCACATTTGCTACGCAGAGATGAAGGAAGACTATAAAGTGGGCACATGATGCTAAGGTACAGTGAATTACTCTGGTGAACACAAAACTTTAGACAGAAAGATAAGAGCCTAAGCATCATCATTTGTTCCAGTGAATATTCGCAGTATTCGGTTGCATGACTTCAGTCATGAATATAAATAACTCATGATACTATGCTTGAGACAGCAAACTTACTGGTCCCATGTGCCAACCAGCAGGGCAGTAAAATAGAGCCATTTTGTACTACTTTGAATATCTGGGCTATTTCCCAGCGCCCTCTTCATTCAACTGGCACCCTCAACATTCTGTGGCCCCGAAGAGCTATTGCATAGGCAGGATTTCTTTCTCCTTCTTTTCTATTAAATTGTAAAATGCTGTCAAGCTCCCAAACCAGCTCCAACTTCATCACATTCACAGCACAGCTCTATTTTTGTCACAGTTCTGGATGTTTATGTCAGGTAATCTACATTTGCACATTATGTTTATAATTCTGTTACCTCTGTGGGTTAAACAAGGAATATCTTGAAATAGCTCATGATAGCCGTGTGTTGTGTTGTGTTGTGTTGTGTTGTGTGTGTAATAATAATAGTAATAATCTATTATTTATACCCCACCCATCTGGCTGAGTTTCCCCAGCCACTCTGGGCGGCTTCCAACAGAACATTAAAATGCAATAATCTATTAAACATTTTAAAAGCTTCCCTAAACAGGGCTGCCTTCAGATGTCTTCTAAAAGTCTGGTAGTTGTTTAATATCTCCCTATAATTGAACAGGGTTTTTTTTACAGGTGCTGTGAGGGACAGGGGATATCGCGAAGTCCCTCCCCTCCTGAGTTCAAGCCCGTCCCCGAGCAAAGGGGAAAGCAGGGAGAGTTCCGATTCCAGTGGGGAAGCAGGAAGTCGTGTCCGAGGCTCAGGCAAGGTAGAGGAGCCAGGGTCCCAGGTGGGACAGGAAGGGGCAAGCAAGGGGGGAAGACCCATCCCTCCAACTCCAGAATTACGCAGGAAGAGGAGGGGCAAGAGGATGGGTCTGCCAAAGCTTTTGTGTTGGAGAAAGACGCGCCAAAAGCCATTAGGAGGTTCTGAAACCGACTGACAACATCGCTCCGTGTAAATAGCAATGACTTGAGCACTGTAAATACGCAGCACCAATAAAAGAATAAAATGCAGAGCTGCGTAGCGTCGTTACTCTGAAGTAGTCCACTCCGGCCACTGTGACAGCAACCTCCTAATCATTTTTGGGCTACTTCGGAGTTGCCGGGATGAGCGTGTCCGAGGCGGAGAAGTGGCGGCAGATCGCTGAGCAAGCCCAGCTAGAACTGCAACAGCTGTCGCTGCAGGCGCAGGGAGAATTGAAGGCAGCTAAAGAGGAGACTAAGAAGGTCCAGGACGACCGGCTACAACTTGCGGAACAGGTGAGAGAGCTCCAGGAAAAAGAGCAGCATTTAAGGGCGGTGGCGGTAGACCTCCAAAACAAGCTGGATGCAGAGAAAAACAAGGCGGGAGGGGCTCCCCAAGTCCAAGTGCTGCCAGGAAGGAGAGCAGGGACCCTTGTAAGCAAGTTCAATGGAGACCCGAAGGAGTTTCAGGGCTTTGAGACTGAGATCGTGTATGCTCTTGAGCTGCACCAGAATGAGTTCCCCGATGATGAGCACAGAGTAGCGTTTATTGTGGAACATCTCACCGGAGCAGCCAGGGAGTGGCTAAGACCATTAATCGCAACCAAGAATCCTTGCATGAAAAATGTCCAACAATTTCTAGAAGGTTTGAGGACGATGTATTCGTCCGATAGTCATTTGGACCAGACTAAGGAGGAACTGCATGATTTACGCCAAGGAAATATGACAGTTCGCGCATATTGGGCGAAATTCACCATGCTGGTGCACAGACTGGGGTGGGTTTTGGATTCGCCTCCCATGCAAGCTGCGTTTTACTTGGGTTTGAGCGAGGAGGTGAAGGATGAACTCTCGAGAGGTCCAAAGCCCAGTACTATGGATCAGCTGAGCAAAGCAGCTCTGGCGGTGGGGGTGAGGCAGGAATCCCGGTGGAACGACAAGCAAGCGACGCGCGCAAAGCGGGCTTGGTTCCCACGGTCGCAGGAGAAGCCACTCCCTCAACAACCCTTTCAGGCCACGCCTGGAGCCAGCCAGGACCAGGAGCCCATGCAGATTGATAGCGCGCGCGCGCGGGCTTTTCAAACCCCAGCGGCGCCAAGACGCAAGGAGGGAAGGGGCGGGAATTGCTTTCTCTGCAACTCACCCCAGCATCTCGTCAGAGACTGCCCACATCGCAGGGAGTGGCAAGGAAAGGCGGGAACGGTGGTGCCCTCCCCCACTGACGCAGCACCACAGCAGGGAAACGGGAAAGCCTGGCTGCAGGAGACAAGGGGCAGCAGCCAGGCACAGTCAGCAGACAACAGCCCCAGCCCGCCCACCCGCACAGAGAGGTGCAGAGCCAGCCCACCCCTCCCAGAGCAGGAGTGGTTCTAGAAGTGACGCTAACGCTCCCAAATGGCTATCCCCTGACGGTCCTCGCCTTAATTGACAGTGGGGCGTCCGCCAACTTCTTCTCGAGAAGCTTTGCAGAAGAGCACCAAATCCAGCTTTTGCAGTTGGATTTTCCTCTGCACGTAGCAACCATTGACGGCAGGGAGCTGCTGGGAGGGGCCATCACACATCAAACCCCCCCCATGAGAATGACGGTGGGAAGGCACTCAGAGACACTGGCGTTCAACGTCACCACCATCTCAGACCCCCCCATCGTCTTGGGCATGAGCTGGCTGGCGCGCCACGACCCCTCCATCAGTTGGCACCAGAGGTGCATCACGTTTGGGTCAGACTTTTGTCTGGAACATTGCATGCAGCACCAACCAGGGGAGGGGCCTCCGATAGCCACGGTGGCCACCATGCATATCAAAGGGGGTGAGGCAATACCCAAGCAGTACTGGGACCTGCAGGAGGTCTTCAGCGAAGCGGAGTCCGACCACCTACCCCCGCACAGGCCTTTTGACTGCCAGATCAACCTGGTGCCAGGGGCGACGATACCCCCAGCCAAGCTGTACGCCATGTCAGACCAGGAGCTGGAGGATCTGCGCGCTTTCATCGACAAGAACCTCAAGCGGGGGTTCATAAGGGAAAGCAAGGCAGCAGGGGGCAGCCCGGTCTTCTGGGTGGACAAGAAAGACACGCAACAGCGCCGTCTTGTGGTGGACTTTAGACGGCTGAATTCGGTGACAGAGCCCGTGGCTTTCCCCATGCCCAGAGTGGATGATCTCCTGACAGCGGCACGCAGGGGCAAGATTTTCACCAAGCTGGACCTAAGGGGGGCGTACAACTTGATCAGGATCCGGGAAGGAGATGAATGGAAAACCACGATGTTCACGCCTCTGGGCTCTTTTGAATATCTGGTGATGCCCTTCGGTTTGCAAGGGGGCTCAGCATGCTTCCAGGCCTTCATGCACCACGTCCTGGGGTCCCTCCTCTTCAGGAAATGCTTGGTCTTCCTAGATGACATCCTTATCTACTCGAATGACCCAGTGCAGCATGTGAAAGATGTCAGAGAGGTGTTGCAACGCCTGAAGGAGCACCACCTGTATGTGAAGCTGGAGAAGTGCAAGTTTCACACCAAAGAGGTGGACTTCCTGGGCTACAAGCTGTCAGACAAGGGGCTGGCGATGGACAAGGACAAGGTGCAGGCCATCCTGGACTGGCACAGCCCCAGGACGCGCAAAGATGCCCAACGCCTACTAGGCTTCGCTAACTTCTACAGGAAGTTCATCAAGAACTTCTCTCGCGTTACGGCTCCCATCACGGACTGCCTGAGAGGCAAGCAGAAGTTCAAGTGGACACCAGAGGCGCAAGCAGCGTTCGAAAGCCTCAAGAGAGTGTTCGCCTCAGACCAAAACCTGTTCCATGTGGTGCAGGACGCGCCCCTACGCATTGAGACAGATGCTTCTGAAAAAGCTGTGGGCGCAATTTTGTTGCAACTGGACGCCAACAGGGAGTGGAGACCCTGTGCCTTCTTCTCCAGGAAGCTGACACAGCCTGAACGCAACTACACAGTATTTGATAGGGAACTTCTTGCGATCTACGCTGCGTTCCAGCACTGGCGACACTTCCTGGTGGGAGCGAAGCACCCCATCCAGGTGTGCACAGACCACAAGAACCTGGAGTTCTGGAGAACTGCCAGGGTGCTCAACCAGCGGCAGATACGGTGGGCAGAGTTCTTCTCGAACTTCAACTTCTCCATCCACTACATCCCGGGGGAGCAGAATGTCAGGGCGGATGCCCTCTCCCGCAAGCCAGAGTACATGGAGGAGGAGGCGCCACCAGCCCCAAGGCACATTTTCCCCCCGTCGGCATGGTCCTGCGGAGCAGCTGTGGTGAGCGAGGCAGAACTCACAGCACTGACGGCAGCGGATGACTTTGCCAACCGCATCTTCAGAGAACTGAGAGGGGGGAGGGAGCAGGCAAAAGACTTTGCAGAACGCAGAGGGCTGCTTTTCTACAAGGGTGCGCTGTACCTACCCACCACCCAGCTTCGACGTACGGTCCTCAAGCAGATGCACGACAACCCTACAGCGGGGCATTTTGGAAGGGACAAAACCGCTCACCTAGTCATGAGACACTTCTGGTGGCCAGGGGTGCGGGAAGATGTTCGAGACTATGTAAGGGGCTGTACCACCTGCCAGCGGGCGAAGGTGGTCAGAGCAGCGCCACCAGGGTTGCTGGAGCCCTTAGCCACACCACACAGGCCGTGGGAAGTGGTGTCCATGGACTTCATCACAGATCTGCCTTCGTCCAGGGGTAAGACTGCAGTGTTGGTGGTGGTGGACCTTATGTCCAAAATGTGTCACTTTATACCGTGTGCCAGGGCAGTCTCGGCAGAAGAGACAGCCAAACTGTTTGTTGATCACATTTTCAGACTGCATGGATTACCTTTAAGGGTTATTTCGGATCGTGGCCGCCAATTTGTTTCCAGGTTCTGGCGGCGGCTCATGAACCTCCTGCAGGTGGAGGTCAGCTTGTCGACGGCTAGACACCCGCAGACCAACGGACAAGCGGAGAGGGTCAACGCCATTCTGCAGCAGTACCTGAGATGCTACGTCAGCCAGCGGCAAACGGACTGGGTGGATCGCTTGCCACTAGCAGAATTTGCCTACAACAATGCAGTGCACGTCTCCACAGGGGTGTCGCCCTTTAAGGCCAATTACGGGCGCGACCTCAGATCTTTCCCAGAGAGGGAGAGGGAGGAGGAGGAGGAGGAGGGCCCACAGGCTGAGGATTGGGCAGAGGAACTGGAGACGGTGCACCAGCAGCTCAGAGAACACTTGGAGAGGGCCAAGGAAGCGTACAAAAAGGGGGCAGATCGCCACAGGCGACAAGGGGAGGTCATCAGGGTGGGGGACAAGGTGTGGTTGTCCTCGGAGGGCCTTCCCACCAGAGGGAGGTGCAAAAAGCTGGCACCCAAAAGGCTGGGCCCCTTCACGGTCACGCAACAGGTAAACCCGGTGGCATACAGGCTGGCACTGCCAGAGGACATGAGGGTGCATCCAGTGTTTCATAGATCGCTGCTGTCGCCGTACAGGGAAAGCAGCAGGCTCCGAGACAGCGAACAAACCCCCGAGGGAGGGGGGGAGAGGGAAGGCAGGGAGCAACTCAATGAGGCCACGGCCATCCTGGATTCAAGGTGGGGGGTGGGGGGACTGGAGTACCTCATGGCATGGGAGGATGCTCCACCGTCCCAGAATGAATGGGTCCCAGCCACTCAGATACAGGAGGAATTCTTGGTGGAAGAATTTCACGCCCTCTTTCCCCACAGACCCAAGCCCTGGCACATGGAAAGGGAGGGGGAGGAGGAGGAGGCACGGGAGAGCAGCTCACCATGGCGCTGGGAAGCGGAGTTTGAGGAACCAGAGGATGAGGTATGGGTGTCACCGAGATCCACCCAGTCAGAGGAAGGAGCAGATTGGCAGAACGTTTTTACCCCCACCAGCTCTGACGCCACGGACTTTTTGGGATTCCCGTCCGCCCAGGCGGAAGGGGGGGGCTCGCAGGACTGGGGGGAGGTATTCACACCAACGGGCTCGGAGAGCACTGAGTTCTTAGGCTTCCAGTCGTCACCGACACATGGGGGGGGCCTGGGGAGGGGTGAAGGAGAGCTTGGGAGGGGGGTGGATGTGAGGGACAGGGGATATCGCGAAGTCCCTCCCCTCCTGAGTTCAAGCCCGTCCCCGAGCAAAGGGGAAAGCAGGGAGAGTTCCGATTCCAGTGGGGAAGCAGGAAGTCGTGTCCGAGGCTCAGGCAAGGTAGAGGAGCCAGGGTCCCAGGTGGGACAGGAAGGGGCAAGCAAGGGGGGAAGACCCATCCCTCCAACTCCAGAATTACGCAGGAAGAGGAGGGGCAAGAGGATGGGTCTGCCAAAGCTTTTGTGTTGGAGAAAGACGCGCCAAAAGCCATTAGGAGGTTCTGAAACCGACTGACAACATCGCTCCGTGTAAATAGCAATGACTTGAGCACTGTAAATACGCAGCACCAATAAAAGAATAAAATGCAGAGCTGCGTAGCGTCGTTACTCTGAAGTAGTCCACTCCGGCCACTGTGACAGGTGCATATTTCCTGAAACACCTTTTTTAAAGCTGCAATTTCTTCTCTCTCTCTAAAGTTTTACTTTTATTGTTTTTAATTATATTGTATAAACCACACTGGGATGCAGGTGGCGCTGTGGTCTAAACCACTGAGCCTAGGGCTTGCTGATCCCCACGATGGGGTGAGCTCCTGTTGCTCGGTCCCAGCTCCTGCCAACCTAGCAGTTCGAAAGCACGGTAAACGGCATTTCCGTGTGCTGCTCTGGTTCGCCAGAAGCGGCTTTGTCATGCTGGCCACATGACCTGGAACCTCTACGCCGGCTCCCTCGGCCAATAACGCGAGATGAACGCCACAACCCCAGAGTCGTCTGCGACTAGACCTAATGGTCAGGGGTACCTTTACCTTTATATGCCACACTGGAGAGTTTTTTAAGGGTAAAATAAAACATGGGTGTGTGCCATTAAAGTGCTTCTTTACAAAGCAGGAAATGTTTTTGGTAAATATATACTTCCTAACTTGGTAAATATATGCTTCCTAACTCCTAACTATAGACCTAACTCGAGCATCCTTTCCAAAAAGTCAAAAAGCACAAAACTGTGATACGCAATGTCTGAAAAATCCTTATAGACACCGGAGGCGGGGAGCCTGTGGCCCTCCAAATGTTGGTGGATCCCAGCTCCCATCAGCCGCAGCCAGCATGTGCAAATGCAAATATGTTTATTCGGCTGTACGCCCATCATAAAACACAACAAAACAAATCAAATAAAAACCGCAGACTCGTACAAACCACAGATAATATAACACAATTCACAGCTCACACGGACAAATATTAACAATTCAAAAAACATATCTTGAAGGTTTGAGATTAAGGTTAAAAATTTAGGCGCCTAACTAAAATCAATATCTGATGTCATTAAAAAAAAATTCTTATAACTATCAATAATCAGCTAACATTCCATTCCGTCTCTTGTACGAGAGGACGGCTGTTAGGAATTTAGCAACCTGTAGAGTGATATAAGGGTCCACATCTTGAAGAACCCAGGCTAGCTGAAGGTCAACTGGATTGTCAGCCATAGGCTGGATTATGGAGTTTAATATACTAGCACGAGCCGAACTGTACATAGGGCAGATAAACATAACATGGTGTAAAGATTCAGTTGATTTCATTTCGCAAGCACACATTGAAGAGACCTGGCCCTTAGTAAATCTATGTCTCAGCACGTTAGTTGGAAAAACATTGAACCTAGCTTTAAGGAAGGCATATCGATGAGACGCGGCTGTAAGCGTTGTTAAGTAGGATGGAGTACGGTAAATAGGGGTTGTGCATGTGCAATGGTCAGGCATGTTGAAAGCTGGACATTCCGCTTCCAAATATTTCCCTATGACATGTTCTTTAATTTTACTGATAAAGGGGCTCTCCACCACTCAGCTCTCACCTGGGCTCCTGGAAATTGCTTCAAGTGGCTGGCTAAACCAGATGAGGGCAGCCGAGGCGAAGGCTTTCTCTTTTTTCCACCTAACTTTGTTTATCATTGATTCTTTTCAGCCAAAGGATGTGCATACATAGATAATACTGAGGGCTGTAGGACACAAAGATGTGTTCAGATGTGACTCACGACTGTTGGAAAAACACTGCTGAGGCACCTGTAAATGTACAGCATAAATAACATTGTAAGAAAGCCACTTCCGCATCTCAAGGAGGTGGCGTTGTGGGCGTGGCCCGAGCGAACTCTCGCGATGGGGGGGGGGCTGAGTGCTCAGCCCCCCTCGCGAGATGGGAGTTCCCGCCTCCATCATACCCGGGAGGCGGGGCTTCCCCTCATTTAAACTAGCCGGAGGCGGGAACCTGGTCTCTTTCGCCCCGGCTCTCAGCCCGCTCGGTTCACCCACCCACCCGCCCTTTAGGCTAGGCAGGTTAGGCCGACGCTGCTATGGACTTTTTTGGTCGCCTTGGTTGGCCAGGGGGCCTGGTAGGACTTTTTCCACTTGGACTAGCCAAACTGGTTTTTTCGCCTACCTCATAGCAATTCGTCACAAATTGGTTTTGCAGTTAGGCATTGGAAATTTGCATAAAAGAAGAAAGGGGGGCAGATTACATCACTGTCTGCCCAGTAATTGGAGATTTAATCCCATTAAAGGGGTTCCGGGGGCGGTAGCTTTGTCCTGAGCCTGCGGAGGTCAGGGCCTTATGGCACCCCCCAACGGTGGCCACAGGAGGTGTCTCAGTAGATGTACATCACCTTTCTGGTGGTTAATTTCTCCTCAGTAGATGTACATCACCTTTCTGGTGGTTAATTTCTCCCAGACTGTAACACACGGGTTACAGTCGGATATAGCCGGTTAGGTTCCAATGCCTAAGCCAATACCGCTCAATATCCGAAACCAATAAAGTTGTGGCCTTTTCGCCCACTTAAATTCATTTCACTGTGTCTTGTGTCTTATTTCCTGGGGGAGCGAGGGACATCGCCACACAATGTTCTTGAGATAACTATTCTTAATTTAAGATAGAACTACAGCATTAAAAGTAAATAATGTTTGACTTTTTCTGTCAAAAACTGGTTAAAATTTTACATTATTGGCACCAGGAATATTTCCCAAACTCCAGCTCTTGGAGGTGATGGCGAAGTCCAAAGTCCAGCTATTGAGGTTGATGTTGTTTGCGTGGTTCGGGCTTCCTCATTGGGAATAAGTTCCTTCACTGTGAACTTGGAGCACAAACGTATTAAATTTAACTTTATACTTTATAACAGGGGTGGCCAACTCCCAAGAGACTGTGATCTACTCACAGAGTTAAAAACTGGCAGTGGAGAGGGGTGGGAGTAGGGAGGGTGGGAGGGGGGAAGGGTTTTTTTATTTGTATAGGTATGGGCATTGGTTATGAGTTATAAGACTTGATGTATTTGTGTTGTACCATTACCATACGTGCATTTATGTTTCATGTAAAATTTTAAATTGATCAATAAACTTGTTTTTTAAATCTTTTTAAAAAAACAAAAAAAAACCTGGCAGTGATCTACCCCCTTTTTTGGGTTCAGGTCAAAGTTGTTTAGCTTTTTTTAGGAAGGAGGAATGTCCATTTTGGGGGGGGGGGTTCAGGTCAATGTTGTCAAGTTTTTTTCAGGGAGGAGGTAAAATGTTGAGCTTTTTTTAGGGGAGCCACAGTTGTTCAGCTTCTTTGAGCCAATGATCTACCAGCGATCTACCGCAGACGTCCAGTGATCTACCAGTAGATCATGATCTACCTGTTGGACATGCCTGCTTTATAACATCAGACTACATGACTTTAACTGCTTAATGATATCAAATTATGGAATGGGTAGAATTACAAAAGGGCAATCAAAGGCAATGAAAACAGAGTGAGCTTTAATAAAAATATTAAAAAAGAAAAGATGTGCGCTGCATGCATGTGCCACAAATCAAGTGCGCACATGAGGGATGGGAGAGGTTAATAGCACAATTTAAAGTAAATAACACTAAACAGAAATAAAATTTAAACACCACATTATCTGCTGCTGCTGAGGCTGAACTGTGAGTAGCAAAGCATGCTAATTGTTTATTAGATGCATAGGATTGAAGATCAGCATGCAAAAAGGGAAGGACAACGGGGGAAGGAATATGATGTAATTTGGAGGGGAATGTACAAAAGTTACCTATCTGTAATAGAAGGTGCTGTCAGTATATTATTATTATTATTATTATTATTATTATTATTATTATTATTATTATTATACTACACATATATATCTGGGCCTTCAGGAAATGATCCCAGGGTGCTTTATACAACCCCATAGTTTATCACATGGAGTAAAGGCAGGTAAGGGAAATGTGTGGTTTTTTCCAGCTTCTCCGAGAAAAATACACAAAAGTGGTGTAAACCTGCTTGCCTCAACCTCCCAGCCAACATGTACAGAAAAATGAGCACCCCTGCAAATAACAACAATACTGACATCACAATCACCATCACTACCACCATCAACAATCCATGTCAAAAAGAACCTGTATTTTTGTGGTTTAGAAAGTGATGGAGAAATGCATTGAGAAATGGGAATGATACACTAAAATCTAGGCCTGTCTTAAGCATATCTGGCGCCTTGGTGCAAATATCCCTCCGGCACCCCTTCCCATTTCCCACAGTTGTCAACCTTTTCCCAAGCTTCTGTGGGGATCACTCTCCTCCCGCGGAGGCTTGGGAAGGAAGCTGCATGCCCACCAGCCATATGGTTGACGGGGCAGTTTGCAGGCGTGCAGGAGGCAAAGGGGAGGCCGCTGGCAAAGCCGCACAGCTCCCCCACTCACTGGGGTGCCCCTGAGAGGCCGGCGCCCTGGCGCAATGCGCCAGTAAGCCCAATGGGAAAGACGGCTCCGCTAAAATCGAACAAATCTGCCTGTTGGCAAAGCTGGGAAGCCGACATCCATGAAGGGGTAGGTTCCTGACAGAAAAAGAAGACATTTGCAGGCCTTTCAGAGACCATGTTGTTCTGCAGCATGCATTGGTTCTTATTTATTTATTTATTAAAATTATTTACATCCTGCTTCTCACAGGAAACTAAAATGTAAGAGCTGCTGTGGCTCAGTGGCTAAGAAACTGAGCTATGAGTGAGGGACCTGGCTCTGCTTTGAATCTTGACTCTTCTCAGTTGGAGGTGGGATGGATGGATGGATGGCCTAGAGTGGCAGACCCCCAATTTTTCCTAGGCAGGTGATAAAGCGCCACTGGCTGTAGACTTCCCAAAATGGGACACATGGCTGTACAGTGGAGTACTGACATCTTTGGATCCTCTGGATCTAACATAGCAGGGGACAAAAGAAGAAAGAACAACAAGCTGACTGGTGTAAGCCAGCAGAGTTTCTGATGCAAAAGTGGACTTGCAGCTCTGGGCCTGCTTGGCCCCTTGTTGGGACTCACCTCCCCATATACAGTGCACAGGAAGCACTTTGAACCGCTGAAAGCATTATACAAAAGTGCCGTCATCATCATCATCATTAATAACAGCAAAAAACTGAAATGCAGCAGCATTAAACCTGTGCCGCTCCCCCAATAGCAATAATAAATTCTAGACTGCCTTCTGGAGTAAAAATGTTTTCAATACTCATCACGGACAGAGTTCCACAACTGTGGCATGAGAAACCGTCTGACTCTGCTACTCGCCAACAGAGGCACCATTCCAAAGCGCACTGAGGGGTCCTGACGTTGTGCGCACAATGTTGCATGAGGTCCTGGACTTGCTCTGCACCCTGCTACAAAAATAAGGGAGTGCCACCGAAAAAAAACAAGCAAAAAAACAAGCATTGAGGGGTCTCCAGAGCCTTGGCCCCCTATGCTTGTCAATCAAATATCTGCTACTGGCAGATTTTAAGCTCAGGTTCTTCTTCGCTGATGTTATGCGCATGATGACATGCACTGATGTCTTGCGCTCTTGTGCAAGCCAGCTCTCTTTTCCCTCCACATGAATGTCCCAGGGGAACAATGCAGTGTTGGTGTCCTGCCAGCACTATTTCTGCAAAATTTTACAAGGTCTGGAGCGCTAATGCAGAAACAAAGAAATGGGGGCAGGGGGGAGTTTGCATTAAAAAAAAACCCCCTCAAGTTTGCTCTAGACTTTTTCTTCCATTTTTCATTGTGGTAACAGGCTTGCAGCCTAGGCCTCTCTAAAGCCCTGGGCCCCCCTGACTTAAAATTCTCTCCTCCCCACCAATGTGTTCACTACTTTACACATTAATTGTTCCTAGACTTAGCGGAGATTTTTATTTTTTCCTTTCAGAACCAGAATTAACTATGGTAAGGACGGCAAGCATGGTGACACATGCAGTTCATTCTCATGTCCAGATGCAACCTTTTGATTGACTGGGAGGGGTCATAAACAAAACGGCTCGCCACCCTTTAAGGATCTAGAGCCAAGGCAACTCCAGTTCTTTTCCACAGTGATATGCAAAAGAGCTTTTATCTCTATTCAGCAGCTTGCTGTGGGCTGTCTGGTTAATCGTAAAGGGAACTTTACTTTTTGCTCTTGCATACATATATTTTGGGTGATGTACAGCACAGGAACCAACCAACACATGCTAATCAAATAAAAATTTACCTCAGAAAGTGTTGAAAAAGACCCTTTTGCAATAGATAACTGATCTGTTTGTCTGAGAGGCAAATGCCATTCTTTTTCTAATGCTATAATGTTGGAGAGAATTGAGTGTGAACAAGCAGAGCTTAACACTATTACATTTCCACATTTTCTGGTCTGCTGAACACTCTACAGAATATGTTCCCATTCCTGCCCCCTTATGAATCACTTGAAAATTGCTGAGGGTCTTGGCAGACCATTTGATGATTCCCACCCACCCACCATCTGTTGTCGCAACTGTTATGCACAGTGTTAGATGCAGTGTGGTTTTAAATTGCATTTTTATTGCTTCTTTTCTTTCTCATGTTGCATAGGGTTCAGAGTGTATGTGTTCTTCACAGCAACACCACAGACCACCTGAATCAAGCTCATGGATCACTGGTGGTCCATGGAATCCACTTGGGGGACCCCTGCTCAAAGGCTGACTAAATGAAGTGGTTTATGGCAGGGCCGGCCCAACCCTGAGGCAAGGTGAGACTACTGCCTCAGGCAGCAGGATCCATAGGGGCAGCAAATTCGAATTTCCTGTAGTAATTCCCCCCCTCCTTGTTCCCAATGTAGATTAAATAGAGAGATAAAAAAATTCTAGAGCAGCCCACCTCTTTGTTTTGTACCTCTCCTTATTTTTCCTCCCAGGGGTTGGAATGGAGAGTTGACTGTAGAAATCAACAGAGAAATCCAGGATATTATTCTCCACCCAGGTGAGAAAATTATTGTTTCGACTTTTGCCTGTGGGCAAAAACACCACAAATGACCTCACTCAACGGATATCAACCCAAAATATATTCTGGAATCCCCGAAACCTCTCTGCTTGGATACTGAGGTGTGTATATCCAGCAGTTTATCTGGTCACCTCAGATGACCTCCTGGTCTGTTTGCACAGAGTTTGTGGGCAAGTTAGATTAGCTGACCCTCTTGATTTCACCACTTGCGCACTTGCAAACATCATTAGTAATGAACAGAGATGAGGTGAGAAATCAAATCTGGACTAAACAAATGCAATAAATTAAATACAATTGTGCTTAAATAGACCATCCCCATTAGTAGTTTATGTAGCCTGTATCTCACCTGCCCCTTTTCTCTAGTTGCCTCAGACCCCCTACAAAAAGGAAAATATCCTTACCTTGGGGACAGGCCCACTTGCCAAATACATCACTCCACACATCAAAATCCCCCCCTCTCTCTTAAAAAATGGAAAATGGTACTAAATGGTACCTGCCGAGACAATTCTTTTCTTTCAGTAAGAACAACGCACCTCTGATTGTCAGTAATATGGAGAAGGTCGAAGGAGCAAAGGGAGGGTTAATTTATTTTAACTCTTAAAACTTGAATTTTACTTGATTTTGATTCAAATTTGTTAGGGCCACTTGGGTACCAATGATATTGACTTAGTCCTGATCTGGTGAATCTCTGGTCTGAAACTTGGGCAGTATGAATTTAACTGAACAACTTAAACAAAAAAAGTTCAGCCATTAGTAACTTAAAAACCTGCTTCATTTTTGAAGGAATAAAAATGTTATTACCGATATAAATGAAATGTAAAATAAGCATCCATATAATAAAATTTTTTCACTTAATATAAAACATTATTTGCAGTAGACACATACCACAGAATGATGAACTTCCTTCCTTATAAATAGGGGATTGTCTGCCCAGCTTTATTCTTCTGACTATATTCTATAAAACATTATTCGCAGTAGACACATACCACAGAATGATGAACTTTAATCCCTATAAAAAGATAATTGTTTACCCACCTTTATACTGCTGGGGGTTATAATCCCATACACACTTCACAGGATTAGGCCCCAGCACATTGAACTAAATGGGGCTTATTTCTGAGTAGATAGGTATAAGATTGTTCTGGAGAACACAAATAAGGTATTTAAAGCAAAATAAGCCCATCTTGGGTTGCCACAGCTACTCTGGGTGGCTTCCAACACACAAAAAGATCAAACATTAATAGTAGCAATCTGATCCAATATAAAGAATCACAATAACTGCAAAATAAACAACTTATATCAAACAAAGGAACATTCAACAATCCATCAGAATCTAACAGTAAACGGTAAAATTAAACATCAGCAAATAATAATTAAACAGTTTACACTTATCAACCACAATAAAGGATTACCAATTATAATCAATAAAAATAACAGCAAATCACAATGCATAAAATACCACAAAGCATACAAAACCATGTTAAAGGATCAAACTGAGAAACAAGGACACACAACTTATAAAACTATTAAAACTTCTCTCTTCTCAGCTGCTGCTGCTGCTGCGGCTGCTGTTCTCAGAGTCATGGTCTGGGAAAGGCTCCCAGGGCAAGGCAGATGGAAACACCATTGCATGATGAGGAACAGAAAGTTTCTCCCCCCTCACAGTTCTTCCTCTGTAGCAGCAGCAGCAGCAGTAATAGTCTGCTGGATGTGGACATTTGAGAAAAGAAATGAAAAAGTGCTGGTACTGTGTATTGTTGAGTAATGCCTGAAAAAAAGCACTGGTTCTGGGCACCTAAAGCCAAAATCACATATGCTCAAAACACATTGGATGCAATGGCTGGTGGGGTTGCCGACAGGGCCGGTTCTAGGGGAAGGCTGGGTGGCGCGGGGCGCAGTGGCCACACTGCGCACTGCGCCCACCCACCAGCCGCGGCAAGAAATGGGGCGGGGGCGCCAGAGCGATCGCCACACCACGACGCCAGGGCGCCTGGCATGCTTAAGACGGCCCTGGTTGCCGAAGTCATTTTTCCTGGAACCCCTTCCCCTTTCTGCCCACTTTTTGTTTTTTAATAAGTGTTTTGCCACATGTGTAAAGCTGAATGTGCACAAGTTAAATGCAAGCAAGTTGTGGGCTTACTGTATACAGTTATCTATATATCTGTATCTATCTCATCTATAAAACCATTACAGTTCCACAATTTAAGGGCTGCCACAGAGAAAGGCCTCTCCTGGAGTGCCATGACTCACTTAAGGGTGGTTACCTTAAGACCTGAGAAGGCCACTAGGGATAGACGGACTCTTGCAGATATTTGGGTCTAAGTCATCTGAGGCTTTAAACCACCTTGAGTTGGACCCAGAAACAATTCTGGCAACCAAATTGGGAAATACCATGTGGAGTCTATTTGAATTTTGTACTACAAATCATTTCTGAAAGAAAATGGTCTCAGTTGCTGTTTTTATACCTTATAAACAATATGCAGGGGGGAGCAGTTAGAAATAATAATTAAAAGTGTTCCGAAGCCATATAAGCGTGAATCATAATTTCATGACATTTCCATCCTTGCCATGACTTAGTCCTACTTGGTTACAAGCCTATATATCCCACAGAATATTGCCTCCCTGGGTTGTTTTTTGTTTGTTGAAGAGCAGCGTATAAAAATAACAATAATTGTAAATTCTAAGACAGGAGACTTTTGTAAAGTTCTCCTTTCAGTGAGCTTGACATGGGCAAGGGTGAGTTTTTGCCATGTCATTCTGTTTTAACCCAAAGGAATATAAACATTGAGCCTCTCTCTCTCTCTCATTATCACTCGTCTGCAGACTGCTGCAAGGCTGGCCAACACAGATCCATCTTCCTTCACAACCATGAGGATCAAATTCCCCATACTTGCCATTTTCTTGGAGGTGGTCATTATAATTTTATTTGGGGTATTTGTAAAATATGGATATGACACAGTGGACAGGAGACAAGTATACCCACGTGAGTGTTTTCTATTTGCTACCTTTGTATACTGGCCATCTCATCAAGTTCTTGAACAAGCCTGCTTGGTTGGTTCGTAAACTTGCTTTCCGGTACAGCGAGGTGCTATTTGCATTGCTGCATCATGGTGCACAACTACAGACTCATCAGCTAAAGTTGGAGAGCTTCTTGGTTTGTCTCCTGGTGAGCATGTTGTACGCCTTAAACTAGTAGCATATCAAATGGCCGTAAAGGTGCAGAAGGCTCTATCTCACTTCTGCTGCACGTTGCTTCTAGAAAGCAGGCTTTTGTGGTGATAATGTGAGACCCATCAAAGTTGTCATTTAAAGTTTTGTTTCTGTTTAGGTCTCACTCCATCTAACCGCTTTGCAGAATTTGGGGATTCAAAGTGTCTTAGGCTTTGTGCATCCGAAATCTTCTGGCTTCAGAGACAACACAGAGGATTCTCATTTACCATTTTGAACTCCTATCTTGTTTTCCTGCCTGCTCACACCCCAAGGGCTGAATGCTAGATTAAAACAGCCAAGACAATATAGGAATGACTATCTTCTAACCACCCTTTGGCTTTAGCACTTTTCCTCCTTCAACTACAAAGTCACTGGGTTTGGGAGCTTTAATTGATGCTGGAAAAAAAACTTACTGTCCTTTAGCCAGGCATAGCTTTTGTCATGTTTCTGCAGTTCATCATCCATTCTGCAGAAGCCTTTCAATAGGATTCAGTAGATATGCATTGAACTGAATTAATTTTATGAATTGTCTGTCCCATAAACAATTAAACCACGATTAATTTGCTTAGGTGTCTGTTTATTTAAGGTGGCATAAAATGAGTGCTATTACAAAGGTACCAAGGACTCATGTAGTGCTCAACCATTTCACAAGTTATAATATGTAAACTTGTTTAGAAATAGAATAGAAATACTTTATTGTCAGTGTACCATTTGTTTACAGTGAGATTAAACGAGCCCCCCCCAATCTCTCAGTCCTTGTTACACTCTGTGTGCTGTCATAAGACCACCAACCCTGAACGTCAGCTGCAATGTTGCTGTCTTCCATTCAGCAGCCTCACGGCCCACTGGTAGAAACTGTTCTTTAACCTACTGGTGTAGCTTATCATGGTTCTATAAGCTTTAAAAGGTGCTGGCCAGGGTGTGAGTCATCCCTGAGAATGTTCCTCGCTCTTCTGAGGCAACGGTCTCCCGCAATAACATCTAGCGGACTCAGGGGACAGCCCACAATATCGTGTGCTGTCTTCACCACCCTCCGTAGGGACTCTCTGTCCATGGCTGTCAAACCAGCATACCACACCATAATGCAGTATGAGAGAACACTTTCTATTGTGGACCGATAGAAGGAAATCATCAGTTGCTGTCCAACCTTGTTCTTTCCGAACACCCTTAGGAAATGAAGTCTCTGTGGGCCTTCCTAACCACCTGGGCTGTATTGACCTTCCAAGTTAGGTCTTCACTAAGATGGGCTCACAGGTATTTAAAGGAAGAGACTCTCTCCACACAGCGCCCCCCCTGGATATACAACGGGACTATCTCCCCTTTCTTCCTCCGAAAGTCCAAGACCATCTCCTTTGTCTTGCCAATGTTTAGGTGCAGATTGTTCTCTGAGCACCATGTGGATACCTTTTGAACCTCCCCCCTGTACACAGTTTCGTCTCCGCCTGTAATTAAACCCAATTATGGTGGTGTCATCAGCAAACTTAATAATTGCAGTAAATGGGTCAGATGAAATGCAATCATATGTATATAACAAATACAGGTATGGACTTAGCACACATCCCTGTGGAATGCCAGTGCTGAGCTTCAGGGAGGTAGATGTAACAGGTCCAATCCTCACTCTTTGTGTCCGATCTCTCAGATTACAATTAATCAATTCCTCAGCTCTATTTGGAAAGTTTTGGAGACCACATGCCCTTACGTAAGACCACAAACAGCCGTGGAAGGTTCAGGTCCCCCACGCCTACCCTCCAAAAAGGTGGAATTTTAAACATATTAATGCAACTGTTATTTTTTAATTCTTTTTATAAAATATATTGCAATATATTCCCAGAAATATGCATCTTTAATCCTGAGTTTGGGGGTTTATCTTCCATATTTGAGAATAGTCTACCCATGTACCTGTTCTCAGAAATGATTGACTGCACTTGTTTTAAAAATATGCTCTGTGGGGAAAGAGAGGGTTCTTCATTGTAGGTAACTGGGAACAAGTGGCCATTATTAGCTTTCAATTTATGCAACCCATCGTGGGCCCAACCCATTGTCTTCCTTTTCCTTCCAGTCTTTCAGGATGTTCATGTGATGATATTTGTTGGCTTTGGTTTCCTGATGACTTTCCTGAAGAAATATGGCTTCAGCAGTGTTGGCATAAACTTCCTGGTTGCAGCCTTGGGTCTCCAGTGGGGCATCCTGATGCAAGGATTCTGGCATATGCACTCCAATGAAATCCGCATCAACACTAAAAGGTAAGGGAGGCATCCTGAGAAGCCCCTGTCACTTAACAGATACCAGTGTCACTGGAAAGCCCACAGGAATTCATAAAAGAGTCCTGTGGCTCCTTAAAGGCTGAAAATAGGATTGCGCTGTAGGCTTTTGCAAACTTGAAAACTGAAGCTCGCTTCATCCGATCAGGTGTCCATGCTTAAACCATTGCTGTCTCCCACATCAACTTGCCCAGACATTAAGATCTGCTGCAGAAGCCTGTCCCTGTCCCATCAGAGGCAAGGCATGCGGGGGGAAAGGAGACGGCCTTTACAGCTCAGCCCCCCTCCCCCCCAAAAAACACTGTTGCTGCTTACTCCTATCTTTTGGGCATGAAGCAAAACTGAAGAAAAAAATCAAAAAAACAAAAACATTCTCCCATTCTCCTGTTTGTTTAATATCCCTCTGATATTGCATAGGACATTCTGGTATTTTAACTATTTTTGTTGTCCTTGCTGTTGTCTTTGCTGTTCTGTAGTTATTTTCTTTTTAATAAATTTCACTTATATGCATTACCAAAGGCAGTACAGCAACACCCTAAATAAATAAACGTGCCAATGTAAAATACCAGTTTATGCATCTTTTGAAGAGGGTTCTACATGAATAAACTTTGTGTTGGAATACATTTGTTAGGCTTTAAGGCACCACAAGACTCTTGGGATTATTTCCTATCAATGCTCCTCCCTGACAGAAGGCTTTTGGGAACTGGCTGAAAAATCCCCCTGTCCAGTTTCATGGTCCTCTGAAAATGAGGAGACGGGTCAGCCCAACACTTCTGGGAAGTGATTCTGAGCTCTGCAGCCTCTTTTTCATGCTTCTGGGAACTGCCAGAATGGTGGCCAAATGCCCAATTTGGCCACTGAGCCAAACGTGCATCTAGGAATCGGTGATCTAAAACCAGGCTCGCCTTGGGTTTGAAGGCTGAATGTAATGTTGGTTTATAGAAAGTAGTCGTGCTGGGTGTTATATTGGGGTGGATGAGTTGAATAGTGTTTATATTCCCTTCTTTTCTCTTCTCTTCATTTCCTCTGGATTTTTAACATTTAGTTTGGACCAAAAAAAGATATTTGATAACAATTGTGGTAACTCTTTTTATAAAATCTAATAAATTTATTCAAAATAAAATAAAATCAGGCTCACCCATGCATCCTCTTTTTGAAGTTTCGATGAGACTTCTAAAGCCACCTTCACCCATCTGGTACTAGAACTGAATTTTATGCAGAAATAAAATCAAGCAAAAATTGATTTCAATAGACCTGCTTAGTTACTATCATTTCCCCATAATGGCAGGAGAAACCCAGCTAGATGGGCGAGGTACGATTATTATCATTAATATTATTAGAACTACCCTTTCAATAGCATTGCCACGTATATTGTAAAAGTCATGAAGTAAATAAATTAGACTTTTACACATATATGAAAGTGTAAAATGAAGCAAGTACAGTTAAAATGAGTTTCACTTGGAGCATATATCTTAACTCAATTCATAGAGCCTCTCCAGGTGATTGCAATTTTCGTGCAAAACTACACAGGTCATAGTCAGCTGCTGCAAGGAATTAATGTATCTTCCCTCAAGGTGTTTCTCTTGCAAATGAGTTCTTTGCATCTTTGCTCAGCACATTTCCCCAGTGCCAAAATGCAGAGGGTTATTGTTAATGAAATACTCTTTGCTACCAGCAGCTCCACTGCTATGGATGTCATAGGCACCTATTAGAGCAGGCATCCCCAAACTTCGGCCCTCCAGATGTTTTGGACTACAATTCCCATCTTCCCCAACCACTGGTCCTGTTAGCTAAGGATCATGGGAGTTGTAGGCCAAAACATCTGGAGGGCCGCAGTTTGGGGATGCCTGTATTAGAGACAGGTCTGCCCGTGACATTGCTACTGGCCACAACCTCATCTCTCATGCGCACACCGTTCCCTGCACTTTCCTGCTGCAATGTTGTGATGTCTATATTCCCCATGAATGCAAAAAGCTGGGTGCATTTCCGCTCCCCATTTTTTAACTGAGACAAAGGAAACAGAAGACAAACTCAGCCAAGCATTCTCCTGGTCTTTTTCCTGCCATGGTGCCAGAAAGGAATTTGTAAGAGGATTGAACCCAAAGGGAAATGTGAGGTTAAAGTACATTTTTGTAGGGTTGTCTGGGTAAGGCCTCGGAGTCCCAAATCAATGAACAATTCAATAAACATCAGGCTATTTTTAAAATTAATTGCATTTGTTCCTTCAAATGGTTCGGGTCCAAACTAGATGTTCTAAGGCAGGGGTTGGCAAGGTTTACCGGCCATGGGCTGGATCACTCCCATGGAAATCATGCCTGCACATGCCTAGACACCGGAAATTGCTTCTGCGCATACCTAGACGTAAAAAATTGCGCCTGTGCAGAAGCAATTTTCGGCGTCTGGAAATGCGCAGGTGTGATTTACAGTATCTGCGTGTGCGCAGACGCAATTTCCGGCGCCACTCGGCGAGTCCCCACACTGCGCTGGTTTAGCACAGTGCATGGGGGACTCGCCGAGCAGGCAGCTTGGTTCAGGGGCGGCTTGTGGGCCAGTAAAACGGTCTTCATGGGCCGCATCCGGCCCATGGGCCGCACGTTGCCGACCCCTGTTCTAAGGCATACACTGCCCCTTGTCTTTTCTCCCTCTCCTCTCCTTGTTACACAGAGTAGGAAGGAACAATGGTTCTCCCTGCCATTAGCAGCCAACATTGTGAACTGCAAGGGAAGGGAGATGCCCTAACCATGTCTGGTTGGGATGTTTTATAAAGAAGAAAAAGATGGACAAGAAACACTGAGTGGGGAGTCTTACGTGTTACTTTTAACATCTGTGTTGATCCTCAGGGTCAACTGTATAATGTTCCTAGTATTGTTGTTGCTGTTTCAGAGTTTACCTGGAGGCCTTTTTTTATTTGGAAGCACTAGGAGCTGTTGGGCCCTGCTCTGGAATCTGCTCCTGGTGCAGACTGGGAGTACATTCTGCACTGGAGAACCATGACTACTTGTTCTTCAAAATAAGAATGGCCTTAAACTTAAGTGCACGTTAAAAAAACCATGAAGGGTGTAACTGGTAGCTGAGATCTTTCATACAGTCCCCATACAGCTTTCAAAGCCACATCTGTTTAGGCATAGGATAGCATCATCATGCCACTTCATCCTGGTCTCTGAACATCTATGATGTCATACCTGACTTTGTTTTTATTCTCCACATTCCCTTCAAATTGAAAGCATGATCAATGCAGACTTCAGCACAGCAACTGTCCTGATTTCCTTTGGAGCTGTCCTGGGGAGAACAAGTCCAATCCAGATGCTGATCATGGCCATTTTTGAAATCGCCATCTTTGCCTGCAACGAACACCTTGTCGCGTCAGTACTAGGGGTAGGAATTTTCTGTGACATATATGAAGCGAGAAAAGTTGTTCACTTATATTCTGCCCGTACTTTATAGTGGAAACATATCCTATCTCTGTTTAGTTTGTTGTGCCTCAAGGCTTTGTGCTTACAATTGTTCTCTGTTTCATCTGCGTTGAAGCTTAATTTGTGCCGTAGTGTCTAGTGGGGTGGGGTCAGGAAAGCAGCTCGCCCCAAACACACCAGCTGCTCCTGAATTCAAGAAGAACAGCAACATTTGACTGTCATTTAATGATCACTCCTTCAGGAACCTTGCATTGATGCTGCCATGCCAAAAGATCCCCTGCAATCTGTCAGAGAGAGAGAGAGAGAGAGAGAGAGAGAGAGAGAATATAATGAATAATGAATGTTTAAAATGATTTGAAATAGTGTTGCATGGAAAACCCCTCTGGAAGGCAGTCCTGAGAACTGACATTCTTGCCATGCTCACTTTTACATTTTGGTCCTGTTCACTTTCACATGGTTGAAATCACACCATCAGGGCAAAAGCACAGCTCAGCACCTTGCATGTGCCAATGTTGACCTGGCTTGCTAGGACTGACAAAACGCACTTCCTCCTTAGAAAGAAAATGGTGCATTTTTCTCCCCCATCTCTATCTGCCCATCAGTTTCTAACTCCAGAAGCCTGATATAGTAGTAGTAGTAATAATAAACCTAACAGCTGTTTCTCCTCCGGCTTTAGGAGAGAGGATTATGCACCTCAACAAGCCAACCAACCTCCCCAACTTAACCCCCCTCTCCTATGTAGCCACCAGACATTGTCTACAGACAAGGAGGGAGAGAGGGAGCCTTGCATACTCCATACTTGTGCACTGGCACCAGAAACTTGAAATTAAAAGGATTCGGTTGGAAGGATCCCACGTATTCACAGTCATAGTTATCTGAATTTTTCACTCTCTTATGACGGCAGTCGTTACAGCGGGGGAACTTGGCTTTAAGACAGCAGTTCAGCATGCTACATGGTTAGGATTAACAACTAATTGTTGCAACTAATTATGCTTTTTTGCAGGCCACTGATACTGGTGCATCCATGACTATTCATGCTTTTGGAGCCTATTTTGGGCTAGCAGTATCTCGGGTCATATACCGCCCTGCTCTGAGAGATGGACATAAAAATGAAGGTTCTGTTTACCATTCCGACATGTTTGCTATGATTGGTGAGTAGGAGGATTCTTTCTATTATGAATCAATTTTCATGATACTTTGGAGAAGAAACATATCATACCATGAAGGTGGCCAACAAAAGCGATTTATCATTTGATGCCTTGCCTGGCATTACTGCATGGTCAAGGGTTCTGATCCAGTTATGCCAGGAGACTCGGGTAATTAGGTCTGTATGAAAGAACCACGAAGGCCTGATGCCACATACATTAGGCAATTTTAATTCCAGCTTTTGGATTGATAGAAACAGTTGTCTCACTTCTCCAAGTGATGTGGACTTGTGGCATGTTTCTAAGGTATACGGCTGTACTAAGTCATTGGGACGCGGGTGGCACTGTGGTCTAAACCACAGAGCCTAGGGCTTGCCAATCAGAAGGTCGGCAGTTTGAATCCCCACGACGGGGTGAGCTCCTGTTGCTCGGTCCCAGCTCCTGCCAACCTAGCAATTCGAAAGCACATCAAAGTGCAAGTAGATAAATAGGTACTGCTCCAGCGGGAAGGTAACTAGCGTTTCCGTGTGCTGCTCTGGTTCGCGAGAAGCGGCACTGTCATGCTGGCCACATGACCTGGAAGCTGTATGCCGGCTCCCTTGGCCAATAAAGTGAGATGAGTGCCGCAACCCCAGGGTCGTTCGCGACTAACGGTCAGGGGTCCCTTCACCTTTTACCTTTAAGTGTTCTGGATGAAGTCCAAAGTGCTGCCCTGACACAATTTTTCCAGGCATGATGTAACACTAGTATTGGTGTACCAGTGCAATGATAGTTCAGGTGGTCACATTGGACTAAGTGTATGATAACTGTAGGGAAGAAAACTATAGCAAGATTCCATTCCCAGAATCACTGGTCAAGAGGACCAGGCAACAGAGGATGGGGAAGATCTCTCCCTGGGACCTTTGGGAGTCATCAGAGTTGAGAATACAGGGAGCTACCTGGGAATGGTCTGACCAGCTTCCAATGTCCTTCAAAGAAGACCAGAGGAGGTTAATTAATGACATTCTGCATTTTTTAAAAAAAATTATTTATGTAGGTACCCTTTTCCTCTGGCTGTTTTGGCCCAGTTTTAACTCAGCAATTGCAGCAACAGAAGATGCCCAGCAAAAAGCGATCATCAACACATACTTTGCTTTGGCAGCTGGTACGCTCACAGCATTCGCCACCTCTATCCTGTTGGAAGGCAGAGGAAAACTGGACATGGTAAGCTTTGTCTTGAACACGATGCATATCCATCACCGTTAACAACCACTCATTTATGTAGGGGTTTCTCATTTCTCTACTCTCTAAATTCTGTTCACATTTCCACATCTGTTTGCAACTCAAGAAAGTCATCACAAAAAATCATCAGCATTTGGATTCTCTTAATATACAGATTTTTGCATGCAATTTTGCTTATTGTGCACAATCTTTCTTCTACCATCTGTGATTGGATTAAAGACTTTCTGAGGGATCGGACACAAGCAGTGAGGATTGGGCCTGTTACATCAACCTCCCTGAATCTCAGCACTGGCACCCCACAGGGATGTGTGCTGAATCCCTACCTGTACTCATTGTACACATATGACTGTATTTAATCTGATCCATCCACTGTAATTATTAAGTATGCAGACAATACTACCATAATGGGTCTAATTACAGGTGGAAATGAATCAGCGTACAGGGGGGAGTTTCAAAAAGTATCTACATGATGCTTAGAGAATAACTTGCACCGAAATATTAACAAGACAAAGGAGATGGTGTTGGACTTTTGGAGGAAGAGAGGGGAACTAGCCCCATTGTATATCGGTGTGTGTGTGTGTGTGTGTGTGTGTGTGTGTGTGTGTGGAGAGAGAGAGAGAGAGAGAGAGAGAGAGAGAGAGAGAGAGAGAGAGAGAGAGAGAGAGAGAGAGAGAGAGAGAGTCTCTTCCTTTAAATTCCTGGGAGTTTACCTTAGTGAAGACCTCATTTGGAAAAACAATATAACTCAGGTGGTTAGGAAGGCCCAACAGAGACTCCATTTCCTCAGGGTCTTGTGAAATGTTAACAATGTTAAACAACAACTGATTACCTCCTTCTACTGGTCCACAATAGGAAGTGTCCTCTCATGTTGTATCACAGTGTGGTATGTTGGCTTGACAGCCACGGACAGAAAGTGTTTACAGAGGGTGGTGAACACAGCACATTATATCATGGGCTGTCCCCTGAGCCCACTAGATGACATCGCAAAGGATCGTTGCCTTAGGAGAGCGAGTTCTCAGGGACTATTCACACCCCAGCCAGCACCTCTTTAATCTTCTACCCTCGGGCAGGAGATACAGAAGTATAATGAGCCGTACCAGCAGGCTATAAAATAGCTTCTATCCATGGACTTTTATGGGTGAGGGAAAGAGGGTAACTCTGTGAACTACTTACAGCAGAATGAAATTCTGGTTGGCTTGCTGGTCACATCTAATTTCTGCATTACAGGTGACTCCCCACTTACGCAAAGGTGGCGTTCTGGGCCCCTGCATGCTTAAGTGAAATGTGCCCCTGGTCCATAGCTGCCAAGTTCTCCCTTTTTTAAAGGGAAATTCCCTTATGCTGAATAGGCTTCCTCGCGAGAAAAGGGAAAACTTGGCAGCTCTGCCCTGGCCACATGAGGATGCCAAGTCCAGCTTTAGATCAATTATTTCTGCAACTGCATTTTGAATGCCATCTTTGCAAATTCCTTTGCAACTATCCTGCAGTACTAGTCAATTACAGGAAAGGCAAATGGTCTCTTGGTTTTACGGGTGTAATATAACGTGTCGATATGTTGTGCCCCAACAGGTGCACATTCAAAATGCTACCTTGGCAGGAGGAGTTGCTGTGGGTTCCTGTGCTGACCTGAACATCTTGCCTTTCGGTGCAATGTTAATTGGCAGCACAGCTGGATTCATCTCAGTTGTTGGATTCAAATACTTGACTGTGAGTGCTACGTTGTTCTTTTTAGATTTCTCCTACCTTTGATAAGAGAATTTTCACACCACACTGAGTAGGCCAAAATCCAAGCTGTGCTTGATAGTTTACTTAACAGTTATTGCTGTGGCTCATGTTGCCAGGATTCTGCTCCTTTCTGAGTGTGTTTTCAAAGCCAATCAAAGTGAGTAATGGGAAATTTCAATATAATCCTGACTTAGTCTGGTATCTAGATAAATTTACTTTGGTACATCAGGGCCTGCCACAATTAAAGATGATGATGATGATGATGATGATAATAATAATAATAATAATAATAATAATAATAATAATAATATTTATACCTTGCCCATCTGGCCGGGTTCCCCCAGCCACTCTGAGCGGCTTCCAACAAAACATTAAAATACAGAAATCCATCAAACATTAAAAGCTTCCCTAAACAGGGCTGCCTTAAGATGCCTTCTAAAGGTCTGGTAATTGTTGTTCTCTTTGACCTCTGGTGGGAGGGCATTCCACAGGGTGGGTGCCACTACCGAGAAGGCCCTCTGCCTGGTTCCCTAACTTAGCTTCTCGTAGCGAGGGAACCGCCAGAAGGCCCTCGGAGCTGGACCTCAGAACGGGGGAGGAGACGCTCCTTCAGGTATACTGGACCTGATGGTTGCTGTTGAGTGAAAGTCCCATTCAATTGCCCTCGAGCAGGCCAGCTTCTCTCCTGAGCTTCACACCATTCAGCACCTGAAGGCAGTGGGAATTCATGCCTTACACAATTTGAGCTCTCACACATTCTTTTGAATGGCTGGAGACAGCTTTTGTCAGACTGATTTCCACATTTGGAGTGGGAAAGAAAAACGTCCCCCAGGTCATACCGGGAATTTGCCTTGTTGCAAACATACAGGTGCGCAACTGTTTTTTCTTACCATATGGGGAGACTTGTCCTGTCGGGTGGCAAGGAAAATTGTGTTGGATTCTGAATCAGTAGTTTTACTAAAGCCAGAAACAGCTTCTTCCCATTCCACCATTACTCCTCCCTTGCACGGTCACAGCCTCAAATTCAGTTGTCTAAAGATGTTACTATGTTGTATCCTATCTAGGGAAATATTTTTGAGATGATTAATAAATCACAGAATGGGAAGGGACTCCAAGGGTCATCTAGTCCAACCCCCTGCAATGCAGGAATCTCAGCAAAAGCATCCATGACAGAAGGCCATCCAACCTCTGCTTAAAAACCTCCAAGGAAGGAGAGTCCACCACCTCCCGAGGGAGACCTTTCCAAAATGTAGATTATATTGCAGGATACTGTGGTGTCGTTTTATGTTGTGCAAATTTGCTCTTTGATCATGTAAGACAACCTGTGAAAATAAGGAAGAACAACCTTTATGTTCTTTCTAGATACCCTGCTTTACAGTGACTTGGAAATAACCTTTTGTTTCCTTACAGCCTTTCTTTGCCTCAAAGCTGAAGATTCAAGACACCTGTGGAGTCCATAACCTGCATGGCTTACCTGGCCTTTTGGGAGGCATTGCAAGTATCATTGCAGCTGCTTTACAAGTCGAGAACAAGTGAGTTGCATAGAATCAGGTTCTATCTGCTAGTAAAATAACATTTTTAAATTGGTTGTAAACTAAGTTTTGACAGATGACAAAAATGGCCAAACTAAGAATGTATGAAAAGCTGCTTTTAGATTGCCTTATTGGCATGCAACCACTTTGCCTTTGTAGGAGCAGTGTTAGAGCACAGATCTAATCTAGAGCACAGATTCGAATCATAGAATTGTAGAGTTGGAAGGGATCTCCGAGGTCATCTAGTCCAACCCCCTGCAATGCAGGAATCTCAACAGATCACAAGCCCAAGATAGTGTAGAAGAACAGAATGTTTCAGTTCCACTTTCTCTCATTTTCTCACTTCCCCCCCAATCTTAAGGTCAGCTCTCTACATTCCACATCACTTTTCAATTTACTCATTTTAAAGTCCTTTTGAAAATTGCCCAGAGCTTTATAATGTGTTCCTCTCACTTTGTATACTCTTGCAAGCAATTTTCTCTTACATACTGCATTTCATGTTATTTTCACCAGTATATGAATTCTTATGTGCACTTTCTCCTAATATATTATTTGGCTGGAGAACTTTGAAATGTAAATTTAAAAGAATAACTGCATTTCAATTTGTGTCTTTTTTCAGGAAGTGCAAAAGTAGTTAAGTTTGCTCTAAACTGCAAACTGAACCGAACTTTTGCCCCATACTCACTTCATTCCCTCCCTGAATTAGCACCACATATTTTTAGAGGTTTTTATTGTTTCAAAATATTTTTAATTTTTTTAAAAAAATTATTTGTATTGTTTTGTTACTGGTGTCTTTGCCGTCGTGGGCTCCTTTAGGAAGAAAGGCAGGATTGAAATTTAACAACAACAACAACAATTTATTATTTATACCCCGCCCATCTGGCTGGGTTTCCCCAGCCACTCTGGGTGGCTTCCAACAGAATATTAAAAAACAATAGTCCGTCAAACATTAAAAGCTTCCCTAAACAAGGCTGCCTTCAGATATCTTCTAAAAGTCTGGGAGTTGTTTTTCTCTTTGACATCTGGTGGGAGGGTGTTCCACAGAGCGGGTGCCACTACAGAGAAGGCCCTCTGCCTGGTTCCCTGTAACTTCGCTTCTCACAGTGAGGGAACTGCCAGAAGGCCCTTGGCACTGGACCTCAGTGTCCGGGCAGAATGATGGGGTGGAAACGCTCTTTCAGGTATACTGGACCAAGGCCGTTTAGGGCTTTAAAGGTCTGCACCAACACTTTGAATTGCTCGGAAATGTATTGGGAGCCAATGTAGATCTTTCAAGACTGGTGTTATGTGGTCTCGGTGGCTGCTCCCAGGCACCTGTTCAGCTGCCACATTCTGGATTAGTAGCAGTTTAAGGGTCATCTTCAAAGGTAGCTCCACGTGGAGTGCGTTGCAGTAGTCCAAGATGGAGATAACTGGAGCATGCACCACTCTGGCGAGACAGCCCTCAGGCAGGTAGGGTCTCAGCCTGCGTACCAGATGGAGCTTATAGACAGCTGCCCTGGACACAGAATTGACCTGCGCCTCCATGGACAGCTGTGAGTCCAGAATGTGCAGCTGGTCCTTTAGGGGCGCAGTTACCCCATTCAGGACCAGGGAGTCCTCCACACCTCCCCGCCTCCTGTCCCCCCAAAACAGTACTTTTGTCTTTTTCAGGATTCAACCTCAGGATTCAACAGGTTAGAAACACCTGTGTTTGGGATAAGAAGGTGCAAAGGTTCCTAGGACACACTAGATGGGGCCTGCCCAGTCAGCAGGGTCATCCTGTGGGTGGGAGAAATGTCGACATTCTGTCCCTGTTGCCATTAGCACCAAGAGGGTTCTCTATCCACAGAGAAAGAGTCACATGTTTGCTTCCTTTCATTTATTAGCTGAGTGAGGGGAAATGGATCCGTCAAGAAAATGTCAACATCTTGTAAAGCAAATTATACTCCACTAGTATTCTCCGTTCTCCCTTTCACAAATCACATAGGCTAGTTGAGCTTTCTACAGGTTGGGGGGCTTCTCCCTCTTCCCTTCTTATAAGCAGGATCAGCCCACCCATGAGGAGACCGCCTTGGGTGGCAGGATGCATAGGGGCAGCGTCAGGGATTATTGCGACTACTCCTGAGTAACAACCTTCCACATACCGTACTTGTCTTTCAAAAGTCTTTATTAGTGCACATTATTTACAGTGTAGTGAGCTGTTGGTTTCACGTCTTCTCATTCCGAATCAGAATCCAGCACTGCCCCCTTCCACGATTTGGACCAACATAAAAGCCTCGGGACAGCGAATCTCCTCCCCTTTCTCCTCCTCCTCAATTCCGGAGTCAGGGGGAAGGGTCTGCGTTCTGCCTGTGTCCTCTCCTCTCTTTCCCTCTCCCTCTCTTCCTGCCTGTGGAGCAGGGGCTCCTGGATGTTGCCAGAGGTCTGGCACTCCCTTTCCGTCTCCTGACTTTCCTCATCCGTCCCTTCGCTTTCATGACTGCTTGGAGATGGGCTGTTCTCTATAAGCCCTTCCCCTTACAGGCAGCAAGGAGTGCATTGGACTGCCGCCTCCTTGGCATCCCCCCCCATGCCACCCCTAATGCACCCTCGTGGCAAATTGGAGGCACGCTGGTCCCCTCCAACTCCTATGGAGCAAATGTCAGGGGTTGCCCTCCGGGGTCTCTTGGGCTCTGCACCCACTCAGCATGATTCAGAACAGGCCTCTTCTCCCCCACCCCAATGGCCTTTGAGTCCCATTTCAACTATCTGGTAAGGTTGATTCCTCTCCACCACCCCACTTGCGTCCATTGTAGAGCTTCACTTTCCCCTTCTTTCTTGGCTGGCGGGGGACACCCTTTTGGGCCTTGCCTGCTGAAAGGGGAGACAAAAGGAGTGAACATTGAGCCTGCTCCTTCCTGTCCTGAAGGCAGCTAGGGGACCACTGGATATTGGACAGCCACATTATTTTAAAACAGCTACATGTGTTTTGTGTCCCAAAGAACACACCTAACAAATTCCACTCATCATGGGTGAATGTGATGCAATATGTATTTTATCTCCTCATCCTACAGTTTATCGACTGGTATGCAGGCTGCTGCTCTGGGGTGCTCCATTGCAATTGCTTTGACAGGAGGAGCTTTGACAGGTCAGTAAAATACAGGCCCTTATGGGTGCCATCTGAGGCTGTTTTCAGACGGGGGTTTGTTGTGGGGTGGCTGCACCCCATTTATCTATTTATAACAGCATTAATATGTCATTCAGTTGTAATAAAACCTCTAAGCAGTTTGCAAGAAGTGTTAAAACGATTAATAAAAACAGTTTAAGACCATTAAAAATATTTAAAGAAAAAGAAGAATAAAAGTAAAAAAAACGTTAAAACGCGTCTGCTTCTATGTCTCTGGATAGGCTTGAAAGATGTTTGAAACAGGTGCTGAAAGAGTGCGTGGAAAGCCCAAGGTGGTTTTTTTTGGAAAAACAACAACAATCACTTGCCAATGACATATTTAGAAATATTAAACCACAATCTGGAAACCTCCTTACAAGTGTGTCTGTTTTACTGTGTAGAATCTAGTGTGAAATATAATTGCACTAGGAAGAAAACAGAAGTCCCCTGAACATTCTATTGCTTCAAGTTGAATTAAAATACACAAAGCTAATGTTAAACCTAAATTTTACTTGGGGGGCACAAATTGATGAGATTATAGGCTAATGAGGTTTCTGTGGCATTTCTCCAATATTCCATCTTACTGTTGTTATATAAAATCTGTTATGGGATGTTTCTAACTATGGCTGTCTTCCCCGCTCCCCGCTCCCTAATGCAGGACTGATTCTACATTTGCCTTTCTGGGAGCAACCACCTGATCAGAACTGCTATGACGACTCCGTGTATTGGGAGGTAGGACAGAATAATACAACTGAGTGCATAAAAATAGCATTTTTCTTTCACGGTATCAGCATGATTAGATAGCCAGTGCCAATGTCTCTTTCTGGTCCATCCAGAGCAATCAAGTTTGCTTCCAATTTCTTAATAAATGGCTCCACTTTGTAGTGCTCTTTTCCAGATCACATTTGCCTAATTGGGATTCCCAGGGCGTAGAAAGCTGTGCTGTAGTTTCTTCAACCCAGAGTTTTAGAAATCTCACAGGTTAGAGTTTATTGTGTGGGGATTGCTTGGTTTTCTTCCTTTTTCTTTTCAATAAGGTTTTATTAAAGTATTTAAAAAAACAGATAAAGGGGAAACTCTCCACCATTGTCTCCACTTTCAAATTCTAGGCTAGCTGAACTTTAGTGTGAAGCCTGGTGTCCAGCTTTTGAAAGTCTTTACTGCATTCCTAAGTTACGCATGGGGAGGCTTTTCGTATTACAATTATAAATCGTGTTCTCTATTCATTGAGAGCATGTGTTGCGGAAGGGTGAACAGAAAATCCCCTGGGGTTGCTGGCCAGTTTAGTCTAAATGGCCACGGGGCGATTGGACAGTTTTGTGGCTGGGGGAAAAGTCATGTTGCAAGTTAATGATTGATAGCGATAGCGGGTATAAATTCCTGTGGGCAGCTTTTAGTTTCACTTTTGCCAGTGCAAGAGCAAGAGCCTTGGGGAACATTCGGGGAGAGCTGAAGGGCCCTGACCCACAGCTCCATCCTCTCTCAGGGGGTGTTTATCTACTGACTTCCCTAGATAATTTTGGAAAATATATATAAAAGAATAATATTGGAGAATACTGGGTATTGAAACCTGCTTAACCTAAACCATATATCCCAGTTTCCAGCGGCCCTTTAAAGAACGCTTCACGCAGTATATGCAGTCAGAAGTCGACCTGGCTAAGAAAACACCACCAAGAGCATAGGGAATTATCTCCCTTGTATGAAACCCCTTACTAGCTGTACACTTGTAAAAGTATACAGATGAAAATACAAACGGTTGGGTTTCTTTAACTGAAAAACAAACTGACTCTAAAGAGACTTTAAACTAAAGATAAATGCTTTCTCTCTTAGCAACTTTATCTACCCACATTCCAACCTTCCAACCATTCCAAACCTCCCACAAACTCCCACATAACTCCCATTAAACTACCCAAGAATTAACAGCAAACTAGCTTTATAACTAAACAACTCTCATATTAAGATTCAACTAAGGAATCTCTTAAACTGAGAGTCTCTCTTATTAAGATTCAACTGGGAATCTCTTAAACTAAGAATTAAGTCACACTGAGATATTTAACTGAGAGATACATTCAACTGAGAGGGTGATCTACTAAGAGATCTAACTAAGAGATAAATCAAACTGAAAGATACAGAAAGCTTTCTGGCAGAGCCTTATATACAAGGAGCAGAGCCCATGCCTGTGAGCAATTAACAGAAATCACCGACACCTGTTTCTCTTAAACAGACAGTATTTACATTAGACCGGCTCTAAAGTAACTTGACTATTCAAAAAATCCAACAGATGGCTAGGGATGTCAGATCTGTCCCAGGGCGGGGGACAGATGGATGAACCAATGCCTAAGCAACCACTCACATTTGGTTGTATTTTAAATAAAGTTGTGGCCAAAATAATGCCAGAAACCTTAAACTTAAATTGCTGTGTGATGTGTGAATTATGTCCTGTGACCTTGACACGCAACAGTATTTTCCATTACCCTGTTCTCTATTAACCTCCCATAGAGCTCCTTTGTATCCTTTATTTGGACTCCATAGTGTAGGCACCAACCCATCTGAACCCCATAGCTCACCCACCCCCTGCTTTGCCCTTGTTTTCCCACCCCACAGGTCTCTCTGAATTCCCTTTCCTCCCTCCGCACCTTAGAGAGCATAGCACTCTCTCTGCACCCGAGCCACCACCTTAAACCTCTTCATCTTTCTGACCTCACAGTTCTCTCATGCACATCACTAGTAAATGCCTGGTCACATATAACATATTTGGTATTTTTGTTTTGTTTTTAAGTCAGCTCCTCCCCCCCCCCCCCCGGGCAGCAAATGGCAGATTCAGGACAGCAGAATGTTCATCACTGTGAAGCTGTGATTTTCTTTCAGCAATATTTTAAATTGGTTTCACTCCCATTTTCAATGGACTTGGACAGGCAACTGATGTTCTTCCCACAAATGTGCAAGTTAACTGGTATCTCTTGTTGAAGATTCAGTAAAAAGGCATGTCCCCATAGACAGGTGAAAAAGGATCACATCTTTTGAATTTCTCAAGGGAGGCTTAAAAAGTCAGGCAGAAGACTGCCTTTGGCCCACTTTTAAAGGAAGAGCTCTTCTACATGTTACCTTGTACAGCAGGAAACTGACAGAAATAGCAAATCACGTTTAAAAAAAATGGGATGATACCTGTACAAGGAGTTTAAAGAATGCAGCTAAATCCCCCTGCAAGTTGTCTTTGAAGTGGGTTTCTCTTTTGAAGTGAACTCATTGTTGGAAACTAGTAGCAGTCCGGAGGCGATAGATTAAAATCCCAGCTCTGGAACTTTCTGAACCGATCAACCATCTATCATTGCTCCAACAATCCCGTTTACAGTTTTCAGCAGTAGCTAACCTGCACAAAAACATAACAGTTTAATCTTGTTTGTCACAATGGTTTAAAGGGTTACAAAAAAAGATATTGAACTCACTTTAGATTTTGGTATGTGTGGTGTAGCGTCCTTTGGCTACCAACTAAATTCTATCTACTTGAACATATTGTCTGGTTTCCTTCTAGGTTCCCATTGAAGAGCCATCATGGGAGAGCAGTTATCATTTACCAAGAGAGCCACAGCAAGCTCAGCATTGAAGCACAGAAGGAACTATACATATTTAGCTATTTTCCCAAAGGTGTTTTCTGTTTCCGGTGAAATAACTGGACCATGCATTGTTGTTGTTTTTTCAGCTTATATCTGCTTTAATTTACTGCAAAAATAAAACCAGAGCAAAATGTTTTTCTGGACTAGTATTAATATTATGCACATTCACACATTACAGCACTAGTACCCACTTAACGGTTGTGTTTCTAATGTATTCAGAACCTGGCAGCAAAATAATTTGAGAGAATGTTTACTGATAAAATAAATACGCTAAGTCACAAGTGACTTCACACGCAAGCTGCAATCTCCTGGAGTTGATCACACAGACCCTAAAGTGAAGCCAGATGCTATAATTTAGTGCCTCTTTTCATAGATACTTCATTTAACTCAACTCTTTCCACCATAATATTGGTACTGGGTAGTTAAGTTTAAAAATCCTAATCTGGGCACCAGCTGCATAAAAGAAACATTAGCTATTGATGATGGTGGTACTGAGTAATCGGAAATAGTACCACTGTAGTCAAAGAAACTGAAATACAAGCCATACAATTCATTTGAGACACTTCAAAAGATGGAAAGAGTTAACTCATGACTAGTGCTTTTCCCCTTGTTTTTGTTGTTTAGTCGTTAAGTCACGTCCGACTCTTCGTGACCCCATGGACCAGAGCACGCCAGGCACTCCTGTCTTCCACTGCCTCCCGCAGTTTGGTCAGACTCACGTTGGTCGCTTCGAGAACACTGTCCAACCATCTCGTCCTCTGTCGTCCCCTTCTCCTTGTGCCCTCCATCTTTCCCAACATCAAGGTCTTTTCCAAGGATTCTTCTCTTCTCATGAGGTGGCCAAAGTATTGGAGCCTCAGCTTCACGATCTGTCCTTCCAGTGAGCACTCAGGGCTGATTTCCTTCAGAATGGATAGGTTTGATCTTCTTGCAGTCCATGGGACTCTCAAGAGTCTCCTCCAGCACCATAATTCAAAAGCATCAATTTTTTTGGCAATCAGCCTTCAGCTTTCCCCCTACATATATATATAAAACGTGCCACTGTTGTGTACCACGGAGTTCTGCCAGAACAATAGCACTGTTTGTTACATAGGTTGCACACCACCTCCAATCTCTTCTGATCATTAGCAAGATGCCAGCTGGGTTTCAGGAGCTTAGCCAGGGTCATGTTTCTGTAGGGAATCAAGACATGGCAGAGACTGGTGTGTCTTTAAGAAATTTGGTTCATTTTACACATATTTCAGTGGAGGACTGCAGCACTGCTTGTTCCCCACCCCAGTGCAACATTGGACTCCAAGGCATCTCTGTGCCTCTGTCCTAGTTTGCCTTCAGCCAGCCCCCAATATGGTTCTGACCTTCCACCCCCTCATGCAGTTTTGGCACCTCCTTTTCTTCTTCCCAAAAGCCCTTGCTCAAACCTCAGTTTTAAAAGGATACCTTTCTTCCTGGGGAGGTGTCCCACGCCCCTTTTACCCTGGTAAGCTCCACCCTTCCTTGTCTGATGCTGAATGTCTCACCTTTTATCATGGCAAATGCTCCTTACAGAAGAAGGGTGGAATGTGATTTTTGTGTTTTGTTTTGTTCTGTGAATCTGTTCTGTTTTGGCAAGCCTGTCCAGCCACACAGAAGAGCATGAGGGACAGATTGAGCCCTGGAAGTAAAAAAGACAGGTTTGTTGTATCACACAGATGCATATTTTAGAAAGAGGCAAATAACTAGAAAGGGAGAAGAGAAGGTTAGGGGGTGATATGATAGCCATGTTCAAATATATAAAAGGATGTCATATGGAGGAGGGAGAAAGGTTGTTTTCTGCTGCTCCAGAGAAGCGGACACGGAGCAATGGATTCAAACTACAAGAAAGAAGATTCCACCTGAACATTAGGAAGAACTTCCTGACAGTCAGAGCTGTTCGGCAGTGGAATTTGCTACCAAGGAGTGTGGTGGAGTCTCCTTCTTTGGAGGTCTTTAAGCAGAGGCTTGACAGGCATATGTCAAGAATGCTTTGATGGTGTTTCCTGCTCAGCAGGGGGTTGGACTGGATGGCCCTCGGGGTCTCTTCCAACTCTATGATTCTATGATTCTAACTCCAAATGGCTCAAAAAGAGAACCAAGCAAGATGCTACAGAAAAATGCAGCTTCCACTGGAGGGAATGTCAGGAGTGAACATGGACCACTGGTACCAGACTGTACGGGAAACAGTCCTACTCTAAAAGCTAACCAACAAACAGAAACTCACACAGCGAGACAAATAAAAGAGGATGCCTTCACCCCAGTGTGGCTCCCCTTTATTCTACACACGGCCCAACAATACAACAACGTTACCCACATGATGCTGCCATAATAACTATCCCCCTTCTCCCCCCCCCGGCTTCTCCCCCAAGCTTTTACCGTGTACAACAGCTAGGGTTGCCATATTTCAAAAAGTGGAAATCCAGGGGGCAAAGTTTTGCCCAAAATTGTTGCGCTTTTTCTGAGGGGAAATTGCCAGAAATGACACATACGTTGGGATTTTCCTGGACATTTCAGTCTTTCTCACCTGGACACTGTTTCCAATGGCTATGTCCGGCTTTTTCTGGACATATGGCAACCTTAGCAACAGTGAAGTCTCGCATCGAATAAAGCTGATCTGTAAAAAAAGGACTTCTGTAACCCAAGAAAAACTTTAAGAAAAAAATTAAGAAGAAAAAGAAAAATGCAGATTCCACTCCACCCCAGTCGTTGAGCTGGTTGATATGGCAACATCTTTGTGAGGGGTTCAATGGGAGAAAGTTCAGGAAATACTGGTGCACTTTCTTTTTTTCTTTTCAATTAATTTTTATTAAAGATTTTCTTGGTTTTAAAATGTACATATCTTGTCTCTTTTTCAGGTTGTACAGTCTTTCTTACAAATCAGTTACATTGGCTGTGAGACATTAGTGTTGACTGCAATATAAGGTTGGGGAAGAAGCAGGGCCGTCTTAAGGTCCTCGGGCGCCCTGGTGCAGGGATCCCTCGGGCGCGCGCCCCCCCCATTCTTAAAAGAAAAGAAAAGAAGGAAAACTCACGGCAGCCCCCGCACCTCACAGCCGCGCTGTGCCGGAGGCCGCTGGATAAGCAACCCGGAAAAAAGAGGTGCTGCTGAGGCGCGGCAGGAGCTGCTCGCGGCCGGGACACCTCCGAGTGTCGCGGGCCATTTCCGTGGCCCGCCTGCCGAGCTCCGCGCGCCGGCCAGAGACGCAGCTGGGTGAGTGCAGGATGCGGCCGTCGGGGTTTCTTCCCGCCAACAGGGCGCTGCATTTTATTGGTAGAGGAGCTGACATGTGGCGTCGCCTCTACCAATGAAACGCAGCGCCGGGGTGAGGGATGACCCTGGCGCTGCAGAGCGGAACAGGGTCCTAGTGCCCCTGTTCCGCTCGCTTACCTCCCTGCTCTCCCGGCGCGGCTGGTGGAGGAAAAAGGGAGGCCGCTGCAAAGCTCCCGCACTTGCTGAGGTGCCCCTCAGCGCCCCTCAGCGCCCCCCTGATCGCCCAGGCGCCATGGTGCATTGCGCCACTGGAGTCAATGGGCGATCCGGGCCTGGGAAGAAGCGAGGGGAGAGGAGGGGTGGGGTGGTGGTGAGGCTTATATTCTGTTGTATAATGTGCGTGTGGGGTTTTCTGTCAGCGTCAACTGAGTAGGTTCTCTTTCTATTAATTTATTACATTTCCTTGGTAGTGGGAGGGATTGGGGAAGCCCAGAGTGTGGTTGGTTCTCTGTGGTTGGTTGCAGTGGGGTTTGTTTGCATTTGTGGGGGGCGGGGAGGGCTTGTTGGGTTAGGTAAGCCAGATTGATTCGTATGCTGTCAGTGGATTCTTGTTGTTGTCTTGTTGGGCTGTGTATGTGATAAAGGGGAGCCATACTGGGGTGAAGGCACCCTCTTCAATTTGTCCCCGTGTCAGATTCAGTATATTAGTTAGCTTTTCTAGTAAGGCCATTTCCCATACAAGTTGGTACTATTGGTTCATGTTTACTCCTGACAGGTCTCTCCAGTGTCTGGCTATGAGGCTTCTGGCTGCTGAGAGCAGGTGGGTTATAAGCTCTGTATAATGCGAGTGGTCATTATGATCTTGGAAGGTGTTCAGTGGGGCCACTTCTGGGGTGAGTTCTAATACCCGTTTAGTTATTTTGCATATCTCTTGTAAGACTGCTGTCTAGAAGGGTTGGATTTTAGGGCATTTCCACCACATGTGGAGGTATGTGCTTGTGGAGGTGCAGCCTCTCCAACATCTTGGTGAGGTTCCTGGGCGTATCGGTGCCAGTTTCCATGGTGTTAAGTACCACCTGTATTGTAGGTGAGTTTCAGAGTGAGTTCCATTCTTTTGGCTGATACGGTCTTAAAGGGGGGTTTAGACCACATTCTAGTGCATTGGGTAGGGTTAATTTCATAGCCTACCTATGTTGTGCTCCCATTGTTCTTTGATTGCGTCAAGGGGGGTTGTGGGATTTTGAAGCAATATTTTGTATATTGTGGATACCATCCTTTTGCTGTGTCCCTCTGCTGTCAGGAGAAGGTTTTCGAAGCTATTCAAGGGCCCAACGGGTGCTGGTTTTACTGCTGGGTTGTTTAAGAAGGCATGTAGTTGATGGTGTGTTAGCCAAGGTATTTAAGTGTCCCCTAGTTTGTCTTGTATTTCATGTGTTGTTTTCGTAGAAGTCTTTTAGACAGAAAAAATCTGGAGGTTTTTTCTTCTTTTGTGTTCAGCCCTGGAGGCCTACAGGACTTGGAGCTCAGCGGCCGACAGTGGGATCTTCCAGGTCCCAGTAGTTTCAAGGCCACTGAGGGGACTGGAAGCTCCACACAGCCTCCTTGGTTGTCACGTTGGGCTCCCCTGCTTACCGCGGCAGCGGCAGCGGTGGCCGGGTTGGTAGTGCGGACCGATGCTTGCTGTCCTCAAGAGCTCTGTGCTGTCATGGGGCTTGCCATCTTGCCTCACCAGAAGTCCATACTGGTGCACTTTCAAACACCCATCCCTAAGTGCAGTTCAATGATCACTCCAAAAAAATTCACAATGCTGTCCTTTACTCCCATTATGACAGATTGATTTTACAGATATTCCTGAGCGACAAGTCTGCAGCCAGATTAAAGAGAGTTTGAATCTGTTCTGGAAAGCATTAGTTTGTGGAAGTGAGCACCACCCCCTTGAGTAAACATTAAACCGAAAGGCAAATCATCCAATTTACAACTTTGAATAGTTGTGGAGAAGAAGAAAAAATCAGAAGGACAAAGCAGGACACTTTGCTTTTTACTGGATGGTTTAATGATTAGTTTGAGACAGTACCTAGCATAATATATATGCTGCTCACTGCAGTTGCAAGACATCATCCTTGGCCAAACTGCACTGTAGCTTTCATTATAACAACTGCCAAAAAATTGCTTGCTGAAACGAAATGGATTGGACAGAGCCGATTCCAGCGTTGTTTCTCTTTATCCTTATGGTTTCCTTTGTTTTGAAACTGGGCATTTTCTGGAACAAGACCTCCCAAAATCTTCCACCAGGACCGAGGCCTTTACCTCTCATTGGGAATCTCCACATCATGGATCTGAAGAGGCCTTACAGAACCATGTTAAAGGTAAAGCGTCCAGTTCTTCCCAAGGGAAGACTAAAGGGTACTGGGGCAGCCCAGCCAGATGAGTGGGCTATAAAATAAATAAATAAATAAATAAATAAATAAATAAATAAATAATAATACATTTTGTTCTTTTAGAGCCTATAAATCTCATCTCCCTTTGTGTGTTACAGAACCTCCTCTTATCTTTTCCAGTAAATATTCATAGGACCTAGTTGCAATTTATAACTGGTAATTTGAACAAGGTGTCTGGGAGTGTCTGGTGTCGAATCCTGTTTGACTCTGCCTCCATTTTCAAGGATGCAAAAGTTCCGGGGCAAACCTTGCCTAGCCCAGGCACCTCCTTGAGTCTATCTTTCTAAATTAGATTTGAGGGGTGCCATTAAATGTATAATCACATTTATCCTTACAACTGCCTATTTTGTGCTGGTTTTCTGAGCTTTCCTAGCAAATATTTGTGCTTCTGCAGCACAACTGAACTGGGCGAAAGGGCTGAGCTGCTGTATTATGGATCCTGCACTGTTGAAGCTACAGCTATTAGTAGCAAATGTCTTGAAGACCATTGTGGCATAGACAATGCTCTCTTAATTTATCATTATGTTATTTGGATTCTGTTTTGCATGGTGATTGGCAAAGATACAAAAAGTGAATTCATTCCACAAAATTACTATTCTTAAGTCATATGTTTTCAGCTCAGTCCAAGGCACAATGACATGGAAGAAATTTCTACCAAGTTCAATAGTAGTTATTGAAAAAAAAACTTACAATAGTCTAACAGTAAAACTGTGCTACTAGATTCTGTGGAATGTATAAAATAGTCCTTACTCTTAGGTAAATGTGCAAGCTAATGCAGTATGCCAGAACTCTGTTTCTCACTTTTTCTTCTGTTGAATTCCAGTTGTCAAAGCAATATGGCCCTGTCTTCAGCATCCAAATGGGACCCCAGAAAAGTGTGGTGTTGGCAGGATATGAGACCGTAAAGGAGGCTCTGGTTAATCAGGCAGACGCATTTGCAGACAGGCCCATCATTCCAATAGTTCAAGATCTTGCACCAGGCTTTGGTGAGGCACTTCCCTTTTTATTGAAACTGGTAATGTGAATTGTGAATAATTGTCAGGCTTCAGGGAATCAGCTTCCTCCCCCCATGGCAGTAGATAAGCAGAACAAAGGAAATAGAGTCTTCTTACCAGTTAGAATTCTTTAATAATCACAGCGAGGGACAACAAATACCTCCCGCTAAAATGGTGGTGCTCCCAATTAAGGTTTTCCCCTCCTCCCCCTATTGTCAGGGGGACTCCCTACAGGGAGCCTCCCCCCACCATCCTGACCAGCACTTCGCCCAGCGACAGCGCTAGCAGTGGGTCAGGGGAAAGCGGAATGGAAGGGGGAAGGTTCAGCGAGGCATCAGAGCCCTGGCAATGCTCTGGAGAATAGACGGTGGAGGAAGGGCTCAGCAACGTACTGGAGCCCCTGCACCACTCTGACCATCTAGGGCAGTGTTTCCCAACCAGTGTGCCTCCAGATGTTTTGGGACTACAACTCCCATCATTCCTGACCACTGGTCTTGCTAGCTAGGGATGATGGGAGTTGTAGTCCCAAAACATCTGGAGGCACACTGGTTGGGAAACACTGATCTAGGGCAGGCATCCCCAAACTTCGGCCCTCCAGATGTTTTGGACTACATTTCCCATCTTCCCCAACCACTGGTCCTGTTAGCTAGGGATCATGGGAGTTGTAGGCCAAAACATCTGGAGGGTCGCAGTTTGGGGATGCCTGATCTAGGGGAAGAGGGACAGCTCAGGGAGGCGTCGGAACCGAGGCACCGTCCCAGCCAGCGAGGGGAAGAAGGGAAACCGCTCCTTCCGGCGCCCGAATTGAGTTGTGCCCCCAAACGCAGGGCAAAGGGGTGGCATTTCGGGGTGCCCCGGTTATTATGCTGGCCCCGAAGCCGATGGACGCCATTGCTGGGTTCTGAGAGTGACTAGGCGGTCATGTTTTCTGCTATCTCTGCACTGTAAATAGTATGCGCAATAAAACCTTTAAAGACACAACGGACTGGAGTGTCTTTACTCGGGAGTAGCCGCAACAACTCCTTGACACCTATCAATCCACGTCACTCCTACATCTCATAACCTGAGTGTGTAGTTCCTATGCTTTCTGTTTGGAGACTTTCTGAGCACTCCAAGATCGATGGGAGGGGGGAGGAGGATGTTATCCAATGACTGTGAATGTGTAAAACCTCTCTCTTCCAGTGTTTCTTCTCCTAGCTGTTCTCCATCCAGTATTTCCCAGCTTTTCCCTTCTCAGCTATGCGCCTCTGCAAACCACTGATCTAAATCTATACTGTCCTCCTGCTCCTGGGGAGATTCAGGTTCAGGGGGAAGAGGAAGCTCCCACCAGGCCTCCTCACTCTAGTCCTCGGCTCAGCATGGTCCCTGACAATAATTGTCACATGGAAAAGTAATGCCACACACCGGGGGAGGGGGGGGACTGACTAACCATTTTCTGGCCCAGCCTATACAGAGAGGAAGCATGAAGGAGGCATAATATCTGCCCATGGAATACAAAGTAACAAGCTGAGTGCTGCTGGGACCCCTGACATGAACAAACCACCCTCTACTCTATCCAATCTATCTATGTGTTCTCAGGTCATGCTCTGATGGCACCACTCCAAGCTACTTTGTCAAAGCTCAGAATTCAAAGCTCAGCAGATTGGAGGAGGGCAAATGTTGTCCCTATTTTCAAAAGGGGGGAAAGAGAGGACCCAAACAATTACTGCCCATTCAGCCTGACATCAATACCAGGAAAGATTCTAGAGCAGATCATTAAGCAAACGGTCTGTGAGCACCTAGAAAGAAACACTGTGATCACTAAAAGTCAGCATGGGTTTCTGAAAAATAAGTCATGTCAGACTAATCTGATCTCATTTTTTGACAGAATTACAAGGCTGGTAGATGAAGGGAACGCTGTGGATGTAGCCTATCTTGATTTCATCAAGGCCTTTGACAAGGTGCCCCATGATATCTTGTAAAGAAGCTGGTAAAATCCGGGCTAGACAATGCTACCATTCAGTGGATTTGTAACTGTCTTACTGACTGAACCCAAAGGGTGCTCATCAATGGCTCCTCCTCATCCTGGAGAGTAGTGACTAGTGGGGTGCCACAGGGTTCTGTCTTGGGCCCAGTCTTATTCAACATCTTTATCAATGACTTGGATAATGGGCTTGAGGGCATCCTGAGCAAGTTTGCAGATGACACCAAATTGGGAGTGGTGGCTAATACCCCAGAGGACAGGATCACACTTCCAAATGACCTTAGCAGTATTCAGAACAGCATCTCTCCCTGCTCCCTTCCTGTGCCCTTCCTTCATCTGAAAAGAACTGCACTAGAGAGAGTGGATGTAGCCTATCTTCATTTCAGCAAGGCCTGTGACAAGGTGCCCCATGATATTCTTGTAAAGAAGCTGGTAAAATGCAGGCTAGATAATGCTACCATTCAGTGGATTTGGAACTGGCTGACTGACCGAACCCAAAGGGTGCTCATCAATGGCACCTTCTCATCCTGGAGAGTAGTGACTAGTGGGGTGCCACAGGGTTCTGTCTTGGGAACAGTCTTATTCAAGATCTTGATCAATGACTGGATGATGGGCTTGAGGGCATTCTGAGCAAGTTTGCAGATGACACCAAATGGGGAGGGGTGGCTAATACCCCAGAGGACAGGATCACACTTCCAAATGACCTGAACAGATTAGACAACTGGGCCAAAGCAAACAAGATGAATTTGAACAAGGAGAAATGTAAAGTACTACACATGGGGGGGGGAGTGAAAGGCACAAATACAGGATGGGAGACACCTGGCTTGAGAGCAGTACATGTGAAAAGGATCTAGGAGTCCTGGTAGACCACAAACTTGACATGAGTCAACAATGTGATGCAGCAGCTCAAAAAGCCAGTGCAATTCTTGGCTGCATCAATAGGAGTATAGCATCTAGATCTAGGGAAGTAATAGTACCACTGTATTCTGCTCTGGTCAGACCTCACCTGGAGTACTGTGTCCAGTTCTGGGCACCACAGTTCAAGAAGGATACTGACAAGCTGGAACATGTCCAGAGGAGGGCAACCAAAATGGTCAAAGGCCTGGAAACGATGCCTTATGAGGAATGGCTTAGGGAGCTGGGTATGTTTAGCCTGGAGAAGAGAAGGTTAAGGGGTGATATGATAGTCATGTTCAAATATATGAAAGGATGTCATATGGAGGAGGGAGAAAGATTGTTTTCTGCTGCTCCAGAGAAGCGGACACAGAGCAATGGATTCAAACTTCAAGAAAGACGATTCCACCTAAACATTAGGAAGAACTTCCTGACAGTAAGAGCTGTTCGACAGTGGAATTTGCTACCAAGGAGTGTGGTGGAGTCTCCTTCTTTGGAGGTCTTTAAGCAGAGGCTTGACAGCCATATGTCAGGAATGCTTTGATGGTGTTTCCTGCTTGGCAGGGGGTTGGACTGGATGGTCTCTTCCAACTCTATGATTCTATGATTCTAAGTCTGAGTCTGAATGAGAGAATAGCTGGGATCCATTCTCAGTTCCATGGAAGAAATGCATAACACAATTTATTGTTGTTGTTTTTTACTACAATGGCCATGCAGACATGAAACCTTTCTTCCCATCTCTTCAGGTATAGTTCTGTCTAATGGTGAAAACTGGAAAGTGATGCGGCGGTTTGCTTTAAGCACATTACGGGACTACGGAATGGGAAAGAGGACCATAGAGGACAGAATTGTTGAGGAATGCAGTGTCCTGATAAAGAAATTTGAATCCTACGAAGGTGGGTTGGTGTTTTCCTCTGCTGCATAGCTACACTACCATAGCATAAAGGTGCCAAGACTGTTGTGTTTAAAGTTTAAAGGTGCCGGGAGTGTTGTGTTCCATAGGGCTCATCCACACTTCCTCTTCTCCCTCTGCTTTCCCTTGGGAAAAACCACACTTTGGAGCAATTTGGGTTTCCCCAATTGGCCTTGGTTCTGATCTACTGCTAAAGAGTGGGTTTCCCCTTGGAAAGGAATGGGGAAAGGGGAAATGTTTTTTCCAACCATGCCTAGTGTGGATGAGCCCATACTTATGGCTAACTCCAGAACTATAGTTCCCAGGCTTCCCTGTGGAGACATAATCGGTCTGTTCCTGTAATGTGTAGATTATACTCCAATAGCTGCTGTGACTTCCAAGCCCTTTTAAGCACATCTTAGCCCAGCTATGGCCCATAGCTGCCAAGTTATCCCTTTTTTTCAGGGATTTTCCCTTATGCTGAATAGGCTTCCTCGCGAGAAAAGGGAAAACTTGGCAGCTATGCTATGGCCACATCCAGCAGCACTTAGGATCAGTTTCTTTGATAAATGAGGTCTACACATAGGTAAGCTGCCAGTGGGGACTTAAGGCAACAAAGAGCAGACTTAAAAACAATGCCATTTCCATACTTGGAATTTCATCAGAATATTTTTGTTTAACTGTCATATTTATGTATAGGAAACCCATTTGAGACCACCACAATTATGAATGCACCTGTTGCCAATATTATAGTGTCCATACTACTAGGCAAGCGATTTGATTATGAAGATCCCATATACATAAGACTTCTGAAGTTGGTCAATGAAAACACCCGACTTTTTGGAAGCTCTTCAGTCATGGTAATCTATTTGTTTCCAATTAAAACAAGCAAACAGTTGATTGTAATAACAGTGTATGCAAAGTGGGCAGGGCAACCTGTTTATTGTATATTGTTCAGGATTCACTACAAAACACAGACTATTGATATCTCGAGAAACCTGCTGATTATTCAAAATATTTAGAAAACTCACACGGCACAGTCATCCCGTAACTATAACAAAGTCTCTTTTGCACACACCCTTTCTGGCCTCACTGCCATCAGGACTTCAATGACAAGGAAGAACAAGTGGTAGTTGGTTCCATGATGGCTCAGAAGGAGCATCCAAGGGCAGATCTCCCTCTCTGAAGGCAAACCTCCAGAGGAGAACCGTCATAGCCTATTATTCTGGGGTTGCACATAAATTATGCTGAGGTAGTCTGCTGCTCGTTCCAAATGCCATTCAAGAGCTTTGTTTTGTATTTGGGCAACCATGCTTTGAGAGATCCAGTTGAGAGAACTGTACTTTCCTAATGTCTTTTTTCCTTTTTCACATTTTTATCCTTTCAGCTTTATAACATGTTTCCCACTCTTGGTTTTCTTTTGGGGGCTCCTAAGAATTTCACTCAAAACAGAGCTGAGCTGTTTGCCTTCATAAATGTCACCTTCCTAAAACACCTGAGAGATCTGGATGAAAATGACCAGAGGAGCTTTATTGACTCATTTCTTATCCAACAGCAAGAGGTAATGGAGTCTTTTAGGTTGGCCCAGAATAAATGTTGACATTTTAAATTCGTGTTTGCAAGTGAATGCAAGTGCTACCTCTAGTTGCAAACGGGATCCGTTCTGGAGCCCCATTTACAACCTGAGCAGTATGCAACCCGTGTCTGCGCTTCTGTGCATGTGCGGGTCTCGATTCGGCGCTTCTGCACATGAAATCATTAGACGCTTCTGTGTATGTGTGAACTGCCTAACTGGGAAGTAACCCGTTCCATTACTTCTGGGTTTCGCACATTTGTAACCCGTGTTGTACACAACCCGCAGCATTCGTATCCAGAGGTATGACTGTAGTCAGGAAGTCTCACTTCAGAAGGGACCAACCTGGCATCCTTCCTACCATTTCCCAATAGTCAGCCATTGTTAATGTGTTACAGAAGTTGCCTCTGCAGGGGCAAAGGTTGCATACTCACCAGCATTTCTGAAAAAAATCCCTGGTCAAGAAAACATGCCAATGGGCGTATATGAATTTCCAGGGGTGGAATTATGGCAGACTAACCATTGGTTGCTGGTGCTTCTGCCAAGAGAGATAATTATGCAGTGATGAGATGTAATCAAGTCATAAATAATGTTTGCCAGACTCCCTTTTGATATAAGGGGGGTGGGGGTGGGATAATGCCTCAAGTTCTCGGAAGAAGGCGTTCTTCACACCGGAGGAGAGAGGGAACTTTGAGGGTGGAGAGGCATCTTGGAGCAAGGAAAAACATTGGCCCATGCACTGTGTAATCACCCTTAAATTAGGGCTTCAGTTCTTTCGACCATTACTAAGATTGGAAATGAATATGAATTGGAGTTTCTGTTTACCAATTAATTGTTGTTGTTTAGTCATTTAATCGTATCCGACTCTTCGTGACCCCATGGACCAGAGCACACCAGGCACTCCTGTCTTCCACTGCCTCCCGCAGTTTGGTCAGACTCATGTTGGTGGCTTCGAGAAAACTGTCCAACCATCTCGTCCTCTGTCGCCCCCTTCTGCTTGTGTTCTCCATCTTTCCCAAGATCAGGGTCTTTTCCAGGGAGTCTTCTCTTCTCATGAGGTGGCCAAAGTATTGGAGCCTCAGCTTCAGGATCTGTCCTTCCAGTGAGCACTCAGAGCTGATTCCCTTAAGACTGGATAGGTTTGATCTTTTCTGCAGCGGCTCCCCATTTGTGGGACACTCCCTCCCTCAGCCTCGGCCACCAGAATTGCCTCATCACATTATATTTTGTGCTGCCCAAAGTATTCATTGACGTAAGACCTTGGCTCGGAGGTTTCCTTCCGGAACATAGAGAGCTTTTCCTCTATACAGTAGTCCATCACTTTCTGAGAACCCTTCTGCGTCACCTGCTTCTCCCCACAGTGCAGCTAACTTGTGTTTTGCGAAAGCATCCCCCCTTGTCTTCCCCACCATTCCCCCACTCCTCCAAGGGGATCAGAGGAGGGGGTGATCTCTGGCTCTCCTCCTCTCTCTCCTCTTCAGTCCAGTTCCTGAAAGAGAAGAAGGAGCTGGATTGCCAAGCTCCCCCTATGTCAGAGACTGGAGTGAGAAAAAATGGTGGAAACTGCACCCCCTCCTCTTGAACCTTCTAGAGAAGAGGACGGCCATATTGATTTGCAGCAGTGGTTTGAGGAAGGTCACAGCTCAGAGACAGGTGAACAGAAGAGTTGGGAGTTCTTCTTCTTCTTTTCCAAATAATTTTTATTCATTTTCCAATATTACAAAATCGCAAAAGCAAAAAACAAAAATAAAACATAAAACATAAAAAAAATATCAATTCTTGCATTTTTTACTTAACATTGTTGACTTCCTCAATTCCCTCCTCACTGGGTCCATTTTAAAATTCCAATTAAGCAGTTTTCATCTTATGTCTTAAATCATTCTAACACAGTTTATCTTTATCACTCAAATATTCTATTCTAAAAACACCATCTATTCCTCCCCAATAATTAATCAATTTATCCAAATCAAAATTTATTTTCCCGCCCTTCTATCTTCTATTTCTCCCCTTAGCCTAAAATTTCTTACCAAGAATTTTCCATAAATTTAAATATTAATTCTTCTATCGTACTAACATTTAAACACTTAAAACTAATCCACCCCCCCTTCCCCTGGACTCAGGGTCTCCCAGATACTTCAGAGAGTTCCTTAAGTCGTTCCAGCATCAGGCCTTCTAGATCAATCAAAAACGTACATCCATTATTGCCCCTCACCCCACTCCCACCCTGTCCCAGCCTACCCCCCATTCTTCCTAGATCATCCCCTGCTGCCTCCCCAATTCTCCAAATACTGTAGTTCAAAACCACCCAGTTATATTTCCACTTTCCAGCCCATCTCAATTTTCCCCCCTTTAAGTTCTGGCCCCAGCATGGATCCTGCCCTCCCTCTCTCACTGGGAGGACATTATTCCATGCTGGTTCTTCTTTGGAGACTCCTTGGATCAGACATATGTTCTGTTCCCCCCTCTCACTGGGGGAACAATATTCCATGTATCTTCCTCATCTTCTTTAAAGTCAATTGCATTGTCCAAGACTGATGATTGTTCTTCTTGCTTCTCTTCATTGTCTATTGAAATTAATCCTTTTTCACTGTCCACACAATTCTGATTCCTTTCACACATTTCACGCAACTGTATATTACTTTCATACAACAAAATATTATTTTGCTGCAATTCATTTCTCAAGTCCAAAAGCAATTCCAAAAGTTCCTTCTGAAAGTCCAGGCCATCAGGTGATGTTGTGGCTACAGACATCCTGCTCCTCTCAGATTTCATGAGAACAGAACAGAGCAGGAAGTGGCACAGATCTTATTTCCAAAAACATCAGGGACCAAGTTTATAGCCGAAATGGTTATACTCTCATTTTTAATTCTTCTTCATATCTTAAAAATCTTGTGACCATTTCTGAAAAGAGCATTTATCAAACTTCTTATACCCAGTTTTATAATTTGCGCTCTCTTCAAAATTGACAGTTCTCAACTTCAAAGAGGTAAACAAATTCTTTTCTATTGTGATATCATAATGGCAGCTCGCTGATCCCTCCAGGGACCCGACTCTAGCTTCCAGGGGGACTTTCCCCAGACAAATTTTTAAAAAAATTACAGGGATTTTAGTGGATTCAGCCCTTCTCCCCTTTACCCTGCTTCAGGGGAGAGGTATTGGGCCCAATGCTTGGTAATTGATAAGTTCCTTTCAGTCTTTCCGGCTACAGGCAAATTAACTGCATCACAGTTCTCTCAATGGGGGAGATCGACTTCCTGTTTAAATCTTCTCCCGTGGCCAATTCTTTTCAATAATTTTTTTCCTCTGAAATTTCTTTCTGTTACTCACAGTGTCCAATGTCTTCAAATACTTTTTTTTTTATAAAAAAAAATATCCACCGCTCCTCCACTGCTGGCTCAGAGCTTCGTTCTGTGAGGGTAGCGGTATACTCGAAAATGGCACCCACGACTCTCACTCCCCTCGCTCTCGAAGCTCTTAAAAAGAGCTTACCGGGGGGCAGAGGAGTCACTTTGGGGTGCAGCTGAGCTCTCAGGCCCCCAGAAAGCTCAATCTGGGGTTCTTTTGGGAGTCTGCATTGCTCTCGCGGCTCCCCCCTCCCTCACAGCACCAGGAATCTCGGAGCTTGAGGATTCCTCGCTGATCAGTGCTGGCGGCAGACCGGAAGTGTATATGAAATTTTCTCACTCGCTTCGTTTTAACCAGTTCATACTCTTTGCAACCCAGGAGGAAAAGAAGAACAAGACGAATGGATACTTCCACAACGAAAACTTAAAAACAGTTGTGGCCAACTTGATAGCTGCTGGCATGGAGGCCACTTCTACCACACTGCGCTGGGGACTGTTACTAATGATGAAACACCCTGAAATTCAGAGTGAGTGCTTTTCATTGGGTTGGCTCCCATCATTCTGAGATATCTTAATTCCAGTTATATGTAACAATTAGAGAGAGAGAATATTTATAATTTGCATATATATACCGGTATGTATGTATGTATGTATGTATGTATGTATGTATGTATGTATATCAGGGAAGTGGGTGGCGCTGTGGTGTAAACCACTGAGCCTCGGCTTGCTGATCGAAAGGTCGAATCCTCGTGATGGGTTGAGCTCCCGTTGCTCAGTCCCTGTTCCTGCCAACCTAGCAGTTCGAAAGCACATCAAGTGGAATTAAATAAATAGGTACCGCTCTGGTGGGAAGGTAAACGGCATTTCTGTGCGCTGCTCTGGTTTTGCCAGAAGCTGCTTGGTCATGCTGGCCACATGACCCAGAAGTGGTACGCCGGCTCCCTCAGCCAGTAAAGCGAGATGAGCGCCGCAATCCCAGAGTCACCTGCGACTGGACCTAATTGTCAGGGGTCCCTTTACCTTTACCTATATCTATAACACAACAATTGTTCAGTCATAAGTTTAACATTTCAGCCTGGACTCCCTTCTCCTTCTTTCTATGGTTCTTTACATTTCATTTCATATTCCTGCATACTCCAAATTATCTTAACCTATTATTTTATGTATATATTCCTGTATATATCCCAGAGAGAGAGAGAGAGAGAGAGAGAGAGAGAGAGAGAGAGTGCAGGTTTTTACATTAATCCTGCCAATGTCTTAATTTACAGTTTGTTTGTAAATATTCAATAAACCATTTCCATCCCTTTCATGTGTTGGTTTTTTTTTTTAAAAAAAAATTATCTTCTGGTTTTTTAAACATCTTAAACATCTTTTTCATCTCATTATATATCATTTTCGAGTAAACTTTAACCTTATTACAAGACCACCACATATGAAAATCAGTACCTTCTTTCTCTTTACATTTCCAGCACATATTCAATTTGGGTTTATACATGGGAGCCAATCTACTAGGTGTTAGGTACCATCTATACAGTATAATGTTTTCATATAATTTTCTCTTAAAATATAACATTCTGTAAATTTTATATCCATGTTCGATAAACTTTCCCATGCATCCATTTCTATATTATTACCAATAACTATTGTCCAGAGTATCGTTGAAGATTTCACTTGTTCTTCCTTTGTCTCTCATTCCAATAATGTCTTATAAATTTTAGATATCGCTTTAACATTACAATTTAACAGGTCTCTTTCTAGGTGTGATGTTTCATCCCAACCCACTGCTATACAGTAATTCCTTTTAAAATACTTCATTCAAATGATTATATTGTAATCATATTGTTAACATCTTTGATAAATCCTTATTTTAATTTAAATTATCCACCTTCTCCACTTAAATTTCTACGTTGCCCAATTTTCCATCATATTTTTCTTTTTCACCGCTATGGCTTCCACAGGTGAAAGCCATAGTGGTGTTTTGGAACAGGTTTTTATACTTATCCCATACTCTATACATTCTTTTCCTGATTATATGGTTTGCATTTTTTAAATCAATTTTTATTGAATTTCCATTTTATAACATTTAATATTATTTTCACCTTTTCATACCACAAATAAATGTACCAACCAAAAATGATATCATGACCTTCCAAATCTAAAATTATGTGGATTCTTCAATAACAACCATTCCTTCAACCAGCACAGACAAGGTGCTTCATAGTATTATCTCTTTTAATTCAGTTTTCAACCCATTTGCTAATCTGACTGCAAACAGTTTAGAATCTTTATTCAACAAAGAAATAGGTTGATAGATCATAACCAGCTCTGGATCTCTATCTTGCTTATGAATCAAAGTTATGTATGCACTCTTCCAAGATTTGGGTAACTTTCCCGTATTCAAATACTTGTTCATAATATCTTTTAAAGGTTGTATTAAGTAATCCTGCAATTTTTTATATTATATTGCTGAAAGTTCATCAGGTCAGGGTGCCTTCCCTAATTTACCCTGTAAAATTGCTTGCTGTAATTCCGTCATTGTGACAGGTCCATTAACAAATGACATTTTATCTTTTGGTATCTTAGGTAGTCTGCTGTCTTCTAAATATTTACCCATTTCTTCTAAATTACCTCATTCGCCTCAATAAAGTTCTGTATAAAAACTCACACATTGATTTCTTATTTCTTTCAGATTTTTCATAACTCTATTCTATTAATGCAGGTATTTTCTTGTTTCTTCTTTATTTGCCAAGCAAATAGTTTCCATGGCTGGTTAGCCTGTTGAAATTGTTTCTGTTTTAAATATTTAATTTTCCACTCTATTTCTTGGTTTATTATCATTTGCAACATCTTGATATCCTGTTTCACTATCTCTTTTCAAGCAGAATTTATTAATTCTTTTCCTTTTCCTTTTATTTCTTGAAAAAAATCTTGTTTTTTCTGCTCTCTAATATTTCTTTGGTATGTGCCTTGCTATGTAAAAAACACCCCACATTACCAATTTACTTGCATTCCATACCACCTTTAAATCTGTCTCTTGCTATTAATTAATTTCAAAAAAACCTTTCTTTTTTGCCCCCTTTCCCTAATTTTTCTTGATCATTTAATAAATTAGTCTCCATCTCATTGGGAAACTTGTCCCTGTTTTTAATTAAATTATTATAGAGTTGTAGTCTCATAATTTCTGCCCTCTTTACCTTAGTATACAAATCTTTAGAAGTCCATACAGAATCTTTTCAGCTTGCAGAATTATTTGCGCTCGAATAAAATATACATTGTCCTGTGGGTGTTTTTTCTCTCCAAATGTCAATTAAACTTAAATTGTCAGTTACTCCTATCCCAATCTAGGGAGGCTACACCATTCATATCGCCCATCAAAACAATCTTTTCATTCAAATGTTCAAATAATATTCCTTCTAGCCTCTCTTGAAAATCTGGTGTATTTTCCCATTAGGGGCATACACAACAATTAATATTACTTTTCTCCATGTGATGGTATCTGGGTTATCAATATTCTTCCTTTTTGGTCTTTGAATAATTGTTTTGGGTCCAACTCTGGTTTTATACACATTACAACTCCTCTCTTTTTTGGTACATCAGAAGGTACAAAGTCCTTTCCCAACCTTTTATTTAAGTTTTATTTATCCAAGTTTAACTTCTTTACAACATGTTCAATTTTATTCATTTAGTCTTATTATTTAGACTATTTACATTCCAAGTTAGAATTTTCAAAGCCATCTTGTTCCATATTTATTTCTCTGTTGCCTCCACCTCTGTGGAATCTTTCTCCAACTAACCTTCCCCCATATTTTCTCCAAAATTTGTCTGGTTCTGTAGGATCCCGAAATCTTTGTTTTCTACGTTTATATGTAAAAGATACCACTTCAGGATATTCCCCATGGTGATATTTTAATAATCATCCTGGATGAATTTCTCGCCATCAGTATATCAGGTTATTGGCTAAAATCTTTGTCTTGTTTAAAAAATATCTGTGTAATATTCTAGAGAATAAATTTGTTAGTCCAGGGAATTGGAGAACCAGTTTATGGCAGTTTTATGTTTCAGAGATTAATATTTTGAGAGACAAAAGTCAAAGATAAAGAGATAATCTTAGCAGAAAAATGAATGATTTTCTTTTTTCTTTTCCCCAGTAAAGGTCCAAGAAGAAATTGCAAAGGTTGTTGGATCTTCTCAGCCAAGGATTGAACACCGAACAAAAATGCCTTATACAGATGCCGTGGTCCATGAGATCCAGAGATTTGCCAGTATTAACCCAACCAACGTGCCACATGCCACGGCTACAGATGTTACCCTCAATGGCTACTTCATTCCAAAGGTGATCCATTTCACTGAACTGCTGCCTACTAGTTACAATATATTTTAATGCTTTCCTGGGAGTAAGCCCCATGGGGCATCAATGTGGGTGACATCTCAGCAGACTTGTATAGGATTGCACTGTAAGCAAGCAATCTACCCTTCGGAAGCTGTCAGGCATCAGCTTCAACCCATTAAACAGATCTCAATGAGAAGGGGAACAAGGTTGGAAAAGAAACCTTTTCTGGTGGGAGATCATGGTTTATACGTTAAAGTTTTTCAAACTAAAGACATTTCTCAGATGAACTCAATTCTCATTTCGCCTGCACTCAATATTAATTATACCAGAGGCATATGCTTTATTTTAAAATAACTCTTGCTTTGTTTTTTCAGGGGACATACATCATAACATTGCTGTCCTCTGTGCTGCATGATGAATCTCAATGGGAAAAACCACATAAATTCTATCCTGAGCATTTTCTCAACTCTGAAGGAAAATTTGTAAAGAGAGATGCTTTCATGCCTTTCTCCGCAGGTAACTTTTTTTTACTTTTGTGTATACCTGCATAGAGTGGGATGCGGGTGGCGCTGTGATATAAGCCACTGAGCCTAGGGCTTGCCGATCAGAAGGTTGGTGGTTCGAATCCCTGCGATGGGGTGAGCTCCCGTTGCTCGATCACTGCTCCTGCCCACCTAGCAGTTCGAAAGCACGCAGTGCAAGTAGACAAACAGGTATCGCGCCGGCAGGAAGGTAAACGGCATTTCCATGCACTGCTCTGGTCCGCCAGAAGCGGCTTTGTCATGCTGGCCACATGACCTGGAAGCTGTACGCCGTCTCCCTCACCCAGTAGAGCGAGATGAGTGCCGCAACCCCAGAGTCGTCCGCAACTGGACCTAATTGTCAGGGGTCCCTTAACCTTAACCTTTATACCTGCATAGTGTGTGCTTAATCAGTGTGTGCTTAATCAATGGGATTTTTACATGCCTGGAGTGTAACCTATTGTGCAATGGTAAGAATCACATCAGTTGCTGTGGCCGTTTCTGCAACTAGATCTGGCCACCATTGGTGTGTGGCCCCCTGCAATGTGGCTCACCAGGGGATGTGGCCCTCAGGCAGAGAAAGGTTTCCCATCCCTGGTTTTCAGAATTCAGGATGGCTCGTATTGGGAGTTCAAAATTCTTTTAAGATGGGCACCATGAGTTGTTATTTTATCTCTACATTTTGGTCTGCTTTAAAGTATTTGGGATGTTATTAGGCAACTGCTAAACCCAGTTTTCCTGCTGCCTGTGCTTCCTTACAGGACGGAGAGTATGTTTAGGTGAGACTCTTGCCAAAATGCAGCTCTTTCTCTTCTTCACAAGTCTGCTGCAGAGATTTACCTTCCAGCCACCCCCTGGAACATCTCAAGAAGATCTGGACCTTACTCCTGCTGTTGGGGTTATAACACCTCCCATGCCCCACCAGCTCTGTGCTCTGCCACGTTTCTAAGATTCACGAATTCCTGGGTTGCTTATCCTACCTGTGTGTGCAATGCGAGCCTTTTTTTAAAAAAAACACCCCATTCAACGGGGGTATTTTGATTGAGTAGCCTACTGGTTGAGTAGCCCAATTGGTCCATGCTTTGTCAAAAACCTTAAGTGTCCTCCCATTACTGCTGAATCCTTTGAAACTAGCATTGGAGCATCTCTTACGTAAAACCTGGCCCTGAGTTCTTGGGGTATAGAGATCAACCAGCAAAACTGGTTTCATGTATTCCCATGTATTCCCATGTTAACATACAGTATACCTTCAAATATCTTGATATCTGATATCTTGATGCATCATATCCACTGTGGCTTCAATGTATTTGGATTCTGTGGAAGACAAGGCTATGCAGTGGTACCTCGACTTACAAACGACTTGACAACCGAATTTTTCGACTTACAAATGGGGCAAATGGCCACGCGCTTACGATTTTTCGACATCCAAATGGAAACCACAGCAGTTTTACTTAGGAATTTTTAGATGGGGTTGCTTCGACTTACGAATTTTTCAGTTTCCAATGCATTCCTATGGGAAATCACGTTTCCAATGGCGCTTTTCGACTTATGAATTTTTCGACCTACGAAGGTGCCTTCGGAACGGATTAAATTCGTAAGTCGAAGCACCACTGTACAATTCTGTATATAACTGCCCCAGGAGATTGGACCATTGGCAGACATAAAGACATACCCACCTATAGATTTATAGTTTTTTTGCAATTGGGTTTGCTTCTGGCGTCTTGATGCTGTCAATTAGTTCAGTGAATTTCTGTTTCTGGCTTAGAATAAAACAGCCATCTTCTCTCTGTATCTGGACTCCTAGATAGTAATGAACCTTTTCTTGTTCTTTGACTGCCACATCTTTGCTTAAATTTTCTTCTACTTCTGTGTACTCTCTGTCATTTATGACTGCAATTATCGGGTCATTCATGGGTGTCAGAATGTAAGACAATTGTTCATTCTTACATTTGTTGTACAAACACTTGTCTCCATGGCCCTAGTTGTGTTAGCATGGTGTGTGATATTTCGTTCCATGCCCTAGTAGCTTCTTTTAGTCCTTAAAGCCCTCTTTGAAGTCTGTATATCAAATGCACTTTGTTTGACTTGATAAAACACTTGCTTCATGTAAATCTCCTCTGAGATTTTGCCATGTAAAAATGCAGCTTTTATGTCTATGTGTCTCGTGCCTATTTGCTTAGGCGGCTTTGCCTAAAAGCGTTCTGATGGTGGTGTATCTGACTACTGGGGTGAATGGGGCATCCTAGTCTTCTCCATAGCGTTGACTGAAACCTTGTGAACAAGCCTCACTTAGTAACACTGCACCTCCCCTTCTGCACCCTGTTTCACTTTAAAACCCACTTGCTTCCTAAGGCATTCTTTCCAGGAGGCAGGTCAGTAAAGGTTCAGGAGTGGTTCTGGTGCAGTGTATCTATTTCAGGGGTCAGGAAACTTTTTCAGTCCACTGTCCCTCAGACATTGTGGGGGGCTGGACTATATTTTTTTTGGGGGGGGGGAGGAAACGAATTCCTATGCCCCACAAATAGCCCAGAGGTGCATTTTAAGTAAAAGCACACATTCTGCTCATGTAAAAACAGCAGGCAGGCCCCACAAATAGCCCAGAGATACATTTTAAATAAAAGGACACATTCTACTCATGTAAAAACACGCTGATTCCCAGACCATCCGCGAGCCAGATTTAGAAGGCAATTGGGCTGGATCCGGCCCCCGGGCCTTAGTTTGCCTACCCATGATCTATTTCCTACTATGGAACATCCTTCCAGAGATGGGCTTGAGTGGCTGGCATCACCTCTATCATTTCCCAGGTGGAAGGTTCTACGGGTTACACTGACCCTGTGAGGTAGGATAGTCACGGTGATAGGACACCTCTATTGGATTTTGATGAGCATCTGACCTGTGGTCCTGGAACTGCATCTGCTTCCTCCTCCAGTGCAGGCATCTCTACATCAGACTTATTAACCGTCTTGGAACTCAGGAGTCGTGATCCCGCACCATGTGCTGTTTAAATGTAGGGGATTTCTGTGACTTTAGGGTTTTGCGAGCACTGGCTATACAGTAGTACCTCATTTTGTGACCAGGATCTGTTCTGGAGTCCCGGTCGCAGGCCGAAAAGGACACTGGACAAAGTGTCACATCTGTGCACACGCATGGAATGGTTTGTGCTTTTGTGCATGTGCAAAGCGCGATTTAGCGCTTCTGTGCTTGTGCAAGTGGTGAACCCAGAAGTAACCTGTTCCGATACTTCCGGGTTTGCCGTGGACGTTCAACAGAACGGGCGTTCAACGAGGCGGACACTAGACGAAGTACCACTGTATATATTTCCTTGTTACAATTAAAACACAAACTTTTTCTTGGGCCTAGTGCTTCACTTGGTACTTAGACATATAGTTTGAATCATTGGCTTTGGCAGTTCTGATTGGAGAGTCTTGTATTCTTTCCACACGTTCCTCTCTCAGATAGGCAATCACTTTTCTTAGAGTTAAGTGAGTTGCAAAAGTCTCAGATTTAGGTCCCAGGAAATAACCAACTTTCTGGTCTTCCTGTATTCTGTGAATTCTAGTTTTCAATCATTGTTAAGAATTCTATTATGTGACTGCTCCAGTCTTTCTTAGATCTGAGCCTCTTGGGCTTGCTAATTAGAAGATCAGTGGTTCAAATCTGCGTGGTGGGGTGAACTCCCATAGTTCTGTCCCAGCTCCTGCTGACCTAGCAGTTCGAAAGCACACCAGTGCAAGTAGATAAATAGGTGCCACTACAATGTGAAGGTAAACAGTGTTTCCATGCGCTCTGGCACTCATCACAGTGTCCCGTTGCGCCAGAAGTGGTTTAATCATTCTGGCCATATGACCCTGAAAGCTGTCTGTGGAAAAATGCCAGTGCCCTCAGTCTGAAGGGAGATGAGCACCACAACCCCATAGTTGCCTTTGACTGGACTTAACCGTCCAGGGTCCTTTACCTTTTTTACCTTTTAAAAAAAACACGCACACACGCACACACACAACAACAACAATCCAAAATACAATCTAGCATCCAAAATACTACAGAGAAGTATAGCTACTTCTAGTTTATTCTGCTTTTCCCATGCCACGATTGGTGTTTTGCTGCCAATTTCTTCAAAAGTCCAATACAAAACAAGCAGCACACGAGGGCACAAGATTCAATCAAGTTTCAATCAAGTATTATTAATCCAAAAAGAAAACAATAAGAGAACCATATACAAGTGCTGACACAGAAGCCAAAACCAAACGTCAAGCAGATAGCATATACAAATAAATACCGAAAGGCAAACCAGTCTTAATGGTCTTTGAGTAGTACAATTTCTAAAATACATGTACATATAAATAGATACTTACATTTCTTATATTCAGAGTTTTCTTAGTTTGAGCATGTATATACATGTATTTTAGAAATTGTACTACTGTATTAGTTTAAATAATAATTAGATTTTGATTTGTATTACCAGTGAATATGTAAATGAGAGAACCTTTTGAAAAAGAACTTGAGCATTGTGGCCTAAGCCAAGATAAGTGGTTTCATACGAATTGTAAGTACTGCCTTTGATATTTGTTTGTTTAGATGTATATTAGTGATTTAGTTCGAATACTAATAAGACCTGGTTTATACCACCAGTGAATGCACTAAACATAACTGAAAGCAGAAGGAGGAACTACTGAAGAAGCCCGTCATATGGGCGAAACAGGCGAAAAACGCCGGCAGCCTGTCTATCATTGACACTTTGTTCGACCTGCTGCCACTTTGCTGACCACTATATAGCCTCAAAGACCATAAAGACTGGTTTGCCTTTCGGTATTTATTTGTATATGCTATCTGCTTGACGTTTGGTTTTGGCTTCTGTGTCAGCACTTGTATATGGTTCTCTTATTGTTTTCTTTTTGGATTAATAATACTTGATTGAAACGTGATTGAATCTTGTGCCCTTGCGTGCTGCTTGTTTTGTATTGGACTTTTGATGATTGATGTTTTGGCTACGTCACTGGTGCCAGAAGGATTTTCATTTTCAATGCAATCCAAGATTTCTCTAAAATATATTATGACATCTAGGTGTTTTTCAATTGGATGGTGATGTTCTGTGAGAGTCTGGGTAGGTTGCTTAAGGCTTCCCTCATCAATGGAATTCTGACTGGTCATGTCAAAAATGGGGGAAATGTGTCAAATTCAAAATCAAAACTTACATCTCCAATTGATTTAAAACTCAAAATAAAAAGGGACTAACCTGCTTGCTAAACTAATTTAGAGGCTGTTAAAAGAATAAATGAAAGATCAACACCGGGAATGTTTTAATTGGACTAATTTGGACTAATTAAGAAATGCAGTATGAGATTAGATCATCACTCCCCAAACTTCAGAGCATGGGAAGTCACCCAAAAGATATATAATTTGACATTGAATATTTGGCTTTTTTGATTGTATTATAATTCGGAATGTTTTAATGTGGTTTTTATTGGATGGTTAAATTTAATAAATATTATTTTTATAAAAAAAACCTCAAAAACTTCTCTGCCTCTGAGAGGAGAGAGGGAGCTAATCCCCTTCACAATGGAGACAATGGAAGTCACCATGTGCTCACCAGGAAATATAAAAAAAGTCCGCTTTCAATTTCTCTTCTCTTTTAAGAAAATCCACACCCACTGAAATACTTTGAATTTTGTCTTAACTGGGCCCCATAACCTTTGTAGGAATGGATTTAGGCCCCATGAGAGGATGCACTGCTTAGTTATTATCTTTCCTTGCTCATATGCTCCAATATATACAAAGATATACCCTAATACTTGTTGCCGTGTTTAAGCAGAGTAACTATTGCGCAACAAAAAGCATTTTAAGGAGACTGCAAAGTATAATCAGGAGTGGATTTAATTAAAGAAATAATAACAGAAGTTGCACTAATCATAAGAACATTACAGAAACATGACCCACTATCCAGGGTACTGAGCGCGGTACGCAGACCTCCTCATATACTGTATGCGATTGCTGACACGCCTTAAATCAATACAAGCTTAACATCAGCTGCTGTACTGCCCCACAGCTGCAAAACTAGGTCACTACTTTTATTATTTCTTATTATTATTACTTTTATTCTTTCTTTTAAAGAGATACACATTTCAGTGGAACAGTAATGAACCTCAAACTGTAAATCACTCAACAATACCACCATGTTAAACAGGTTCAAGATGGAAATGAATAAAAACTATATTAAAAAAGGGAAATATTTGTAAGTGTTTCAATGGGAGAAAGTTCAGGAAATTCTGGACACAAAAGAGCAATGCACGTGGAGAGCAACGACCCGAGTTGTATTTGCAAAATCGCAGCCAAGCAGCGATTTGCCCTTTGGTTTTCTTACAGAAAGCATCTACGTCAGCCCAAATATAGGATGGCCAGGGGAGGGAGCATTATTTCATTAAAGATGGCTGGCCTGGCATCAGCGCCCTTCATGTCCCGAGCTGAGGGAGGGCTGTGCCCCCCCCCCGTCCCCAATATGCACATGATTCAGGCCAAGCGCTGTGCCCCATACGGGATTGGGGCTGGCGGGCAAGACCAGATGTGGCGTCGGAGCAGACTGAGCTCCCTGGCCGTGCGCAGTCTATCTGTACAGTGGGTAGGGGTCTTCAGGGGCCCTGGACCCCCTAATAAAATATTTGAGTTAATGGGGGACTGCCATTCAAATGGGGTGTGTGCCACATCATGATCGATTATGCAGGCGGGGCTTACCTCCCCCCCATATTGGCACCCTAGTAGCAGGCCTTTTAACGAGACTGGCAATCTTTTTCGAGGGACGGGAAGGGGTCCGTCTTGGGCGCAAAAGAGCCCCACGAGTCTCGTCCCCTTAAGGAGGGCGCCTGCAGAGGATTTTATTCCGGCCTTCTGCTTCCTGCCAGGTAGGCGGTTGTACACGCATGTAAACAGGGGGTGGGAGCCATGGGGCGGGGGCCCCCTTGGGATGGAAAACTCGCTGGCACCTGTCCAGGTTGGCCTGGGAGCCTGAGACCCGGGAGAGCCTCTATCGGTCAAGGATGGCAATATGGAGTTGGGCCCAGCGGCCTGACTTGGCCTAGCAGCTTCCGGGGCTCGCGAGGAATTCGGTGCAGGGACCATTGGCTGAGCACCACTCGCTGCCTTAAGCACCCATGCTCCTTTGTCAGAAATGCAGCATTAAAATGCATCGCGTAGATCACAGGATCTTTGAATATGCAGGAAGCCACATGCAGCTGTCAATTAAGCCTGACAGGCTGCCGCTGATCCAACCCATGTAAACAGTTTGCTGAATAATTGCACAATAATCAGCAGGTGAGAAGTGCTCATTAAAAGCCATTCCTTGGCTGCTGCTCGATGGTGTTTCTGCAGGGGAATTCCGGATGAACAACCCTCCCGCTGGCTGCTCCTGCCCATAGCTGCCAAGTCTCCCGTTTTCCCCGGGAAAACCCCTTTTTTACTTACCTTTTCCCGGTGGTCCCCCGTATCACTTCGTCTCCCGTTTTTCTCCATTATTTTCTCCTGCCGGCGGCCATTTTTTTTCTTTCCGATTTGCCCTTCTATGGGCACCAAAAATGGCTGCTGCCAGCTTCAAAAGCCGCATCTACGCATGTCCGGAAGTGCATAGACGTCACTTCCGGTGTCGGCGGCGGCCATTTTGGTGCCCATAGATGGGCGGAGCGATACCGGAAGTTGCCTCGGAGAACTTCCTGACATGCGCACAAGCGATTTTCGAAGCCGGCGGCAGCCATTTTGGTGCCCATAGATGGGCGGAGCGACACCGGAAGTTGCCTCGGAGCACTTCCTGACATGCGCACAAGCGATTATCGAAGCCGGCGGCGGCCATTTTGCGTGCCCATAGAAGGGCAAAGCAACACCGGAAGTTCCATCGACGCAACTTCCGGTGTCAAATGGCTGCCAGTCCCGGATTCTGCAGTCCGGAACTTGGAAGGTAAGTCCCTGCCTTAGCCCAGCCTCTGGTTGAGGGAATGAAACAGACCCAAAGTGAGCATGCAAGGCTGGAAAGTTTCCTCTAACTTGAGCGAGCTCAACACCCTGCAATGTAGGAATCTCAGCTAAAGCCTCCAGGACAGATGGCCAGCCAACCTCTACTTAAAAACCTCTAAGGAAGGAGAGTATGCAACCTTCTGAGGGAGACTGTTCCACTGAAGAATAGCTCTTACCACCCTAAAGTTCTTATTTCATGTGCATTTTAAAAAGGATTTTGAACCTCTTGCAATGCAGGGGGTTTGACCAGGGGCAGAGCAAGGGGGTCGAGATTTTTTTTGTCACCCTCCCCGCCCACGACTCCCAGGCCTACAATGAGCAGCCCTGGCAAAGCAACAAAGTTCCCCCCCTTTCCCCGGCTTGCTGTAGGCTTGGGAGTCATTGGGGGGGGGGGCAAAATTCCGCACCAGGTGCCACCAGACCTTACTACGCCTCTGGCACAGCTGAGCTATCGGTTGGATGCTCCCAGTCCCAGCAGGGGAGAGGCTATTGGGGGCGGGGCTGGGGTTAGGGTTAATAATGGTTTAATGATTAGTTTGAGACAGTACCTGGCATAATATATATGCTGCTCACTGCAGTTGCAAGACATTGTCCTTGACCAAACTGCACTGTAGGTTTCATTATAACCACTGCCAAAAAAATTGCTTGCTGAAACGAAATGGATTGGACAGAGCCGATTCCAGCATTGTTCCTCTTTATCCTTATGATTACCTTTGTTTTGAAACTGGGCATTTTCTGGAACAAGAGCTCCCAAAATCTTCCACCAGGACCAAGGCCTTTACCTCTCATTGGGAATCTCCACATCATGGATCTGAAGAGGCCTTACAGAACCATGTTAAAGGTAAAGCGTCCAGTTCCTCCCAAGGCAAGACTAAAGGGTACTGGGGCAGCCCAGCCAGATGAGCGGGGTATAAAATAAATAATCATAATCATAATAATAATACATTTTGTTCTTTTAGAGCCTATAAATCTCATCTCCCCTTTGTGTGTTGCATAACCTCCTCTTATCTTTTCCAGTAAATATTCATAGGACCTAGTTGCAATTTATAACTGGTAATTTGAACAAGGTGTGTGGGGGTGTCTGGTGTCGAATCACATTTGACTCTGCCTCCATTTTCAAGGATGCAAAAGTTTCAGTGCAAACCGTGCCTAGCCCAGCCTCCTCATTCATCCTTTCTAAACTAGATTTGAGAGGTGCCATTAAAGGTGTAATCACTTTTATCCTTACAACTGCCTATTTTGTTCTGGTTTCCTGAGCATTCCTAGCAAATATTTGTGCTGCTGCAACTGAATAATAAATAATAATAATTTAATAATAATTTATTATTTATACCCCGCCCATTTGGCTGGGTTTCCCCGGCCACTCTGGACGGCTCCCAACAGATTAAGAACAGGATAGAACATCAAACATTAAAAACTTCCCTAAAAAGGACTGTCTTTGGGTGTTTTCTAAAAGTCGGGTAGTTGTTTATTTCCTTCACATCTGATGGGAGGGCGTTCCACAGGGCGGGCACCACTACTGAGAAGGTGCTCTGCCTGGTTCCCTGTAACCTCAGTGCCCTGGCTGAACGATGGGAGTGGAGACACTCCTTCAGGTATACTGGTCCAAGGCCATCTAGGGCTTAAAAGGTCAGCACCAACCCTTTGAATTGGTCTTAGAAATTTACTGGGAGCCAATGTCGGCCTTTCAGGGCCAGTGTTGGCAGCCACTCCCAGTCAGGCACCCCCAAACTTCGGCCCTCCAGATGTTTTGGACTACAATTCCCATCTTCCCCAGCCACTGGTCCTGTTAGCTAGGGATCATGGGAGTTGTAGGCCAAAACATCTGGAGGGCCGTAGTTTGGGGGTGCCTGGTCTAGCTGCTGCATTCTGGATTAGTTGCAGTTTCCGGGTCACCTTCAAATGTAGTCCCACATAAAGTGCATTGCAGTAGTACAAGCGGGAGATAACTAGAGTATGCACCACTCTGGCAAGACAATCTCTGGGCAGGTAGTGTCTCAGCCTGCATACTAGATGGAGCTGATAGACAGCTGTCCTGGACACAGAATTGACCTGCGCCTCCATGGACAGGTGTGAGTCCAAAATGACTCCCAGGCTGCGCATATGGTTCTTCAGGGGCACAGTTACCCCATTCAGGACCAGGGAGTCCTCCACCCCTGCCTGCTACCTCTCCCCCAAAACACTACTTCTGTCTTGTCAGGATTCAACCTCCATCTGTCAGCCACCATTCATCCTCCAACCGCCTCCCAACACTCACACAGGACCTTCAATGCCTTCACTGGTTCTGATTTAAAAGAGAGGTAGAGCTGGGTATCATCCGCATACTGATAAACACCAGCCCAAACCCCCTGATGATGTCTCCCAGCAGCTTCATATAGATGTTAAAAAGCATGGGGGAGAGGATGGAACCCTAAGGCACACCCACTAGTGAGAGCCCAGTGGCCTGAACACTCATCCCCCAACACCACTTTCTGAACACAGCCCAGGAGAAAGGAGCGGACACTGTATAACAGTGCCCCCAGCTCCCAGCCCCTCTAGACGGTCCAGAAGGATGTCATGGTCGATGGTATCAAAGGCCACTGAGAGATCCAGCAGAACTAGGAAACAGCTTCCACCATTGTCCTTAGCTGGCCGGAGAGCATTGACCAGCACAAGCAAGGCAGTTTCAGTCTCATGATGAGGCCTGAATCCCAACTGGAAGGGATCCAAATAGTCTGTATCCTTCAGCAACCACTCGCTCAATCACCTTTCCCAAGAATGGAAGATTTGAGACTAGGTGGTAGTTGGCCAAATTGGCTGGGTCCAAAGATTTATTTTACTAAGCAGTTTTATAACCACCACTTTCAGTGGGTCCAGGAAGGCTCCTTAACAGAGGAAAGCATCCACCACCCTGCAGAGCTTTTATGAGCCAGGAAGGGCAAGGATCAGGGAGACATGTGATGAGTTTCACTCATCCAAGCAGCCGGTTCACATCCTTGGGGGTAAACTGATTGGAATTGAACCCATGCAACTTGACTAGAGAGGACTCTAGCACTATCCCACCCCGGTCCTGCTCCCATGGTGGAGTCTCCTGAACTGGGCGAAAGGGCTGAGCTGCTGTATTATGGGTCCAGCACTGTTAGTAGTACAGCTATTAGTAGCAAATGTCTTGAAGACCATTGTGGCATAGACAATGCGCTCTTACTTTATCATTATGTTATTTGGATTCTGTTTTGCATGGTGATTGGCAAAGATACAAAAAGTGAATTCATTCCACAAAATTACTATTCTTAAGGCATATGTTTTCAGCTCAGTCTAAGGCACAATGACATGGAAGAAATTTCTACCAAGTTCAATAGTAGTTATTGAAAAAAAACTGAACAGTCAAACTGTGCTACTAGATTCTATGGAGTGTATAAAATAGTCCTTACTCTTAGGTAAATGTGCAAGCTAATGCAGTCTTGGTTCTGTCAGAGATGATTTACATTAATATATTCTTTGGGGTATGCCAGAACTCTGTTTCTCACTTTTTCTTCTGTTTAATTGCAGTTGTCAAAGCAATATGGCCCTGTTTTCAGCATCCAAATGGGACCCCAGAAAACTGTGGTGTTGGCAGGATATGAGACCGTAAAGGAGGCTCTGGTTAATCAGGCAGATGCATTTGCAGACAGGTCCATCATTCCCATACTTCAAGATCTTGCACCAGGCTTTGGTGAGGCACTTCCCTTTTTATTGAAACTGGCAATGTGAATTGTGAATAATTGTCAGGCTTCAGGGAATCAGCTTCCTCCCCCCATGGCAGTAGATAAGCAGAACAAAGGAAACAGAGTCTTCTTACCAGTTAGAATTCTTTAATAATCACAGCGAGGGACAACAAATACCTCCCGCTAAAATGGTGGTGCTCCCAATTAAGGCTGCCCCCTCCTCCGACCATCCCTATTGTCAGGGGGACTCCCTACAGGGAGCCTCCCCCCATCATCCTGACCAGCACTTCGCCCAGCGACAGCGCTAGCAGTGGGTCAGGGGAAAGCGGAATGGAAGGGGGAAGGCTCAGTGAGGCATCAGAGCCCTGGCAACGCTCTGGAGAATAGACGGTGGAGGAAGGGCTCAGCAACGTACTGGAGCCCCTGCACCACTCTGACCATCTAGGCAGGCATCCCCAAACTTCGGCCCTCCAGATGTTTTGGACTACAATTCCCATCTTCCCCAACCACTGGTCCTGTTAGCTAGGGATCATGGGAGTTGTAGGCCAAAACATCTGGAGGGCCACAGTTTGGGGATGCCTGATCTAGGGGAAGAGGGACAGCTCAGGGAGGCGTCGGAGCCCAGGCACCGTCCCAGCCAGTGAGGGGAAGAAGGGAAACCGCTCCTTCCGGCGCCCGAATTGAGGCGTGCCCCCAAACGCAGGGCAAAGGGGCGGCATTTCGGGGTGCCCCGGTTATTATGCTGGCCCCGAAGCCGATGGACGCCATTGCTGGGTTCTGAGAGTGACTAGGCGGTGTCTTTACTCGGGAGTAGCCGCAACAACTCCTTGACACCTATCAATCCACGTCACTCCTACATCTCATAAGCTGAGTGTGTAGTTCCTGTGCTTTCTGTTCGGAGACTTTCTGAGCACTCCAAGATCGATGGGAGGGGGGAGGAGGATGTTATCCAATGACTGTGAATGTGTAAACCCTCTCTTTTCCAGTGTTTCTTCTCCTAGCTGTTCTCCATCCAGTATTTCCCAGCTTTTCTCTTCTCAGCTATGCGCCTTTGCAAACCACTGATCTAAATCTATACTGTCCTCCTGCTCCTGGGGAGATTCAGGTTCAGGGGGAAGAGGAAGCTCCCACCAGGCATCCTTACTCTAGTCCTCGGCTCAGCATGGTCCCTGACAATAATTGTCACATGGAAAAGTAATGCCACACACCGGGGGAGGGGGGGACTGACTAACCATTTTCTGGCCCAGCCTATACAGAGAGGAAGCATGAAGGAGGCATAATATCTACCCATGGAATACAAAGTAACAAGTGCTGCTGGGACCCCTGACATGAACAAACCACCCTCTACTCTATCCTATCTATCTATGTGTTCTGATGGCACAGCTGCCAGCTACGTTCTCAAAGCTCAGAAGTCTGAGTCTGAATGAGAGAATAGCTGGGATCCATGGAAGAAATGCAGAATATAATTTATTGATTCCCCGCCCCCCTAAAATGGCCATGCAGACATGAAGCCTTTCCTCCTGCCTCTTCAGGTGTAACTCTGTCTAACGGTGAAAACTGGAAAGTGATGCGGCGGTTTGCTTTAAGCACATTACGGGACTACGGAATGGGAAAGAGGACCATAGAGGACAGAATTGTTGAGGAATGCAGTGTCCTGATAAAGAAATTTGAATCCTACGAAGGTGGGTTGGTGTTTACCTCTGCTGCATAGCTACACTACCATAGCATAAAGGTGCCAAGACTGTTGTGTTTAAAGTTTAAAGGTGCCGGGAGTGTTGTGTTCCATAGGGCTCATCCACACTTCCTCTTCTCCCTCTGCTTTCCCTTGGGAAAAACCACACTTTGGAGCAATTTGGGCTTTCTCCAATTGGCCTTGGTTCTGATCTACTGCTAAAGAGTGGGTTTCCCCTTGGAAAGGAATGGGGAAAGAGGAAATGTTTTTTCCAACCATGCCTAGTGTGGATGAGCCCATACTTATGGCTAACTCCAGAACTATAGTTCCCAGGCTTCCCTGTGGAGACATAATCGGTCTGTTCCTGTAATGTGTAGATTATACTCCAATAGCTGCTGTGACTTCCAAGCCCTTTTAAGCACATCTTAGCCCAGCTATGGCCACATCCAGCAGCACTTAGGATCAGTTTCTTTGATAAATGAGGACTACACATAGGTAAGCTGCCAGTGGGGACTTAAGGCAGCAAAGAGCAGACTTAAAAACAATGCCATTTCCATACTTGGAATTTCATCAGAATATTTTTGTTTAACTGTCATATTTATGTATAGGAAACCCATTTGAGACCAACACAATTATGAATGCAGCTGTTGCCAATATTATAGTGGCCATACTACTAGGCAAGCGATTTGATTATGAAGATCCCACATTCATAAGACTTCTGAAGTTGATCAATGAAAATATCCGGCTTTTTGGAAGCTCTTCAGTCACGGTAACCTATTTTTTCCAATTAAAAGAAGCAAACAGTTGATTGTAATAACAGTGTATGCAAAGTGGGCAGGGCAACCTGTTTATTGTATATTGTTCAGGATTCACTACAAAACACAGACTACTGATATCTTGAGAAACCTGCTGATGATTCAAAATATTTAGAAAACTCACACGGCACAGTCATCCCGTAACTATAACAAAGTCTCTTTTGCACACAACCTTTCTGGCCTCACTGCCATCGGGACTCAAGGAAGAACAAGTGATGGTTGGTTCCATGATGGCTCAGAGGGGACATCCAAGGACAGATCTCCCTCTCAGAAGACGAACCTCCAGAGGAGAACAGTCATAGCCTATTATTCTGGGGTTGCACATAAATTATGCTGAGGTAGTCTGCCCCTCGTTCCAAATGCCATTCAAGAGCTTTGTTTTGTATTTGGGCAACCATGCTTTGAGAGATCCAGTTGAGAGAACTGTACTTTCCTAATGTCTCTTTTTCTTTTTCCACATTTTTATCCTTTCAGCTTTATAACATGTTTCCCACTCTTGGTTTTCTTTTGGGGGCTCCTAAGAATTTCACTCAAAACAGAGCTGAGCTGTTTGCCTTCATAAATGCCACCTTCCTAAAACACCTGAGAGATCTGGATGAAAATGACCAGAGGAGCTTTATTGACTCATTTCTTATCCAACAGCAAGAGGTAATGGAGTCTTTTAGGTTGGCCCAGAATAAATGTTGACATTTTAAATTCGTGTTTGCAAGCGAATGCAAGTGCTACCTCTAGTTGCAAATGGGATCCGTTCTGGAGCCCCGTTTGCAACATGAGCAGTATGCAACCCGCGTCTGCGCTTCTGTGCATGCGTGGGTCTCGATTCGGCGCTTCTGCACATGAAATCATTCGACGCTTCTGTGTATGTGTGAACTGTCGAACTGGGAAGTAACCCGTTCCATTACTTCTGGGTTTCGCGCATTTGTAACCCGTGTTGTACACAACCCGCAGCATTCGTATCCAGAGGTATGACTGTAGTCAGGAACTCTCACTTCAGAAGGGACCAACCTGGCATCCTTCCTACCATTTCCCAATAGTCAGCCATTGTTAATGTGTTACAGAAGTTGCCTCTGCAGGGGCAAAGGTTGCATACTCACCAGCATTTCTGGAAAAAATCCCTGGTCAAGAAAACATGCCAATGGGCATATATGAATTTCCAGGGGTGGAATTATGGCAGACTAACCATTGGTTGCTGGTGCTTCTGCCAAGAGAGATAATTATGCAGTGATGAGATGTAATCAAGTCATAAATAATGTTTGCCAGACTCCCTTTTGATACAAGGGGGGTGGGGGTGGGATAATGCCTCAAGTTCTCGGAAGAAGGCGTTCTTCACACCGGAGGAGAGAGGGAACTTTGAGGGTGGAGAGGCATCTTGGAGCAAGGAAAAACATTGGCCCATGCACTGTGTAATCACCCTTAAATTAGGGCTTCAGTTCTTTCGACCATTACTAAGATTGGAAATGAATATGAATTGGAGTTTCTGCTTACCAATTAATTGTTGTTGTTTAGTCATTTAGTCGTGTCTGACTCTTCCTGACCCCATGGACCAGAGCACACCAGGCACTCCTGTCTTCCACTGCCTCCTGAAGTTTGGTCAAACTCATCTTGGTAGCTTTGAGAACACTGTCCAACCATCTCATCCTCTGTTGTCCCCTTCTTCTTGTGCCCTCCATCTTTCCCAACATTAGGGTCTTTTCCAGGGAGTCTTTTCTTCTCATGAGGTGGCCAAAGTATTGGAGCCTCAGCTTCAGGATCTGTCCTTCCAGTGAGCACTCAGAGCTGATTCCCTTAAGACTGGATAGGTTTGAACTTTTCTGCAGCGGCTCTCCATTTGTGGGACACTCCCTCCCACAGCCGCGGCCACCAGATTTGCCTCATCACGTGATATTTTGTGCTGCCCAAAGTATTCATTGACGTAAGACCTTGGCTCGGAGGTTTCCTTCCGGAACATAGAGAGCTTTTCCTCTATACAGTAGTCCATCACTTTCTGAGAACCCTTCTGCGTCACCTGCTTCTCCCCACAGTGCAGCTAACTTGTGTTTTGCGAAAGCATCCCCCCTTGTCTTCCCCACCATTCCCCCACTCCTCCAAGGGGATCAGAGGAGGGGGTGATCTCTGGCTCTCCTCCTCTCTCTCCTCTTCAGTCCAGTTCCTGAAAGAGAAGAAGGAGCAGGATTGCCAGGTTCCCCCTATGTCAGAGAGTGGAGTGAGGAAAAATGGTGGAAACTGCACCCCCTCCTCTTGAACCTTCTAGAGAAGAGGACGGCCATATTGATTTGCAGCAGTGGTTTGAGGAAGGTCACAGCTCAGAGACAGGTGAACAGAAGAGTTGGGAGGTGAAGGGAGAAGAGAAGGGGGAGACAGACAGATCAGCCAGCTGACACGTTATCACTGGGAAGCGTTCTCCCAGAACCCAGCGTGCATTGAAAGTGCAAGAGCAAAAGACTCATAGAAAATTAACCCCTGGTGGCCACCATAAAGGTAAATGTTGTTGCTAGGAAGGGAGGCGAGAGAGACCAGTTGGAGCAAAACCATTATCCAAGTGGCTATTCAGCTGCCGAGTGGTATGTTTCTGTGAATCTTGAATAAAAACATTGATAGGAACATCTTGTTTTCCAGTTTCTGGCAACCAGTTGTGAGGGAGGGGGATCAGATTCCCATGAAGTCTGACACCCAACCTCCTGTCTTAGCTGGTAGATGGAGAACAACAGCTGTGACTATGGAGAAGCAAGACATTTTGGGGTGTTGATGCTGAGCCCCTCCATCTTAGGCTCGGGTTGTATATAAGTGTAAACAAACCCTATATCATGATGGCATAGTCTGGAAAATCTGGAATTTCTCACTGCTCTGCAATTGGGGGGATGTGCAACAATACTTTGGATCATCGGGTTCTGTCAGGTATTCATTTTTATCATTTTATATGAAATCTTCTTCTTTTTTCCAAATAATTTTTATTCATTTCCCAATATTACAAAATCACAAAAACAAAAAACAAAAACAAAACAAAAAACATAAAAAACAACATATCATTCAACATATGCATTTTTTAACTTAACATTGTTGACTTCCTCAATTCCCCCCTCATTGGGTGCATTTTAAAATTCCAATTAAGCAATTTCCATTTTATATCTTAAATCATTCTAACACATTTTATCATTATCACTGAAATATTCTATTCTAAAAGCACCATCTACTCTTCACCAATAATTTATCAATTTATCCAAATCAAAATTTATTTTCCCGTCCTTCTATCTTCTATTTCTCCCCTTAGCCTAAAATTTATTACCAAGAATTTTCCATAAGTTTAAATATTAATTCTTCTATCATACTAAATTTGAACACTTAAAACTAATTTAGCCCCCCTAACCCTGGACTCAGGGTCTCCGAGATACTTCAGCGAGTTCTTTAAGTCGTTCCAGTTTTGGACCGTCTAGATCAATCGAAAATTTACATCCATTATTATCCCTCACCCCACTCCCACCCTGTCCCAGCCTACCCCCATTCCTCCTTGATCATCCCCTGCTGCCTCCCCAATTCTCTAAATACTGTAGTACAAAACCATCCAGTTATATTTCCACTTTCCAGCCCATCTCAATCCCCCCCTTTAAGTTCTGGCCCCAGTATGGATCCTGCCCTCCCTCTCTCACTGGGGGAACAATATTACATGTATCTTCCTCATCTTCTTTAAAGTCAATTGCATTGTCCAAGACTGATAATTGTTCTTCTTGCTTCTCTTCATTCTCTTTTGAAATTAATCATTTTTCACTGTCCACACAATTCTGATTCCTTTCACGCATTTCACGCAACTGTATATTACTTTCATACAACAATATATTATTTTGCCGCAATTCATTTCTCAAGTCCAAAAGCAATTCCAAAAGTTCCTTCTGAAAGTCCAGGCCATCAGGTGATGTTGTGGCTACAGACATCCTGCTCCTCTTTATATCCGAACTGGTTATACTCTCATTTTTAATTCTTCTTCATATCTTAAAAATCTTGTGACCATTTGTGAAAAGAGCATTTATCAAACTTCTTATACCCAGCTTTATATTTTGCGCTCTCTTCAAAATTGACAGTTCTCAACTTCAAAGAGATAAACAAATTCCTTTCTATTGTGATATCATAATGGCGGCTCGATGAGCCCTCCAGGGAACCGACTCCAACTTCCAGGGGGACTTTCCCCAGTCCAAATTGTAAAAAATTTACAGGGATTTTAGTGGATTCAGCCCTTCTCCCCTTTACCCTGCTTCAGGGGAGAGGTATTGGGCCCAATCCTTGGTAATTGATAAGGTCCTTTCAGTCATTCCGGCTACAGGCAAATTAACTGCATCACAGTTCTCTCAATGGGGGACTTCCTGTTTAAATCTCCTCCTGTGGCCAATTCGTTTCAATTAAAAAAATTTCCCCCTTAAATTTCTTTCTGTTACTCACGGTGTCCAATGTCTTCAAATCCATTTTTTTAAAATCCAACGCTCCGCCACAGCCGGCTCAGAGCTTCGTTCTGTGAGGGTAGCGGTATATTTGAAAATGGTGCCCACGACTCTCACTCCCCTCGCTCTCGAAGCTCTTTAAAAAAAGCTTACCGGGGGTAGAGGAGTCACTTTGGGGTGCAGCCGAGCTCTCACACCCCCAGAAAACTCAATCTGGGGTTCTTTTGGGGGTCCATGTTGCTCTCGCGGCTCCCCCTCTCCCTCACAACGCCAGGAACCTCGGAGCTTGAGGATTCCTCACTGATCAGCGCTGGCAGTAGACCGGAAGTGTATATGAAATAATCTCACTTGATTCGTTTTAAGCAGTTCATACTCTTTGCAACCCAGGAGGAAAAGAAGAACAAGACGAATGGATACTTCCACAACGAAAACTTAAAAAATGTTGTGCTCAACTTGTTAGCTGCTGGCATGGAGACCACTTCTACCACACTGCGCTGGGGACTGTTACTAATGATGAAACATCCTGAAATTCAGAGTGAGTGCTTTTCATTGGGTTGGCTCCCATCATTCTGAGATATCTTAATTCCAGTTATATGTAACAATTAGAGAGAGAGAATATTTATAATTTGCATATATATACCGGTATGTATGTATGTATGTATGTATGTATGTATGTATGCATATCAGGGAAGTGGGTGGTGCTGTGGTGTAAACCACTGAGCCTCGGGCTTGCCAATCAGAAGGTCGGCAGTTCGAATCCCTGTGATGGGGTGAGCTCCCGTTGCTTAGTCCCTGTTCCTGCCAAGCTAGCAGTTTGAAAGCACGTCAAGTGGAAGTAAATAAATAGGTACCGCTCTGGTGGGAAGGTAAACGGCATTTCTGTGTGCTGCTCTGGTTTTGCCAGAAGCTGCTTAGTCATGCTGTACGCCGGCTCCCTCAGCCAGTAAAGCAGGATGAGCGCCGCAACCCCAGAGTCGTCTGCGACTGGACCTTTACCTTTACCTATATCTATAACACAACAATTGTTCAGTCATAAGTTTAACATTTCAGCCTGGACTCCCTTCTCCCTCTTTCTGTGGTTCTTTACATTTCATTTCATATTCCTGCATACTCCAAATTATCTCAACCTATTATTTTACGTATATATTCCTGTATATACCCCATATATATATAGAGAGAGAGAGAGAGAGAGAGAGAGATTGCAGGATTTTACATTAATCCTGCCGATGTCTTAATTTACAGTTTGTTTGTAAATATTCAATAAACCATTTCCATCCCTTTCGTGTGTTGTTTTTTTAAAAAATTATCTTCTGGTTTTTTAAACATCTTAAACACCTTTTTCATCTCATTATACAGTCGTACCTCGGGTTGCGAACACCTCGGGTTACGAAAAACCCGGGTTACGAACTTCGCAAACCCGGAAGTATTTTCGCCACGCGCCTTTGCGCATGCGCAAAGTGCGAAAATAGCAAAAATAGCGCTTTGCGCATGCGCAAAGCGGCGGTTCGGGCCCTTTTCAGGTTACGAACTTTTCAGGTTACGAACTGCGACCCGGAACGGATCACGTTCGTAACCCGAGGTACCACTGTATATCATTTTCGAGTAAACTTTAACCTTATTACAAGACCACTGCAGATGAAAAACGGTACCTTCTTTCTCTTTACATTTCCAGTACATATTCAATTTGGGTTTATACATTTGAGCCAATCTACTAGGTGACCTTCCAAATCTAAAATATGTGGATTCTTCAATAAAAACCATTCTTTCAACCAGCACAATCCTATTAAAATAGGATTACCTCTTTTAATACAGCTATCAACCCATTTGCTAATCTGTCTGCAAACAGTTTCGAATCCTTATTCAACAACGAAATAGGTCGATAGCTCTTAACTAGCTCTGGATCTCTATCTTGCTTATGAATCAAAGTTATGTATGCACTCTTCCAAGATTTGGGTAACTTTCCCGTATTCAAATACTTGTTCATAATATCTTTTAAAGGTTGTATTAAGTAATCCTGCAATTTTTTATATTATATTGCTGAAAGTTCATCAGGTCAGGGTGCCTTCCCTAATTTACCCTGTAAAATTGCTTGCTGTAATTCCATCATTGCGACAGGTCTATTAACAAATGACATTTTATCTTTTGGTATCTTAGGTAGTCTGCTGTCTTCTAAATATTTACCCATTTCTTCTAAATTACCTCATTCGCCTCAATAAAGTTCTGTATAAAAACTCACACATTGATTTCTTATTTCTTTCGGATTTTCCACAACTCTGTTCTATTAATGCAGGTATTTTCTTGTTTCTTCTTTATTTGCCAAGCAAATAGTTTCCATGGCTGGTTATCCTGTTGAAATTGTTTCTGTTTTAAATATTTAATTTTCCACTCTATTTCTTGGTTTATTATCATTTGCAACATCTTGATATCCTGTTTCACTATCTCTTTTCAAGCAGAATTTATTAATTCTTTCCCTTTCCCTTTTATTTCTTGAAAAATTTCTTGTTTTTTCTGCTCTCTAATATTTCTTTGGTATGTGCCTTGCTATGTAAAAAACACCCCACATTACCAATTTACTTGCATTCCATACCACCTTTAAATCTGTCTCTTGCTATTAATTAATTTTTTAAAAAAACCTTTCTTTTTTGCCCCCTTTTCCTAATTTTTCTTGATCATTTAATAAATTTTCATTTAGTCTCCATCTCATTGGGAAACTTGTCCCTGTTCTTAATTTAATTATTATAGAGTTGTAGTCTCATAATGTTCTTGATCGAATTTCTGCCCTCTTTACCTTAGTATACAAATCTTTAGAAGTCCATAGAGAATATTTTCGGCTTCAATAATTATTTGTGCTCGAATAAAATATACATTGTCCTGTGGGTGTTTTTTTCTCCAAATGTCAATTAAACTTAAATTGTCAGTTATCCCTAAAAAGACATTCGGTAGTTTCCCTTCTTTTGTGTCATTTTTTCTCACAGCCCTGTCCCAATCTAGGGAGGCTACACCATTCATATCGCCCATCAAAACAATCTTTTCATTCAAATATTTACCCATTTCTTCTAAATTACCTCATTCACCTCAATAAAATTCTGTATAAAAACTCACAAATTGATTTCTTATTTCTTTTGGATTTTCCACAACTCTATTCTATTAATGCAGGTATTTTCTTGTTTCTTTTTTATTTGCAAAGCTAATAGTTTCCATGGCATACACACCAATTAATAATACTTTTCTCCATGTGATGGTATCTGGGTTATCAATATTCTTCCTTTTTGGTCTTTGAATAATTGTTTTGGGTCCAACTCTGGTTTTATACACATTACAACTTCTCTCTTTTTTGGTACATCAGAAGGTACAAAGTCATTTCCAAACCTTTTATTTAAGTTTTATTTATCCAAGTTTAACGTATTTACATGTTCAATTTTATTCATTAAGTCTCATTATTTAGACTATTTACATTCCAAGTTAGAATTTTCAAAGCCATCTTGTTCCATATTTATTTCTCTTTCGCCTCCACCTCTCTTGAATCTTCCTCTTCCTGTCCAGCTTTCTGTCCAAATGCTCTTTCTCCAGCTAACTTTCCCCCATATCTTCTCCAAAATTTGTATGGCTCTGTAGGATCATGAAATCTTTGGTTTTTACCATTAACTGTAAAAGATAGCACTTCAGGATATTCCCCGTGGTGATACAGTGGTACCTCGGTTTATGAACACAATTGGTTCCGGAAGTCTGTTCATAAACTGAAGCGTTCATAAACTGAAGCGAACTTTCCCATTGAAAGTAATGGAAAGTGGATTAATCCGTTCCAGACGGTCCGCGGAGTAACCGTTCATAAACTGAAGTGAACTTTCCCATTAAAAGTAATGGAAAGTGAATTAATCCGTTCCAGATGGGTCCGCGGTGTTCATAAACCGAAAATTCATAAACCGAGGTGTTCATAAACTGAGGTTCCACTGTATTTTAAGAATCACCCTGGAGGAATTTCTCTCCATCAGTACATCAGGTTATTGGCTAAAATCTTTGTCCTGTTTAAAAAATATCTGTATGATATTCTAGAGCATAAATTTGTTAGTCCAGGGATAATCTTAGCAGAAAAATGAATGATTTTCTTTTTTTGTTTTCCCCAGTAAAGGTCCAAGAAGAAATTGCAATGGTTGTTGGATCTTCTCAGCCAAGAATTGAACACCGAACAAAAATGCCTTATACAGATGCTGTGGTCCATGAGATCCAGAGATTTGCCAATATTGTCCCAACCAACCTGCCACTTGCCACGGCTACAGATGTTACCCTCAATGGCTACTTCATTCCAAAGGTGATCCATTTCACTGAACTGCTGCCTACTAGTTACAATATATTTTAATGCTTTCCTGGGAGTAAGCCCCATGGGGCATTAGTGTGGGTGACATCTCAACAGACTTGTATAGGACTGCACTGTAAGCAAGCAATCTACCCTTCGGAAGCTGTCAGGCATCAGCTTCAACCCATTAAACAGATCTCAATGAGAAGGTGAACAAGGTTGGAAAAGAAACCTTTTCTGGTGGGAGATCATGGTTTATACATTAAAGTTTTTCAAACTAAAGACATTTCTCAGATGAACTCAATTCTCATTTCGCCTGCACTGAATATTAATTATACCAGAGGCATATGCTTTATTTTAAAATAACTCTTGCTTTGCTTATGCAGGGGACTCACGTCATACCACTGCTGTCCTCTGTGCTGCATGATGAATCTCAATGGGAGAAACCACATAAATTCTATCCTGAGCATTTTCTCAACTCTGAAGGAAAATTCGTAAAGAGAGATGCTTTCATGCCTTTCTCCGCAGGTAACTTTTTTTTACTTTTGTGTATACCTGCATAGAGTGGGATGCGGGTGGCGCTGTGATCTAAGCCACTGAGCCTAGGGCTTGCCGATCAGAAGGTTGGTGGTTCAAATCCCTGCGATGGGGTGAGCTCTCGTTGCTCGATCACAGGTACCACTTCGGCAGGAAGGTAAACGGCATTTCCATGCAGTGCTCTGGTTTGCCAGAAGCGGCTTTGTCATGCTGGCCACATGACCTGGAAGCTGTATGCTGGCTCCCTCGGCCAGTAAAGTGAGATGAGTGCCACAACCCCAGAGTCGTCCGCAACTGGACCTAATTGTCAGGGGTCCCTTTACCGTTAAGAGGAAATATGAATTCAAATATTTGAAGGGCTTATACAAAGATGGAGCATATTTGTTTTCTGTTGCTCGAGAGGGCAATAGCTGTGTCAATGGGTTCAAATTACAAGGAAAATGAGTTAGGCTTTGTGTGCCCTATACCTTTAAAGCACACTCATTCCCTCAAAGAATTCTGGGCACGGTAGTTTACGTTTCACAGAGTTAAAATTCCCAGCAAGTCTTAACAAACTACAGGGCCCAGAATTATTTTAAATGATTTGCTTAAAGCTATTGTGTGTACATAGCCTTATACTAAATATGGGAAAGCTGTCTGACAGTGGGAGACACTATGCAGTGTGTGCTTAATCAATGGGATTTTTACATGCCTGGAGTGTAACCTATTGTGCAAAGATAAGAATCACATCAGTTGCCGTGGCCATTTCTGCAACTAAATCTGGCCACCATTGGTGTGTGGCCCCTGCAATGTTGCTCACCAGGGAATGTGGCCCTCAGGCTGAGAAAGGTTTCCCACTCCTGATTTTCAGCATTCAGGATGGCTCGTATTCGGAGCTCATAATTCTTTTAAGATGGGCACCATGAGTTGTTATTTTATCTCTACATTTTGGTCTGCTTTAAAGTATTTGGGATGTTATTAAGCAACTGCTAAACCCAGCTTCTCTGCTGCCTGTGCTTCCTTACAGGACGGAGAGCATGTTTAGGTGAGACTCTTGCCAAAATGGAGCTTTTCCTCTTCTTCACAAGTCTCCTGCAGAGATTTACCTTCCAGCCACCCCCTGGAACATCTCAAGAAGATCTGGACCTTACTCCTGCTGTTGGGGGTGTAACACCTCCTATGCCCCACCAGCTCTGTGCTCTGACACGTTTTTAAGATTCACGAATTCCTGGGTTGCTTATCCTACCTGTGTGTGCAATGCGAGCCTTTTTTAAGAAACACCCCATTCAACGGGGGTATTTTGATTGAGTAGCCTACTGGTTGAATTGGTCCATGCTTTGTCAAAAACCTTAAGTGTCCCCCATTACTGCTGAATCCTTTGAAACTAGCATTGGAGCATCTCTTACGTAAAACCTGGCTCTGGGTTCCTATGACACTATGGGCATACATATCAAGCAACAAAACTGGTTTCATGTATTCCCATGTTAACATACAGTATACCTTCAAATATCTTGATGCATCATATTCCCAGGTAGAGAATGTGCAGATAATTGTTACCAAGATGATAAAGGGTCTGGAAATCATGCCTTATGAGGAATGGTTGAGGAAGTGGGCTATGTTAGCTTCTGTGGCTTCAATGTATTTGGATTCTGTAGAAGACAAGGCTATGCAGTGGTACCTCGACTTCCGAACGACTTGACAACCAAATTTTTCAATTTACGAATGGGGCAAATGGCCGCGCGCTTATGATTTTTTCGACATCCAAATGGAAACCACGGCAGTTTTAGAGTTTTTTCGACTTTTGAAGTTTTCCGTTTCCAATGCATTCCTATGGGAAATCGCATTTCCAATGGTGCTTTTCGACTTACGAATTTTTCGACCTACGAAGGTGCCTTCGGAACGGATTAAATTCGCAAGTCGAGGCACCACTGTACAATTCTGTATATAACTGCCCCAGGAGATTGGACCATTGGCAGACATAAAAGCATACCCACCTATAGATTTATAGGGTTTTTTGCAACTGGGTTTGCTTCTGGCATCTTGATGCTGTCAATTAGTTCAGTGACTTTCTGTTTCTGGCTTAGAATAAAACAGCCATCTTCTCTCTGTATCTGGACTCCTAGATAGTAATGAACCTTTTCTTGTTCTTTGACTGCCACATCTTTGCTTAAATTTTCTTCTACTTCTATGTACTCTCTTTCATTTATGATTGCAATTATCAGGTCATTCATGGGTGTCAGAACGTAAGACAATTGTTCATTCTTACATTTGTTGTACAAACACTTGTCTCCATGGCCCTAGTTGTGTTAGCATGGTGTGTGATATTTCGTTCCATGCCCTAGTAGCTTCTTTTAGTCCTTAAAGCCCTTTTTGAAGTCTGCATATCAAATGCACTTTGTTTGACTTGATAAAACACTTGCTACATGTAAATCTCCTCTGAGATTTTGCCATGTAAAAATGCAGCTTTTATGTCTATGTGTCTCGTGCCTATTTGCTTAGGCGGCTTTGCCTAAAAGCGTTCTGATGGTGGTGTATCTGACTACTGGAGTGCATGGGGCATCCTAGTCTTCTCCATAGCGTTGACTGAAACCTTGTGAACAAGCCTCACTTAGTAACACTGCACCTCCCCTTCTGCACCCTGTTTCACTTTAAAACCCACTTGCTTCCTAAGGCATTCTTTCCAGGAGGCAGGTCAGTAAAGGTTCAGGAGTGGTTCTGGTGCAGTGTATCTATTTCCTACTATGGAACATCCTTCCAGAGATGGGCTTGAGTGGCTGGTATCACCTCTATCATTTCCCAGGTAGAAGGTTCTATGGGTTGCACTGACCCTGTGAGGTAGGATAGTCACGGTGATAGGACACCTCTATTGGATTTTGATGAGCATCTGAACTGTGGTCCTGGAACTGCTTCCTCCTCATCCTCCAGTGCAGGCATCTCTACGTCAGACTTATTAACCGTCTTGGAGCTCAGGAGTCCTGATCACACACCATGTGCTGTTTAAATGTAGGGGATTTCTGTGACTTTACGGTTTTGCAAGCCTTGGCTATACAGGAATACCTCATTTTGTGACCAGGATCTGTTCTGGAGTCCCGGTCGCTGGCCGGAAAGGACACTGGACAAAGTGTCACATCTGTGCACACGCATGGAATGGTTTGTGCTTTTGTGCATGTGCGAAGCGTGATTTAGCACTTCTGTGCTTGTGCGAGTGGTGAACCCAGAAGTAACCTGTTCCGATACTTCCGGGTTTGCCGTGGACGTTCAACAGAACGGGCGCTCGACGAGGCGGACACTAGACGAAGTACCACTGTATGTATTTCCTTGTTACAATTAAAACACAAACTTTTTTCTTGGGCCTTGTGCTTCACTTGGTACTTAGACATATAGTTTGAATCATTGGCTTTGGCAGTTCTGATTGGAGAGTCTTGTATTCTTTCCACACGTTCCTCTCTCAGATAGGCAATCACTTTTCTTAGAGTTAAGTGAGTTGCAAAAGTCTCAGATTTAGGTCCCAGGAAATAACCAACTTTCTGGTCTTCCTGTATTCTGTGAATTCTAGTTTTCAATCATTGTTAAGAATTCTATTATGTGACTGCTCCAGTCTTTCTTAGATCTGAGCCTCTTGGGCTTGCTAATTAGAAGATCAGTGGTTCAAATCTGCGTGGTGGGGTGAACTCCCATAGTTCTGTCCCAGCTCCTGCTGACCTAGCAGTTCGAAAGCACACCAGTGCAAGTAGATAAATAGGTGCCACTACAATGTGAAGGTAAACAGTGTTTCCATGCGCTCTGGCACTCATCACAGTGTCCCGTTGCGCCAGAAGTGGTTTAATCATTCTGGCCATATGACCCTGAAAGCTGTCTGTGGAAAAATGCCAGTGCCCTCAGTCTGAAGGGAGATGAGCACCACAACCCCATAGTTGCCTTTGACTGGACTTAACCGTCCAGGGTCCTTTACCTTTTTTACCTTTTAAAAAAAACACGCACACACGCACACACACAACAACAACAATCCAAAATACAATCTAGCATCCAAAATACTACAGAGAAGTATAGCTACTTCTAGTTTATTCTGCTTTTCCCATGCCACGATTGGTGTTTTGCTGCCAATTTCTTCAAAAGTCCAATACAAAACAAGCAGCACACGAGGGCACAAGATTCAATCAAGTTTCAATCAAGTATTATTAATCCAAAAAGAAAACAATAAGAGAACCATATACAAGTGCTGACACAGAAGCCAAAACCAAACGTCAAGCAGATAGCATATACAAATAAATACCGAAAGGCAAACCAGTCTTAATGGTCTTTGAGTAGTACAATTTCTAAAATACATGTACATATAAATAGATACTTACATTTCTTATATTCAGAGTTTTCTTAGTTTGAGCATGTATATACATGTATTTTAGAAATTGTACTACTGTATTAGTTTAAATAATAATTAGATTTTGATTTGTATTACCAGTGAATATGTAAATGAGAGAACCTTTTGAAAAAGAACTTGAGCATTGTGGCCTAAGCCAAGATAAGTGGTTTCATACGAATTGTAAGTACTGCCTTTGATATTTGTTTGTTTAGATGTATATTAGTGATTTAGTTCGAATACTAATAAGACCTGGTTTATACCACCAGTGAATGCACTAAACATAACTGAAAGCAGAAGGAGGAACTACTGAAGAAGCCCGTCATATGGGCGAAACAGGCGAAAAACGCCGGCAGCCTGTCTATCATTGACACTTTGTTCGACCTGCTGCCACTTTGCTGACCACTATATAGCCTCAAAGACCATAAAGACTGGTTTGCCTTTCGGTATTTATTTGTATATGCTATCTGCTTGACGTTTGGTTTTGGCTTCTGTGTCAGCACTTGTATATGGTTCTCTTATTGTTTTCTTTTTGGATTAATAATACTTGATTGAAACGTGATTGAATCTTGTGCCCTTGCGTGCTGCTTGTTTTGTATTGGACTTTTGATGATTGATGTTTTGGCTACGTCACTGGTGCCAGAAGGATTTTCATTTTCAATGCAATCCAAGATTTCTCTAAAATATATTATGACATCTAGGTGTTTTTCAATTGGATGGTGATGTTCTGTGAGAGTCTGGGTAGGTTGCTTAAGGCTTCCCTCATCAATGGAATTCTGACTGGTCATGTCAAAAATGGGGGAAATGTGTCAAATTCAAAATCAAAACTTACATCTCCAATTGATTTAAAACTCAAAATAAAAAGGGACTAACCTGCTTGCTAAACTAATTTAGAGGCTGTTAAAAGAATAAATGAAAGATCAACACCGGGAATGTTTTAATTGGACTAATTTGGACTAATTAAGAAATGCAGTATGAGATTAGATCATCACTCCCCAAACTTCAGAGCATGGGAAGTCACCCAAAAGATATATAATTTGACATTGAATATTTGGCTTTTTTGATTGTATTATAATTCGGAATGTTTTAATGTGGTTTTTATTGGATGGTTAAATTTAATAAATATTATTTTTATTAAAAAAACCTCAAAAACTTCTCTGCCTCTGAGAGGAGAGAGGGAGCTAATCCCTTTCACAATGGAGACAATGGAAGTCACCATGTGCTCACCAGGAAATATAAAAAATGTCCGCTTTCAATTTCTCTTCTCTTTTAAGAAAATCCACATCCACTGAAATACTTTGAATTTTGTCTTAACTGGGCCCCATAACCTTTGTAGGAATGGATTTAGGCCCCATGAGAGGATGCACTGCTTAGTTATTATCTTTCCTTGCTCATATGCTCCAATATATACAAAGATATACCCTAATACTTGTTGCCGTGTTTAAGCAGAGTAACTATTGCGCAACAAAAAGCATTTTAAGGAGACTGCAAAGTATAATCAGGAGTGGATTTAATTAAAGAAATAATAACAGAAGTTGCACTAATCATAAGAACATTACAGAAACATGACCCACTATCCAGGGTACTGAGCGCGGTACGCAGACCTCCTCATATACTGTATGCGATTGCTGACACGCCTTAAATCAATACAAGCTTAACATCAGCTGCTGTACTGCCCCACAGCTGCAAAACTAGGTCACTACTTTTATTATTTCTTATTATTATTACTTTTATTCTTTCTTTTAAAGAGATACACATTTCAGTGGAACAGTAATGAACCTCAAACTGTAAATCACTCAACAATACCACCATGTTAAACAGGTTCAAGATGGAAATGAATAAAAACTATATTAAAAAAGGGAAATATTTGTAAGTGTTTCAATGGGAGAAAGTTCAGGAAATTCTGGACACAAAAGAGCAATGCACGTGGAGAGCAATGACCCGAGTTGTATTTGCAAAATCGCAGCCAAGCAGCGATTTGCCCTTTGGTTTTCTTACAGAAAGCATCTACGTCAGCCCAAATATACGATGGCCAGGGGAGGGAGCATTATTTCATTAAAGATGGCTGGCCAGGCACCAGTGCCCTCCATGTCCCGAGCCGAGGGAGGGGGCAAGGAGCCGTGGCTGTGCCCCCCGCCCCCCAATATGCACATGATTCAGGCCAAGCTCTGTGCCCCATTCGGGATCGGGGCCGGCGGGCAAGGCCAGACGTGGCATCGGAGCGGACTGAGCTCCCTGGCCGCGCGCAGTCTATCTGTACAGTGGGTAGGGGGCTTCGGGGGCTTTGGACCCCCTAATAAAATATTTGAGTTAATGGGGACTGCCATTCAAATGGGGTGTGTGCCACATCATGATCGATTATGCGGGCGGGGCTTACCTCCCCCCCATATTGGCACCCTAGTAGCAGGCTTTTTAACGAGACTGGCAGTCTTTTTCGAGGGACGGGAAGGGGTCCGTCTTGGGCGCAAAAGAGCCCCACGAGTCTCGTCCCCTTAAGGAGGGCGCCTGCAGAGGATTTTATTCCGGCCTTCTGCTTCCTGCCAGGTAGGCGGTTGTACACGCATGTAAACAGGGGGTGGGAGGCATGGGGCGGGGGCCCCCTTGGGATGGAAAACTCGCTGGCACCTGTCCAGGTTGGCCTGGGAGCCTGAGTCCCGGGAGAGCCTCTATCGGTCAAGGGTGGCAATATGGAGTTGGGCCCAGCGGCCTGACTTGGCCTAGCAGCTTCCGGGGCTCGCGAGGAATTCGGTGCAGGGACCATTGGCTGAGCACCACTCGCTGCCTTAAGCACCCATGCTCCTTTGTCAGAAATGCAGCATTAAAATGCATCGCGTAGATCACAGGATCTTTGAATATGCAGGAAGCCACATGCAGCTGTCAATTAAGCCTGACAGGCTGCCGCCGATCCAACCCATGTAAACAGTTTGCTGAATAATTGCACAATAATCAGCAGGTGAGAAGTGCTCATTAAAAGCCATTCCTTGGCTGCTGCTCGATGGTGTTTCTGCAGGGGAATTCCAGATGAACAACCCTCCCGCTGGCTGCTCCCTGCCCATAGCTGCCAAGTCTCCCGTTTTCCCCGGGAAAACCCCCTTTTTACTTACCTTTCCCGGTGGTCCCCCGTATCACTTCGTCTCCTGTTTTTCTCCTTTATTTTCGCCTGCCGGCGGCCATTTTTTTCCTTTCCGATTTGCCCTTCTATGGGCACCAAAAATGGCCACCGCCAGCTTCAAAAGCCGCATCTACGCATGTCCGGAAGTGCATAGACGTCACTTCCGGTGTCAGCGGCGGCCATTTTGGTGCCCATAGATGGGCGGAGCGACACCGGAAGTTGCCTCAGAGCACTTCCTGACATGCGCACAAGCAATTTTCGAAGCCGGCGGCGTCCATTTTGGGTGCCCATAGAAGGGCAAAGCGACACCGGAAGTTCCATCGACGCAACTTCCGGTGTCAAATGGCTGCCAGTCCCGGATTCTGCAGTCCGGAACTTGGAAGGTAAGTCCCTGCCTTAGCCCAGCCTCTGGTTGAGGGAATGAAAAAGACCCAAAGTGAGCATGCAAGGCTGGAACGTTTCCTCTAACTTGAGCGAGCTCAACACCCTGCAATGTAGGAATCTCAGCTAAAGCCTCCAGGACAGATGGCCAGCCAACCTCTATTTAAAAACCTCTAAGGAAGGAGAGTATGCAACCTTCTGAGGGAGACTGCAGGGGGTTTGACCAGGGGCAGAGCAAGGGGGTCGAGATTGTTTTATGTCACCCTCCACGCCCACGACTCCCAGGCCTACAGTGAGCAGCCCTGGCAAAGCAACAAAGTTCCCCCCCCTTCCCCTGGCTTGCTGTAGGCTTGGGAGTCATTGGGGGGGGGTGACAAAAAAATTTTTTGCACCAGGTGCCACCTGACCTTGCTACACCTCTGGCACATCGGTGGGATGCCCCCAGTCCCAGCAGGGGAGAGGCTATTGGGGGCGGGGCTGGGGTTCTGCATGGCCTCCCTGGGTGTCATGTTGGGCCACCATGGTTACCCCCAAATCATGGTGGTGGCAGCGGCCATGGTGGCAGTGCAGGGACCAGCCAGGCAGCGCCATTGGTGCTTGGGGTCCTCAGAAGCTCCACGCTGCTTTGGCACTAGCCATCTTGCCTCACCAGAAGTCCATACTGTCAATTCTGCCAATTCCATATAGTCCAGCATTTTCATTTGCCATTCCTGCTTCGAAGGCAATTCCTCTTTTTTCCAATATTTTGCTATTAAAATCCTGGCAGCTGTGGTGGCATACATAAACAGATTAACATCATCCTTGGGGATTTCTTCCCCAATTATTCCAAGCAAAAAGGCTTCCGGTTTTTTCAAAAATGTGTTCTTAAACATCTTTTTCAATTCATTATAAATCATTTCCCAGAAGCCTTTTATCTTAGGGCATGTCCACCACATATGGTAGAATGAGCCAACATCCTGTTTACATTTCCAACATTTATTGTCGCTTTTGTGGTACATTTTAGCTAGCTTGACCGGCGTCAGATACCATCTATACATCATTTTCATCAAATTTTCCTTCAACACCGTACAAGCCGTAAATTTCATACCTTTCTTCCACAATTTTTCCCACTCCGACATCATCACATTATGACCCAGATCCTTGGCCCATTCAATCATAACTGATTTTGTTTGCTCATCTTTCAAATGCCATTCTAGCAACAAATTATACATTCTGGACAAATTCTTGTGATCTGTCTCTAATAACTCCATCTCTAATTTCGATTTTTCTGATTGAAATCCTAATTTTTTATCTAACTTGAATGCTTCATTTATCTGCACATACTGAAACCAGTCACTCAACCTATCTTTCAATTGTTCGTATGGTCTTAACTTAAAGTGGTTTCCCACTTCCATCAAAATGTCTTTATATTTCAACCTATTCTCATCCATATTTGTCCTTTTAGGTTTCTTTGCCTCAAGTGGTGAGATCCACCTAGGAGTTCTCCTTTCCAGCAAATCCTTATATCTCATCCAGACATTAAACAATGATTTCCTAATTATATGGTTTTTAAAACCTTTATGCAATTTCACTTTATCATACCATAGATATGCATGCCAACCAAATGCATTATCATGACCCTCTAAATCCAACAAATCATCATTATCTAACAAAAACCAATCTTTCAACCAACAAAAGGCAGCAGCTTCAAAATAAATCTTTAAGTCCGGCAGGGAAAATCCTCCTCTTTCTTTAACATCAGTCAAAAGTTTATATTTAATTCTTGGCTTCTTCCCCTGCCAGACAAATTTAGACAGTATCTTCTGCCATTCTTGAAAACATTTCATTTTATCAACTATCGGTAGGGCCTGAAATAAAAACAACATTATTGGCAAAACATTCATTTTAACAGTTGCTATTCTACCCATTAAAGACAAATTTAACCTCGTCCATACTTCCAAATCTCTCTGGATTTCTTTCCATAATTTCTCATAATTGTCTTTATACAAGTTCAAATTTTTTGACGTCATATTAACTCCTAGATATTTCACCTTTTTTACACACTTCAGTCCTGTGCATTCCTCTATATTCTGTCTCTCTTGTAATGCCAAATTTTTATCCAATACTTTAGTTTTCCCTTTATTCAGCTTAAAACCCGCCACACTGCCAAATTCTTGAATTATCTGCAGTGCTCTCACTGCACTCTGTTCGGGATTCTGCAAAGTCAATACTAAATCGTCTGCAAAGGCCTTTAACTTATATTGTTTCGAGCCCACTGTAATCCCTTTGACTCCTTCATCGCTCCTTATCATATTCAGCAAAACCTCTAGGACAGAAATAAATAACAGGGGGGAGAGTGGGCACCCTTGTCTTGTTCCTTTCTCAATTCTTATCTCGTCTGATACCACATTATTCACAATAATCTTCGCTCTTTGCTCAGAGTAAATACCGGGACCAGACAAATGACAAAGTTTTAAAAGATTGGAAGAAATTTAAAATGTATATAGGGAATGTATTCGATAATTAGAGTTTGAATATCCAGGAAAGTAAAGAGGTTAAGGCATTAGGGAAACAATAGAAGATTAAAAGTTTGAAATTAGGGTAAATGATATGAAGATGAATTAATTTGGAAGATTTAAAGGGATTACATGATGGGAAAGAAAGATGATTTAGAAACTGCTATAGAAGTTTATAAAAATGAAAATCAGATAGTAGGGAATTGGGGAAGCCTGAAGACAATGAGTATTAAAATGGATGAGAAATGATATATTTTTCTGTTAGATGTTGTTTGATTTTTGTATTTTGTATTTTGATGTTTTTGATGTGTGTTGTATTTTGTATGTTTGTTGAAAAAAGGATTAATAAAAAATATATTAAAAAAAAAACCAGAAGTCCATACTGCTGCCCTTTACTCCCATTGCAACAGCTTAATCTTACACATAATCTGGGTGGCAGGTCTGCAGCCAGGTTCAAGAGAGTTTAATAATGGTTTAATGATTAGTTTGAGACAGTACCTAGCATAATATATATGCTGCTCACTGCAGTTGCAAGACATCATCCTTGGCCAAACTGCACTGTAGGTTTCATTATAACCACTGCAACAAAAAATTGCTTGCTGAAACGAAATGGATTGGACAGAGCCGATTCCAGCGTTGTTCCTCTTTATCCTTATGATTACCGTTGTTTTGAAACTGGGCATTTTCTGGAACAAGAGCTCCCAAAATCTTCCACCAGGACCGAGGCCTTTACCTGTCATTGGGAATCTCCACATCATGGATCTGAAGAGGCCTTACAAAACCATGCTAAAGGTAAAGATCCTGGTTCTTCCCAAGGCAAGACTAAATGGTACTGGGGCAGCCCAGCCAGATGGGCGGGGTATAAAATTATTATTATTATTATTATACATTTTGTTCTTTTAGAGCCTATAAATCTCACATCCCCTTTGTGTGTTACAGAACATCCTCTTATCTTTCCCAATAAATAGTCATAGGACCCAGTTTCAATTTATAACTGGTAATTTGAACAAGGTGTCTGGGAGTGTCTGGTGTCAAATCACATTTGACTCTGCCTCCATTTTCAAGGATGCAAAAGTTCCGGTGCAAACCTTGCTTAGCCCAGCCACCTCCTCTTTCTTAACTAGATTTGAGAGGTGCCATTAAATGTATAATCACTTTTATCCTTACAACTGCCTATTTTGTTCTGGTTTCCTGAGCATTCCTAGCAAATATTTGTGCTGCTGCAACTGAATAATAATAATAATAATAATAATAATAATAATAATAATAATTTATTAATAATTTATTATTTATACCCCGCCCATCTGGCTGCGTTTCCCCGGCCACTCTGGACGGCTCCCAACAGATTAAGAACATGATAGAACATCAAACATTAAAAACTTCCCTAAAAAGGACTGTCTTCAGGTGTTTTCTAAAAGTCGGGTAGTTGTTTATTTCCTTCACATCTGATGAGAGGGCGTTCCACAGGGCGGGCACCACTACTGAGAAGGTGCTCTGCCTGGTTCCCTGTAACCTCACTTCTCGCAGTGAGGGAACCACCAGAAGGCCCTCGAAGCTGAACCTCAGTGCCCTGGCTGAACGATGGGAGTGAAGACACTCCTTCAGGTATACTGGAGCGAGGCCACCTAGGGCTTAAAAGGTCAGCACCAACACTTTGAACTGTGCTCAGAAACGTACTGGGAGCCAATGTAGATCTTTCAAGACCGGTGTTATGTGGTCTCGGCAGCCGCTCCCAGTCACCATTCTAGCTGCTGCATTCTGGATTAGTTGTAGTTTCTGAGTCACCTTCAAAGGTAGCCCCACGTAGACCACATTGCAGTAGTCCAAGCTACAAGAGCATGCACCACTCTGGTAGACAATCTGCAGGCAGGTAGGGTCTCAGCCTGCATAACAGATGGAGCTGATAGACACAGAATTGACCTGCGCCTCCATGGACAGGTGTGAGTCCAAAATGACTCTCAGGCTGTACACCTGGTCCTTCAGGGGCACAGTTATCCCATTCAGTCCTCCACACCTGCCCGCTACCTCCCCTCCCAAAACACTACTTCTGTCTTGTCAGGATTCAACCTCCATCTGTCAGCCACCATTCATCCTCCAACCGCCTCCCAACACTCACACAGGACCTTCAATGCCTTCACTGGTTCTGATTTAAAAGAGAGGTAGAGCTGGGTATCATCCGCATACTGATAAACACCAGCCCAAACCCCCTGATGATGTCTCCCAGCAGCTTCATATAGATGTTGAAAAGCATGGGGGAGAGGATGGAACCCTAAGGCACACCCACTAGTGAGAGCCCAGTGGCCTGAACACTCATCCCCCAACACCACTTTCTGAACACAGCCCAGGAGAAAGGAGCGGACACTGTATAACAGTGCCCCCAGCTCCCAGCCCCTCTAGACAGTCCAGAAGGATGTCATGGTCGATGGCATCAAAGGCCACTGAAAGATCCAGCAGAACTAGGAAACAGCTTTCACCTTTGTCCCTAGCCAGCCGGAGATCCTTGACCAGCGCAACCAAGGCAGTTTCAGTCCCATGATGAGGCCTGAATCCCAATTGGAAGGGATCCAAATGGTCCCCATCCTCCTGGTCCTCCTTCAGGCATGCCTGGAGTTGTTCAGCAACCACTCGCCCAAGAATGGAAGATTTGAGACTAGGTGGTAGTTGGCAATATTGGCTGGGTCCAAAGATTTGTTTTTTTTACTAAGCAGTTTTATAACCACCACTTTCAGTGGGTCCAGGAAGGCTCCTTAACAGAGGAAAGCCTCCACCACCCTGCAGAGCTTTTATGAGTCAGGAAGGGCAAGGATCAGGGAGACATGTGATGAGTTTCACTCATCCAAGCAGCCGGTTCACATCCTTGGGGGTAAACTGATTTGAATTGAACCCATGCAACTTGACTAGAGAGGACTCTAGCACTATCCCACCCCGGTCCTGCTCCCATGGTGGAGTCTCCTGAACTGGGCGAAAGGGCTGAGCTGCTGTATTATGGGTCCAGCACTGTTGAAGCTACAGCTATTAGTAGCAAATGTCTTGAAGACCATTGTGGCATAGACAATGCGCTCTTACTTTATCATTATGTTATTTGGATTCTGTTTTGCATGGTGATTGGCAAAGATACAAAAAGTGAATTCATTCCACAAAATTACTATTCTTAAGGCATATGTTTTCAGCTCAGTCTAAGGCACAATAACATGGAAGATATTTCTACCAAGTTCAATAGTAGTTATTGAAAAAAAACTGAACAGTCAAACTGTGCTACTAGATTCTATGGAGTGTATAAAATAGTCCTTACTCTTAGGTAAATGTGCAAGCTAATGCAATCTTGGTTCTGTCAGAGATGATTTACATTAATATATTCTTTGGGGTATGCCAGAACTCTGTTTCTCACTTTTTCTTCTGTTTAATTGCAGTTGTCAAAGCAATATGGCCCTGTCTTCAGCATCCAAATGGGACCCCAGAAAACTGTGGTGTTGACAGGATATGAGACAGTAAAGGAGGCTCTGGTTAATCAGGCGGACGCATTTGCAGACAGACCCATCGTTCCATTGTTTCATGAGCTTTCGCAAGGCTTTGGTGAGGCACTTCCCTTTCTATTGGAACTGCTAATGCTTGCAAACACTCACAGGTCCCACCAGGCGAACACAATCCTTTCCCAAGAAATGTTTTGTAAGATGAGTGCTTGCAAAGCAAGTCAGCAACATCCAATGTTTCCTGTGGGAAAATCCTTGTGAATTTTTAAAACAATTTTAGTGCCTTTGACATTGACAGAGTATCTGCAGGCATTAGGCTGAGATTGTTTCACAAAAAGTGTCGCCTGTGGATTTCTGCAGATCAAGCTAAAATTTTTAAAAAAGTAGACCAGCTCAGCCTTTTTTGGTCTTGACTTTCAGTGGATCAGTGGGCCTCTGTTGAAGAAACATTTGAAGCAAACCTTTCCCATTCCCACCTTCTTCCAAACAGTCACATTGTAGAGCTGGGGAGAATGGGACAGGAGAATTGTGAATAATAGTCACACAGAAAAGTAATGGCACACACCAAGGAGAAACTCACTGACCATTTTCTGGCCCAGATTATACAGAAAGGAGAAAGGAAGGAAGGCATAATATCTATCCATGGAATACAAAGTAACAAGCTGAATTCTGCTGGGACCCCTGACATGAACTAACCACCCTCTATTCTACACTTTGCAACACATAATATTGATCAATGTGTTCTTAGGTCATGTTCTGATGGCACAGCTGCCAGCTACTTTGTCAAAGCTCAGAAGTCTGAGTCTGAATGAGAGAATAGCTGGGATCCATTCTCAGTTCCATGGAGGAAATGCAGACCATAATTTATTGATTCTGTATTCAATGGCCATGCAGACACGAAACCTTTCTTCCCATCTCTTCAGGTGTAATTCTGTCTAATGGTGAAAACTGGAAAGTGATGCGGCGGTTTGCTTTAAGCACATTACGGGACTACGGAATGGGAAAGAGGACCATAGAGGATAGAATTGTTGAGGAATGCAGTGTCCTGATAAAGAAATTTGAATCCTACGAAGGTGGGTTGGTGTTTTCCTCTGGTGCATAGCTACACTTCCATAGTTTAAAGGTGCCAAGAGTATCGTGTTACATATTCCTAACTTCCAGAAGTACAGATCCCAGGGTTCCCTGCAATTGGTCTGTTCCTGTAATGTGCAGATTGTACTGCAGTAACTCCTGTGACTTCCAAGCATTTCTTAGCCCAGCTATGGCCACATCCAGCAGTAATTAGGATCAGTTTCTTTCATAAATGAGGTCTACACATAGGTAAGCTGCCAGTAGAGACTTAAGGCAACAAAGTGCAGACTTGAAAACAATGCCCTTTCCATACTTGGAATTTCATCAGAATATTTTTGTTTAACTGTCATATTTATGTATAGGAAACCCATTTGAGACCACCACAATTATGAATGCAGCTGTTGCCAATATTATAGTGGCCATACTACTAGACAAGCGATTTGATTATGAAGATCCCACATACATAAGACTTCTGAAGTTGATCAATGAAAATGTCCAGCTTTTCGGAAGCTCTTCAGTCACGGTAATCTATTTTTTCCAATTAAAACAAACAGTTGATTGTAATGACATTGTATGCAAAGTGAGCAGGACAACCTGTTCAATATTGTTCAGGATTTACTACAAAACACAGAATACAGTATTGATATCTTGAGAAACCTGGTGGTGATTCAAAATATGTAGAAAACTCAGACAGTACAATCATCCCGTAACTATAACAAAGCCTCTTTTGCGCACAACCTTTCCGGCCTCACTGCCATCGGGACTCAAGGAAGAAAAAGTGATAGTTGTTTCCATGATGGCTCGGGGGGGGGGCTTCGAAGGGCAGATCTCCCTCTCTGAAGATGAACCTCCAGAGGAGAACCATCATAGCCTATTATCCCGGGGTTGCACATAAATTACATTGTCCTGAGGTAGCTTGCCCCCCATTCCAAATACCATTCAAGAGCTTTGTTTTGTATTTGGGCAGCCATGCTTTGAGAGACGCTGTTGAGAGAACAGCACTGAGCTTTCCTAATGTCTCTTTTCTTTTTCCACATTTTTATCTTTTCAGCTGTATAACATGTTTCCTGCTCTTGGTTTTCTTTTGGGGGCTCGTAAGACTGTCCTTCGCAACAAAGATGAGCTGTTTGCCTTCATAAATGCCACCTTCATAAAGCACCTCAGAGATCTGGATGAAAATGACCAGAGGAGCTTTATTGACTCATTTCTTATCCAGCAGCAAGAGGTAATAGAGTCTTTTAAGTTGGAGCAGAATAAACGTTGACATTTTCAATTCGTGTTTGCAGTGAATGTTTAAGGAGTGGTCAGGAAGTCTCACTTCAGAAGGGACCAACCTGGCATACTTCCCTCCATTTCCCAATAGTCAGCCATTGTTAATGTGTTACAGAAGTTGCCTCTGCAGGGGCAAAGGTTCCGGGCTCACCTGCATTTCTGGGGGGGGGGGGAACCAGATCAAGAAAATATGCAATTATAGATCATTATGTTGTGATGAGAGGTAATCAAGTCATAAATATTGGTTGCCAGATCCCCTTTTGATACAAGGGGGGGGATAGAACCTCATGTGCTCAAAAGAAGGCGTTATTCACACCGGAGGAGATAGGAGACTTTGAGGGTGGAGAGGCATCTCACAGCAAGGAAAAAAGATTGGCCCAGGCACTGCATAATCAGCCTAAAATTAGGGCTTCAGTTCTTTTGACCATTTACTAAGATTGGAAATGAATATGAATTGGAATATCTGTTTATTAATTAATTAGCACCCAGAAAAGGAAACAGGTGACAACAAAGATCTAAATAACAAATTGGAAATTATTTCTAAAAGCTTAAACTAATTACTGATCGATTTGAAAAGTTAAAGCAGATATACAGGCCTGAATTTGCTTTTAACTTTCAGTCTACACTGCCTGTAAAACCGTTTTCTTCCTGTCTTTCCCGTGCTATGCTGATTGGGAAACAAAAGTGAATTCTATCTGCATCACAAGTGCAGCAAAACTGAGACGCTTAAGTGGGGGGGGGGGTTGTCTCATAAATCATGGCAAAAATAACTGACTCCTTCATTGCTTCTTGAATATATATATATATATATATATATATATATATATATATATGAATGCCTTAATGAACAGCTAGCACAGTTAAGAGATGAGATGTGTAGAAAGTTTGGAGAGATTTGATCAGGGAGGCAATTGCAGATGAAATTAATCTCTAGAACCTTTGGGGAAAGACTTGGACTTTTCCCTGCCTAAATGGGAGACAACAGCTTTACAGCTGTATGAAGGGATGAAAGAAATAAAAGAAGCTGTTGAATATTTTGAATAGTACTGTAGTTATATACATAATTGGCAGACAGAGATGCAGAAGACTCATTTTCTTCCTTTTCTTTAGTTTTTCTTAGCTTGCTTTTCCTGTGACTTTTAATCATTGTTAGTTCTCTGTAAGTTCTATCTATATGTATGTTTCGTTTTTTGAAGTTACATATTTTGGATAAATGAAGATACCCACAGAAAGTTGATGGACCAAAGATTAAAGGATCTGTGTGAGATGCAGAGAGGATCCCTCAGGGTGGGAAGCTGAGGAAAGAGGTGGGAACTGGGAGGGTTCACTCTACTGGGTCTGGAATAAGGGTTAAGGTGTAATAGATAAAGAGCTTAGAATTATTATCCTTTCTCCTACTTTATATTTTCTCTTTTAAAAAATTATCTTCTTTTTTGGTTTCTAGTTTGTCCTGCTGCAAATTCACGGCAGTCTGAGGCTGAGCTACTTTTAGATAGGCAAGAGGGCCATTTCGGAGAGTAGGTGTTGTATGAAAGCGGGAGGGGGGGGGAATGGTAGAAAGGAGAATTATTGGATGCTAAGATCCAAGTTTTGGGCAAGTACTGTTTAGTGAGAGAGCTCCAACATAGATTTAAAAGTCACAAAATATGGAGCAAAGTAATAGTGAAAATATAAGTTGTTGAAAAGCATCATTTAAACATATGTATCAAATAAAGCTTCTAAACAGCTAAGAAGTTTTAATGTTATTTCCCTCTGCTTTTGATCCTCTGCCTCACTTGTGAATTTGCTGATTGTGATGTGAAACTGCATGTCTGCGCCTTTGTGAGAGAAAAAAATGCTAGGAATGCTCAGTATAGTGAAAATCCTGAAAAACACCCCACTGCTGGTTGGTGTCATGCAGCAACTATTGAAAGAACAATTGGAAGAACTCCCTCCTCTCTTTACTCCCCTCTGGCTCCCAGCGGGACAGGCAGTAATTACAACCAGCAAGTCTATCGGTGTTACTCTCCAACAGGGAGGCTGAAGGGAGTTGCAATCTCCAAAATATGGAGGGCACCACATTGTCTATCTCAGGAAAAATGGTGGGGGGACATGGAGTGCAAAGAAGAGCTAGAACAATTTCTATATAACTTACTGTTTATTATGTACAGTATACCCTCACCGAATTGCATTTACTGGACACATTCAAAACATCATTTTATCAAAAGAGATCAAAGAGCCGTTATTCTTAACTTTGGATGGAAGCCCAGGACTTTCAGCAGAAGGAGGGGCCACCAAGAGAGGACTGTCTTTTAAAATAATCTAACAGAGGGAAATATTGAAATAACCCCCCCCCCAGTGTGGTCATCAGACTTATAGACCTGTTAAAAGAAGATTGGGAGTGACATACTGGCGACTGATTGAGAAGACAAGAACAGTTAATCAGAATTTGGAAATTGGAAATCAACAGACAAGAAAGCATAAAACAAATTAAAGAGACTATCTCCGAAACCCAGGACATGGGGAGTCCTACCTTTGAAATTTGTTTGAACTTGGAATATATAATTGGTAATATTGTATATGATTTGATATGATTTTATGTTATTTGGTAATAATTGGAAGATTTCTATTGGAAAATGAATAAAAATTGTTTTAAAATAAATAAATAAATAAACAAACAAACAAACAAACATTATGCCATCACGATGGCATAGTCTGGAAAACCTGGGATCTCTCCTCACTACTTAGAGATTGGGGTGATGTGCAATGATACTTTGGCTCATCGGGTCCTGTCAGGTATTCATTTTTATCTTTGCACATTAAATTTTCTCACTCCATTCGTTTTAACCAGTTCATATGTTTTGCAACCCAGGAGGAGAAGAAGAACAAGACGAATGCATATTTCCACAACGAAAACTTAAAAACTGTTGTGGCCAACTTATTTGCTGCTGGCATGGAGACCACTTCTACCACACTGCGCTGGGGACTGTTACTAATGATGAAATATCCTGAAATTCAGAGTGAGTGCTTTTCATTGGGTTGGTGCCCATTATTCTGAGATATCTTAATTTCAGTTATATGTAACAATTAAAGAATGAAAACATTCATAATTGTTTAGGCCAGCCAATGGAGGGGAGTGGGTGGTCACATGGTCCACCGCAACCCCGCCCCACTGGGAAGTGGAGCGGCTTTCTAGGCAAATAACATTCTGTGGTTGCATACATAAATATTTTTTTATAAATTTCTATAAATTGCATACATAAATAAATTTCTAAATATTCTATACTAAATAAATTTCTAGATAGTTCTGATCCCATAATTTCCAAAAGAAAAGCTTCTGGTTTCTTAAACATCTTAAACATCTTTTTTAGTTCATCATATATCATTTCCCAGTAAGCTTTAACCTTATTACTAGACCACCACATTTGAAAAAGATACCTTCTTTCTCTTTACATTTCCAGCACATATGCATTTTGGGTTTATACATTTGAGGCAATCTACTAGGGGTTAGGTACCATCTATATAACATTTCCATATAGTTTTCTCTTAAACTATAACATTCTGTAAATTTTATATCCATGTTCGATAAACTTTCCCATGCATCCATTTCTATATTATTACCAATATCTATTGTCCAGAGCATCATTGAAAATTCCACTTGTTCATCCTTTAGATATCCCTTTAACATTACAGTTTAACAGGTCTCTTTCTAGGTGTGATGTCCCCCCCCCCAAAAAAAACACCATATGTCCCAAAGCGTTAAACATATAAAGTCCCAGGAGACTTTATCATATGCTTTCTCGGACTCTAAAAACATTAAAGCTTCCCGGTTTTCATTTCTCACTACTAAATATTCTATTACATCAGTCATGTTTCTATTATGATCTTTCATTTGTCTTCCCAGAAAAAATCCTGCCTGATCTTGATGGATCACCTCTTTTAATACAGTTTTCAAGCTATTCGCTAATATGTCCATCAGGTCCAGGTGCCTTCCCTAATTTTGCCTGTAGAATTGCTTGCTGCAATTCAATCATTGTGACAGGTCTATTCAGAAATGACATTTTATCTTTTGGTATCTTAAGTAGTCTGCTGTCTTCTAAATATTTACCAATTTCTACATTACCTCAATTGCCTTGATACGGTTCTCTAGAAAAACTCACAAATTGATCGCGCACCCCCCCCCCCCCCGATTTTCCACAACTCTATCTCCTACATTTATTCCATTAATGTAGGTTTTTATTTGTTTCTTCTTTATTTTCCAAGCTAATAGTTTCCCCAGTTTCTTGGACACATATAACATCCAAGTCTAACTTCCTTACAACATGCTCAATTTTATTCATTTAGTCTTATTATTTTGCATATTTACTTTTCAAGTTAGAATTTTCAAAGCCATCTTGTTCCCTATTTATTTCTCTTTTGCCTGTACCTTTGTTGAATCTTCCGCTTCCTGTCCAGCTTCCAGTCCAAATGCTCTTTCTCCAATTAACTCTTGCCCATATTTTCTCCAAAATTTGTCTGGTTCTGTAGGATCCTGAAATCTTTGTTTTCTACGTTTATATGTAAAAGATACCACTTCAGGATATTCCCAGTGGTGATATTTTAATGATGATCCTGGATGAATTTCTCTCCATCAGTATATCAGGCATATCAGTATATCAGGTTGTGGGACCCAGGTGGCGCTGTGGTTAAACCACTGAGCCTAGGGCTTGCTGATCAGAAGGTCGGCGGTTCGAATCCCTGTGACGGGGTGAGCTCCCATTGCTTGGTCCCAGCTCCTGCCAACCTAGCAGTTCGAAAGCACCTCAAAATGCAAGTAGATAAATAGGGACCGCTACAGCGGGAAGGTAAACGGCGTTTCCATGTGCTGCTCTGGTTTGCCAGAAGCGGCTTTGTCATGCTGGCCACATGACCTGGAAGCTATACGCCGGCTCCCTCGGCCAATAATGCGAGATGAGCGCGCAACCCCAGAGTCGGTCACGACTGGACCTAATGGTCAGGGGTCCCTTTACCTTTACCTTTAGTATATCAGGTTATTGGCTAAAATGTTTGTCCTGTTTAAAAAAATACCTGTATCACATTCTAGAGATTAAATATGTGAGTCCTGGGAACTGGAGAACCAGTTTATGGCAATTCTATGCTGGAGAGATTAATATTTTGAGAGACATAAGACAAAGTCAAAGAGATAGTCTTAGCAGAAAAATTGATGCTTTTCTTTTTCTTTTCCCCAGTAAAGGTCCAAGAAGAAATTGCAAAGGTTGTTGGATCTTCTCAGCCAAGAATTGAACACCGAACAAAAATGCCTTATACAGATGCCGTGGTCCATGAGATCCAGAGGTTTGCCAATATTGTCCCAACCAACCTGCCACATGCCACGGCTACAGATGTTACCCTCAATGGCTACTTCATTCCAAAGGTGATCAGTTTGATTGAACGGCTGGCTACTAGTTACAATATATTTTAAGGCTTTCCTGGGAGTAAGCCCCATGGGGCATCAATGCGGGTGACATCTCAACAGACTTGTATAGGATTGCACTGTAAGCATGCAATCTACCCTTTGGAAGCTGTCAGGCATCAGCTTCAACCCGTTAAGGAGATCTCAATGGGAAGGAGAACAAGTTTGGAAAACACACCATTTCTGGTGGGAGATCATGGTTTGTACGTTAAAGTTTGTCAAACTAAAGACATTTCTCAGATGAACTCATATCTCATTTCTCCTGCACTCAATATTTATTGTACCAGAGACATATGCTTTATTTTAAAACAGCTCTTGCTTTGCTTTTACAGGGGACATACATCATACCATTGCTGTCCTCTGTTCTGCATGATGAATCTCAATGGGAGAAACCACATAAATTCTACCCTGAGCATTTTCTCAACTCTGAAGGAAAATTCGTAAAGAGAGATGCTTTCATGCCTTTCTCCACAGGTAACCTCCCCTCCCCCCTGTGTATTTCTGCAATGGGATGTTTTACATGCCTGGAATGTAGCCTATTGTGCAAAGGAAAGAATCACATCAGTTGCTGTGGCCATTTCTGCCACCAGATCTGGCCACCATTGGTGTGTGGCCTCTGCAATGTTGCTCACCAGGGAACGTGGCCCACAGGCTGAAAAAGATTCCCACCCCTCTCCCCCAGCTTTCAGCATTCAGGATGGCTCGTATTTGGAGCTCATAATTCTTTTAAGATGGGCACCATGAGCTGTTATTTTATCTCTACATTTTGGTCTGCTTCAAAGAATTTGGGATGTTATTAAACAACTGCTAAACCCAGTTTTCCTTCTGCCTGTGCTTCCTTACAGGACGGAGAGCATGTTTAGGTGAGACTCTTGCCAAAATGGAGCTCTTCCTCTTCTTCACAAGTCTCCTGCAGAGATTCACCTTCCAGCCACCCCCTGGAACTTTTCAAAAAGACCTCGATCTTACTCCTGCTGTTGGGCTTACAACATCGCCCATGCCCCACCAGCTCTGTGCTCTGCCACGTTTCTAAGACTCACAAGTTCCTGGGTTGCTTATCATACCTGTGTGTGCAATGTGAGCCCTTTTTTAAACACCCCTGTTCAATAAGGGTATTTGGGTTGAGTAGCCTACGAGTAGAATTGGTCCGTGCTTCATCACAAACCTTAAGTGCCTTTATCTGCCATACTGCCAAATCACGTGAAACTAGCATTAGAGCATCTCTTACTTAAAACCTGGCCCTGAGTTCTTATGACACTTGGGGCATAGAGATCAACCTACAAAGCTGGTTCATGTATTCCCATGATAACATATACAGTGGTACCTCTACTTACGAATAACTCTACTTACGAATGTTTCTACTTACGAACGGCGCTCTGTCCGCCATCTTGGATGCGGTTTAGATAGGATTTTTTCTACTTACGAATTTTTAGATAAGGTTGCTTCGACTTTCGATTTTTTCTCCCAATGCATTCCTATGGGATTCGACTTTTTTTCGACTTACGAATGTGCGTTTGGAACGCATTAAATTCGTAGGTAGAGGTACCACTGTACCTTCAAAGATCTTGAAGAATCATATTCCCAGGCAGATGTGCAGAGAATTGTGACCAAGACGATAAAGGGTCTGGAAACCATACCTTATGAAGAATGGTTGAGGAAGTTGGGCATGTTAACTTCTGTGGCTGCAATGTATTCAGATTCTGAACTGTATTTGTTGTTGTCAGGCAATGGCTTTGTTTCCTCCTGGTTCTTTAAAAAGTCTGTCATAATAGATGTGGCAACTGGATTTGCTTCTGGTATCTCCATGCTGTCAATTAGTTCAGTGACTTTCTGCTTCTGGCTTAGGATAAAGCAACCATCTTCCATCTTCTCTCTGTACCTGAATGAACTTTCTCTGAGAGTCTGGGTGGCTTAAGGGTTCCCTCATCAATGGAATATTGACTAGTCATACCAAAAATAAAAATGGGGAAATGTGTCAAATTCAAAATTAAAACTCAAATCTCCACAAGTGGAAAAACTCAAAACCTTCTATGCCTAGCTATTGCTCTGAGACGGAAGTCACCATGTGTTCACCAGGAAATCTCGTAAGAAAATCCAGCAACATCGACTAAAATACTTTACATTTTGTCTTATCTTGGACCCATATCCTTTGTAGAAATGTATTTAGACACTACGAGAGGATGCACTTCTTAGTTATCATCCTTCCTTGCTCACATTGTTGCATGTCATACGCACATATAGGGTATAGAAAGGTATACCCTAATGCCGCCATGTTAAACAGTTTCAGGATGAAAATGAATAAAAACTATGGTATGCTAAAAAGAAAAATATCTGTGAGTGTTTCAATGGGAGAAAGTTCTGGAAATTCTGGAAACTTTCAAACTAAATGCAGTTGTCTCTAATTAAAGTTGAATAATTTAATCTGCAAATGATTTTACAATGTTGCTCTCTACTTCCAGTGTAACAGATTAATTTATACATCATCTGGGTGACAGGTCTGCAGCCAGGTTCAAGAGAGTTTGAATTTGTTCTTGAAAGCATTAGTTTCTGCAAGTAAGCACCATCCCCTTGAGTAACATTAAACTGAAAGACAAATCATCCAGCTTTGAATAGTTGTGGAGAAGAAAAAAGTCAGAGGACCAAGGCGGGACACTTTCCATTTTACTGGATGGTTTAATGATTTGTTCGAGACAGTACCTAGCATAATATATATGCTGCTCACTGCAGTTGCAAGACATTGTCCTTGACCAAACTGCACTGTAGGTTTCATTATAACCACTGCAACAAAAAATTGCTTGCTGAAACAAAATGGATTGGACAGGGCCGAATCCAGCATTGTTCCTCTTTATCCTTATGATTATCTTTGTTTTGAAACTGGGTATTTTGTGGAACAAGAGCTCCCAAAATCTTCCACCAGGACCAAGACCTTTACCTCTCATTGGGAATCTCCACATCATGGATCTGAAGAGGCCTTACAGAACCATGTTAAAGGTAAAGATTCCAGTTCTTCCCATGGCAAGTCTAAAGGGTACTGGAGCAGCCCAGCCAGATGAGCGGGGTATAAAATAATAATAATTATTATTATACATTTTGTACTTTTAGAGCCTCATCTCATCTCCCCTTTGTGCGTTGCAGAACCTCCTCTTATCATTCCCAGTAAATAGTCATAGGACCTAGTTGCATTTTATGTCTGGGGGTGTCTGGCGTCAAATCAGACTCTGCCTCTGATTGTAAGCCTCTGCATCTTTAAAAAACAACAAGCATGCACTTTCTCTCCCCAGTTTAAGTCCTCGGATATTTGCAGTGGCCAATCCCCCCCCCCCGATTTACAATCCCCTACCTTCCCCTTGCCACTTCCTGGGTTTTTTATGGAGCCGAACAGCTCAGGCACTTCAGAACACGCCTTCTGTTGCTACGGAGCTGGATGGCTTCGCTATTTGACCGACCTCCCCCCCCCCCCCCGGTCGGGATTTTTAAAGTAGTTCTCTGGGTCCCGGGGCACATCATCACCCCTGATCCTTCTCTTTGCCCAAACGGACCTCTCCCCACCTTCCTCAACACCAAATACTCCTCATTTATACCCACAATAAAAACCATAAAAATAAAAAAGTTACAAACAACACATTTTTAAAAAAATACATCCCATCCTACATTCCAAAAAATTACACCAAAAATAAAAAACCAAAAAACAACCACCCACACCAAAATCATACACTACACACCAAAATAAATGACTACCCCAATTAGAGAAATAAAACATCGCAAACACCACATCCTACATTCAAAACACCAACTCCAAAATTAGAAAATCCAGATAACCAAAAACCAAAAACCACAAAACACACAAAACACAAATCATACAATACCCACCAAAATAAATGACAACCCCAAAATAAAATTAAACAATAATAACTTCTACTTCTCATGTTCTTATTTCAAATTTTTAAAATCTAAATATATAAAAATGTTCACGAAGCGTGCGCAGGGGCCAATGTATGGAGATACAGGGGGGAGGGGACAGCACTCCCCAGGGACAACAGAGGGCTCAGACAAAAGTGCATGCTGGGAAATAGAACCCAGAAGCTGACATTTCCTTCTCCAAGTGTGGGGGGCAAGGTATGGAGAAACGGGGGAGCGACCAACACTCCCCGGAGACAACAGAGGGCTCAGAGAGGGTGGGGGGAGGAGGGGTCTTGATAGCTCATGAGTCAGGACAGGGTGGGGCCAGTCACAGGGATGTGCCGGAGGGGTGGGGGGAGAAGGGGGCTCGATAGCTCATGGGTCGGGACAGGGTGGGGGCAGCCACAGGGATGAACTGGGGGTGGGGGAGGAGGGGACAGGATAAGTCATGTGTCCGGATAGAATGGGGAGAATCACAGGAAAGAACCACAGCAACGTGTGGCCAGGTCAGCTAGTTCAAAATAAAAACTTAAAACACGAAAACTCAAAACCTTTTCTGCCTAGCTACTGCTCTGAGAGGGAATAGGGAGCTAATCCCTTTCACAATGGAGACACCAGGAAATAGAAAAAAGTCCGCTTTGAATCTCTCTTCTCTCTTAAGAAAATCCAGCCACATCCATTAAAATACTTTGAATTTTGTCTCAACTGGGCCCCATAAGCTTTGTAGGAACAGATTTAGGCACTACGAGAGGATGCACTGCTTACTTATTGACCTTCCTTGCTCACATTGTTGCATGTCATATGCTCTAATGTATACAATGATATACCCTAATGCCACCATGTTAAACAGTTTCAGAATGAAAATGAATAAAAACTATGCTAAAAAGAAAAATATCTGTGAGTATTTCAATGGGAGAAAGTTCAGAAAATACTGGACACTTTCAAACTTGTTCCTCATTAAAGTTGAATAATTTCATCTACAAATAATTTCACAATTGTTGCTGTTTAGTCGTTTAGTCGTGTCCGACTCTTCGTGGCCCCATGGACCATAGCACGCCAGGCACTCCTGTCTTGCACTGCCTCCCGCAGTTTGGTCAGACTCATGTTCGTAGCTTCGAGAACACTGTCCAACCATCTTGTCCTCTGTCGTCCCCTTCTCCTTGTGCCCTCCATCTTTCCCAACATCAGGGTCTTTTCCAGGGAGTCATCTCTTCTCATGAGGTGGCCAAAGTATTGGAGCCTCAGCTTCACGATCTGTCCTTCCAGTGAGCACTCAGGGCTGATTTCCTTCAGAATGGATACGTTTGATCTTCTTGCAGTCCATGGGACTCTCAAGAGTCTCCTCCACCACCATAATTCAAAAGCATCAATTCTTCGGCGATCAGCCTTCTTAATGGTCAAGCTCTCACTTCCATACAACACTACTGGGAAAACCATAGCTTTAACTATACGGACCTTTGTAGGCAAGGTGATGTCTCTGCTTTTTAAGATGCTGTCTAGGTTTGTCATTGCTTTTCTCCCAAGAAGCAGGTGTCTTTTAATTTCGTGACTGCTGTCACCATCTGCAGTGATCAAGTGATCAAGGAGCCCAAGAAATCTCTCACTGCCTCCATTTCTTCCCCTTCTATTTGCCTCCTTCATGGATCAATGCCTTGTCGTGGCGAAGGGGCTTGAATAACTCAGAGAAGCTATGAGCTATGCCATGCAGGGCCACCCAAGATGGACAGGTCATAGTGGAGAGTTTTGACTAAACGTGATCCACATGGAGAAGGAACTGGCAAGCCACTCCAGTATCCCTGCCAAGAAAACTCCATGGACAAAGACAAATTTCACAATGCTGCTCTCTAATCCCAGTGTTAGAAACCAAGTTTACAGGTAATCCTGAGTGATGAGTTCTCCGTCTTCAAGAGTTTTGAATCTGTTCTGGAAAACATTAGTTTCTGCAAGCAAACACCACTCACTTGAGTACAAATTAAACTGAAAGGCAAATCATTCAATGTACAGCTTTGAAGAGTGGAGAATGGTGGAGAAGAAAACAAAAATTGGACGCCCAAAGCGGGACACTTTTTACTGGATGGTTTAATGATTAGTTTGAGACAGTACCTAGCATAATATATACGCTGCTCACTGCAGTTGCAAGACATTGTCCTTGACCAAACTGCACTGTAGGTTTCATTATAACCACTGCCAAAAAAAAAAAATTGCTTGCTGAAACGAAATGGATTGGACAGAGCCGATTCCAGCGTTGTTTCTCTTTATCCTTATGGTTTCCTTTGTTTTGAAACTGGGCATTTTCTGGAACAAGAGCTCCCAAAATCTTCCACCAGGACCAAGGCCTTTACCTCTAATTGGGAATCTCCACATCATGGATCTGAAGAGGCCTTACAGAACCATGTTAAAGGTAAAGCTTCCAGTTCTTCCCATGGCAAGACTAAAGGGTACCGGGGCAATCCCAGCCAGACGAGCGGGGTATAAAATTAATATTATTATACATTTTGTTCTTTTAGAAGCTATAAATCTCATCTCCCCTTTGTGTGTTACAGAACCTCCTCTTATCTTTCCCAATAAATAGTCATAGGACCAAGTTGCAATTTATAACTGGTAGTTTGAACAAGGTGTCTGGGGGTGTCTGGTGTCAAATTATGTTTGACTCTGCCTACATTTTCAAGGATGCAAAAGTTCCGGTGCAAACCTTGCCTAGCCCAGCCTCATCCTTGAGCCTTTGACAACAGACACGGTTGGCACACGTACCTAGTGTATGACAAAGTAAATTCCTATAGGGGGTTTCTAAACCATATACAGTGGTACCTCGGTTTAAGTACACAATTGGTTCCGGAAGTCTGTACTTAACCTGAGGCGTACTTAACCTGAAGCGAACTTTCCCATTGAAAGTAATGGAAAGTGGATTAATTTGTTCCAGACGGGGTCCGCGGAGTACTTAAATTGAAAGTACTCAAACCGAAGCGTACCTAAACCGAGGTATGACTGTAATAAGAAAATCGCTATATAAAATATGGTCAAAGTATAAGGGAATCCTTGAATCTAAGATACCCCTATGGACCTCTCCCACTGAAGCTATGGTGGTAAAAAGAAAAAAACATGAAGGGAGAATGGCTCACATACAGAACAGTGTTAGAATTGGACAAGGAAATACCAACACTTAAGAAATTAGTCATAGGACTTAGTTGCAATTTATAACTGGTAGTTTGAACAATGTGTCTGAGTGTGTCTGATGTCGAATCATGTTTGACTCTGCCTCCATTTTCAAGGATGCAAAAGTTCCGGTGGAAACCTTGCCTAGCCCAGCCTCCTCCTTGAGCCTTTCTTTCTAAACTAGATTTGAGAGGTGCCGTTAAAGGTATAATCACTTTCATCCTTATAACTGCCTTTTTTGTTCTGGTTTTCTGAGCATTCCTAGCAAATATTTGTGCTGCTGCAACTGAATGTCAATAATAATTTATTATTTATACCCCGCCCATCTGGCTGGGTTTTCCACTCTGGGCGTCTCCCAAAAGATTATCAGATTAAAAACACAATAAAGCATCAAACATTAAAAACTTCCCTAAAAAGAACTGCCTTCAGGTGTGTCTTCTAAAAGTCAGATAGTTGTTTATTTCCTTGACATCTGATGGGAGGGTGTTCCACAGGGCAGGTGCCACTACCGAGACCGCCCCCTGCCTGGTTCCCTGTAACTTCACTTCTCGCAGTATGGTATCAAAGGCCACTGAGAGATCCAGCAGAACTAGGAAACACCAGCCCAAACCCCCTGATGATGTCTCCCAGCAGCTTCATATAGATATTAAAAAGCATGGGGGAGAGGATGGAACCCTGAGGCACCCCCACAAGTGAGAGCCCAGTGGCCTCCACACTCATCCCCCAACACCACTTTCTGAACACAGCCCAGGAGAAAGGAGCGGACACTGTATAACAGTGCCCCCATCTCCCAGCCCCTCTAGACAGTCCAGAAGGATGTCATGGTTGATGGCATCAAAGGCCACTGAAAGATCCAGCAGAACTAGGAAACAGCTTTCACCTTTGTCCCTAGCCAGCCGGAGATCATTGACCAGCACAACCAAGGTAGTTTCAGTCCCATGATGAGGCCTGAATCCCAATTGGAAGGGATCCAAACGGTCCCCATCCTCCAGGGGTGCATGGAGTTGTTCAGCAACCACTCACTCAATCACCTTACCCAAGAATGTAAGAATTGACACTGGGTGATAGTTGGCCATATTGGCTGGGTCCAAATATATATTTTTTAATAAGCAGTTTTATAACCACCACTTTCAGTGGGTCCAGGAAGGCTCCTTAACAGAGGAAAGCATTCACCACCCCACAGAGCTTTTAGGATGAAGGATGAAGGATGAAGGAGACAAGTGGTCAGTTTCACTTGTCAAAACATCCTCGGAGGTAACATATTGCAACTGATCCCATGCAACTTGACTAAACAGGACTCTAGCACTCTCCCACCCTGGCCCTGCTCCCACGGTGGAGTCTACTGAACTGGGTGAAAGCGCTGAGCTGCTATTAGTAACAAATGTCTTGAAGACCATTGTGGCATAGACAATGCTGTTTTACTTTATCATTATGTTATTTGGATTCTGTTTTGCATGGTGATTTGGAAAGATACAAAAAGTGAATTCATTCCACAAAATTATTATTCTTAAGTCATATGTTTTCAGCTCAGTCCAAGGCACAATGACATGGAAGAAATTTCTACCAAGTTCAATAGTAGTTATTGAAAAAAACTTAGAATAGTCTAACAGTAAAACTTTGCTACTAGATTCTGTGGAATGTATAAAATAGCCTTTACTCTTAGGTAAAAGTGCAAGCTAATGCAGTCTTGGTTCTGTCAGAGATGATTCACAATTATATATTCTTTGGTTATACCAGAACTCTGTTTCTCACTTTTTCTTCTGTTTAATTGCAGTTGTCAAAGCAATATGGCCCTGTCTTCAGCATCCAAATGGGACCTCAGAAAACTGTGGTGTTGACAGGATATGAGACAGTAAAGGAGGCTCTGGTTAATCAGGCGGACGCATTTGCAGACAGACCCATCGTTCCAATGCCTCATGAGCATTCACAAGGCTTTGGTGAGGCACTTCCCTTTCTATTGGAACTGCTAATGCTTGGAAACAATCACAGGTCCCACCAGGTGAACACAATCCTTTCCCAAGAAATGGTTTGTAAGATGAGCGTTTGCAAAGCAAGTCAGAGAAATCGATTGTTTCCTGTGGAAAACACAATCCTTGTGAATTTTTCACCAACCTTAGTGCCATTGACATTGACAGAGTATCTGCATGCATTAGGCTGAGAATGTGTCACAAAAAGTGTCACCTGTGGATTTCTGCAGCTTAAATGTTAAAATGTGTAGAGCAGGCAGCCTTTTTTGGGGGGGTCTTGACCAGGGATCATGGGAGTTGTAGGCCAAAACATCTGGAGGGCCACAGTTTGGGGATGCCTGGTCTTGACTTTCAGTGGATCAGTGGGGCTCTGTTGAAGAAACAAAAATGGAGACCATTTAAAGCAAACCTTTCACATTCCTACCTTCTTCCCAACAGTCCCATTGTAGAGCTGGGGAGAATGGGACAGGAGAATTGTGAATAATAGTCACACAGAAAAGTAATGGCACACACCAAGGGGAAACTCACTGACCATTTTCTGGCCCAGATTATACAGAAAGGAGAAATGAAGAAAGGCATAATATCTGCCCATGGAATACAAAGTAACAAACTGAGTGCTGCTGGGACCACTGACATGTACAAACCACCCTCTACTCTATCCTACACTTGTAATGGAAAATATTGTTCAATGTGTTCTTAGGTCATGCTCTGATGGCACATCTGCCAGCTACTTTGTCAAACTCAGAAGTCTAAGTCTGAATGGGAGAATAGCTGGGATCCATTCTCAGTTCCCTGGAAGAAATGCAGAACATAATTTATTGATTATTTGTACAATGGCCATGCAGACATGAAACCATTCTTCCTGTCTTTTCAGGTTTAGTTCTGTCTAATGGTGAAAACTGGAAAGTGATGCGGAGGTTTGCTTTAAGCACATTACGGGACTACGGAATGGGAAAGAGGACCATAGAGGATAGAATTGTTGAGGAATGCAATGTCCTGATAAAGAAATTTGAATCTTACGAAGGTCGGTTGGTGTTTTCCTCTGCTGCATAGCTACACTACCATAGTTTAAAGGTGCCAAGAGTATTGTGTTACATATTCCTAACTTCCAGAAGCACAGATCCCAGGGTTCCCTGCAGTTGGTCTGTTCCTGTAATGTGCAGATTGTACTGCAATAACTCCTGTGACTTCCAAGCATTTCTTAGCCCAGCTATGGTCACATCCAGCAGCACTTGGGATCAGTTTCTTTGATAAATGAGGTCTACACATTGGTAAGCTGCCAGTGGGGATGTAAGGCAAGAAGGAGCAGACTTAAAAACAATGCCCTTTCCATACTTGGAATTTCTGTGGGGATGTTCAGGGAGGTAAGAGAGGCTATATTTTTAAATGATATCCCTCCCCCTAACTTGCGTTAGCAAGTTCTATATCTTAGCAGAGTTTAAACGCATAGTGGTTTGCTTGTTGCAGGCTCGCCTGAGCCTCTCTATATAAGATTCCTGGTAAGATCCCTTCTTTTCCCTCTTAAAAATAATAGACACAACAATCTTATTAAAGTCAATATAAAAGTAGTTTACTCACATTCATTCAGTTCACAGTTGGATCCCTGAAGGCAGACTTAGGTTACAAAAGTATATATACATGTGGAACTATCCCAAAACAGAGTTAGTCCCAAGTGACTGCGGACAGGCAGTCACTTTTGCTAACATGTAGAAAAACAAAATGGAGAAGAAGAAGAAAAGAAGGAGGTGTGCTCCCCTAACCCAGATCAGGCTACACCTACATGTAGTCACATGCAGAGGAGGTTTGTTCCAGCTCAGGAGGAAACAGTAATTTTTCTCCTGGCTGGTAGAAAGCATCCCCTAGCACGTCCATTCTAGGAATGTTGTACAGTACTTGACTCCTATGTATTTTACATCCCACATTTGAAACAGAAAGTTTTTTTGCTTAACTGTAATGTTTATGTATAGGAAACCCATTTGAGACCACCACAATTATGAATGCAGCTGTTGCCAATATTATAGTGGCCATACTACTAGACAAGCGATTTGATTATGAAGATCCCACATACATAAGACTTCTGAAGTTGGTCAATGAAAATGTCCGGCTCGTCGGAAGCTCTTCAGTCATGGTAATCTATTTTGTCCCCAATAAAACAAACAGTTGATTGTAATGACATTGTATGCAAAGTGGACAGAGCAACCTGTTTATTGTATATTGTTCAGGATTCACCACAAAACACAGAATACTGATATCTTGAGAAACCTGCTGGTGATTCAAAATATTTAGAAAACTCACATGGCACAGTCATCCCGTAACTATAACAAAGTCTCTTTTGCACACACCCTTTCTGGCCTCACTGCCATCAGGACTCCAAGGACAAGGAAGAACAAGTGATAGTTGGTTCCATGATGGCTCAGAAGGGGATTTCCAAGGGCAGATCTCCCTCTCTAAAGACGAACCTCCAGAGGAGAACTGCTATAGCCTATTATCCCAGGGTTTCACATAAATTATCATATCTTTCGCTCCATAAGGCACACCGGACCATAAGGCGCACTTAGTTTTTAGAGGAGGAAGACAAGAAAAAAAATATTCTGAATCAAATGTACTAACTATTTACTGGTAATAAATTTACGCTGCCCTGAGGTAACTCCCTCCCCCATTCCAAATACCATTCAAGAGCTTTGTTTTGTATTCGGGCAAACATGCTTTGAGAGATGCATTTGAGAGTACAGTAATGAGCTTTCCTAATGTTTCTTTTTCTTTTTTCACATTTTTATCCTTTCAGCTGTGTAAAATGTTTCCTGCTCTTGGTTTTCTTTTGGGGGCTTATAAGACTGTCCTTCAAAACAGAGATGAGCTGTTTGCCTTCATAAATGCCACCTTCCTAAAACACCTCAGAGATCTGGATGAAAATGACCAGAGGAGCTTTATTGACTCATTTCTTATCCAGCAGCAAGAGGTAATGGAGTATTTTAAGTTGGAGCAGAATAAACGTTGACATTTTCAATTCGTCTTTGCAGTGAATGCTTAAGGAGTGGTCAGGAAGTCTCATTTCAGAAGGGACCAACCTGGCACACTTCCTACCATTTCCCAGTAGTCAGCCATTGTTAATGTGTTACAGAAGTTGCCTCTGCGGGGGCAAAGGTTGCATACTCACCAGCATTTCTGAAAAAAAATCCCTGATCAAGAAAACATGCCAATGGGCGTATATGAATTTCCAGGGGTGGAATTATGGCAGACTAACCATTGGTTGCTGGTGCTTCTGCCAAGAGAGATAATTATGCAGTGATGAGATGTAATCAAGTCCTAAATAATGTTTGCCAGACTCCCTTTTGATACAAGGGGGGGATGGGATAGAACTTCATGTTCTCAGAAGAAGGTGTTCTTCACACCGGAGGAGATAGGAGACTTTGAGGGTGGAGAGGCATCTCACAGCAAGGAAAAAAGATTGGCCCATGCACTGCGAAATCACCTTTAAATTAGGGCTTCAGTTCTTTTAACCGTTACTAAGATTGGAAATGAATACAGCTGTATGAAGGGATGAAATAAATAAAAGGAGCTCTTGTGAAGCCCGAAGAGATTGATGGAATTATGATTAAAGATGTTAAAAGATGATTGGAGGTGGCAGAGATCGGATTTAGAAGGTGAGATTCTAGTTAACAAATTGAAATGAACAAACAGGCAGAAAAAGCTCCTCACCTCATAGGTTTGAAAAATGACTGGAAGAAATTGCAAAAAGAGAGAGAGAATCGTTTCCTTTTTCTTAAACCAAAGTGAAGCATGACCAACTAGAAATGAGATTGGAATGTGGCACTGAGTATGATTTAATGAAGATACAATATGCAAATAAGTATGGGCTATTATACTGTTAAGATTTGTTGCAACCCTTGAACTATCTAATTGGAAAACAGAAAGGCTATTTTAGACACTTGATGAGAACAACAACTAAAGAGCTATATTTGGACTTTTAGACTTTTGGAGCTGAATAAAGGTTGAAAAAGATCATCTAGCAGAATGAGAAAAGGCTGGATATTAATACAACTAGAAGTTATTCCAGAATGCAAAATCTGAATATTTTGAATAATAGTTATATACGTAATTGGCAGATAGAGAAGCGGGAAGACTATTACAACCAGCAACTCTATCGGTGTTACTCTTGCTGTTGGAAAGTGTGGCGAAAGGGAGTTGCAATTTGCAAAATATGGAGGGCACCACATTGTCTATCTCAGTTTAATGAAACAGTTCCAGATTAATATGCGGTATTTCTGTGTCAGTTTTCCATTTTAGACTATGAGTAAATACATTAAAGATGTTCAACTGAGAACCATATCTGTCAGCAGAAAACAACACTTTGTTAACCTTGATTTCAGATCTCCACAAGTGTTCACCAGAAATGCCGCCTTCCATGCATGCATGTATGCATTCATACTCAGACCTGTTGCAGGTTTGTGGGGTCAGTCTGCATGATGCCCCAACTTGTGGGGATCTTGTACCCAGTAAGGGTTAATTCTAAGGGAGGAATTTTTTGTTGAATCAGTCAGAAAAGTTTCTTTCTGATGTGAGGGCCATATATTTGTCACCTAAATACAGTGGTACCTCTGGTTACAAACGCTTCAGGTTAGAAACACTTCAGGTTACAGACTCTGCTAACCCAGAAATAGTACCTTGGGTTATGAACTTTGCACAGCAGCAACGGGAGGCCCCATTAGCTAAAGTTGTACCTCAGGTTAAGAACTGTTTCAGGTTCTTAGATAGTAAAAAGAAGAGAGGAGTGGTTACCTATATAAATCCCAAAATAAAAGCAGAAAAAGTCTTTCAAGACAATGAAGGGAGAGTAATTGCATCAAGGTTATATTTACCAGAAAGAAATGTAGTAGTAATTAATGTGTATATGCCAAATGGGGGTAAAACGGAATTCTTGAAAAAATTATGGAAACAGTTGGGAGAATGTATAGAAGAAGAGGAAGTAATATTGGTGGGAGATTTCAATGGAGTGGTGAAGCCTGAATTGGACAGATCAAATGGGGGGGGGATATGAGGGGAAATTACCAGAAACCTTTTTCAAAATAATGGAAAGCTATGACCTGCAAGATTGTTGTAGGTTGAGAAACCCTAATGAGAAAAGATATACATTTTATTCAGAGGTACAAAAATCAGGGGCAAGAATTGACATGGTGTGGCTGACAAATAAATTAATGACCAATGTAATAAAATGTGAAATTATGACAAAATCATTGACATACCATAACCCAATAATGGTGAAATTAAAAGACAATGATAGGAAAAGTAATAGATGGAGGATATAGGAAGACCCATATATAGTGACCAATGGGAGAGGCTATGGAAAGAAGGAATAAGATTCACAGCATGCACAGGAATAAAAGAAAATATATTAAAATTAGTTTATAGGTGGCATCCAACCCCAGTTAAAATCGTGAAAATGTATAAAAACGGCTCAAACAAATGTTGGAAATGTCAAGTTGAGATTGGTAGTTTCTACCACTGCTGGTGGCAATGTGTTAAAATTCATGAATTCTGGAATGCGGTGTATGAAAAGCTAAAAAAAGATGTTAAAAATGACGTTTGAAAAGAAACCGGAGCTGTTCCTATTATTGTCCCTGAAAATATTCCGGAAATCAAAGGAAATATATTGTTATACTCCAGCGCAGCGGCTAGACTGCTTATAGCTAAGAACTGGAAGGGGGAGAAAACGCCGACGATTTTTGAGTGGCAGGAGAAATTAGTAGAGTTTATGAATCTGGCCAAGATGACTGCTGCAATTAGAAATATACCCAAAGAAAAATATATAATGGAATGGAAATTTGTGGAGGAATATTTGATCAAAGAAAATTTTAATATCAATTTGGTGATTTGCTTAAATTGAGGGAAGAGTTAGGGAATTAAAGAAATTGAGATAAGAAAATAGGATAAATAGGTATAAGAATTAATATAAATAGGAAAATAGTATTAGAGAAAGAATTTTTTAATTTGGTAATTAATGTAAAGCAAGATTAGAAGAAAGTATGAAAAGGAAAGTGATGTAGGAGTGGTAGGAAGTTAATTTTTTAAGTTATATATTTATTGTATTGTTTGCACTGTTTTGTTTTGTATTTGTCTGATTTATATGATTTATATTATCGAGTGTTATGAAATATTATTTTGGTTTTTTGTGTTTTCCTTTTCTTTTGTTTTCCTTTGTAAACCTTGATTATTTTTTGTATATTCTGTAGGTCCCTTTGCTTGTGTTATCCTTTTCTTTTTCTTATAATTTATGTATTATTTGTATTTTGTATTATTTTGAAGAGCTGAAATGAAGTTTTTTTTTTAAAAAAAGGAACAGTTTCAGGTAAAGAACGCACCTCTAGAACGAATTAAGTTCTTAACCAGAGGTACCACTGTACTGCCACTAGTTCCTTTGCCTAAACAAGGAGTTAAGCGCCACGATTAGCATCAGAGGAGGAGCTGGATTGCCAAGCTACAACCACCTCTACATTTAGCTGGTAAACAGAGCACAATAGGGAGAGAGCTGAGTCAGACCCATGCTTGGTGTTTGCTTGACTCCAAGGCTGTGATTAGCATCAGAGAAGAAGAAACTGGATTGCCAAGCTTTCCTGACCTCCTCTCTTAGCTGGTAGATGGAGAACAACAGCTGTGACTATGGAGAAGATAGGCGTTTTGGGGTGTTGATGCTGAGCCCCTCCATCTTAGGCTTGGGTTGTATATATGTGTAAATAAACCCTATATCATCATGATGGCAAAGTCTGGAAGACCTGGAATGTCTCTCTGCTCAGTGATTGGGGTGACGTGCAATGATACTTTGGATCATGAGGTCCTGTCAGGTATTCGTTTTTATCTTTGCACATGGAATTTTCTTACTCCATTCATTTTATCCAGTTTATACTCTTTGTAACCCAGGAGAAGAAGAAGAAGAAGACGAATGCATATTTTCACAACGAAAACTTAACAAGGGTTGTGGCCGACTTATTTGGTGCTGGCATGGAGACCACTTCTACCACAATGCGCTGGGGACTGTTACTAATGATGAAATATCCTGAAATTCAGAGTGAGTGCTTTTTATTGGGTTGGCTCCCATTATTCTGAGATATCTTAATTTCAGTTATATGTAACTATTAGAAAGAATATATATATATATATATATATATATATATATATATATATATATCTCACAACAATTATTTAATCCTAAATTTAGCATTTCAACCTGGACTCCCTTCTCCCTTTCTGTGGTTCTTTACATTTCGTTTCATCTTCCTGTAATACTCCAAATTATCTCAACATATTCATTTAAATATATATTCCTGTATATATCTCATATATATATTGAAACTGAAGGTTTTTACATTAATCCTGCCAATATCTTAGTACGGTATGTTTACAGTTTGTTTGTAAATACTCAGTTAACCATTTCCATTCCTTTCATTTCTGTTTGGGTAGTTCCGATTACAATATTCCCCAAAGATAAGTTAATAGTTTTTTAAACATCTTAAACATCTTTTTCAGTTCATTATATATCATTTCCCAGTAAGCTTTAACTTTATTCCTAGACCACAACATATGAAAAATGCTACCTTCTTTGTCTTTATGTTTCCAGCACATATTCAATTTGGGATTATACGTTTTAGCCAATCTTTTAGGTGTTGGGTACCATCTATTATTACCATCTAGGATGCGGATGGCGCTGCGGTCTAAACCACAGCGCCTAGGGCTTTGCCGATCAGAATGTCGGCGATTCGAATCCCCGTGACAGGGTGAGCTCCTGTTGCTCAGTTCCTGCTCCTGCCCACCTAGCAGTTCGAAAGCACATCAAAGTGCAAGTAGATAAATAGGTACCGCTCCGGCAGGAAGGTAAACGTTGTTTCCGTGTGCTGCTCTGGTTCGCCAGAAGCGGCTTAGTCATGCTGGCCACATGACCCGGAAGCTTTACGTCGGCTTATAGAGCGAAATGAGCGTCACAACCCCAGAGTCATCTGCGACTGGACCTAACGGTCAGGGGTACCTTTACCATCTATATAACATTTTCATATAGTTTTCTCTTAAACTATAAAATGCTGTAAATTTTATCTTATACATTTTAGATATCACTTTAACATTACAGTTTAACAAGTCTCTTTCTAGTTGTGATGTTTGTTCCCCAACCCCCCGCATCATATCCTTTTTTCAAATGATGATATTGTAACCATGTTGTTTACATCTCTGATAAAACCTTAAATTAATTTAATTTAAAATCTCCAAAGGTGGAAGCCATGGTGGTGGTTTGGTCTCCAACAGGTTTCTGTTTCTGGTGTTTCACTCTATTTCTTGGTTTATTTTAATTGAATATTGCATTTGCAACATCTTGATATCCTGTTTCACTATCTCTTTTCGAGAAGAATTTATTAATTCTTTCCCTTTCCCTTTTATTTCTTTAAAAAAAAAAATTCTGCTCTCTTATATTTCTTTGGTATGTGCTTTGCTATGTAAAAAAAAAACCACATTACTACTTTACTCGCACCCCATACCACCTTATAATCTGTCTCTTGAATTAAATTAATTTCAAAATAATCCTTGAAACTATTTGCCCCTTTTTCTAATATTTCTTGATTTAATAATTTTATTAAATTTTCATTTTGTCTCCATCTCATCGGGAAACTTGTCCCTGTTCTTAATTCCACTATTATAGAGTTGTGGTCTCATAATGTTCTTGGTAGAATTTCCACCCTCTTTACCTTAGTATAAAAATCTTTAGAAGTCCATACAGGGTCTTTTCGTCTCGCAGAATATTTTGCAGATGAATAAAATGTACTGTGGGTGTTTTTCTCTCCAAATGGCAATTAAACTTAAATTGTCATTCATCCTAAAAAAAGGCATTCAGTAGCTTGCCTTCTTTTGTTTCATTTTTTCTTATACTTATACTCCTGTCCAAATCTAGGGAAGCAACACCATTCATGTTGTTGTTGTTGTTGTTGTTGTTTAGTCATTCAGTCGTGTCCGACTCTTCGTGACCCCATGGACCAGAGCACGCCAGGCACTCCGGTCTTCCACTGCCTCCCGCAGTTTGGTCAGACTCATGTTGGTGGCTTCGAGAGCACTGTCTAACCATCTTGTCCTCTGTCGTCCCCTTCTCCTTGTGCCCTCCATCTTTCCCAACATCAGGGTCTTTTCCAGGGTGTCTTCTCTTCTCATGAGGTGGCCTGTAACAGCCTGAAGCAGCAGCTTTCAGGCTGATGTATATCAGCTAGATAGATGTACCAGAGAAGGCTGTAGCAGCAAGGCCTGTTACAAGCGGCGGGCTCTCATGAAGACACGACAGACAGCTGATAGAGTCAACCAGTCTCATGACCACATATTTATTAGGTATAGTAAATGCATATGCAATAGCCATAAACCAATCATTACAGCACACCTATCTAGCATTATCCAATAATATCAGCAGAATACACTTATGCCCATTTATGCTCAGACCTATTGTTCTCCATAGTATGCATGTTTCCCATGGGAAGTTTGAGCTCCTGGGGAATGAATAACTAAAGATGGATGAAGACGTTCCCCAGGACTGGCATGACCTGAGGAATGGATAACTTGTGATGTATGTGAGATGTTCCTCATGGCTGGCTGGACCTCCTAGGACCATCTATCTTGTGGTATGGGGAGAAGTACAGACTCTACATCCGGCTAGTTACGCCTAGCCGATGTTGCCATGGTGCCCACATACCTCTTGAGAGAGGACCGTGGAGGCACCATTTCATGGCTTTGGGATGTGGCTGCATTATTCCCACAGTGGCCAAAGTATTGGAGCCTCAGCTACACTTCCAGTGAGCACTCAGGGCTGATTTACTTCAGGATGGATAGGTTTGATCTTCTTGAATCATCTTTTCATTTAAATGTTCAAATAATACTGGTATTTCTTCTAGCTTCTTTTGAAAATCTGGTGTATTTTCCCATTAGGGGCATACACACCTATTAATAATATTTTTCTCCATATGATGTTATCTGTGTTATCAATATTCTTCCTTGAATAATTGTTTTGGGTCTAACTCTGGTTTTATAAACATTGCAACTCCTCTCTTTTTTGTTATATCAGAAGGTACAAAGTCCTTCCCCAGTCTTTTATTTATCAAAATTCTTCTATGTTTCTTCACAATGTGTGTTTCTTGGAGGCCTATAACATCCAAGTTTAACTGTTTAAACATGTTCAACTTTATTCATTTAGTCTTATTATTTAGCCTATTTACATCCCAAGTTAGAATTTTCAAAGCCATCTTGTTCCATATTTATTTCTCTCCCTCAGTATATCAGGTTATTGGCTAAAATGTTTGTTTGTCCTGTTTTAAAATACCTTTGTCTAGAGATTAAATTTGTGAGCCAAGGGAATTGGAGAACCAGTTTATGGGAGTTCTTTGCTGTGGAGATTAATATTTTAAGAGACCAAAGTCAAACAGATTATCTTAGCAGAAAAATGAATGCTTTTCTTTTTATTTCCCCCAGTAAAGGTCCAAGAAGAAATTGCAAAGGTTGTTGGATCTTCTCAGCCAAGGATTGAACACCGAACAAAAATGCCTTATACAGATGCTGTGGTCCATGAGATCCAGAGATTTGCCAATATCATCCCAACCAACCTGGCACATGCCACGGCTACAGATGTTACCCTCAATGGATACTTCATTGCAAAGGTGATCAGTTTGATTGAACTGCTGCCTACTAGTTACAATATATTTTAAGGCTTTCCTGGGAGTAAGCCCCATGGACTGTAGGCAAGCAATCTGCCCTTTGGAAGCTGTCAGGCATCAGCTTCAACCCGTTAAGCAGATCTCAATGGGAAGGAGAACAAGATCGGAAAACAAACCTGTTCTGGTGGGAGATCATTGTTTATACATTAAAGTGTAGTAAATGGTTAGATCCAACAACGAGACATGAGACAAGGCTGAGTTCCACAAAGACCAACCCCGGGCGGAGCTCGGGGGATCGTATTTATTAGCAGCAACTTTGATAGGTAAACATTAACCAGCGATGTAACTTTCAACCAATTACAGAACAGACCTCATGCATAAACATGTACAGGTAGATGTCACTTCCTGCCAACACCCTAACACCTTTCACATCCCATACCTGTCACATGTCCTACTCATCAAACATCCCCCTCCTCTCAGTCTTGTGACTGTCAGTAACTTTCCAAGCACACTACCTGTTCCCATTGTGTTCTCCTCACCCCAGCTTGACCCATCCCGGTCTTTCCCTGTCAGGCTGGATCCAACCAGTTTAATCCAAATCTCTCCAGATGCCTCCAGCCTCTTCCAGCACAGCTGACCCATACCTTCACCTTTCAACTTGTCACTGTACTGGCTTGCCAGCATTACTCTAGCTAACCCTAAAGGACTGGCGGGTATGCCACGCCACTTTCTTAATCAACCCCACATTAAAGTTTCTCAAACTAAAGACATTTCTCAGATGAACTCAAATCTTATTTCTCCTGCGCTCAATATTAATTATACCAGAGGCATATACTTCATTTTAAAATAACTCTTGCTTTGCTTATGCAGGGGACTCACGTCATACCATTGCTGTCCTCTGTGTTGCACGATGAATCTCAATGGGAGAAACCACATAAATTCTATCCTGAGCATTTTCTCAACTCTGAAGGAAAATTTGTAAAGAGAGATGCTTTCATGCCTTTCTCTGCAGGTAACTCTTTTTTTCTTCTTTTTCTGTTTATATCTGCATAGTGTGTGCTTTGTCAATGGGATTTTTACATGCCTGGAATGTAGAATACTGTGCAAAGGTAAGGATCACATCAGTTGCTGTGGCCATTTCTGCCGCCAGATCTGGCCACCATTGGTGTGTGGCCCCTGGAATGTTGCTCCCCAGGCAATGTGGCCCTCAGGCTGAAAAAGATTCCCCTTCCCCCCAGTTTTCAGCTTTGTAAGATGGCTCGTATTGGGAGTCCATAATTCTTTTAAGATGGGCACCATTAGCTGTTATTTTATAGCTGCATTTTAGTCTGCTTTAAAGTACAGTGGTACCTCAGTTTATGAACTTAAGAAACCGAGGCACCACTGTATTTGGGATGTTATTAGGCAACTGCTAAACCCAGTTTCTCTGCCGCCTTTACAGGACGGAGAGCATGTTTAGGTGAGACTCTTGCCAAAATGGAGCTCTTCCTCTTCTTCGCAAGTCTCCTGCAGAGATTCACCTTCCAGCCACCCCCTGGAACATCTCAAGAAGACCTGGACCTTACTCCTGCTGTTGGGCTTACAACACCTCCAATGCCCCACCAGCTCTGCGCTCTGCCACGTTTCTAAGACTCACAAGTTCCTGGCTTGCTTATCCTACCTGTGTGTGCAATGCGAGCCTTTCTTAAAACAGCCCTGATCAACAAGGGTATTTGGGTTAAGTATCCTATGGGTAGAATTGGTCCGTGCTTCATCACAAACCTGAAATGTTCCCCTTTATCTGCCATACTGCCGAATCACGTGAAACTAGCATTAGAGCATCTCTTACTTAAATCCTGGTTCTTTAAAAAGTCTGTCATAATAGATGTGGCAACTGGATTTGCTTCTGGCATCTCCATGCTGTCAATTAGTTCAGTGACTTTCTGCTTCTGGCTTAGGATAAAGCAACCATCTTCCATCTTCTCTCTGTATCTGAATGAACTTTCTCTGAGAGTCTGGGTGGCTTAAGGGTTCCCTCATCAATGGAATATTGACTAGTCATATCAAAAATAAAAATGGGGGAAATGTGTCCAATTCAAAATTAAAACTCAAATCTCCACAAGTGGAAAAACTCAAAACCTTCTATGCCTAGCTATTGCTCTGAGACGGAAGTCACCATGTGTTCACCAGGAAATCTCTTAAGAAAATCCAGCAACATCGACTAAAATACTTTAAATTTTGTCTTAACGTGGCCTCATATCCTTTGTAGAAATGTATTTAGACACTACGAGAGGATGCACTTCTTAGTTATCATCCTTCCTTGCTCACATTGTTGCATGTCATACGCACATATAGGGTATAGAAAGGTATACCCTAATGCCGCCATGTTAAACAGTTTCAGGATGAAAATGAATAAAAACTACGGTATGCTAAAAAGAAAAATATCTGTGAGTGTTTCAATGGGAGAAAGTTCTGGAAATTCTGGAAACTTTCAAACTAAATGCAGTTGTCTCTAATTAAAGTTGAATAATTTCATCTGCAAATGATTTTACAATGTTGCTCTCTACTCCCAGTGTAACAGATTAATTTATACATCATCTGGGTGACAGGTCTGCAGCCAGGTTCAAGAGAGTTTGAATTTGTTCTTGAAAGCATTAGTTTCTGCAAGTAAGCACCATCCCCTTGAGTAACATTAAACTGAAAGACAAATCATCCAATGTACAGCTTTGAATAGTTGTGGAGAGAAAAAAAGTCAGAGGGCCAAGCTGGGACACTTTCCATTTTACTGGATGGTTTAATGATTTGCTCGAAACAGTACCTAGCATAATATATATGCTGCTCACTGCAGTTGCAAGACATTGTCCTTGACCAAACTGCACTGTAGGTTTCATTATAACCACTGTAACAAAAAATTGCTTGCTGAAACAAAATGGATTGGGCAGAGCCGGTTCCAGCATTGTTCATTTTTATCCTCATGATTACCTTTGTTTTGAAACTGGGTACTTTGTGGAACAAGAGCTCCCAAAATCTTCCACCAGGACCGAGGCCTTTACCTCTCATTGGGAATCTCCACATCATGGATCTGAAGAGGCCTTACAGAACCATGTTAAAGGTAAAGCTTCAATTTCTTCCCATGGCAAGTCTAAAGGGTACCGGGGCAGCCCAGCCAGATTAGCGGGGTATAAAATTATTATTATTATTATTATTATTATTATTATTATTATTATTATTCATTTTGTTCTTTTAGAACCTATAAATCTCATCTCCCCTTTGTGTGTTGCAGAACCTCCTCTTATCATTCCCAATAAATAGTCATAGGACCTAGTTGCATTTTATGACAGGTAATTTAACAAGGTGTCTGGGGGTGTCTGGTGTCGAATCCTGTTTGACTCTGCCTCCATTTTCAAGGATGCAAAAGTGCCGGTGTAAACCTTGCCTAGCCCAGCCTCCTCCTTCAGCCTATCTTTCTAAACTAGATTTGAGAGATGCCATTAAAGGTGTAATCACTTTTATCCTTACAACTGCCTATTTTGTTCTGGTTTTCTGAGCATTCCTAGTAAATATTTGTGCTGCTGCAACTGAATAATAATAATAAATTAATAATAATTTATTATTTATACCCTGCCCATCTGGCTTGGTTCCCCTGGCCACTCCGAGTGGCTCCTAACAGATTAAACCACTGAGCCTAGGGCTTGGTGATCAGAAGGTCGGCGGTTCGAATCCCTGTGACGGGGTGAGCTCCCGTTGCTTGGTCCCAGCTCCTGCCAACCTAGCAGTTTGAAAGCACGTCAAAAATGCAAGTAGATAAATAGGAACCGCTACAGCGGGAAGGTAAACAGCATTTCCATGTGCTGCTCTGGTTTGCCAGAAGCGGCTTTGTCATGCTGGCCACATTACCTGGAAGCTATACGCTGGCTCCCTCGGCCAATAATGCGAGATGAGTGCGCAACCCCATAGTCGGTCACGACTGGACCTAATGGTCAGGGGTCCCTTTACCTTTACCTATTTTATTTATATTTATTCTTTATTTATTTAATAAAATTTCTTTTTAAAAACCTGCAAAGCGGTTTACCAAAAAAAAAAAAAAACCACAGCAGTAAAATGAAGAAAAATTAACAACCCTACTTTAAAAAATGCAAAAGCTAAAATATTAAAACAGAATAAAATTACTTCAACTTCCTAAGCATCTGGGTATTCTTGCCTAAACAAGAATGCTTTTAGTAGGTGCCTGGAAAGAGTCTAGCAAAAGCACGTACTTTATTACGATAGGCTGGGAGTTCCAAAGTGCATAGTAAACAATGCAGTACAGATATTGTCAGGAACCTGTAGTAGTGCTTGAAACTACTGAAGGGGAGGTTTTATTTCATCATCAGCATTTTTAATTTGTATACCGTCTTTCTATCTTACAACACTCAAGGCAATTTACAAACTGAAGAAACAAAAAATGTACATCTTATAACAATCTAATGCAATACAAAAATGTGATAATAAAACATACTTTTTTGATATAGGTTACCTATTTTAAAGTTAACATTCAACAATCATTAGAATAGTATTACATAATAATAATGTTGTTGTTTAGTCGTTCAGTTGTGTTCGACTCTTCGTGACCCCATGGACCAGAGCACGCCAGGCACTCCTGTCTTCCACTGCCTCCCGCAGTTTGGTCAAACTCATGTTCGTAGCTTCGATGTCCAACCATCTCATCCTCTGTCGTCCTTAAATATTAATAATAATAACATATAAAAGTTAAACAGAAATCCACTCAGCAGTTATAATAATTAATTTCTAAACTATAATTATAAAACAATGGTAAGACACAGTACATAAAATAATACAATACAAACTGAGAAGCAGAGACTAGAGGGTGGGGCAAGGCAGGTGCAAAGAGGCCTTGCCTGATGGAGTCTCTCCCCCCCTCCCCTCCCCTCCCTTATTGTGATTTCACCATGCTCTGTATTATCTGAAAAGGAAAACATTTATTTAAAAAGCAGGACTGCACAGCAGCAATCTACTTGCCTGCGAGTCTCATCATGATCAGTGGGACTTATTCCTGAGCCGACGGTGCATCAGATTGGCTGCAATCCTATGCACTCCTTGAATCCAACTTGTACCTAAAAATCTTCACAAACCTGCACCAGAAAATTGTAGAGGTGGAAGGGACCCCTGAGGGTCATCTAGCCAACCCCCTGGGGCAATGCAGGAATTTCAACTACTAGACCATCCCTGACCGACCGATGACCATCAGTCTTCTGGTTTTCCCCTCAGCCAGGACACACAACAACGGAGACTGGAGGTGGGGGGGAGATAAATTTTGATGTGGGAGAGAGAATGAGGCTGTTTTGTCAGGTGTGCACAGGCACAGCTTGAAGACTTTACACAGAGAGGAACCCCATGTAATGTAACAGGCAGGAAGCCAGCTCAGATAGAGAGAAAGACATTGGGGGAGGACAGGACAAAAGAATACCAAAGTCTGTCCATTTTATCCTCTTTGGGATGGTGGCGCTAGGGCTCTGGGATGCTGCCAGAGCTCTGGCACCACCCTCCCAAAAATATTTACTTACCTTCAATGTATTGTTACCACTGTTATTTTATAGTACATATAATTTTTAAATTAAACACTTTCTCTAAAATTAAAATGGCAGAAGTAATCAGTAGCATAGCTATCAAAGGAAAGGCGAGAGAATGCTGCCTAATTGAGTTGTTAAGTGTCATGTTGTTAAGTGAAGCTAAACCCCCACTGCAGCCTTAACAGAGGAAATGAGGCACATTCATTTTATGTTACACGGATAAGATCATTTTAGTATGGTAACCACATCCTGAGAATGGAGGCTAGCACTTGAGCAATTTCTACAAAGGTTGGTGGTAAATTTCATCCCCAAAATTACTGCAACATTTTCTTCAGAAGACATTTCTGTATCACTGTATCACTGAAAGCGTGTGTGTGTGTGTGTTTGTGCATGTGCATGCACACACGCGTGCACACACACACACACATTTTGTGCATAATTTGAATTACTTGAAGGCCACTCTGAGAATCTGTATAAATACTTGGTCATTAAAAATAACATCAAACAAATGTCAACACACAATGAAAAATGTGCACAAAAGCATGGTTTTATAAACTTTGTCACCAGCCTTGGGGAGGGGCGTAGGAATGTACAGTTGGCTGTACATAGCCTCGAGATGGGAGACTGAAAGGGCTTTAAAAAATTAAAAATAAAAGTCTTGTGTCTAGAAATATTTTTCTGCAAAAGCATCAGACTGCTTGTCAAAAGTATGAACTTCATTAATTGACCCTATTTAAAAGAATTAAAGAAATGGGAGTGCCTGACCACCTTATCTGTCTCCTGAGAAATCTCTATGTGAGATAAGAAGCAACAGTTAGAACTGGGTATGGAACAACTGATTGGTTCAAAATTGGGAAAGGAGTATGACAAGGCTGAATATTGTATCCGTGCTTATTCAACTTATATGCAGAATATATCGTGCAAAAGGCTGGACTGGATGAATTCCAAGCTGGTATTAAGATTGCCGGAAGAAATATCAACAGCCTCAGATATGCAGATGACACAAATTTGAAGGCAGAAAGTGAGGAGGAATTAACCTCTTAATGAGGGTGAAAGAGGAGAGTGCAAAATATGGTCTGAAGCTCAACATAAAAAAAAAAGGATTAGGGCCACTGGTCCCATCACGTCCTGGCAAACAGAAGGGCAAGAAATGGAGGCAGTGACAGATTTTACCTTCTTGAGCTCCATGATCATGGCAGATGGTGACAGCAGTCACGAAATTAAAAGACGCTTGCTTATTGGGAGAAAAACGGTTGATGCTTTTGAATTGATGCTTTTGAATTGTGCTGCTGGAGGAGACTTTTGAAAATCCCATGGACTCCAAGAAGATCAAACCTATCCATTCTGAAGGAAATCAACCCTGAGTGCTCACTGGAAGGACAGATCCTGAAGTTGAGGCTCCAATACTTTAGAATTGATCCCATCCAACTTCACTAGACAGGACTCCAGCACTCTCCTGCCCTGGCCCTGCTCCCACAGTGGAGTCTACTGAACTGGGTGAAAGGGCTGAGCTGCTGTATCATGAGTCCAGCAACTGTTGCTGCTACAGCTATTAGAAACAAATGTCTTGTGGCATAGACAATGCTCTTTAACTTTATCATTATGTTATTTGGATTCTGTTTTGCATGGTGATTTGAAAAGATACGAAAAGGGAATTCATTCCACAAAATTACTATTCTTAAGTCATATGTTTTCAGCTCGGTCCAAGGCACAATAATATGGAAGAAATTCCTACCGAGTTCAATAGTAGTTATTGAAAAAAACTGAACAGTCAAACTGTTCTACTAGATTCTGTGGAATGTATAAAATAGTCTTTACTCTTAGGTAAAAGTGCAAGCTAATGCAGTCTTGGTTCTGTCAGAGATGATTCACAATTATATATTCTTTGGGTATACCAGAACTCTGTTTCTCACTTTTTCTTCTCTTTAATTGCAGTTGTCAAAGCAATATGGCTCTGTCTTCAGCATGCAAATGGGACCTCGGAAAACTGTGGTGTTGACAGGATATGAGACAGTAAAGGAGGCTCTGGTTAATCAGGCAGACGCATTTGCAGACAGACCCATCGTTCCAATGTTTCAAGAGCTTTCACAAGGCTTTGGTGAGGAACTTCCCTTTCTATTGGAACTGCTAATGCTTGCAAACAGTCACTGGTCCCACCAGGTGAACACAATCCGTTCCCAAGAAATGGTTCGTAAGATGAGTGTTTGCAAAGCAAGTTAGCAACATCTATTGTTTCCTGTGGGAAAATCCTTGTGAATTTTTCAACCAATCTTAGTGCCATTGACATTGACAGAGTATCTGCAGGCATTAGGCTGAGAATGTGTCACAAAAAGTGTCGCCTGTGGATTTCTGCAGCTTAAATGTTAAAATGTGTAGAGCAGGCAGACTTTTTTTTGGTCTTGACTTTCAGTAGATCAGTGGGGCTCTGTTGAAGAAACAAAAATGGAGACCATTTAAAGGAAAACTCTTCTCATAATTCATATTGTAGAGCTGGGGGTCAATGGGACAGGAGAATGTAATAATTGTCACATGTGAATTGTGAATAATAGTCACATGGAAAAGTAATGCCACACACCATTTTCTGGCCCAGCCTATACAGAGAGGAAACAGGAAGGAGGCATAATATCTGCCCGTGGAACACAAAGTTCTGCTGGGACCCCTGACCATAGCTGCCAAGTTATCCCTTTTTTTCAGGGATTTTCCATTATGCTGAATAGGCTTCCTCGCGAGAAAAGGGAAAACTTGGCAGCTATGCCCCTGACATGCACAAACCCACCCTCTATTCTACACTTTGCAACACAGAATATTCATCAATGTGTTCTTAGGTCATGCTCTGATGGCACATCTGCGAGCTACTTTGTCAAAGCTCAGAAGTCTGAGTCTGAATGGGAGAATAGCTGGGATCCATTCTCAGTTCCATGGAAGAAATGCAGAATATAATTTATTGATTTTTTATTTTTTTACAATGGCCATGCAGACATGAAGCCTTTCCTCCTTCCTCTTCAGGTGTAACTCTGTCTAATGGTGGAAACTGGAAAGTGATGCGGCGGTTTGCTTTAAGCACATTACGGGACTACGGAATGGGAAAGAGGACCATAGAGGATAGAATTGTTGAGGAATGCAGTGTCCTGATAAAGAAATTTGAATCCTACGAAGGTGGGTTGCTGTTTTCCTCTGGTGCATAGCTACACTTCCATAGTTTAAAGGTGCCAAGAGTACTGTGTTACATATTCCTAACTTCCAGAAGTACGGATCCCAAGCTTCCCTGCAATTGGTCTGTTCCTGTAATGTGCAGATTGTACTGCAATAACTCCTGTGACTTCCAAGCATTTCTTAGCCCAGCTATGGCCACATCCAGCAGTAATTAGGATAAGTTTCTTTGATAAATGAGGTCTACACATAGGTAAGCTACCAGTAGAGACGTAAGGCAAGAAAGAGCAGATTTAAAAACAATGCCCTTTCCATACTTGGAATTTCATCAGAATATTTTTGCTTAACTGTCATATTTATGTATAGGAAACCCATTTGAGACCACCACAATTATGAATGCAGCTGTTGCCAATATTATAGTGGCCATACTACTAGACAAGCGATTTGATTATGAAGATCCCACATTCATAAGACTTCTGAAGTTGATCAATGAAAATATCCGGCTTTTCGGAAGCTCTTCAGTCACGGTAACCTATTTTTCCCAATTAAAACAAGCAAACAGTTGATTTTAAAAGCAGTGTATGCAAAGTGGGCAAGGCAACCTGTTTATTGTATATTGTTCAGGATTCACTACAAAACACAGACTACTGATATCTTGAGAAACCTGGTGGTGATTCAAAATATTTAGAAAACTCACACGGCACAGTCATCCCATAACTATAACAAAGTCTCTTTTGCACACACCCTTTCTGGCCTCACTGCCATCGGGACTCAAGGAAGAACAAGTGATGGTTGGTTCCATGATGGCTCAGAAGGGGCGTCCAAGGGCAGATCTCCCTCTCTGAAGGCAAACCTCCAGAGGAGAACCGTCATAGCCTATTATCCCGGGGCTGCACATAAATTATGCTATGCCGTGGTACACCATACTCCATTCCAAATACCATTCAATTGCTTTGTTTTGTATTTGGGCAGCCACGCTTTGAGAAACCCAGCTGACGGAACTGTATTGAGCTTTCCTAATGTCTCTTTTTCTTTTTTCCCATTTTTATCCTTTCAGCTGTATAATATGTTTCCTGCTCTTGGTTTTCTTTTGGGGGCTCATAAGACTGTCCTTCGCAACAGAGATGAGCTGTTTGCCTTCATAAATGCCACCTTCATAAAACACCTCAGAGATTTGGATGAAAATGACCAGAGGAGCTTTATTGACTCATTTCTTATCCAGCAGCAAGAGGTAATGGAGTCTTTTAAGTTGGACCACAATAAACGTTGACATTTTCCATTCGTATTTGCAAGTGAATGCTTCAGAAGGGACCAACCTGGCATACTTCCCTCCATTTCCCAATAGTCAGCCATTGTTAATGTGTTACAGAAGTTGCCTCTGCAGGGGCAAAGGTTGCATGCTCACCAGCATTTCTGGAAAAAAAATCCCTGATCAAGAACACATGCAGTTATAGATCATTATGCTGTGATGAGAGGTAATCAAGTCATAAATATTGGTTGCCAGATCCCCTTTTGATACAAGGTGGGATGGGATAGAACCTCATGTGCTCAGAAGAAGGCGTTCTTCACACCGGAGGAGATAGGAGACTTTGAGGGTGGAGAGGTGTGACGACCCTGGTCCCACTCTGCCTTACTATCACTGCGACACAGGAATCCAAAGGGGAAAACACCCACCCTCTGGTCCTGCCGCCTCAAAAATAAACCCCTTTTACTAATGGGTTTCTAAGTAAGGAGAGCCTTCCAGCCTGCGTGACCTGGTACCTTAAGAAACTCTAGGCTGTCCCCCCAGGAATAACCTCTTGCCTCCAGTAAAGGGTCTCCCTCAGTCGGATTCCCCCACTGTAGAAGTTTGCCCTATGCACTCTGGCAACTTCTTGGCACCTCCGGTTACCCTCCTATAAAGGCACGCACCTGCTTCTTAGTTTTGGGAGCCGGCCAGCTTCTGATGGCTTCCACTTTGTTAGTATCTGGCCTGATCACTCCCCCTCCGAGAACATGGCCTAAGTATTTAACCTGTCTTTTCCCCATCTGACACTTAGCCGCTTTTACTGTTAAACCTGCCGCTTTTATCCTCTGGAAAACCACACTTAGGTGTTGTAAGTGATCTCTCCACGATGGGCTAAATACCGCTATGTCGTCAATGTAAGCAAGGGCGAACGTTTGCAGACCCCTTAGCATCCTATCGATGAGTCGCTGGAACGTGGCTGCCGCGTTCTTTAATCCAAAAGGCAACACTTTAAATTCAAACAACCCATCTCTAGTGATGAAAGCGGTTTTGGGCTTGTCTAAGGGATCCATTTCCACTTGCCAGTACCCTTTTGTTAAGTCAAGTGTAGATATATAATTCGCTTTTCCTATGGTCTCAACCAAGTCGTCCACCCGTGGCATGGGGTAAACGTCCGGCACGGTCACCTGGTTCAACTTTCTGAAGTCTACACAGGGACGAAAGGTATTGTCTGGCTTCCTGACCAAGAGCAGGGGCGATGACCAGGGGCTGTAAGAGGGCTCAATCAATCCCAGTGCAAGCATCTCCCTGATCTCTGAAGAGACCAAGTCGGCGTGCTCCCCCGTCACTCTGTAAGGAGGGGTAGCTATGGGTCTTGCTTCCCCCGTATCTATTTTATGAGTTGCTAGGCTGGTCCTCCCTGGGATGTTTGAGAAGATCTGAGCAAACTGAGCAAGGACTAATTTTAACTGCTCCTTTTGCTCTGGGGTCAGACTTTCATCGAATGACACCTCTGCTAGAGTTGTGCCCTTACTTAGCTCTCCCCATCCAGTTAAATGAATTCCTTGGGTCACCTTCCCCTTTACTTGCAACACCAACTTATTTCTGTCAAAATAAGGCTTAAGTAAATTTACATGAAAATTCTTACATCGGTTCCCTTCCCCATCTAACTCTACCAAATAGTTCACCGCCGATATCCTCTCGACCACTTTGAAGGGACCGTCCCACGACATCTCCAACTTCTTTCGACGTCTTGTTCTTAACACGAGCACACTGTCACCAGGCTGGAAAGATCTGTCTCTTGCGTGTGCATCATACCACTGCTTCTGTCGACGCTGTGCCTGCTGCAAGTTGTGAGCAGCTTGCTCCCGTAGCTCTTGAAGGTCGCTCTGCAGCTCCTGTAGATACGTCACAACATCAGGGCTGTCGATCTGCTCCTCCCCTGACCACGCTGCTTTCATCAAGTCTAGGGGTCCTCGTGGCTGTCGTCCAAATAGGAGTTCAAAAGGACTGAACCCTGTGCTCTCCTGCGGCACTTCGCGATAACCAAATAGGAAGTGTTGCAGCCTCTCATCCCAGTCGTTAGGATGATTGATGGAATAGGTTTTTAGCATCCGGCTCAGTGTTGAGTTAAATTTCTCCGTCAAGCCATTCGACTGTGGATGATAAGCCGTAGTTTTAACATGCTTAATCCCACAAAGAGTTAAAAGCTCTTCCATGGTCTTGGACGTGAAGGATGTCCCTAAATCTGTTATAATTTCCTTGGGGAATCCCAGCCTTAAGAACACCGACATGAGGGCTTTTGCTACAGTCTTTGAGTCAATGTCCTTTAGAGGTATTGCTTCTGGATAGCGCGTAGCATAATCCACTAGGCATAAAATAAACTTATTCCCCCTTTTAGTAACTCTGGAGATAGGCCCGAGGATGTCCACTCCTACTCTGGAAAAGGGCTCAGTAATTACGGGAATAGACTGTAACAAGCCTCGCGTTTTGTCCGCTCTTTTGCCTGCTTTTTGGCAGATCACACAGGACTTGCAATACTCTTTGATATCTTTGCCCATCCCAGGCCAGTAAAATCTTGCTTGGATTCTATCACTAGTCTTCCTAATGCCTAGATGCGCTGCTGAGGGTGCGTCGTGTGCCATTTGTAGCACTTGCAACCGGTAAGTTCTTGGCAACACTAACTGTTTCTTCCTTTCCCAAACAGCAGCAGTTTTCCTCCTCCTAGAAATTCTATACAATCTTCCCTCAATGGTGGTAAATAAGCAGGGGTTCTCCACAGTTACTTCTGCAGTAGGACTTTGTGCTTTACCCCACAGCTCTTTTATAGTTTCATCCTCTTTTTGATCACTCAAGAATTGGGCACCGTGCTCCTGGACCACTGGCACGCTAATCAGCCCTTCATCCTCACCAGGATCTATGTGTGGCTCTATAACTGCAGGAGGATTACTCTCAGTGACTTGAGACTGTGACCTAGTTATCACTTGAATACGGTGCTTCTGACTAGCTAGGCCATTCCCTATTAAAAAGGGTACCTCCAATTCATTTAGGATTCCTACTCTCCACTTGCCACAAAATCCTTTGTAGGTAATATCAACTTCAGCTAATGGTACTTCAAAATGTGGGCCCCATATGCCTTTTAAACTATAGGACTGACCCTTGAGGTACTGCTCCTTTGGAACAAATTGTGATTTGACCAGTGAGACTTCTGCTCCTGTGTCCCTCAAACCTAAAAAAGACTGACCATTTAATTCAATTGGCTCCATGTAATCTTGGTTGCACTCCTGCTCAGCCCTCCAGACCTGTAAGACCTTAGAAGTAGTCTCAGCTGGACTGTCTGATTTCTCTGAGTCTTCTGTCTGAGGCGAGCTATTTTCCTGAGACTGCATTACCAGTTTTACTTGTTTAGCTGCAGAAGGTGTAGTTTGCGACTTAACCAGCAGGGGGCACCTGGCACGTACATGGCCCTCACGATTACAAAAAAAACAAGTGATTTTCTTTGACCCTATCTTATCAGAAACTGATTCCCTGACAGGAAAATTTTCTTGCCTGTCTTTATTTTCTCTGTTTCTCCATGGATTACCCTTCTGTGAGTGTTTTGGGAATGCTATTTCATTGAAATCTCCTTGTAGTTCATCTAAGACCTCTGCAACCCGTGCCACAGTTTTCAGTTTTTTATCCCTCAAGAACCAACGTAAATTGCTAGGGATTTGCTTAAAAAATTGTTCTAAACAAATTAATCGTTTTAACTCATCAAAGTCCTTCACTCCACTCCCTTGAATCCATCTGTCAAGTAATTTATCTAAGCGGCTAGCTAGTTGGGCATAAGTCTCTTTATGTTCCTTTTTTGCCTCACGAAAAGCCTTTCTGCTTTGTTCAGCCGTGAGTCCACATCGAACCCTGACCCTTTGCTTAAATACTTGGTAACTTGACAGCTCTTCTTCCCTCAGGTCAGCATAAATTTCACTTAGTATCCCACAAATTTGAGGTCTTAAATAAAGCATCCAGTTCTCCTCAGGTATTTGAAATTCCACACAAACGCGTTCGAAGGTAAATAGAAACGATTCGACATTATCGTCTTTTCCAAATTTGGGGAACCTTTTTAAATTAATTGCGATACTATCATTATTAACTGGGCTACTAGTTAATTCTGATCGCAAACGTATCTCTTCAAGCTTCATTCTGTCCTGTTCTAATTGAACCCTTAACCTCTCGGACTGCATTCTCTCCTCAAATGCCATCTTTTCCCTCTCAGCTTCAATTCTAGCTTTTTCCCTCTCATTTTCAGATGCTATCTTTTCCCTCTCAGCTTCAATTCTGGCTTTTTCTCTCTCACTTTCAATTCTAGCTTTTTCCCTCTCCCTTTCACTTTCAATTCTGGCCATCTCAATTCGTAGTTTCATAAGTTCTACCTGAGAATCTGGGCTTCCCTCAGCCCCTTCCGTTCTTTCATCTCCTTTTGCCTCTCTGGGTTTTCTTACGTGAGTCATTTTCCTCACAGGAAAATCCTGACAGACTCAAACCAAACTAGGCGCGTGAGCTTTTAATTTCGATCACGACGCTGCCACCAAAAATGTGACGACCCTGGTCCCACTCTGCCTTACTATCACTGCGACACAGGAATCCAGAGGGGAAAACACCCACCCTCTTCTCCTGCCGCCTCAAAAAAAATAAACCCCTTTTCCTAATGGGTTTCAAAGTAAGGAGAGCCTTCCAGCCTGCGTGACCTGGCACCTTAAGAAACTCTAGGCTGTCCCCCAGGAATAACCTCTTGCCTCCAGTAAAGGGTCTCCCTCAGTTGGATTCCCCCACTGTAGAAGTTTGCCCTAGGCACTCTGGCAACTTCTTGGCACCTCAGGTTACCCTTCTAAGCCTCCTCCGTGTAACTTCAGGACACAAACCACCACCTCCCTGCCTGAGGTGAGTTTGGCCCTCTCTTGAGTCACCACGGCTGTGAGTCCTGGTACCTCGCTGGAAAAATACAGACGGACCTCTTGTTGGCAAAAACAGAGATGAAGTTTTATTGTGTTAAAAACATAAGTGATTCTTTAACGTGTCATTTATTAATTAGCTTTGTTCCAGTTGTACAAAATAAACTCAGTCAAACATTTAACTTTAAGTTGTCCTAGCCTCTTCACTGTCTTCTAACAAGCCACCTCATAACACCACACCACACCTTCCTCCCTCTCCCTCCTAACTGACCAAAACCGACCCTCCCTCCTTTTTTAAACCTGGCACAGTCCCGCCCCCATCAGAGTTCTATGCCAGTCAGGCTGGAGGTGGGTTAACTCTTTGCCAGCCGGGCAGAAATAAACATTTTAAAAGTGCTTCAATTTGTCACAAGAGGCATCTCACAGCAAGGAAAAAAGATTGGCCCATGCACTGCGAAATCACCTTTAAATTAGGGCTTCAGTTCTTTTAACCGTTACTATGATTGGAAATGAATACAGCTGTATGAAGGGATGAAATAAATAAAAGGAGCTCTTGTGAAGCCCGAAGAGATTGATGGAATTATGATTAAAGATGTTAAAAGATGATTGGAGGTGGCAGAGATCGGATTTAGAAGGTGAGATTCTAGTTAACAAATTGAAATGAACAAACAGGCAGAAAAAGCCCCTCACCTCATAGGTTTGAAAAATGACTGGAAGAAATTGCAAAAAGAGAGAGAGAATCGTTTCCTTTTTCTTAAACCAAAGTGAAGCATGACCAACTAGAAATGAGACTGGAATGTGGCACTGAGTATGATTTAATGAAGATACAATATGCAAATAAGTGTGGGCAATTATACTTTTAAGATTTGTTGGAACCCCTGAAGTTTGTGTAACGAAGATTCTATTGGTGATAACCACCAAGGTTTTTTTTGTTCTATTAAATCCTTATATCTTCCCCACACTCTCATTAATGATTTCCTAATTATGTGGTCATAAAATCCATTATGTACTTTCCCTTTCCCATACCATAAGTATATGTGCCATCCATATCTATTGTTGTGTCCGTCCAAATCAATTGCTTCTTCCATTTCCAGTTTTATCCAGTCCCTAATCCAAACTAAGCAATGCATGCAGTCTCGTAATATAATTTAATATCTGGGAGGGCGAAGCCTCCTTTTTCTTTTGTATCTGTAAGTATCTTATGTTTAATCCTTGGCCTTTTGCCCCCCCCCCCCCGACAAATTTGGAAATATCCTTTTGCCATCTTTTGAGGCAATCATCCTTAACCATTACTGGGACTGTCTCCCAGGCTATTTTAGACACGTGATGAGATCAACAACTAAAGAGCTATATTTTTACTTTGTGAGCTGAATTAGGTGAACCCAAGAGACCTGAGAGTAACGATCAAAAAATATCATCTAGCAGAATGAGAAAAGGCTGGATATTAATACAACTAGAAGTTATTCTGGAATGCAAAATCTGAATATTTTGAATAATAGTTATATACATAATTGGCAGACCGAGATGCAGAAGACTCCCTTTCCTCCTTTGCTTTATTTATTCCTCCTTTGCTTTATTTGTTTTTTTAGCTTGTTTTTTTGTGACTTTTAATCATTGTTAGTTATTAGTTCTCTGTCAGTTCTATCTATATGTATGTTTTCTTTTTAAAGTTCCATATTTTGGATGAATGATGATACCTGCAGGAAAGTGATGGACCAAAGATGAAAGGATCTGTGTGAGATGCAGAGAGGATCCCTCAGGGTGGGAAGCTGAGGAAAGAGGTGGGAACTGGGAGGGTGCACTCTACTGGGTCTGAAATAAGGGTTAAGGTATAAGTGATAAAGTGCTTAGAATTATTATCTCTCCCCCTACATTTTCTTTTCTCTTTTAAAAAATTAACTTCTTTTTGGGTGAATTTAAATAGTGAAAAACACCCTACTGCTGGTTGGTGTCATACAGCAACTATTGAATCAACAATTGGAAGAATTTAGAGAGGAGATACATTAAATTGTTGATAAAACTGGATTGGACCAGAAAGGTTACAGAGTACTTGGGGAAAATACTGATGGAGGATTGCCAGAACAGGAGAACGGAATGGTAAAGTGGGAGGCAATAGATTATGAAATCGAGAGGACATCCACGCAGGTGCCTGGAGGGGTGAAACAGCCAAAAGGCAGAGTTATGATGTTGAGGGAGGGGAAGGAAACCCTGTACAGAAGAAATCTCCTGAGCTGGCATAGATACAGTTCAGAAAGAAAGGCCTCTGCGTACAATTTGGACTGAAATTAGAGGGGAAAGCTATTGAGCCTCTGGCAACATTCTTGGAAATAGAAGAGGAAATGAAAGCCATATAAAGAAAAAGGATGGGAAACCATAGCCAACAGGAGATGGGATTGGAAGATGATGTAATGAAATACAGTATAATGAAAGCGTCAGGTGAGCCTCCCTGGGGAGAGCTTTTATCCTCCTCCCTCTTAACCACCACAGTTAAGATTCTTCCCTTTTCTAATTCCTCTCTTCACTCCCCTCTGGCTCCCAGCGGGACAGGCAGCTATTACAACCAGCGACTCTATGGGTGTTACTCTTCCTGTTGGAAAGTGTGGCGGAAGGGAGTTGCAATTTGCAAAATATGGAGGGCACCACATTGTCTATCTCAGTTTAATGAACCAGTTCCAGATTAATATGTGGTTTTCCTGTGTCATTTTGCCATTTTAGACTATGACTAAATACATTAAAGATGTTATGAGATGTCCAACTGAGAACCATTCAGCAGAAAACAACACTTTATGTTAACATTCTTTTCAGATCTCCACAAGTGTTCACCAGAAATGCTGCCTTCCATGTATGCAATCATATAATATTGTTGCATGTTTGTGGGGTCAGTCTGCATGATGCTTGTGTACGTTCCAGCTTGTGGGGATCTTGTACCCAGTAAGGGTTCATTCTAATGGAGGAATTTATTGTTGAATCTGTCAGACAAGTTTCTTTGTGAGATGAGGGCGATATACATGTCACCGAAATACTGCCACTAGTTCCTTTGTCTAAACCTTTGTCAACCTGGTCCCTATCGCCCACTAGTGGGCATTTCAGGATTCTAGGTGGGTGGTAGGGCACAAGCTGAATCCCCCTTCCATCGAGCACTGGTGGGCGGAAAGGAAATTTTACCATCAAGAAAGATGCATTAGTGGTTGGTAGGTATAAAAAGGTTGACTGCTGGTCTAAACAGCAGGTCTTAGCTGGTAGATGGAGAACAACAGCTGTGACTATGGAGAAGCAAGTCGTTTTGGGGTGTTGATGCTGAGCCCCTCCATCTTATGCTTGGGTTGTATATATGTGTAAATAAACCCTATATTATCATGATGGCATAGTCTGGAAGACCTGGAATCTCTCTCTGCTCAGTGATTGGGGTGATGTGCAATGATACTTTGGATCATCGGGTCCTGTCAGGTATTCATTTTTATCTTTGCACATGAAATTTTCTCACTCTATTCATTCTAACCAATTCATACTCTTTGCAACCCAGGAGAAGAAGAAGAACAGGACAAATGCATTTTTCCACAACGGAAACTTAACAGTTATTGTGGCCAACTTATTTGCTGCTGGCATGGAGACCATTTCTACCACACTGCGCTGGGGACTGTTACTAATGATGAAATATCCTGAAATTCAGAGTGAGTGATTTTAATTGGGTTGGCTCCCATTAATCTGAAATAGTTTAATTCCAGTTATATGTAACTATTAAAGAGAGAAAATATTTATAATGTTCAATCATGTTTAACATTTAAACCTGAACTTGCTTTTCCCTCTTTCTGTGGTTCTTTACATTTCGTTTCATCTTTCTGCATACTCCATATTATCTCAACATATTCTTTTAGATATATATTCTCATATATATTCCATATATATATTGAAACTGCAGGTTTTTACATTAATCCTTCCAATGTCTTAGTATGTTTACAGTTTGTTTGCAAATACTCAATAAACCATTTCCATTCCTTTCTTTTTTTAAAAAAAAAATGGTTATCTTGATACAGTATATTATTCTCATGGTAAGTTTCGCCATTTCTGCGTAGTCCATTAATTTCCGTTTCCATCCTTCTCTTGTCGAGACCTCTTCTTCCTTCCATTTTTGGGCAAATTACATTCTTGCAGCTGTGCTCGCATACATAAATAAATTTCTATACTGCTTAGGTAGTTCTGATTTCAAAATTCCCATAAGAAAAGCTTCTGGATTTTTAAACATCTTAAAAAAAAATTTCAGCTCATTATATATCATTTTCCAGTAAACTTTAACCTTCTTACTAGACCACCACATATGAAAAAGGTACTTTCTTTCTCTTTACGTTTCCAGCACATATTCAATTTGGGTTTATACATTTGATCCAATCTATTAGGTTACTGCCCCGGCGGGAAGGTAAACGGCGTTTCCGTGCGCTGCTCTGGTTTGCCAGAAGCGGCTTAGTCATTCTGGCCACATGACCCAGAATCTGTATGCCAGCTTCCTTGGTCAATAAAGTGAGATGAGCGCCGCAACCCCAGAGTCGTCCGCAACTGGACCCAACGGTCAGGGGTCCTGTGAGGGACAAGGGATACAGGGAAGTCCCTCCCATCTTAAGTTCCAGCCCATCACCAAGCGCTGGAGAGAGTAAGGAGAGCTCTGCCTCCAGCGGAGAGTCAGGAAGTGGTGTCCGAGGCTCAGGCAGGGTTGTGGAGCCCATGCCTCAGGTGGGACAGGAAGTTGGACGCACGGGGGGGAGGCCAATCCCCCCAACTCCCGAATTGCGACGCAAACGTAGGGGGAAGAGGTTGGGTCTGCCAAAGTTGTGGTGCTGGAAGAAAACGCGCCAATCGCCATTCGGGAGTTCTGACACCTCACCTTAAGGATGCATTTTTACTGCTCTGAACACTGTAAATAATCAGCACTTAATAAAAGCCTTAAAAGACCATGCTGGAGTCGTTACTCTAGAGTAGCCATACCAGGCCCTCTGACAGCAACTCCCGAATCTTTTTTGGCTACTTTGGAGTGCAGCGATGAGCGCTCAAGAGGCTGAGCATTGGAGGCTGGAGGCTGAAGCAGCGAAGCAGGAGCTACAGACCCTCACAGCGCACGCACAGCAGCAATTGCATGCCGCTCAGGAGGAAGCGCGAGGGGCGCAGGAGGAGCTGAACAAGCTGGTGGACCAGGTGAGGACAAAAGAGGAGACTGAGAAACAGCTAAGGGTGATGGTATTAGACCTGCAGAAAAAGTTGGAAGAGGAGAAAGCCGCTAGAGGTGGGGGGGCACCCCAGCCGCAGCTAGTCCAAGTGAGAAGGGGACAGAGCCTAGTCACCAAGTTCAGCGGAGACCCGAGGGAGTACCTCGGATTCGAGACTGAGATAAATTATGCGCTGGAATTGCATGCAGCAGAATTCCCAGATGACGCGCACAGAGTCTACTTTATCATAGAGCATTTGACGGGGGCCGCCCGGGAATGGGTAAGACCGCTCATCGCGCAAAAAAATCCTTGCATGAAGAACGCAACTTTATTTCTAGAAGCTTTAAAATTAATGTACGCTAGCGACAGTGAAATGGAGGCCACTAAACAGGAGCTTCATGACCTAACACAAGGAAAATCGACAGTTAGAGACTACTGGGCGAAATTCACCATGCTGGTGCACAAACTGGGGTGGGATCTGAACAGTGAGCCAGTGAAATCAGCCTTCTACCTAGGTTTGCATGCAGACGTTAAGGATGAGCTGGCAAGAGGTCCTAGACCGCAGACTATGGATCAGCTCAGCAAAGCGGCGCTAGCGGTGGGGGTGAGGCAGGAATCCAGATGGTATGACAAACAAGCGACGCGCGCAGCAAAACCTTGGTTCCCACGCTCTCAGGACAGACCACATCACCAAAACCCACCCCAGGGACCGCCCCCAGACCCGCCCAGACCAAGCCCAGAGCCGGAACCGATGGAGATCGGGGGAGCGCGCGCGCGGGCTTTTCAAACCCCGGCGGCGCCAAAACGCAAGGAGGGAAGAGGAGGGAATTGCTTTCTCTGCAACTCCCCCCGGCATCGCGTCAGAGACTGCCCTCATCGTAGGGAGTGGCAAGGAAAGGCGGGAACGGTTGTACCTTCCCCCACTGACGTAGCACCACAGCAGGGAAACGAGACAGCCTGGCTGCAGGAGACAAGGGGCAGCAGCCAGGCACAGTCAGCAGTGAACAGCCCCAGCCCGCCCACCCGCACAGAGAGGAGCAGAGCCAGCCCACCCCTCCCAGAGCAGGAGTGGTTCTAGAAGTCACGCTGACGCTCCCAAATGGCTACCCCCTGTCAGTCCTCGCCTTAATTGACAGTGGGGCATCTGCCAACTTCTTCTCGAGAAACTTTGCAGAAGAGCACCAAATCCAACTTCTGCAGCTGGATTTTCCCCTGCATGTGGCCACCATTGATGGCAGAGAGTTGCTGGGAGGGGCCATCACTCATCAAACCCCCCCCCATGAGAATGACGGTGGGAAGGCACTCAGAGACACTGGCTTTCAACGTCACGACCATCTCAGACCCCCCCATCGTTTTGGGAATGAGCTGGCTGGCGCGCCACGACCCTTCCATAAGTTGGCACCAGAGATGCATCACGTTTGGGTCGGACTTTTGTCTGGAACATTGCATGCAGCACCAACCAGGGGAGGGGCCTCCGATAGCCACGGTGGCCACCATGCACGTCAAAGGGGGTGAGGCGATACCCAAGCCGTACTGGGACCTGCAGGAGGTCTTCAGCGAAGCGGAGTCCGACCACCTACCCCCACACAGGCCTTTTGACTGCCAGATCAACCTGGTGCCAGGGGCAACTATACCCCCAGCCAAGCTGTACGCCATGTCAGACCAGGAACTGGAGGATCTGCGCGCTTTCATCGACAAGAACCTCAAGCGGGGGTTCATCAGAGAAAGCAAGGCAGCAGGGGGCAGCCCGGTCTTCTGGGTGGACAAGAAAGACACGCAACAGCGCCGCCTGGTGGTGGATTTTAGACGGCTGAATTCGGTGACAGAGCCAGTGGCTTTCCCCATGCCCAGAGTGGATGATCTCCTGACAGCGGCACGCAGGGGCAAGATTTTCACCAAGCTAGACCTGAGGGGGGCGTACAACTTGATCAGGATCCGGGAAGGCGATGAATGGAAGACCACGATGTTCACGCCTCTGGGCTCTTTTGAATATCTGGTGATGCCCTTCGGGTTGCAAGGGGGCTCAGCCTGCTTCCAGGCCTTCATGCACCACGTCCTGGGGTCCCTCCTCTTCAAGAACTGCCTGGTCTTTCTGGATGACATCCTTATCTATTCCAATGACCCAGTGCAGCATGTGAAGGATGTCAGGGAGGTGTTGCAGCGCCTGAAGGACAACCACCTGTATGTGAAGCTGGAGAAGTGCAAGTTTCACACCAAGGAGGTGGACTTCTTGGGCTACAAGCTGTCAGACAAGGGACTGGCAATGGACAAGGACAAGGTGCAGACCATCCTGGACTGGCACAGCCCCAGGACGCGCAAAGATGCCCAACGACTACTAGGCTTCGCTAACTTCTACAGGAAGTTCATCCAGAACTTCTCTCGGGTCACGGCTCCCATCACCGACTGCCTGAGAGGCAAGCAGAAGTTCAGGTGGACACCAGAGGCACAAGCAGCGTTCGAAAGCCTCAAGAGGGTGTTCGCGTCAGACCAGCACCTGTTCCACGTGGTGCAGGATGCGCCCCTACGCCTGGAGACAGATGCTTCTGATAAAGCTGTGGGAGCGATTCTGTTGCAACTGGACGCCAACAGAGAGTGGAGACCCTGTGCCTTCTTCTCCAGGAAGCTGACCCAGCCTGAACGCAACTACACAGTGTTTGATAGGGAACTTCTCGCGATCCACGCGGCGTTCCAGCACTGGCGACACTTCCTGGTGGGCGCCAAGCACCCCATCCAGGTGTGCACAGACCACAAGAACCTGGAGTTCTGGAGAACGGCCAGGGTGCTCAACCAGCGGCAGATACGGTGGGCAGAGTTCTTCTCGAACTTCAACTTCTCCATCCACTACATCCCGGGGGAGCAGAACGTCAGGGCGGATGCCCTCTCCCGCAAGCCAGAGTACATGGAGGAGGAGTTGCCACCAGCACCCAGGCACGTTTTCCCCCCATCTGCATGGTCATGCGGTGCAGCAGTGGTGAGCGAGGCAGAACTCACAGCACTGACGGCAGCGGATGAATTTGCCACCCGCATCTTCAGAGACCTGAGAGGGGGGAGGGAGCAGGCCAAAGACTTTGAGGAGAAGAGGGGTTTGCTTTTTTACAGGGGAGCCCTGTACCTCCCGACCAAACAGCTGAGAGGTAAGGTTCTCAAGCAGATGCACGACAACCCAACGGCGGGTCATTTCGGAAGGGACAAAACCACTCACCTAGTCATGAGACACTTCTGGTGGCCAGGGGTGCGGGAGGATGTTCGGGATTATGTCAGGGGATGTGACACCTGCCAGCGAGCAAAGGTGGTCAGAGCGCCACCAGCAGGTTTGCTGGAGCCATTAGCCACACCGCACAGGCCGTGGGAAGTAGTGTCCATGGACTTCATCACAGACCTGCCGTCGTCCAGGGGCAAGACCGCAGTGTTGGTGGTGGTGGACCTCATGTCCAAAATGTGCCACTTTATACCGTGTGCCAGGGCGGTCTCGGCAGAAGAGACGGCCAAACTGTTTGTGGACCACGTATTCCGACTGCATGGATTGCCTTTAAGAGTTATTTCGGATCGTGGCCGCCAATTTGTTTCCAGGTTCTGGCGACGGCTCATGAACCTCCTGCAGGTGGAGGTCAGCTTGTCGACGGCTCGGCACCCGCAGACCAATGGACAGGCGGAGCGGGTCAACGCCATTCTGCAGCAGTACCTGAGATGTTACGTCAGCCAGAGGCAAACGGACTGGGTGGATCGCCTGCCACTGGCAGAATTTGCCTACAACAATGCGGTGCACGTCTCCACAGGGGTGTCGCCCTTTAAGGCCAACTATGGGCGCGACCTCAGATCTTTCCCGGAGAGGGAGGGGGAGGAGGAGGAAGAGGGCCCACAGGCCGAGGAGTGGGCAGAGGACCTGGAGACGGTGCACCAACAGCTCAGAGAACACTTGGAGAGGGCCAAGGAAGCGTATAAGAAGGGGGCAGATCGCCACAGGCGGCCGGGAGAGGTCATAAGGGTGGGGGACAAGGTTTGGTTATCCTCGGAAGGTCTTCCCACCAGGGGGCGATGCAGAAAGTGAGCACACAGGAGGCTGGGCCCCTTCACGGTCACGCAACAGGTCAACCCGGTAGCCTTCAGGCTAGCACTGCCGGAGGACATGAGAGTGCACCCAGCGTTTCATAGATCACTGCTGTCGCCGTACAGGGAAAGTACCAGGTAACCTTGGAAGGGACAGCACATAGAAGAATCCCAACCAAGCCTCTGAAGAGGCGTGTAGTGGTGATTGGGGATTCCCTACTGAGGGGTACAGAAGCAGTGATCTGTGGGCCTGACAAGATGTCTCGAGAGGTGTGCTGTCTACCTGGGGCCAAGATCAAAGATGTAACAGAACGGCTGCAAGGAATAATAAAACCCACCGACAAATACCCCTTCCTTTTGGTGCATGTGGGAACCAATGACACTGCAAGCCATAGCTTACAGAAGATCAAAAATGATTATGAGGCTCTGGGCAGGAAGTTGAAGCAATTAGATGCACAAATTGTCATCTCTTCTGTCCTCCCAGTTGAACGACATGGCCCAGGGAGAGAGGGAAAAATAGGGGAAGTGAACAACTGGCTTCGCAAATGGTGCAAACAGGAACGGTTTGGATTCCTAGATCACGGTCTGCAGTTTCTTGATGATGGACTTCTGGCAAGTGATGGACTGCACCTCACAAAAGTTGGGAGGAATGTTTTTGCCACAAAACTCAAAAACCTCATCAGGAGGGCTTTAAACTGACTTATGTGGGGGAGGGAGACAGTGGTCCTGAAGGTAGGAGTCTATCAAATGCTGAAGATGATCATCCAAATGTCAAGGACCAAATGGAGCAAGCAGCATGCAGACCTAGTGGTGGGACGAAAATATCCTTAAATAAGAGACATGGGGGAATGATCAACGGTCTTCAATGTCTGTATACTAATGCACAGAGCATGGGAAATAAACAAGATGAACTTGAGCTCTTGGTACAGCAAACTAAATATGACATAATAGGCATCACTGAAACCTGGTGGGATGAGTCTCATGACTGGAATGTAGTAATAGAGGGATACAATCTATTTAAGAGAAATAGACCAAACAGGAAAGGAGGAGGAGTAGCTTTATATGTTAGGGATATGTATACCTGTGAAGAGATCCAGGATTTAAAACTTCAAAGCCAAATTGAGAGTATCTGGGTCAAAATTAAGGGAGAGAAAAACAACAGTGATCTCATTGTGGGAGTTTACTATAGATCCCCAAGCCAAACTGAGGACACAGATGATGCCTTCCTGGAACAGATGGCCAAGCATTCCAAAGGAAGTGAGATAGTAGTAATGGGGGATTTCAACTATCCTGATATTTGTTGGATGTCAAACTCAGCCAAGAGCATAAGGTCGAACAGATTCCTCACTGGCCTTGCAGACAACTTCATTGTCCAGAAAGTGGGAGAAGCAACAAGAGGATCAGCCATTTTAGATCTGGTCCTAACCAATAGTGATGACTTGGTTAGTGGGGTAGAAGTGGCAGGATCATTAGGTGGGAGTGACCATGCTCTTCTGGAGTTTATTATCCAGCGGAAAGGAGCAACCAAGCATACTAAGGTCCAAATTCTAGACTTTAAGAAAGCCGACTTCAGAAAACTTAGGGAAACGCTGGGTGAAATCCCATGGACAGTAATACTAAAAGGGAAGGGAGTTCATGATGGTTGGGAGTTTGTTAAAAGGGAGATATTAAAAGCACAACTTCAGGCAATACCAATGAGACGGAAACATGGAAGGTGCCTAAAGAAGCCAGGCTGGCTATCTAAAGAACTTTTGACTGAGTTAAGATTTAAAAGGGATATGTACAAAAAATGGAAAAGGGGGGAAATCTCCAGAGAGGAATTCAAACATATAGCCAGCACGTGTAGAGACAAAGTCAGAAAAGCTAAAGCACAGAATGAACTCAGGCTCGCCAGAGAGGTTAAAAGCAACAAAAAGGGCTTTTATGGGTATGTCCGTAGCAAAAGGAAAAACAAGGAAACAGTGGGGTCACTCAGAGGAGAAGATGGTGAAATGCAAACAGGGGACAGAGAAAGGGCAGAACTCCTCAATGCCTTCTTTGCCTCAGTCTTCTCCAAGAAAGAAAACAACGCCCGACCTGAAGAATATGGAGCAGATGATTCAGCAGGGGAAACACAGCCCAGAATAAGTAAGGAGGTAGTACAAGAATACTTGGCTAGTTTAGATGTATTCAAGTCTCCAGGGCCAGATGAACTACATCCAAGAGTATTAAAAGAACTGGCAGAGGTGATTTCAGAACCACTGGCAATAATCTTTGAAATTCCTGGAGAACAGGCGAAGTTCCAGCAGACTGGAGGAGGGCAAATGTTGTCCCTATTTTCAAAAAGGGGAAAAGAGAGGACCCAAACAATTACCGCCCAGTCAGCCTGACATCAATACCAGGAAAGATTCTAGAGCAGATCATTAAGCAAACAGTCTGTGAGCACCTAGAAAGAAACTCTGTGATCACTAAAAGTCAGCATGGGTTCCTGAAAAATAAGTCATGTCAGACTAATCTGATCTCATTTTTTGACAGAATTACAAGCCTGGTAGATGAAGGGAACGCTGTGGATGTAGCCTATCTTGATTTCAGCAAGGCCTTTGACAAGGTGCCCCATGATATTCTTGTAAAGAAGCTGGTAAAATGTGGGCTAGACAATGCTACCATTCAGTGGATTTGTAGCTGGATTACTGACCGAACCCAAAGGGTGCTCATCAATGGCTCCTCCTCATCCTGGAGAGTAGTGACTAGTGGGGTGCCACAGGGTTCTGTCTTGGGCCCAGTCTTGTTCAACATCTTTATCAATGACTTGGATGATGGGCTTGAGGGAATCCTGAGCAAGTTTGCAGATGACACCAAGTTGGGAGGGGTGGCTAACACCCCAGAGGACAGGATCACACTTCAGAATGACCTTAACAGATTAGACAACTGGGCCAAAGCAAACAAGATGAATTTTAACAAGGAGAAATGTAAAGTGCTACACTTGGGCAAAAAAAATGAAAGGCACAGATACAGGATGGGAGACACCTGGCTTGAGAGCAGTACATGTGAAAAGGATCTAGGAGTTTTGGTTGACCACAAACTTGACATGAGTCAGCAGTGTGATGCAGCAGCTAAAAAAGCCAATGCAATTCTGGGCTGCATCAATAGGAGTATAGCATCTAGATCAAGGGAAGTAATAGTACCACTGTATTCTGCTCTGGTCAGACCTCACCTGGAGTATTGTGTCCAGTTCTGGGCACCACAGTTCAAGAAGGATACTGATAAGCTGGAACGTGTCCAGAAGAGGGCAACCAAAATGGTCAAAGGCCTGGAAACGATGCCTTATGAGGAACGGCTTAGGGAGCTGGGTATGTTTAGCCTGGAGAAGAGAAGGTTAAGGGGTGATATGATAACCATGTTCAAATATATAAAAGGATGTCATATAAAGGAGGGAGAAAGGTTGTTTTCTGCTGCTCCAGAGAAGCGGACACGGAGCAACGGATTCAAACTACAAGAAAGAAAATTCCACCTAAACATTAGGAAGAACTTCCTGACAGTAAGAGCTGTTCGGCAGTGGAATTTGCTGCCAAGGAGTGTGGTGGAGTCTCCTTCTTTGGAGGTCTTTAAGCAGAGGCTTGACAGCCATCTGTCAGGAATGCTTTGATGGTGTTTCCTGCTTGGCAGGGGGTTGGACTGGATGGCCCTTGTGGTCTCTTCCAACTCTATGATTCTATGATTCTATGATTCTATGATTCTACCAGGTTCAGGGACAGCGATCAGCCTCCAGAGGGAGGGGGGGAGACGGGAAACGCCCGACAGCTCAATGAGGCAACTGAGATTTTAGACTCAAGGAGAGGGGTGAGAGGACTGGAGTACCTGATAGCATGGGAGGACACTCCGCCATCCCACAATGAGTGGATACCGGCCACGGAAGTACCTGAGGAATTTTTAGTGGAAGAATTCCACGCCCTGTTCCCCCACAGGCCCAAGCCCTGGCACATGGAAAGGGAGGGAGAGGGGGAGGAGCAGGAGGAAGGGATAGCAGGCAGCAGCTCCCCATGGAGATGGGAAGCGGAATTTGAGGACACGGAAGAAGAGGTGTGGGTTTCACCGAGGTCAACGACGTCAGAGGCAGGAGAGGACTGGCAGAACATTTTTACTCCCACCAGCTCTGATGCCACTGACTTCTTGGGATTTCCGTCTTCTCAGGGGGAAGGAGAGAGATCGCAGGATTGGGGGGAAATTTTCACACCCACAGGCTCGGATGCCACAGACTTCTTGGGATTTCACTCGTCCCCAGCAAGCAGAGAGCCACTGGGGAGGAGGAGAGAGGAGCCTGGGAGGGGGGTGGATGTGAGGGACAAGGGATACAGGGAAGTCCCTCCCATCTTAAGTTCCAGCCCATCACCAAGCGCTGGAGAGAGTAAGGAGAGCTCTGCCTCCAGCGGAGAGTCAGGAAGTGGTGTCCGAGGCTCAGGCAGGGTTGTGGAGCCCATGCCTCAGGTGGGACAGGAAGTTGGACGCACGGGGGGGAGGCCAATCCCCCCAACTCCCGAATTGCGACGCAAACGTAGGGGGAAGAGGTTGGGTCTGCCAAAGTTGTGGTGCTGGAAGAAAACGCGCCAATCGCCATTCGGGAGTTCTGACACCTCACCTTAAGGATGCATTTTTACTGCTCTGAACACTGTAAATAATCAGCACTTAATAAAAGCCTTAAAAGACCATGCTGGAGTCGTTACTCTAGAGTAGCCATACCAGGCCCTCTGACAGGTCCCTTTACCTTTACCTTTACCATCTATATAACATTTTCATATACCGGTAGTTTTCTCTTAAACTATAACATTCTGTAAATTTTATATCCACATTCGATAAACTTTCTATATTATTACCAATACCTATTGCCCAGTGTATCATTGAAGATTTCACTTGTTCGTCCTTTGTCTCCCATTCCAATAACATCTTATACTTTTTATATATCACTTTAACATTACAGTTTAACAGGTCTCTTTCTAGTTGTGATGTTTGTTCCCCAACCCCATGCTTCATATTCTTTTTAAATACCGGTAGTTCATTCAAATGATATTGTAACCATGTTGTTAACATCTCTGATAAACCCTTATTTTAATTTAAATTATCCACCTTCTCCACTTAAATTTCTATGTTGCCCAATTTTCCATCATATTTTTCTTTTTCATGGCTATGGCTTCCAAAGGTGAAAGCCATAGTGTTATTTTGGTCTCCAACAGGTTTTTATACTTATCCCATATTCTATACATTCTTTTCCTGATTATATGGTTTGCATTTTTAAAATTAATTTTTATTGAATTTCTGTTTTATAATATTTAATATTATGATTATATGGTTTGTAAAACCTTTATGTACTTTCACCTTTTCATACCACAAATAAGTGTGCCAACCAAAAATGATATCATGACCTTCCAAATCTAAAATATGTGGATTCTTCAATAACAACCATTCCTTCAACCAGCACAGACAAGGTGCTTCATAGTATTATCTTTTAATACAGTTTTCAACCCATAAGCTAATATGCAAACAGATTAGAATATTTATTCAACAACGAAATAGGTCGATAGCTCTTAACCAGCTCTGGCTCTCTATCTTGCTTATGAATCAAAGTTATGTATTCACTCTTCCAGGATTTGGCTAACTTTCCTGTATTCAAAGACTTATTCATAATATCTTTTAAAGGTTGTATTAAGTAATCCTGCAACTTTTAATATCATATTGCTGAAAGACCATCAAGTCAGGGTGCCTTCCCTAATTTACCCTGTAAAATTGCTTGCTGTAATTCCATCATTGTGACAGGTCAATTAACAAATGACATTTTATCTTTTGGTATCCTAGGTAGTCTGCTGTCTTCTAAATATTTACCCATTTCTTTCAATTGCCTCATTCGCCTCAATAAAGTTCTGCATTAAAACTCGCAAATTGATTTCTTTTTTCTTTCGGATTTTCAACAACTCTACCTCCTACATTTATTCTATCAACGCAGGTTTTTTTTTCTTGTTTCTTCTTTATTTGCCAAGCTAATAGTTTCCCTGGCTTATTAGCCAGTTGAAATTGTTTCTGTTTCAAATATTTAATTTTCCACTCTATTTCTTGATTTATTATCATTAAATATTGCATTTGCAACATCTTGATATTCTGTTTCACTGTCTCTTTTCAAGGTGACTTTATTAATTCTTTTCCTTTTCCTTTTATTTCTCGTAAAATTTCTTGTTTTTCCCCTGCTCTCTTTTATTTCTTATCTATGCCCTTTGCAGTGTAATAAACAACAACCCGCCTTACCACTTTACTCGCATCCCATACCACTTTTAAATCTGTGATGGTTTTCAGTTTTCGAATGTCTTCCCTGATGAACATTATGGTTTTAGAATGGCTTCTACTGAGTGTATGTGTTTTCTTCTCCATTTTCTCTGTTAAGTTCACAGACTGCCCTTTGTGCCTCAGTTTTCAAAAGTTTCGGAATTCAAAGAGTCTTCGAGAATGGATTATGTTCAAAAACCAAGGTACCACTGTAATTTCAGAATAATCCCTTAATTTGTTTAGCCCTTTTCCTAATATTTCTTGATCATTTAATAAATTTTCATTTAGTCTCCATCTCATCGGGGAACTTGTCCCTGTTCTTAATTCCAGTATTATAGAGTTGTGGTCCCATTAATGTTCTTGGTAGAATTTCTACCCTCTTTACCTTAGTATAAAAATCTTTAGAAGTCTATACAGGGTCTTTTTGGCTCGCAGAATAATTCACAGTCGAATAAAATGTACATTGTCCTTTGGGTGTTTTTCTCTTCAAATGTCAATTAAACTTAAATTGTCAGTCATCATAACAAAGGCATTCAGTAGCTTGTCTTCTTTTGTTTCATTTTTTCTTATAGTCCTGCCACAATCTAGGGAGGCTACACCATTCATATAGCCCATTAAAATCACCATTTCATTCAAATGTTTAGATAATATTTATTCTAGCCTCTTTTGAAAAACTGGTGTATTTTCCCATTGGGGCACACACACCTATTAATAATATTTTTTCTCCATGTGATTTTATCAGTGTTATCAATATTCTTCCTTGTTCATCTTTGAATAATTGCTTTGGGTCCAAACCTGGTTTTATACACATGACAACTCTTCTTTTATTTGTTATATAAGAAGGTACAAAGTAATCTCCTGGCCTTTTAATTAACTTTTATTTATCCAAGTTTAACTTATTTACAGTTTTACTTATGTTCAGTTTTATTCCCTTTAGCCTTATTATTTAGCCTATTTATATTCCAAGTTTGAATTTTCAAAGCCATCTTGTTCCCTATTTATTTCTCTTTCACCTCCACCTCTGTTGAATCTTCCTCTTCCTATCCAGCTTCCATTCCAAATGCTCTTTCTCTGGCTAATAATTTGTCTGGCTCTGTAGGATCACGAAAACTTTGTTTTTGACCTTTATATGTAAAAGATAGGGACCCAGGTGGCGCTGTGGGTTAAACCACTGAGTCTAGGGCTTGCTGATCAGAAGGTCGGCGGTTTGAATCCCTGCAATGGGGTGAGCTCCTGTTGCACGGTCCCAGCTACTGCCAACCTAGCAGTTCGAAAGCACATCAAAGTGCAAGTAGATAAATAGGGACCGCTCCGGCGGGAAGGTAAACGGTGTTTCCGTGCGCTGCTCTGGTTCACCAGAAGCAGCTTTGTCATGCTGGCCACATGACCCGGAAGTTGTCTGTGGACAAACGCCGGCTCCCTCGGCCAATAACGTGAGATGAGCGCCGCAACCCCAGAGTCGGACACGACTGGACCTGATGGTCAGGGGCCCCTTTACCTTTACCTTGTATGTAAAAGATACCACTTCAGGATATTCCCAGTGGTGATATCTTAATAACCATCCGGGATGAATTTCTCTCCATCAGTATATCAGGTTATTGGCTAAAATGTTTGTCCTGTTTAAAAAAATACCTGTATCACATTCTAGAGATTAAATATGTGAGTCCTGGGAATTGGAGAACCAGTTTATGGCAATTCTATGCTGGAGAGATTAATATTTTGAGAGACAAAAGCCAAAGTCAAAGAGATAATCTTAGCAGAAAAATTAATGCTTTTCTTTTTTGTTTCCCCCAGTAAAGGTCCAAGAAGAAATTGAAAAGGTTGTTGGATCTTCTCAGCCAAGAATTGAACACCGAACAAAAATGCCTTATACAGATGCTGTGGTCCATGAGATCCAGAGATTTGCCAATGTTAACCCAACCAACCTGCCACATGCCACGGCTACAGATGTTACCCTCAATGGCTACTTCATTCCAAAGGTGATCAGTTTCATTGAACGGCTGCCTACTAGTTACAATATATTTTAAGGCTTTCCTGGGAGTAAGCCCCATGGACTTCAGTGTGGGTGACATCTCTGCAGGCTTGTATAGGATTGCACTGTAAGCAAAACGTCTACCCCTCAGCAGTTCTACAGCATCAGTTTCAACCTGTTAAACAGATCTCAGTGGGAAGGTGAACGAAGTTAGAAAATAAACCATTTCTGGTGGGAGATCATGGTTTATATGTTAAAGTTTTTCAAACTCAAATCTCATTTCTCCTGCACTGAATATTTATTGTACCAGAGGCACATACTTAATTTTAAAATAACTCTTGCTTTGCTTATGAAGGGGACTTTCATCATACCATTGCTGTCCTCTGTACTGCATGATGAATCTCAATGGGAGAAACCACATAAATTCTACCCTGAGCATTTTCTCAACTCTGAAGGAAAATTCGTAAAGAGAGATGCTTTCATGCCTTTCTCCGCAGGTAACTCCCCCCCCCCTCTTTGAGTATATCTGCATAGTGTGTACTTAATCAATGGGATTTTTACATGCCTGAAATGTAGCCCCTTTTTTGCAAAGGAAAGAATCACATCAGTTGCTGTGGCCATTTCTGCAACAAGATTTGGCCACCATTGGTGTGCGCCACCTGCAGTGTTGCTCACCAGGTAATGTGGCCCTCAGGCTGAAAAGACCCCACCCCCCATTTTCAACATTGCAGGATGACTCTTATTGGGAGTTCAAAATTATTTTAAAATGGGCACCATGAGCTGTTATTTTATCTCTGCATTTTAGTCTGCTTCAATGAATTCGGGATGTTATTAAGCAACTCCTAAACCCAGTTTCTCTGCTTCCTTTGCTTCCGTACAGGACGGAGAGCATGTTTAGGTGAGACTCTTGCCAAAATGGAGCTCTTCCTCTTCTTCACAAGTCTCCTGCAGAGATTCACCTTCCAGCCACCCCCTGGAACATCTCAAGAAGACCTGGACCTTACTCCTGCTGTTGGGCTTACAACACCTCCAATGCCCCACCAGCTCTGCGCTCTGCCACGTTTCTAAGACTGACAAGTTTCTAGGTTGCTTATCCTACCTGTGTGTGCAATGCAAGCCTTTCTTAAAACAGCCCTGTTCTACAAGAGTATTTGGGCTGAGTAGGCTACTGGTGGAATTGGTGCATGCTTTGTCACAAACCTTTACCTGCCATACTGCCGAATCCTGTGAAACTAGCTTTGGATCATCTCTTACTTAAAACCTGGCCCTGAGTTCTTATGACACAACAGAGCTGGTTCATGTATTCCCATGTTAACATATACCTTCAAATATCTTGAAGCATCATATTCCCAAGTAGATGCGCAGAAAAATGTGACCAAGAGGATAAAGGGTCTGGAAACTTTCTCTGAGAGTCTGGGTAGCTTAAGGCTTCCGTCATCAACAGAATACAGTCTGGTTATATCAAAAATGAAAATGGCGGAAATGTGTCAAACTCAAAATAAAAACGTACATTTCCATAAGTGGAAAAACGCGAAAACTCAAAACCTTTTCTGCCTAGCTACTGCTCTGAGAGGGAAGAGGGAGCTAATCCCTTTCACAATGGAGACATGGTCTCACCAGGAAATATTTTAAAAAGTCCGCTTTGAATCTCTCTTAAGAAAATCCAGTCACATCCATTAAAATACTTTGAATTTTGTCTTAACTGGGCCCCATAAGCTTTGTAGGAATGGATTTAGGCACTACGAGAGGATGCACTGCTTACTTATTGACCTTCCTTGCTCACATTGTTGCATGTCATATGCTCTAATGTATACAAAGATATACCCTAATGCCACCATGTTAAACAGTTTCAGAATGAAAATGAATAAAAACTATGCTAAAAAGAAAAATATGTGTGAGTATTTCAATGGGAGAAAGTTCCGAAAATACTGGACACTTTCAAACTAAATGCAGTTGTCCCTCATTAAAGTTGAATAATTTCATCTACAAATAATTTCACAATGCTGCTCTCTAATCCCAGTGTAACAAACAAAGTTTACAGATACTCCTGAGTGATGAGTTCTCAGTCTTCAAGAGTGTTTGAATCTGTTCTGGAAAGCATTAGTTTCTGCAAGTAAACACCACTCACTTGAGTACAAATTAAACTGAAAGGCAATCATTTGATGTACAGCTTTGAATAGTAGAGAATAGTGGAAAATTAAACAAAATTGGACGGCCAAAGTGAGACACTTTTTACTGGATGGTTTAATGATTAGTTCGAGACAGAACCTAGCATAATATATATGCTGCTCTCTGCAGTTGCAAGACATTGTCCTTGACTAAACTACACTGTAGGTTTCATTATAACCACTGCCAAAAAAAAAATTGCTTGCTGAAACGAAATGGATTGGACAGAGCCGATTCCAGCGTTGTTTGTCTTTATCCTTATGGTTTCCTTTGTTTTGAAACTGGGCATTTTCTGGAACAAGAGCTCCCAAAATCTTCCACCAGGACCAAGGCCTTTACCTCTCATTGGGAATCTCCACATCATGGATCTGAAGAGGCCTTACAGAACCATGTTAAAGGTAAAGCTTCAATTTCTTCCCATGGCAAGTCTAAAGGGTACCGGGGCAGCCCAGCCAGATTAGCGGGGTATAAAATTATTATTATTATTATTATTATTATTATTATTATTATTATTATTCATTTTGTTCTTTTAGAGCCTATAAATCTCATCTCCTCTTTGTGTGTTACAGAACCTCCTCTTATCTTTCCCAATAAATAGTCATAGGAGCCAGTTGCAATTTTTAACTGGTAATTTGAACAAGGTGTCTGGGGGTGTCTATTGTCAAATCATGTTTGACTCTGCCTACATTTTCAAGGATGCAAAAGTTCCGGTGCAAACCTTGCCTAGATCAGCCTCCTCCTTGAGCCTTTGACAACAGAAACGGTTGGCACGCGTACCTAGTGTATGACAAAGTAAAGGCCTATAGGGGGTTTCTAAACCATATAATTAGAAAATCACTATATAAAATATGGTTGAAGTATAAGGGAATACTTGAATCTAAGATACCCCTATGGACCTCTCCCACTGAAGCTATGGTGGTAAAAAGAAAAAACATGAAGGGAGAGAATGGCCCACATACCGAACAGTGTTAGAATTCAACAAGGAAATACCAACACTTAAGAAATTAGTCATAGGAACTAGTTTCAATTTATAACTGGTAATTTGAACAAGGTGTCTGCGTGTGTCTGGTGTCAAATCCCGTTTGACTCTGCCTCCATTTTCAAGGATGCAAAAGTTCCAGTGGCAACCTTGCCTAGCCCAGCCTCCTCCTTGAGCCTTTCTTTCTAAACTACAGTGGTACCTCTACTTATGAATAACTCTACTTACGAATGTTTTTACTTACGAATGGAGCTCCGTCTGCCATCTTGGATGCGGTTTAGATAGGATTTTTTCTACTTACGAATTTTTAGATAGGGTTGCTTCTACTTACGATTTTTTTCTCCCAATGCATTCCTATGGGATTCGACTTACAATTTCTTTCGACTTACGAATGTGCGTTCGGAACGCATCAAATTCGTAAGTAGAGGTACCACTGTAGATTTGAGGGGTGCCGTTAAAGGTATAATCACTTTCATCCTTATAACTGCTTTTTTGTTCTGGTTTTCCGAGCATTCCTAGCAAATATTTGTGCTGCTGCAACTGAATATCAACAATAATTTAATAATAATTTATTATTTATACCCCGCGCATCTGGCTGGGTTTTCCCAGCCACTCTGGGCGGCTCCCAACAGATTAAAAACACAATAAAGTATCAAACATTAAAAACTTCCCTAAAAAGGACTGCCTTCAGGTGTATCTTCTAAAAGTCAGATAGTTGTTTATTTCCTTGACATATGATGGGAGGGCGTTCCACAGGGCAAGTGCCACTACTGAGAACGTCCCCTGCCTGGTTCCCTGTAACTTCACTTCTCGCAGTATGGTTTCAAAGGCCACTGAGAGATCCAGCAGAACTAGGAAACAGCTTTCACCTTTGTCCCTAGCCAGCTGGAGATCATTGACCAGCGCAACCAAGGCAGTTTCAGTCCCATGATGAGGCCTGAATCCCAATTGGAAGGGATCCAAACGGTCCCCATCCTCCAGGGGTGCATGGAGTTGTTCAGCAACCACTCGCTCAATCACCTTGCCCAAGAATGTAAGAATTGAGACTGGGTCCAAAGATATATTTTTTAATAAGTGGTTTTATAACCACAACTTTCAGTGGGTCCAGGAAGGCTCCTTAACAGAGGAGAGCATTCACCACCCTACAGAGCTTTTAGGATGAAGGATGAAGGAGACAAGTGGTCAGTTTCATTTGTCAAAGCAGCCTCTCCACATCCTTGGAGGTAACATATTGGAACTGATCCCATGCAACTTGACTAAACAGGACGCTAGCACTCTCCCACCCCGGCCCTGCTCCCACGGTGGAGTCTCCTGAACTGGGTGAAAGGGCTGAGCTGCTATTAGTACCAAATGTCCTGAAGACCATTGTGGCATAGACAATGCTCTTTTACTTTATCATTATGTTATTTGGATTCTGTTTTGCAAGGTGATTTGCAAAGATACGAAAAGGGAATTCATTCCACAAAATTACTATTATTAAGTCATATGTTTTCAGCTCAGTCCAAGGCACAATGACATGGAAGAAATTTAAGTTCCATTGTAGTTATTGGAAATAGTAGTTATTGGAAAAAACTGAACAGTCAAACTGTGCTACTAGATTCTGTGGAATGTATAAAATAGGCCTTACTCTTAGGTAAATGTGCAAGCTAATACAGTCTTGGTTCTGTCAGAGATGATTTACATTAATATATTCTTTGGACCCAGGTGGCGTTGTGGTTAAACCACTGAGCCTAGGACTTGCTGATCAGAACGTCAGCGGTTCGAATCCCTGTGACGGGGTGAGCTCCCGTTGCTTGGTCCCAGCTCCTGCCAACCTAGCAGTTCGAAAGCACGTCAAAATGCAAGTAGATAAATAGGAACCGCTACAGCAGGAAGGTAAACGGTGTTTCCATGTGCTGCTCTGGTTTGCCAGAAGCGGCTTTGTCATGCTGGCCACATGACCTGGAAGCTATATGCCGGCTCCCTCAGCCAATAATGCGAGATGAGCGCGCAACCCCAGAGTCGGTCACGACTGGACCTAATGGTCAGGGGTCCCTTTACCTTTACCTTTATTCTTTGGGTATGCCAGAACTCTGTTTCTCACTTTTTCTTCTGTTTAATTGCAGTTGTCAAAGCAATATGGCCCTGTCTTCAGCATCCAAATGGGACCCCGGAAAACTGTGGTGTTGGCAGGATATGAGACCGTAAAGGAGGCTCTGGTTAATCAGGCAGACGCATTTGCAGACAGACCCATCGTTCCAATGTTTCAAGAGCTTTCGCAAGGCTTTGGTGAGGCACTTCCCTTTCTATTGGAACTGCTAATGCTTGGAAACACTCACAGGTCCCACCAGGTGAACACAATCCTTTCCCAAGAAATGGTTTGTAAGATGTGCATTTGCAAAGCAAGTCAGCGAAATCCATTGTTTCCTGTGGGGAAATCCTTGTGAATTTTTCAACCAACCTCAGTGCTGTTGACATTGACAGAGTATCTGCAGGCATTAGGCTGAGAATGTGTCACAAAAAGCCTGTGGATTTCTTCAGATCAAGCTTAAATGTTAAAATGTGTAGAGCAGGCTGGCTTTTTTTGGGGGGGGTCTTGATTTTCATTGGAGACCATTTAAAGCAAACCTTTCCCATTCCTACCTTCTTCCCAACAGTCCCATTGTAGAGCTGGGGAGAATAGGACAGGAGAATTGTGAATAATTGTCACATGGAAAAGTAATGCCGCACATCAAGGGGAAACTCACTGACCTTTTTCTGGCCCAGATTATACAGAAAGGAGAAATGAAGGAGGCATAATATCTGTCCATGGAATACAAAGTAACAAGCTGAGTTCTGCTGGGACGCCTGACATGTACAAACCACCTTCTACTCTATCCTACAGTTTGTAATGGAAAATATTGATCAATGTGTTCTCAGAGCATGCTCTGATGACACATCTGCCAGCTACTTGTTCAAAGCTCCGAAGTCTGAGTCTGAATGGGAGAATAGCTGGGAACCATTTTCAGTTCCATGGAAGAAAAGCAGGACACAATTTATTGTACAATGGCCATGCAGACATGAAACCATTCTTCCCGTCTCTTCAGGTGTAGTTTTCTCTAATGGTGAAAACTGGAAAGTGATGCGGAGGTTTGCTTTAAGCACATTACGGGACTACGGAATGGGAAAGAGGACTATACAGGACAGAATTGTTGAGGAATGCAGTGTACTGATAAAGAAATTTGAATCTTACAAAGGTGGGTTGGTGTTTTCCTCTGCTGCATAGCTGCACTACCATGGTTTAAGGTGCCAAGAGTATCGTGTTACATATTCCTAACTTCCAGAAGTACAGATCCCAGGGTTCCCTGCAATTGCTCGGTTTCTGTAGTGTGCAGATTGTACTGCGAGAACTCCTGTGACTTCCAAGCATTTCTTAGCACAGCTATGGCCACATCCAGCAGCACTTAGGATCAGTTTCTTTGATAAATGAGGTCTACACATAGGTAACCTGCCAGTGGGGACTTAAGGCAAGAAAGAGCAGACTTAAAAACAATGTTCTTTCCATACTTGGAATTTCTGTGGGGATGTTCAGGGAGGCAAGAGAGGATATAATGTTTAATGATATCTCCCCCTAACTTGCGTTAGCAAGTTCTATATCTTAGCAGAGTTTAAACACATAGTGGTTACCGGTACTTGTTGCAGGCTCGCCTGAGCCTCTCTATATAAGATTCCTGGTAAGATCCCTTCTTTTCTCTCTTAAAAAGAATAGACACGACAATCTTGTCGTGTTTTGGAGTCTCCTTCTTTGGAGGTCTTTAAGCAGAGGCTTGACAGCCATCTGTCAGGAATGCTTTGATGGTGTTTCCTGCTTGGCAGGGGGTTGGACTGGACGGCCCTTGTGGTCTCTTCCAACTCTATGATTCTATGATCTTATTAAAGTCGATATAAAAGTAGTTTACTCACATTCATTCAGTGCACAGTTGGATCCCTGAAGGCAGACTTCGGTTACAAAAGTATATATACATGTGGAACTATCCCAAAACGGAGTTAGTCCCAAGTGACTGCGGACAGGCAGTCACTCTTGCTAACATGTAGAAAAACAAAATGAAGAAGAAGAAGAAGAAGAAGAAGAAGAAGAAGAAGAAGAGAAGGAGGTGTGCTCCCCTAACCCAGATAGGGTAGTCACATGCAGAGGAGGAAACAGGAATTTTTCTCCTGGCTGGTAGAAAGCATCCCCTAGCATGTCCATTCTAGGAATGTTGTACTTGACTCCTATGTGTTTTACATCCCACATTTTAAACAGAATATTTTTTGCTTAACTGTAATATTTATGTATAGGAAACTCATTTGAGACCACCACAATTATGAATGCAGCTGTTGCCAATATTATAGTGGCCATACTACTTGACAAGCGATTTGATTATGAAGATCCCACATACATAAGACTTATGAAGTTGGTCAATGAAAATTCCCAGCTCATCGGAAGTTCTTCAGTCATGGTAATCTATTTTTTTCCAATAAAACAAACAGTTGATTGTAATGACATTGTATGCAAAGTGGGTGGGGCAACCTGTTTATTGTATATTGTTCAGGATTCACTACAAAACACAGAGTATTGATATCCTGAGAAACCTGCTGGTGATTCAAATTATGTAGAAAACTCAGACAGCACAATCATCCTGTAACTATAACAAAGTCTCTTTTGCGCACAACCTTTCTGACCTCACTGTCATCGGGACTCAAGGAAGAACTACATTGTCCTGAGGTAGCTTGCCCCCCCCCATTCCAAATACCATTCAAGAGCTTTGTTTTGTATTTGGGCAGCCATGCTTTGAGAGACGCTGTTGAGAGAACACCACTGAGCTTTCCTAATGTCTCTTTTCTTTTTCCACATTTTTATCCTTTCAGCTGTATAACATGTTTCCTGCTCTTGGTTTTCTTTTGGGGGCTCGCAAGACTGTCCTTCGCAACAAAGATGAGCTGTTTGCCTTCATAAATGCCACCTTCATAAAGCACCTGCGAGATCTGGATGAAAATGACCAGAGGAGCTTTATTGACTCATTTCTTATCCAGCAGCAAGAGGTAATAGAGTCTTTTAAGTTGGAGCAGAATAAATGTTGACATTTTCAATTCGTATTTTCAGGGTATATTTGCAAGTGAATGCTTAAGGAGTAGTCAGGAAGTCTCACTTCAGAAGGGACCAACCTGGCATAATTCCTACCATTTCCCAGTAGTCAGCCTTTGTTAATGTGTTACAGAAGTTGCCTCTGCAGGGGCAAAGGTTGCGTGCTCACCAGCATTTCTGGGGGGGGGGAAATCCCTGATCAAGAAAACATGCCAATTTGGGTGGAATTATGGCAGACTAACCATTGGCTGCTGGTGCTTCTGCCAAGAGAGATAATTATGCAGCGATGAGAGTTGATGGTTGCCAGACTCCTTTTTGATACAAGGGGGGATGGGATAGAACCTCATGTGCTCAGAAGAAGGCGTCCTTCACACCAAAGGAGATAGGAAACTTTGAAGGTGGAGAAGCGTCTCGGAGCAAGGAAAAAACATTTGCCCATGCACTGTGTAATCTGTTGAATGGTTTAAGGTTTAAGGTTCATTACTGTTTCACAAGATGTGTATCTCTTTAAAAGCCAGAAGTAAATGTCCATACCTGCCAAGTTGCTGTCAGAGAAATAAGGGACCGGGCCGGAAGTAGCAGACCGGAAGTGGCGCTGCCGCCATTTTGGAACTGGGCGGAGCATGTTCAGAAGTGACTTTTGATGCTGCTTTGCCCAGTTCCAAAATGGCCGCCGTGCCAGAAGTTGCACTGCAGCCATTTTGGAACTGGGCAGAGCAGCATCAAAAGTCGCTTCTGAGCATGCTCTGCCCAGTTCCAAAATGGCCGTCGCGCCAGAATAAAGCGGGAAAAAACAAAAAAAAGGAACAGCTGGAAAAATGGGGATTTCCCGGGGAAAACGGGAGACTTGGCAGCTATGAATGTCATGACCTAGTTTTGCGGAAGTACAGTAGATGATGTTACGTTTGTGTGAATTGAGGTATGTCAGCAATCGGATATAGTATATAAGGAGGTCTGTGTACTTCTTTCAGTACCCTGGTGGGCGGGTTACTGGATGGGTCATGCTTTTGTAACTTTTTGTAGAATTAATGTAACTTCTGTTATTTTCTTTAATTAAAACAATTCTCCTAATTATACTCTGCAGTCTCCTCAGAATGCTTTCTGCAGTGTAGTTAACCAGTTTAAATATGATAACATAATCACCCTTAAATTAGGGCTTCAGTTCTTTTAACTATTATTAAGGTCGATTGCAAATTATTTCAAAAAGCTTAAACTAATTACTGATGAGTTTGAAAAGTTAAAGCAGATACAAGAGCCTGAATTTGCTTTTAACTTTCAATCTACACTGCCTGTAAACAACTGTTTTCTTTGTGTCTTTCCCGTGCTATGCCAACTGGGAAAGGAAACAAAAGTGAATTTTATCTGCATCATAAGGGCAGCATAATGGAGACGCTCAAGTAGGGGGGGGCGTCTAATAAATCATGGCAAAAAGAACACTTCATTGCTTCTTGAAAATATATGAAAATGCCTTAATGAACAGCTGACACAGTTAAGAGATGAGAGGTGCAGAAAGTTTGGAGAGATTTGATCAGAGATGAAATTGCAGATGAAATAATCTATAGAACCTGTGGGGAAAGTCTTGAACTTTTCCCTGCCTAAATGAGAGACAACAGCTTTACAGTTGTATGAAGGGATGAAACAAACAAACAAACAAACAAACAAACAAACAAAAAGCTGTTGTGAAGCCCAAAGAGATGTATGGAATTATGATTAAAGATGTTAAAAGATGATTGGAGGTGGCAGAGATTGGATTTAGAGGGAGAGATTCTAGTTAACAAATTGAAATGAACAAACAGGCAGAAAAAGCCCCTCACCTCATAGGTTTGGAAAATAACTGGAAGAAATTGCAAAAAAGAGAGAATTGTTTCCTTCTTTAAACCAAAGAGAAGCATGACAAACTAGGAATGAGAATGGAATGTGGCACTGAGTATGATTTAATGAAGATACAATATGCAAATAAGTATGGGCTATTATACTGTTAAGATTTGTTGCAACCCTTGAACTATCTAATTGAAAAACAGAAAGGCTATTTTAGACACTTGATGAGAACAACTACTAAAGAGCTATATTTGGATTTTTGGAGCTGAATAAGGTGAACCCGAGAGGCCTGCGAGTAAAGATTGAAAAATATCATCTAGCAGAATGAGAAAAGGCTGGATATTAATACAACTAGTAGTTATTCCAGAATGCAAAATCTGAATATTTTGAATAATAGTTATATACATAATTGGCAGATAGAGAAGCGGGAAGACTATTACAACCAGCAACTCTATGGGTGTTACTCTTCCTGTTGGAAAGTGTGGCGGAAGGGAGTTGCAATCTGCAAAATATGGAGGGCACCACATTGTCTATCTCAGTTTAATGAAACAGTTCCAGATTAATATGTGGTATTTCTGTGTGGGTATCTTGTACCCAGTAAGGATTCATTCTAATGGATGAATTTATTGTTGAATCAGTCAGACAAGTTTCTTTCTGAGATGAGGGCCACATACTTGTCACCTAAATACAGTGGTACCTCGGGTTAAAAACACTTCAGGTTACAGACTCCACTAACCCAGAAATAGTATCTCGAGTTAAGAACTTTACCTCAGGGGCTTCCGGGTTCAGCGCCAGCGCCGATCGGCGGGGTCTCGTCTCGTCTCCGAGACGGCCCGTCCCTGCTAGGAGTGGGGAGGGCAGCGAGAGCGACGCTGCGCCCCTTAGAACCTCGGGAAGGGCGTCCCGGGGGCAATTTGCTCGGCACAGCCCAAATCCGGACTCCCCAACTCTTCGGTTAGCTCTAATAAGAGCTCCGGAGCGAGGAGGGTAGAAGTCGCGGGGGCCATTTTGAGCGGCAACGTTATTCTAGCAGGGAGAAGCTTCAAGCCGAAGGCGGAGAGCGCTGGATTCTTCCGAAAATAAAACGATTGGAAAAGATTGTAAGTAACCTCACGATTTGGATTATAAAACAATTTGGATCTGGGAGAGAGGGGAGAAAAGAGGAAGCCACCCCCCCCCACGGCAACAAAAGAGACAGTAAATAGAAACCCGAAGCCATAAACAGAAGATTTACAATTCAAAGGATCCCTCAAAGGCATCAAAGAGAATCTCCCCTTTGATGCAGGGTGAGAAGGGGAGAGAGACTGTGGTTTATGACTGCCCTGCAGCAAGAGGTAAAGACTGAGAAAAATCTTTCTTTTCCTCGGGAGCCGGCAGCCCAGGCAACCCAGTGAGTTGATCAGGATTTATGAGTCAATTTTTATTTTATTTTGTATTTCTGGACTTTGTGGAATTTCTTTTCTGGTTTAAATGTTTGTGAAATGTGAGTTCGAACTTTATTGTTAATAAGACTTGAAGAATGCAGCCAGCTTGTTAAAATGGAGTCGAGAAAATAAACTGTGATCATATTCCACCCCACGTGACAAGTTTTGACCTTGGCAGGATTGAATTATGTCAACAAAAAAGTGTTCCCCTGAGTTCCAGCGGTCTGTTTTGACCTTAATGTGGGAAACAAGAATAGAGCTATGTCAAGAGGAGACACGACGGCAAGAGTTACAGAAAAAAATTCAGATGGTGATGGCAGAATATGATTTTTTAGGAGATGAAGCTTTTGACACTGAAAAAGATGAATGTGAGAATGACAATGATGATGACTGTGATTTGGAAGGAAAAGATGAAGATGAGGACTGTGATGATTCAACACAAAATGAAGCACACCACGAAAAAAATGATGACTTTACTCTACAAAAAGTTGGATGGAGTGCCCCGCTTTTGAGGGGGGCACGATTGGTATTATTGGAACTCCAGAACGCCCACAGGGAAGAAGGAAAAAATATGCAGAGAAGAGAAGAAATTCAGGGGCCCTGTATGGTGGCCTGGATGGCAAAAGACTGTAAACAGGGGGTGGGGTGAAGGGAAAGTGATGTTGTGATTATAAGGATGGATTAACAGGTTTATAACTGGTCTGCTGATTATGGAATTTGCTGGATTGGGGGGGTGGAGCCGGTAATCGGGGATGTAAGGTTAAATTGAGAATAGTTATAGTTTTAAAAGTGAATGGATTTTGGAAAATGTGAAAATATGGAGGCTTATAGAGGGAGAAAAAATTAGGCACGGGAAGATAAAATGGGAGTTTGATTTTTCAGTGATTTGAAGTTGTATAAGATACAAAGGTGTATTTCTATAAAGTAAGAAACTGTTGCAGATGATAAAAAAGGGATGAAAACCGGGGAAGGGGGGGGAGGGGAAGCCCACAAAATATGGTTTTAAAATCATGAATGTAAGAAAAAATTTTCTGTTTTGTATTGTTTTTTTCTCTTTTTTTTGCCCTTTCTTTTTTTTCTTTTTTCCTATTTCTATTTTTCTCTTTTTTTTTTGGTATGACAATAGATGGTTGGATGGATGGCCTCCTGCGTACTGCCCTGGTTTGCTGGAGCTCCCTGGTGGCAGGGGGGGGCTTTGGGGTCAGGGGAGGGGGAGGAGGACAGAAATCCAAGCATAAAATGGACCATCTCTGACTGTTCACATACATGGGATACTTCTATGGCAGGGGAGGACCCATGTGGGTGGGTAGGAAGGAGGTGGAAAAGGTGTTTATGTATGTACCGTTTTTTTTTGTTTTTTTTTTGTATTCTGTAAAATTAATAAAAAGTATGTTTAAAAAAAAAAAAGAACTTTACCTCAGGATGAGAACAGAAATCGTGCTCTGGTGGCACAGCGGCAGCAGGAGGCCCCATTAGTTAAAGTGGTGCTTCAGGTTAAGCACAGTAGCAGGTAAAGAACGGACCTCCAGAACGAATTCCGTTTGCAACCAGAGGTACCACTGTACTGCCACTAGTTCCCTTGTCTAAACAAAGGCTGTTGGCTGAGGAATTAAGTGCCACAATTAGCATCAGAGAAGGAGCTGGATTGCCAAGCTACAGCCACCTCTTCACTTAGCTGGTAAACAGAGAACAATAGGGAGAGAGCTGAGTCAGACCCATGCTTGGTGTTTGCTTGACTCCAAGGCTGTGATTAGCATAAGAGAAGGAGGAGCTGGATTGCCAAGCTTTCCTGACCTCCTCTCTTAGCTGGTAGATGGAGAACAACAGCTGTGACTATGGAGAAGATAGGCGTTTTGGGGTGTTGATGCTGAGCCCCTCCATCTTAGGCTCGGGTTGTATATATGTGTAAATAAACCCTATATCATCATGATGGCATAGCCTGGAAGACCTGGATTCTCTCACTGCTCAGTGATTGGGGTGATGTGCAATGATACTTTGGATCATGAGGTCCTGTCAGGTATTCGTTTTTATCTTTGCACATGGAATTTTCTTACTCCATTCATTTTATCCAGTTTATACTCTTTGTAACCCAGGAGGAGAAGAAGAAGAAGACGAATGCATATTTTCACAACGAAAACTTAACAAGGGTTGTGGCCGACTTATTTGGTGCTGGCATGGAGACCACTTCTACCACAATGCGCTGGGGACTGTTACTAATGATGAAATATCCTGAAATTCAGAGTGAGTGCTTTTCATTGGGTTGGCGCCCATTATTCTGAGATATCTTAACTTCAGTTATATGTAACTATTAGAAAGAATATATATATATATATATATATATATATATATATATATATACACACACACACACACACACACACACACACACACACACACACACATATACATATACATATACATACATACATACAATTATTCAATCCTAAATTTAGCATTTCAACCTGGACTGCCTTCTCCCTTTCTGTGGTTCTTTACATTTCGTTTCATCTTCCTGTAATACTCCAAATTATCTCAACATATTCATTTAGATATATATTCCCGTATATAACCCATATATATATCTATTGAAACTGACGGTTTTTACATTAATCCTGCCAATGTCTTAGTATGTTTACAGTTTGTTTGTAAATACTCAGTATACCATTTCCATTCCTTTCATTCCTGTTTAGTGAGTTCCGATTCCAAAATTCCCCATCTTAAACATCTTTTTCAATTTGGGTTTATACGTTTTAGCCAATCTTTTAGGTGTTAGGTACCACCTATTATTACCATCTAGGATGGTAAATTTTCATTTCGTCTCCATCTCATCGGGAAACCTGTCCCTGTTCTTAATTCCACTATTATAGAGTTGTGGTCTCATAATGTTCTTGGTAGAATTTCCACCCTCTTTACCTTAGTATAAAAATCTTTAGAAGTCCATACAGGGTCTTTTTGTCTCGCAGAATATTTCGCAGTCGAATAAAATGTACTGTGGGTGTTTCTCTCTCAAAATGTCAATTAAACTTATATTGTCAGTCATCCTAAAAAAAAGGCATTCAGTAGCTTGCCTTCTTTTGTTTCATTTTTTCTTATACTCCTGTCCCAATCTAGGAGTATTCATATTGTTGTTGTTGTTGTTGTTGTTGTTGTTGTTGTTGTTGTTGTTGTTTAGTCTTCAGTCGTGTCCAACTCTTCATGACCCCATGGACCAGAGCACGCCAGGCACTCCTGTCTTCCACTGTCTCCCACAGTTTGGTCAGACTCCTGTTGGTAGCTTCGAGAACACTGTCCAACCATCTCATCCTCTGTGGTCCCCTTCTCCTTGTGCCCTCCGTCTTTCCCAGCATCGGGGTCTTTTCCAGGGAGTCTTCTCTTCTTATGAGGTGGCCAACGTATTGGAGCCTCAGCTTCAGGATCTGTCCTTCCAGTAAGCACTCAGGGCTGATTTACTTCAGGATGGATAGGTTTGATCTTCTTGAATCTGTCATGGCTAAAAAAATTGGCCGCTGTTTCTTTAATGCTGGGGGAGCTGAGTCAGCATGAGTCAGCAGCCTGCGGTGACTCATGCAACCTCTCACCTAGAATCATAGACTCATAGAGTTGGAAGAGACCACAAGGGCCATCCAGTCTAACCCCCTGCCAAGCAGGAAACACCATCAAAGCATTCTTGACATATGGCTATCAAGCCTCTGCTTAAAGACCTCCAAAGAAGGAGACTCCACCACACTCCTTGGTAGCAAATTCCAGTGCCGAACAGCTCTTACTGTCAGGAAGTTCTTCCTAATGTTTAGGTGGAATCTTCTTTCTTGAAGTTTGAATCCATTGCTTCAAATACCTAATACAATACCTAATTGTATTGTACCTGTATATATAGAGTAGTGTTTTGCTGGGGTGTTGGTTGGTTGGTTGGTTGGTTATTTGGTTGGAGAATTGGTGGTGTTGATGTCTGTACAGTTAGTCATTTTGCAGTTAAAGACTTTTAAGAACTAGATATACCAGACGACCAACTACAGCCATGGCCTCTGGTGTTACCCCATGAGATACATACATTGATAGGTATGCTGAAGAATGGGAAAGCACCAGGTAATGACTTCCTTCCAACGGATCTGTTCAAAATTGATCCTGACTGGTGGGCTCCTGTATTAGCTGCTCTTTTTACATTTATAGATAGAACAACTCAGATTCCCGATGACTGGGGGCTCTCAATTATCATGCCTATCTATAAAAAAAGGTCCTAGGGATGATCCCGCCAATTATAGGCCTATAAGTCTTTTAAATACCATCTGTAAACTTTACGCCAGATCCTGAGTGGAAAATTGTGTGATTGGATGGAAAAGGAGAGAATATTAGACGATGTGCAGGGTGGATTTAGACAGAATAGATCCACCTTAGACCACTGTCTGTCCCTGCAACACCTGGTCAAAAAATACTCCACGCAACATAACCCTCAGCTCTTTGCAGCATTTGCTGACTTCAAAGCGGCCTTTGATTCCATCCTAAGAAGCCGACTCTGGGACAAGCTCAGCATCCTATCGATAGATCGACGCCTGCTCCTATTAATATACAAGTTATACAGCAATACACGATTACAAGTAAGATGCAACCGGGAGGGGCAGCTATCTAATACCATCAGATCATATAAGGAGTTAAACAAGGGCGCATTTTGGCCCCTCATCTGTTTAACATCTACATAAACCCGTTAATTGTGCATCTGCAAGGAGAAGACATTCACGTCCCAAAACTGGCGGACCAAAGGATACCCATTCTGTTGTACGCAGACGATGCGGTCATCCTCTCCCAGACGCGGATAGGCCTTCAAAGAGCACTTACCAAACTCACTCAATACTGCAGAGAGGAACAACTAATTGTGAATTTCCAAAAAACTAAAATTATGTTTTTTTCCAATAAAAGGAAAACATATAATTGGCACATTGACAAGCAAATCATCGAACAGGTACCTTGCTTTAAATACCTGGGAGCTGTTTTTGAAACCTCTGGGAGGAAAATGGCCCACGTCAAATTCATTTCGTCAATTGCGCAAAGAAGCTCGTCAGCAATTGTAAGCTTCTATCGATCAAAGGGAGGGAACTATATTCCAGCTGCTCTTAAACTATTTGTGGCTAAACCATTAGCCCAATTACTATATGGTGCACCACTTATGCCTACTGCCAATCTGGACGCAAACGAAAAAATCCAATCAGGGTTCCTAAGAACAATTTTCCGAACGCCAAAATGTGTGCCAAACGCAGCTCTTCAATTGGAAACAGGCCTGCATAGAGTTGAAGCAACGGTATGGCAAAAAGCCTTTTACCTGTGGCTAAGACTTAGCGCTGTGGTTAAACCACTGAGCCTAGGGCTTGCTGATCAGAAGGTCGGCGGTTCGAATCCCTGTGACGGGGTGAGCTCCCGTTGCTTGGTCCCAGCTCCTGCCAACCTAGCAGTTCGAAAGCACATCAAAATGCAAGTAGATAAATAGGAACCGCTACAGCGGGAAGGTAAACGGCGTTTCCATGTGCTGCTCTGGTTTGCCAGAAGCAGCTTTGTCATGCTGGCCACATGACCTGGAAGCTGTACGCCGGCTCCCTCGGCCAATAATGCGAGATGAGCGCGCAACCCCAGAGTCGGTCACGACTGGACCTAATGGTCAGGGGTCCCTTTACCTTTAAGACTTAACAAGACACCCACTGGCCTTCTCCCTCTGATACACTGTGACAAATTCTAATCAAGTTGGGAGAAGAGCATCCTTAGGAAGCTGGCCCGATACAGACTCTCAGCAGGGCATCTCCTAAGTCTGGAAATGGGGAGGGTGGAAAATTTAATCAAGGAAAGAATCACCGACAACAAATTACGAAATGATTTTACCAGGCTCTCTACAAATTATCAACACCTATATGACCATCGAAAGATTTATTTGGCAAATTACCTTAAGTCGGTAGATAATCCTAAACATCGCTGGGCATTTTCTCCCCTCAGCGCTATTACCTGGTAGGTATAACAAGACTCCCTTTGATCAAAGATTATGCCCATGTAACAACAAAGAGATTGAAACAATCGGGCACGTTCTGTTACACTGTTCGTTATACCAAGAGACGAGAAAAGAGCTAATTGAACCGCTCCTAGCCAGACAACCCGGTCGATCAGGAGAAGCTTACACCAATTATCTGCTAGCTGACACAGAGACCACTAGGGCTGTAGCTAAATATTGCTACTTGGTGACAAGAATAAGACATGCCATGACGAAAGCAACCACGAAAGATAAAGTTCCTAGTTAACCCATAGCAGATGGAGAGGTGACAGAGGCTCAGTTTTATAACAGCCATGTAATATGTTATAAAATTTTAAAATTGTGTAGTGCTCAATATTATTATAATGTATGGACTGAATTGTATTATTCTTTTGCTGGTCTTTGACCATATTAAAGTTTACTACTACTTCCAGCAGTGATATTTTATTAATCATCGTGGATGCATATCTCTCCCTCAGTATATCAGGTTATTGGCTAAAATGTTTGTTTGTCCTGTTTTAAAATACCTTTGTCTAGAGATTAAATTTGTAAGCCAAGGGAATTGGAGAACCAGTTTATGGGAATTCTTTGCTGCGGAGATTAATATTTTAAGAGACCAGAGTCAAACAGATTCTCTTAGCAGAACAATGAATGCTTTTCTTTTTTGTTTCTCCCAGTAAAGGTCCAAGAAGAAATTGCAAAGGTTGTTGGATCTTCTCAGCCAAGGATTGAACACCGAACAAAAATGCCTTATACAGATGCCGTGGTCCATGAGATCCAGAGGTTTGCCAATATTGTCCCAACCAACCTGCCACATGCCACGGCTACAGATGTTACCCTCACTGGATACTTCATTCCAAAGGTGATCCTTTTCATTGAACAGCTGCCTACTAGTTACAATATATTTTAAGTCTTTCCTGGGAGTAAGCCCCATGGACTGTAGGCAAGCAATCTGCCCTTTGGAAGCTGTCAGGCATCAGCTTCAACCCAATAAGCAGATCTCAATGGGAAGGAGAGCAAGGTTGGAAAACAAACCTTTTCTGTTGGGAGATCATGGTTTGTACGTTAAAGTTCGTCAAACTAAAGACATTTCTCAGATGAACTCATATCTCATTTCTCCTGCACTCAATATTTATTGTTGTTGTTGTTGTTTAGTCGTTTAGTCGTGTCCGACTCTTCGTGACCCCATGGAATTTATTGTACCAGAGACATATGCTTTATTTTAAAACAGCTCTTGCTTTGCTTTTACAGGGGACATACATCATACCATTGCTGTCCTCTGTGTTGCACGATGAATCTCAATGGGAGAAACCACATAAATTCTATCCTGAGCATTTTCTCAACTCTGAAGGAAAATTCTTAAAGAGAGATGCTTTCATGCCTTTCTCCGCAGGTAACTCCCCCCCCCCCCTGTGTATTTCTGCATAGTGTGTACTTAGTCAATGGGATGTTTTACATGCCTGGAATGTAGAATACTGTGCAAAGGTAAGGATCACATCAGTCGCTGTGGCCATTTCTGCCGCCAGATCTGGCCACCATTGGTGTGTGGCCCATCGAATGTTGCTCCCCAGGCAATGTGGCCCTCAGGCTGAAAAAGATTCCCCTTCCCCCCAGTTTTCAGCTTTGCAAGATGGCTCGTATTGGGAGTCCATAATTCTTTTAAGATGGGCAGCTGTTATTTTATCGCTGCATTTTAGTCTGCTTTAAAGTACAGTGGTACCTCGGTTTATGAACTTAATTTGTTCCGGAAGTCCATTCTTAAACCGAAACCGTTCTTAAACCGAGGCACGCTTTCCCTAATGAGGCCCTTCCACCGTTCTTAGACCGAGGTAAGTTCGCAAACCGGGACACTACTTCCGGTTTTGCGGAGTTTGTAAACTGAATCATTTGTAAACAGGACTGTTCTTAAACCGAGGTACCACTGTATTTGGGATGTTATTGGGCAACTGCTAAACCCAGTTTTCCTGCTGCCTGTGCTTCCTTAAAGGACGGAGAGCATGTGTAGGCGAGACTCTTGCCAAAATGGAGCTCTTCCTCTTCTTCACAAGTCTCCTGCAGAGATTCACCTTCCAGCCACCCCCTGGAACATCTCAAGAAGACGTGGACCTTACTCCTGCTCTTGGGCTTACAGCATCGCCCATGCCCCACCAGCTCTGCGCTCTGCCACGTTTCTAAGAGTCACAAGTTCCTGGCTTGTTTGGTCTACCTGTGTGTGCAATGCGAGTCTTTTTCTAAACACCCCTGTTCAACAAGGGTATTTGGGTTGAGTAGCCTACGAGTAGAATTGGTCCGTGTTTCATCACAAACCTTAAGTGTTCCCCTTTATCTGCCATACTGCCGAATCACATGAAACTAGCATTAGAGCATCTCTTACTTAAAACCTGGCCCTGAGTTAGGTATGCTTCGGTATCTGAATGAACTTTCTCTGAGAGTCTGGGTACCTTAAGGCTTCAGTCATCAATGGAATTCTGACTGGTCATATCAAAAATAAGAATGGGGGAAATGCGTCAAATTCAAAATCAAAATTTACATCTCCAAAAGATGAAAAACTCAAAACCTTCTCTGCCCAGCTGGGAGGGAACTCTGGGAGGGAAGAGGGAACTAATCCCTTTCACAATGGAGACAATGTGCTCACCAGGAAATAGAAAAAATGTCCGCTTTGAATCTCTCTTCTCTCTTAAGAAAATCTAGCCACACCCACTAAATGTTTATTTGTTTCTGTATATATATATAATTTTTATTTATTTTCCATTTAATAATATACGTTCACATCATTAAAATCCACTTTACTTCTCTGGCTCTTTAGAGACTATCAACTTCCTTCCCTCCTGCCTCATGGCTTTCAAAATTAACCTTTACACCATTGCATTTTGTACATTTTCCAATTCTAATTACACTCATTACAAAATAACTCAAAATCTAAATATAGAAAGATAGAAAATTTCTCATTACAAGTCTCCAGACAACCCTGCTAGTGATGTTAATTGCTTACAATAATCTTTCAGTATAAATTTACTCCAGTCCTTTTGAAATGAGAGGATGCTCTGCTTACTTATTGACCTTCCTTGCTCACATTTTTGCATGTCATATGCTCTAATGTATACAAAGATATACCCTAATGCCGCCATGTTAAACAGTTTCAAGATGGAAATGAATAAAAACTATGCTAAAAAGAAAAATGTGTTTCAATGGGAGAAAGTTCAGGAAATTCTGGACACTTTCAAACTAAATGCCATTGTCCCTAAAGTTGAATAATCTCATCTGCAAATGATTTCACAATGCTGCTCTCTACTCCCAGGGTAACAGATTAATTTATATATAATCTGGGTGACATGTCTGCAGCCAGGTTCAAGAGAGTTTGAATTTGTTTTTGAAAGCATTAGTTTTTGGAAGTGGGCAATACCCCCTTGAGTAAACATTAAACTGAAAGGCAAATCATCCAGTGTACAGTTTTGAATAGTTGTGGAGAATAAAAAGATGGGAGGGATGGTTTAATGATTCGCTAGAGACGTTAGGTAACATTACATAAGGGCTGCTCATTGCAGCTGGTAGACACAGTTGTTGACCAAATTGCACTGAATTATAACTACTGCACACACAAAAATTGCTTGCTGAAACGAAATGGATTGGACGGAGCTTATTCCCGCATTGTTCCTCTTTATCCTTACAATTACCTTCATTGTGAAACTGGGTGGTTTCTGGAACAAGAGCTCCCAAAATTTTCCACCAGGACCAAGGCCTTTACCTCTCATTGGGAATCTCCACATCATGGATCTGAAGATGCCTTACAGAACCATGCTAAAGGTAAAGATTCTGGTTCTTCCCATGGCAAGGCTAAAGGGTACTGGGGCAGCCCAGCCAGATGAGTGGGGTACTATTATTATTATTATTATTATTATTATTATTATTATTATTATTATTCATTTTGTTCTTTTAGAGCCTATAAATCTCATCTCCCCTTTGTGTGTTACAGAACCTCCTCTTATCATTCCCAATAAATAGTCATAGGACCTAGTTGCATTTTATGACAGGTAATTTAACAAGGTGTCTGGGGGTGTCTGGTGTCGAATCCTGTTTGACTCTGCCTCCATTTTCAAGGATGCAAAAGTGCCGGTGCAAACCTTGCCTAGCCCAGCTACCTCCTCCTTCTTAACTAGATTTGAGAGGTGCCATTAAAGGTGTAATCTTTTATTACTACTACTACTACATTTTGTTCTCTTAGAGCCTATAAATCTCATCTCCCCTTTGTGTGCTACAGAACCTCATCTTATCTTTCCCAATAAATAGTTGCAATTTATACCTGGTAATTTGGACAAGGTGTCTGGGGGTGTCTGGTGTCGAATCACGTTTTACTCTGCCTCTATTTTTAAAGATGCAAAAGTGCCGGTGCAAACCTTACCAGCAGCCAGGACCTGCGGAGGAGGGCCCTTGCTTGCCCAATCCCAAAGCTCAGGACGTAAGCCATGCAAGTAGAGGTGCCCCCCCCCCCCGCAACAAAAGGAGAGTGCTAGGGGTGTGTCAAGTGTTTGATCAATGTCTTGGCTAAGTCTATCCCCATCTTGTTATACTCTTGCATGCACCACCTGTTTGTACCATGGAAACCCATTTTGGGATGCTTGCACTTATTTTACCAATACTGTAAAACTTTCAAGTCCAAGGAGGGCACTGCAAATGAAACAAAGAGAAAGAAAAATAAGCTTTGCAGAAAGATATTTATTTTATTATGGCCTCCTTCTAAATAAATAAAGTCCAAGTTTGATTTTTGAAACAGGTATTGCATACACTTAATCACTCCTTCTCCACCATCTTCTTGTGGAAAATGATGACTAAAGAGAGGGGTTGGGGAAGGATACCACAGACCAGACCCACCAGTGAACTTTTAGCATTTTCTAATATGCTGCCGGGGTGATGCAAAGGATTGGTGTATGTCTGCATGTTTCTTTTCTGGCTCTGCCTTACTGTTTACAGCACCCTGGCATGCAGCCATTCATTCACAGCGAGTGTTTTTGTTTGCCTTAAGACTGCAGATGATACATAATTACTGCTATCTTATTTGGTTGGTTGCTTGCCTTAATGTTTCCAAACTTTGTCCACATGAAACTCAAGAGAGGCTTGGAACGTCACTGGGGGAGATGGTCAATTGATGATGATGATGATGATGATTTGATTTGATTTATTTCTGCCCTTTCTCCAAAGGCCACTTGATGGGCCAATTGATGGAGGTGAATAACGTGAATTTGTTGTTGATTGAGAAAGGGGATGCCAAGGTGTGAGAAATTATTAGTGTATGCAGGTGCATTTATTTCTGAAGTGTTGGTCCCCCACCACCACCACCACCAAGGCAACTCATATCCCTCTGGCAATCTTCAGCATGCCTACTCATAAGTAAATCCCTCTGAAACCAGTGAGGCTTACTCCCAGGTTAGTCAAGTGAGGATTTCCAACTGTTGTGGAATGCACCACTCTTTGTTCTTTTCACATGGAAAGAAGCTACTTGTCTTGTTACCTGTAGATTTTATCAGTGCTCCTTCCTTAAGCGTCTAGGCTCTTTGTCAAAGTGTGCAGAACGGTCTGGATTTCACTGCCCAGTTTTTACAACATTAAACCTCAGGGCCCGCCAGCCACATTTTGTTGCTTGAAGCAAAATATAAAATGACCCCGCCCACACACCATAGCTGCCAAGTTTTCCCTTTTCTCGCGAGGAAGCCTATTCAGCATAAGGGAAAATCCCTTTAAAAAAGAGATAACTTGGCAGCTATGCCACACACACACCAACACCTTCTCTTCCACCTCCTGACACAACCGGAAGTGGCCTGGTTAAGTCCTGGTGCACTCAAGGCAGCAGAGGGAGCAAAAAGAGCAGCACTCTTCCCAGGTGGCAGTGAGCAGCATGCGCCTTGGGGACCTTGGAGCTAAACAGAGAGACAGAGGAGGAGAGTCTTGGTGGTTTAGGCTCCTTGGATCTGCTGCACCTCTCCTGTTTCGTGGTGAGGCCCCGGGGACCCCAGTTCCCCTTAGTTAATAAACACATGGACACAAATAAAGCCCACAACTTTATTGCTTACAGATGTGAGTGGTTTGGCTTAGGCATTGGGTGAAACCAGACTATATCCTGATTCCTGAACATCCGCAGGAAGTCTCTTAAGGGTCAACCACCGGTAGGGAGAGCCCTATGATATACATCAATTAAGAGCTCCCCCAGGGTTCCCAATGGGGTTGTAGCATGGCCCTAGCCAACGCCCCGGCTTCGGACAGGATCCACACTCCCGGATCCCTTTAACGGGATACCCTTAACAAGGAGGGGCAGGCAGAGGCAACAACCTCCCCTCCCATAAACAAGGCTTACACAATGCCTAACCTTACAAAGTTGTGATGATTGCTACAAGGTAGGAAAAAACCAAATGGCTGGTCAGAGGAGTCTTTCCCATAGAGGCTGATGGCTCGTTGCGCCAGGGCGCCAGCCTCTCAGAGGCGCTGGCGGGGTGCAACGAGTCACTGAGCCCTCTGCGTGCGGTGACAGCTCTGAGAGAGGCGCAGCATGGCAAGGACGCAGAGGAAAAGAAGCAGCCACCAACCGCGGGAGGCCAACCTCGTTGCCTTGGCAACTGGCTGGGCCTGCCCCCTTCGCTTCACGTGGATTGGTGGCTGCTCGATGGAGGGGCGTGGTGTTCTTGGGATGGAGAGGGAAATTGGATCTCACGGCTGCTACTGCGCCCACACTCTGTCCCTTGCCCGCCTCGACGACTCCAGGCCGAACGGGCCAGTGCAACTTTGCCCCATTCAGGGACGGGGGCAGATCTGGAGCCGCTCCCGCCACTGCCGCTCCTGCAGCTCCCTCAGGCGAGAGATGGCGGCCGCTGGGCCAAGCAGCCTCCAGGCCGGGAAGGTGACGGGAGCTGGGGAGTTGCCCACACCCCGGCCAGGGCAGAGAGGGGTCGGTGCCGGAGGGAGGGGGCGCTGGAGGGACCTTTGCACCACAGTGCTGGATGGGCTTAAGACGGTCCTGTGGCTGGAATTTGCCAAGTGGAAAAAATGCCTACCTGACCCCAACAATAAGGCAACCAACATTAGTCCATAGCAAGGCCAAAGTCAAGCAACGCATAAAAGAGGGCGGGTGGGCTGGGTGATGTGACGAGGACGCAAAAAGGGGGCCGCCCCCTCAGCTGCACTGTGATTTAAACGGCAGTGGCCAATGGCCATGCCCCCCGGCTAACCAGATTGGTCAGCCGGGGGGGGGCGTGAAATGCCTGGGAGTACCGATGATGCGGGAAGCATTCTTCCGCCCACTGCTGGGTCACACAGGGGTCCCAAATGCCCTCCCACAACTCCCCCCTCCCCCCGGGGAAGGGGACTGGTCTTCCCAGCCCGCTGCCTGAGGCTAATGGGCAAGCAGGCATTTTAAACCTGCATTTTAAAAGTAAATTTTAATTTGAAACATAAAACAACAGGTCTTCTCTCCTTAACTGCCTCTAGCGCAGCCCTCCTGCTTGAGCCTAACTTTTAAACTACTGTAGATTAGAGAGGTGCCATTAAAGGTAAATCACATTTATCCTTACAACTGCCTGTTTTTGTTCTGGTTTTCTGAGCACTCCTAGGAAACTGGGTGATATGATTGATCTGCTGTTGTTGCTGCTGCAGCTAGTAGTAGCAAACATCTATAGTGTCACTGTAGGATAGACAATGAGCTTTATCATTATGTCATTTGGATTCTGTTCTGCACAGTGATTTGCAAAGATACAAAAGTAAATTCATTCCGCAAAATTACTATTCTTAAATCACATGTTTTCAGCTTGATCCAAGGCACAATGACTTGGAAGTGATTTCTACTTACTCTAGTGGCATTTATTGAATAAAACTGAAAATAATCTTACGTGAAAACTTTACCACTTGATTCTGTAGAATAAAATAGCCCTTAAAGGGTAAAGGGGGCCCTGACCATCAGGTCCAGTTGTGTCCGACTCTGGGGTTGCGCCGCTCATCTCGCTCTATAGGCCGAGGGAGCCGGCGTTTGTCCGCAGACAGCTTCCAGGTCATGTGGCCAGCATGACAAAGCTGGCAAACCAGAGCAGCACACGGAAACGCCGTCTACCTTCCCGCCGGAGCGGTCCCTATTTATCTACTTGCACTTTTGATGTGCTTTCGAACTGCTAGGTGGGCAGGAGCTGGGACCGAGCAACGGGAGCTCACCCCGTTGTAGGGATTCGAACCGCCGACCTTCTGATCAGCAAGCCCTAGGCTCAGTGGTTTAACCCACAGCGCCACCTGGCAAGTGTGCAAGCTTCTGCAGTTTTGGATCCATGAGAGTTGCTTTACATTAATGTATTATTTGAGTACCCTTGAATAGTGAGAAGGGCTTTATTTGGTGACCACACTGTGTTCGTTCTGTTGAATTTCAGTGGTCAAAAGAGTATGGCTCTGTCTTCAGCATCCAAATGGGTCCCAAAAAAATGGTGGTCCTGACAGGATATGAGACGGTAACGGAGGCCCTGGTGAATCAGGCCGATGCATTTGCAGAGAGGGCCATCAGCCCAATTTTGGAAGAGCTCACAAAGGGCTTTGGTGAGTCCGCTCCTTATGTAGTATCTGGTACTGCTTGCAAATAGATTAACCATGCCAAAAGAGTCTAATCTAAAAGTTATCATGGGGGAAATGCGAAGTATACTTTCCCCTCTCTGTAGATTCGTGGCTTACTCTATAACAGAGGTTCCCAAACTTATTTGGCCTATCACCCCTTTTTCAGGGGGGGGGAAACAAAACTCAATGCCCCGCTGGAAATCTAACTTCTTTATGCAAACAAACAGTCCCATCTGCCCCAGGGACACGGCCAGCGCTACAACCCGCCTGCCATTGGCCAAATGGGCAGGCAAGTTGCAATCCACTTCTCAGGCCTGGGTGAAGCCGAAAAGGGTTCACCCAAGCCCGGGAAAACCCCACACCTCCAGCACAACCACGAGATCAGGGGAGGAGTTGTTGCCATCCCTTTAATGATGCTCAACCTGGCGATAAACATCATTACACAACAGATGAAACACGTACGAACGATTTTTCAAATTTTTCTTCTCTTCTTCCTTTATAATAATAATATAATATGAACAGGGCTGCCTTCAGATGTCTCCTAAAAGTCTGGTAGTTGTTTTCCTTTTTGACATCTGTTGGGGGGGCGTTCCACAGGGCAGGTGCCACCACCGGCTTCCACCCCCTCCCTTTATTTTTATTCAATGCCCCCCCCCAATTGCACCCGAGGCTACTAGCATCCCCCAGGGGGTGGTATCGCCCACTTTGGGAAACACCGCTCTATAATTTGGGAATAGCTTTTGAATTTTCCTACCAATCTGCAGACATTAGGCTGATACTGGGTCCCACCACACTCCAGCCCCCCCCCCCATGTCACATGAAGCTTCATCTGCGGATTTCTGTAGATCAAATGAAGTTGGTTTTTTTAAAAAAGAGTATTCCAGAGTTCCGTAAGGTGCTACTGAATAAACAAAAATGAATAAAAGATTGTATATGTGTATAAAAGGCTGCATACATGTACAAGGGATTTCTATGGACTGTCTCATTTACTCATTTGTTAAATTTCTATTCCGCGGTAACATCATAATCATGAAAATCATTGTCTGAAGGAACCTTTAAAAGGTTGTTATCGGGGGAGCACTGGCATGTGGCACACACAAAAAAAGACAAGGCCACAGCAGCTAACTTGAAGTTAGCAGTTTTATTAAGGAATTAAAGGACGATCCATGCAGAGACCCATGAGATATGCTCATTTATAGTGAGCCATTGCTGAGGCTGCCTGGTACCTCCCACTTCATTCTATTCCTTCTGAGTCAGGCCCCTCCCTCTGTCTCTTCTCTTCTTTGCCCTGTGTTCTGTTATGTGAACTTCGGGGCTTCAGCTGAAGCTGCTAAATCTGACTCCTGTATTTGCTCCATGCTGGGGCACCTGCTTGTTAGCCCCCTTTCCTCACCCTCTAAGCTCCCAGCCTCCAGTACCTCCCAGTTCTCCTCCTCTGAGGTGCGTCCAGTTGTCCACCACCAAGAGCCTGACTCCAAGTCTTCTTCCTCTGCACTTTCCATGGGAGGCTCTTGGTCAGGCAGTTTCCACCACCCCTCCTCATCTAGCCAGTCCCTGGCAGTTGGGGGTCTGGTCTGTGCCTGTCTCAATTCTGTAGTTAAAGGCAGGGCCGGTGCTAGGGTTTTTTGCGCCCTAGGCGAGATCACCTTCTGGCACACACACACCCCATTTCCCAGAGTTGTTGAGATTTTTTAGAAAAAAATAAAAGTGGAATAAAAAAATAGAATAGAAAATAGAAAAAAATAAAAAGTAGGGGGAAAAAGAGAGTTCCTTTTTCTGCTCTCCAGAAGCCGCTCAACACCTGAGCACCTGAGCAGCACCGGGGGCGGGGGGCAGAGGGCAGGCTGGCCAGCGCCCCCTCCATTTTGGCGTCCTAGGCAGCAGCCTAGTTCGCCTTAATGGACGCGCCGGCCCTGGTTAAAGGATGAGATCTTAAATAGCACATCTATGGCCAGAATGACTTCGAACTTGCCCCATTTTTCTCTCTCTTCAGGTGTAGCTTTTTCTCACGGTGAAAACTGGAAAGTGATGCGACGGTTTGCGCTAACCACATTACGGGATTACGGCATGGGAAAGAGGTCCATAGAGGACAGAATTGTGGAAGAGTGCAGTGTCCTGGTTAAGAAATTTGAATCTTACCAAGGTGGGTTGGTATTTCTCTCCTGTGTTCCAGGGTGTATCTTCTTGTTGGCATCTCTCTGCCTCGAGAGACAATGGAGTGTGCCTCTGGGGGTTAAGTCAAACCACTACATAAGCACAGCAATTTAAAGATGCCTGGAGTGTTGTGTTCCATGTATCCACACTTCCTCTTCTCCCGATGCTTTTCCTTGGGAAAAGCCACTCTTCGGAGCAGTTTGGGTTTCCCCCAGATCACCATTAGTTCTGATCTACTGCTAAAGAGTGGGTTTCCCCTTGGAATGGAGTGGGGAAAGGGGAAAAAACTGCTTCACCCATGCCTAGAAAGTGTGTGTGAAGTGGAAGTGTGGATGAGCCCATACTTATGGTTAACTCCAGAACTACAGTTCCCAGGGTTCCCTGTCGAGACGTAATCGGTCTGTAGTTTGTATATTATATTCCAGTAGCTCCTTTGACTTCCAAGTCCTCTTTAGCATTTCTTAGCTGACATATGGCCACATCCAGCAGCATTTAGGATCAGTTTCTTAGATAAATGAAGTCTACACATAGGTAAGCTGCCAGTAACAAAGAGCAGACTTAAAGACAATGCCATTCCATACTAGGAATCTCAACAGAATATTTTCGTTTAACTGTCATATTTATGTATAGGAAACCCATTTGAGACCACCACAATTATGAATGCAGCTGTTGCCAATATTATAGTGGCCATACTACTAGACAAGCGATTTGATTATGAAGATCCCACATACATAAGACTTCTGAAGTTGATCAGTGAAAATGCCCGGCTTGTTGGAAGCTCTTCAGTCACGGTAATCTATTTTCCCCCCCAATGAAAAACAAAAAGAAACAGTTGATTGTAATAACAGTGTATGCAATGTGGGCAGGACAACCTGTTTATTGTATATTGTTCAGGATTCGCTATAAAACACAGAATCTTGGTATCCTGAGAAACTTAGCGGTGATTTGAAATATTTAGAAAACTCAGACAGATGACACAATTATCCCATAACTATAACTAAGTCTTTCTGGCCTTGCTGCCAAGGACAAGGAAGAACCAGTGACAGCTGGTTCCACGAAAGCTCAGAAGCGGCTTCCAAGGCCAGATCTCCCTCTGAAAGTGAACCTCCAGAGCAGAATCACAATAGCCTATTATCCCGGGGTTGCACATAAATTATGCTATCCTGAGGTACGCCACTCCAAATGCCATTCCAGAGCCTCCAGGAGACACTGCTGACTGCTATGGGGCAATTTGACCAACACCACCCTTTTTGCCAGAGTGATTTTAAGAAGTCTTTAAGGTGTCGTTACTAAACATTAATTCAACCTGAATATATTATTGTTTTGTATTGATATGGGCAATCATGCTTTGAGACACACATCTGAGTGTACACTACTGGGATTTCCTAACGTTTTCTTCTTTTTTTAACATTTTTATCCTTTCAGCTGTATAACATGTTTCCTGCTCTTGGTTTTCTTTTGGGGGCTCATAAGACTGTCCTTCGCAACAGAGATGAGTTCTATGACTTCATAAATGTCACGTTTATAAAACACCTCAGAGATTTGGATGAAAATGACCAGAGGAGCTTTATTGATTCTTTTCTTATTCGACAGCAAGAGGTAACAGAGTATTTTAAGTTTGCCCAGGAGAAAGTATAATTTTAAAAAATTTATTTTATTGATAAATCACAGAAATCACAAAAAATACAAGAAAAGAAAAAAACATTGAATCATACATTATTCAGTATTCAAATTGTACATAAACAAACTAAATTGGTAAACTAAATTAATTTAGAAAGAAAAAGACAGAAGAAAAAAGAAGAAATAATAATAATGATGATGATAATTTATTATTTGTACCCCGCCCATCTGGCTGTGTTTCCCCAGCCACTCTGGGCAGCTTCCAACAAAGATTTAAAATACATTAAAATATCGCACATTAAAAACTCCCCTGAACAGGGCTGCCTTCAGATGTCTGCTAAATTTAAGGTAGTTGTTTATCTCTTTGACCTTTGATGGGAGGGCATTCCACAGGGCGGGCGCCACTACCGAGAAGACCCTCTGCCTGGTTCCCTGTAGCTTTGCTTCTCGCAGTGAGGGAACCGCCAGAAGGCTCTCCTCGCTGGACCTCAGCGTCCGGACTGAATGATGGGGGTGGAGGCGCTCCTTCAGGTATACGGGACCGAGGCCGTTTAGGGCTTTAAAGGTCAGCACCAACACTTTGAATTGTGCTCAGAAACGTACTGGGAGCCAACTGGGAGAAAGAAGAAAGAAAAAATAGCAAGAAAGAACAGATAGAGATGCAAAAGAAAAAAGCCAAACAAACATTCGTTTATCAAACACTTCCACCGCTTTTCACACAGCATTTATACATTTTTTTCCTGTTAATTCAAAATAGTCCTTTAGAGACACATATTATGAGGGATGAAAAAAATATTGAAAACCCTGCAGAAATTAGAAAATGTTTTCAGAAATACTATAAACAATTGTATAAAAGAGAAAGGGAGGATATTAATTTTTTTATCAATATACAGTATACATTTTATTTCTTTATTCTGTCTCTTAATAATGTTCTATTCTGGTATTCGTGCATAGTAGCCTAATACATTTCTATCTAATTTTAATTTCCTGCAGGGTTAGTCTAAACATAGGAGAAATTTTCAATTCATGCTTTACGTGTATGTTTGCAAGTGATTGCATAAGGAGTATTCAGGAAACCTCATTTCAGAAGCACACTTTCTAACTATTCCACCATCATTAATGTGTTACAGAAACAGTCTCTGCAGGGCCCAAAGGTTGCGTGCTTATCAGCGTTTCTGAAAATCTACCTTGATCAAGTGGCACCTGTTGTGCAATTGTTAGTCTGTTGTTTCTTGCTATCCCATTCCTTTTTGTGGACACAGCAGAGGCTGAAGAGGAGATTGTATAGCCAAGGCTGCCAATTATGCTAGGTTTTGTGCTAATAGTACAAAGGGGGAATAGTGGCTAGTTTGTCCTGCTAGAAATTCATTGCAGTCTGAGGATGGCCACATTTGGACAGGTAGGGGTAGCCATTTGGAGGAGTAGGAATCGATTTGCTCTTTGCATTTCTCCTCCTTCCACTTAACCTCCACATTTCTGATTCCTCCCTTTCCTCCTTCCTCTGCTCACTCCCCTCTGGTTCCTGGCAGGACAGGCAGCTATTATCTGTGCTGCTCCTCCTGATGCTATTGAAATACAGGCACATTAAACATAGGCTCACAACATAGGCACATTTAACTTGTCTTATGCACTTGGCTTTTTTTTTTTTTACAAAATCAAAAAAGCAGTGGGCATCCAACAAAAAAAGTCTTGGCAATCCTACGCAGCATTGAACCCAATGGGCTTTGACTATAAATTGTTTTGGCTCTATCTGGAAGGTAATTCTTGTGTAAGTTGAGAGTCACCTGTATACAGTTACTGATTCACACTTGTGTGCATATAAAGGGTTAACCTCAGCTCAAGTTACCTGAGTGTGTGTGGCTCTCAGCAGACACTGTTCCCCAGTCTGTTCTCAGTCTGTTGCTCTTCATGCTTCCTGGAACAAGCAATGAAGGAGCCATGCAGCTTCTAGCTCCCTGCAAGTGAACGGACTCACTTCAAACGGGGGATTTTATAGCCTGCACTTTTGCTAATCCAAAGATTGCACGGTCCTTTTCTTTTTAAGCTGCTTAGAACCTTCTTTCATCTTTGTTTTACTGCCAGCAGATGGAGACTTGTTTGATGTAACTGCAGGAAACTGTGTGAGTAAAATACTCGCTTACTGTATTTGCAAAGCTAAATTCTGTGATTTATTCCAGCCTAAGTATTTTCATGTTTATGTTTGTTTAAAGCTGGATTAGGGCAGATACAAATCTAACCGGGTGCTTGGAACTTTAACCACTGTGCTCAACTCTGCTCCTGGAGATTAGGAATCTCTCTTTGTACAGTGGTACCTCAGGTTACAGACGCTTCAGGGTACACATTTTCAGGTTACAGTCCATGGGAAACCCAGAAGTACCGGATAGGGTTACTTCCGGGTTTCATCGCTCACGCATGTGCAGAAGCACCAACGCTGCGGTTTGCGAACGTGCCTCCGTCACGGATTACATCCGCAACCCGAGGTTCCACTGTATAAGGTTTCATGAGCCATTGTGCCAGATGCAATAACACATTCACACACACATATACTCTGCTCTGAGATTCCTTTTTGAGGACAAATAGTGGATTAAATTTCTCTTTTCCACTGCAAAAACCAGGCATAAATTCACTTCTACAACCAGTAACAAGAAGGACACAAAGCTTGTCCCTACTATACTGTGACCTCCATCACATGTGGTGGGAGCTTTGATCTGCAACATCTAGAGGGCACCATGTTGCGAAGTTTAAACCTCAGTTTAAAGAAGGTTAACCAAATATAGTTCCAGACCAACGTGCTATTTCTGTGTCATTCTTTCCTTTTGGACTCTGAGTAAATATATCAAAGATGTTACGAGATGTTCAGCTGAGAAACTTTGTATGCAAACATACACAAAATAACCTCAGTTACGAACACAATTGTCAATTATATAAACAGGCGTAAGCGGCTGCTGTAACAAGTCATTCAAAAATTTAGAGAGACAATGTAAAATAACATAAATGGCACAGCCACGTGTTGCAAAGTATCAGAAAAGGATTTAGTCCAACATAAATGCAATGTCCACAGTCATAGTTCATAGTTCATTTGTCATAGTTCATATGGGGTATCCGTATGGAAATAAATCAGTTCAAAAGTACTTACAAATAGATGTAAATGCTTGAGTTCCACAGAATGAGGTGTTCACCAATGTTTAGGTAGGTGGCAACGAAGCGTCCGAATGAAGATCGGGTGGGGCATGGGAATATCCACAGGTGAAGGTGAAGACAAGATTCCTAGGGTATATACCTTGTTTCGCCACAGTTGGCTTCTTCAGTAAGCATGTAGTTATGTATCATAAAGGAATATCAAGTCAGTCTTTTACCACCCAAAAAACCAGTGATAAACTTCTCCATGTAAGTACATACCTTTCAAAAACGGAGTATTAACTAGAGACTCCAGGTGTAACACCAGATAATGCTCCTATTTTACAGGAAAAGATCAAGGACATATAAAGGTCTGACTACAGATAATAACAGGTGTGATCAATCAAAGGTAATACTTAAAGACGCTTAAAGAGACAGTGTGATAGATAATATAAAGCTCAATGAAATTAAACAGATTATGACACCTCTGAGTCTTCTAGCTCATCCAACACACACATAGGGTATAATCTTAGATCTGGACAGTCTCATCGGACTTTTTCCAGGAGACGCCCCAGATGCCTTTACAAGACGTGACTCCCACCAACAAGAAGCATTCATTAGCTGTTAATCTTTTGGACAGAGTTCTTACTACTGTACAGAGGAAACTTACTACAAAAATAATAATGCCACTAGTTCCCTTGTCTAAACAAATGCTGTTGGCTGAGGAGTTAAGCACCACAATTAGCATCAGAGAAGAAGGAGCTGGGTTGCCAAGCTACAATGAGGAGCAAGACACTTTGGGGTGTTGAGCCCCTCTATCTTATGCTTGGGTTGTATATATGTGTAAATAAATCCTATATCATCATTATGGCATAGTCTGGAAAACCTGGAATCTCTCACTGCTCAGCGGTTGGGTTGATGTGCAATGATGCTATGGATCATCGGGTCCTGTCAGGTATTCATTTTTATATTTGCACATGAAATTGTCTCACTCCATTCGTTTTAACTCTTTGCAACCCAGGAGGAGAAGAAGAACAAGACGAATGCATATTTCCACAACGAAAACTTAAAAGCTGTTGTGGGTAACTTATTTGCTGCTGGCACGGAGACCACTTCCACTACACTGCGCTGGGGACTGTTACTAATGATGAAATATCCTGAAATTCAGAGTGAGTGCTTTTCATTGGGTTGGCTCCCATTATTCTGAGCTATTTTAATTCCAATTTTATGTAACTATTAGAGCAAGAGCTGAAACAGCAGCAGGAGGCGATGAGTACATTGCCCTTCCTGTTATTGTGAAGACTGGTGTGAATTAATTAATCGACCAGGGAGTGGGTGGGATTATATAAGGTGATTATGAATATGAAAACACTGGAAACACATATTGTAGAGCCCTGCTTGGTCAGGAATCTCCATGAAAATGGCCACAGGGCCGTCTTAAGCGCCCCTGGCGCTGTGGAGCAACGGATCCCTCCGGCGGGGCCCCCCCCGCCCCGTTTCCCAGCACGGTGGGCGGACGGGCGGGCGCAGCTGCGCGTCAAACTGGCGGACCGGCCGGCCAGTGGGCACGCGCAGCTCGCGGCGCCCTCCTGACGGGCCGGCGCTGTGGTGCCCTGCGCCACCGGGGGTCTACCTAGAGCCGGCCCTGAATGGCCAACTTAGGAGAGCTACAGCCATTTTCCCACGTGATATTTAAATAGCCATCCTGGATGCATTTGTCTCCATCAATATATCAGGCATTGGCTTAAATCAGTGGTTCTCAATTAGCCAATTACTGAGGACCCCCTATTTTTCAAAAGCCAAGCCACAGAACCCGTACTTTTGAAAATTTTGATAACTCTATGGTAGTTACCTGTGCAAGTCATTTAAAAAATGTGGGGGAGCCTCTAATAAGAAAAGGATTTTAGGTGTACTAAAAAAGACCATAAAATTTGTTATATTTCCACACAAAATGACAAAGATTTAGTTGGGGGAGAGACAAATTTAATTTTATTAACTTATAGTACAAGTGAACAAATTATGACATGCCAACAGCTACTAAACCTAAATAATAATCATAATTTACTTATTGATTTATTTACATGCCACCCATCTGACTGAGTTGCCCCAGCCACTCTGGGCAGCTCCTAACAAAATGTTAAAAGCACACTAAACCTAAATGTGATGGGAGAAATCATGCCTCTTTTTGTCTAAAGCAATCCCTTTCACATCTGGTTCAATATTTCCTACTTTTATTCTCAAATCTGTTTCAACATCAAGCCGATTTCTATGCTTGTTCTTCAGATAACAAAATGTTGAAAATGTTTGTTCACAAAGTTATGTGGAACAAAAGAGATCTAGATTTTTTTGAAGTTTTTTCACCCAGCTTCTTAAAATCAGCAAAACCCTTCAACCAAAATTGGCCCAGTCGACATTATTTGAAAAATGAATTCAATGAACCACAACAAGTTACGTCAGCAAGTGCATCTTGCTCTTCCACAAATAGTGTTAGTTGTACAGCCCCACATTCAAAAGGATTCCTTATCCATGGGTTTGGTAATCCCAGAAGATAGTTGCTAATTTACACAGGTGCTCAGTGATATAATGTTTTACTTCTGGTATCAATTCTTCATCACTGCCCTCCAGAAATGTCTCCAATGTTGGGATGTTAGTGAGGCTAGAACCTTCTACTCGGCTTGCCGAAATTTTTAAATAACTGCCTCAATCTTATCTTCAATGTAAAAAATATTCACATCGCTACCTTGAAGGCTTGTGTTGAGAATGTATGTGAAAATGTCTATCATACACAACCATGCAAAGTTGTTCAACTGATCACATAGAAATTTTGAATCTGTCAAAAATTTAAATCGGAGGGTGAGCTGTTGTGCTAATCATTGTGGCAATTTGCTTAGCTATTTCCCCTGTTGGACTTCCAAGATGACAGATGAATCCCAAACACATAAGGCAAGATTCACTGAAAACCCAGCCTACAAGTAGTGGGAGAGTCCTATAAACTTGAGAGTCGCTGAAAGCAATTAGAAGTTCTTTTCAGTTAAAAAGTAGAGAGCAAAGGGAAGGGATCTCTTACCTTTTTTAACGACAAGCATGTAAGGTAAACGGTAAAGGACCCCTGGATGGTTAAATCCAGTCAAAGGTTTCTCTGGGGTTGCGACGCTCATCTCACTTTCAGGCCGATGGGGCCAGCGTTTGTCCACAGACAGCTTTCCGGGTTATGTGGCCAGCATTATGTGGCCGGGTTATGATTAAACCTCTTCTGCACAACGGAACACCATGATGGAAACCAGAGCACACGGAAATGCTGTTTACCTTCCCATCACAGTGGTACCTATTTATCTACATTCACTGGTGTGCTTTCGAACTCCTAGGTTGGCAGAAACTGGGACAAAGCAACGGGAGCTCACCCTGTCGCTGGGATTCAAACTGCCGACCTTCTGATCAGTAAGCCCAAGCGGTTTAGTGGTTTAGACCACAGCGCCACCTGTGTCCCATGTAAACCCACTCCGTGGAGCAAGCTGTTCTCTCTCCTTCTCCCTATTCCCCGCTCCAATTGCAAGAGCCCTAAGAAATTGTGTCAGAGATTTTTGCCCAATCCCAGCTCACTTCCCATCCAGGAACAATTTCACAAGTTCCCACCCCCACCCCGGCTGGTCCTGAGCAGAGGCTGGATGATGCCTGAAAGGCTTTCACTGTGCAATCAACAAAATATGTGAGTCCCAAAGCAGGCGATGGTGCTGCAGACTCGCAGCAGTCCCTGAACCCCTCATTGAGAACCACTGACTTAAATGTTTGTCCTGTTTGAAAATACCTGTTTCAGATTAGATTTGAGAGTCCAGGGAATCGAAGAACCAGTTTGTGGCAGTTTTATGCTTCAGAGATTAATATTTTGAGAAACAAAAGCCAAAGTCAAAGTGATAATCTTAGCAGAAAAATGAATGTTTTTCTTTTTGTTTCCCACAGTAAAGGTCCAAGACGAAATTGCAAAGGTTGTTGGATCTTCTCAACCAAGGATTGAACACCGAACAAAAATGCCTTATACAGATGCTGTGGTCCATGAGATCCAGAGATTTGCTGATATTGTCCCAACCAACCTGCCCCATGCAACCACTGTGGATGTTACCCTCAAAGGCTACTTCATTCCAAAGGTGAACTGTTGCCTACTAGTTACAATATATTTTAAGGCTTTCCTGGGAGTAAGCCCCATGGACTTCAGTGTGGGTGACATCTGAGCAGGCTTGTATAGGATTGCACTGTAAGCATACAATCTGCCCTTTGGAAGCTGTCAGGCATCAGCTTCAACCCGTTAAGCAGATCTCAATGGGAAGGAGAACAAGGTTGGAAAATAGACTATTTCTGGTGGGAGATGCATTAAAGTTTTTCATACTAAAGACATTTCTCAGATTAACTCAAATCTAATTTCTCCTGCACTAAATATTTATTGTACCCAGAGACATATGCTTTATTTTAAAATAACTCTTGCTTTGTTTTTTCAGGGGACATACATCATACCATTGCTGTCCTCTGTGCTGCACGATGAATCTCAATGGGAGAAACCACATAAATTCTACCCTGAGCATTTTTTCAACTCTGAAGGAAAATTTGTAAAGAGAGATGCTTTCATGCCTTTCTCTGCAGGTAACTCTTTTTTTCTTCTTCTTCTGTTTATATCTGCATAGTGTGTGCTTTGTCAATGGGATTTTTACATGCCTGGAATGTAGAATACTGTGCAAAGGTAAGGATCACATCAGTTGCTGTGGCCATTTCTGCTACCAGATCTGGTCACCCATGAATGTTGCTCACCAGGGAATGTGGCCCTCTGGCTGACAAAAGTTTCCCACCCCTGGTTTTCAGCATTGCAGGGGAGATAGTATTGGGGGTACGTAATTCTTTTAAGATGGGCACCATTAGCAGTTACTTTATCACTTCATTTTAGTCGGCTTCAAAGAATTTGGGATATTATTAAACAACTGCTAAACCCAGTTTCTCTGCTGCCTGTGCTTCCTTACAGGACGGAGAGCATGTTTAGGTGAGACTCTTGCCAAAATGGAGCTCTTCCTCTTCTTCACAAGTCTCCTGCAGAGATTCACCTTCCAGCCACCCCCTGGAACATCTCAAGAAGACCTGGACCTTACTCCTGCAGTTGGGCTGGCAACATCGCCCATGCCCCACCAGCTCTGCGCTCTGCCACGTTTCTAAGACTCACAAGTTCCTGGCTTGCTTATCCTACCTGTGTGTGCAATGCGAGCCTTTCTTAAAACAGCCCTGAATCCCATAAAGCTAGCGTTGAAGCATCTAGACCTGAATTCTTATGACACTTGGGGCCAGGGGTGCCAACTCTATGGGGCTGAGGTGTCTGTTGGAAGGGGACCATGCCCCCTCAATGTTGAGGGGGCGGAGGAGACCATCCGCAGAACTGAGCGCAGTGCACAGCAATGCAGCTCCAGTGACCGGCTCCTCTTGAGTGCAGGAGGAGAGGAACCACCTGCCATTGAAGCCACGCCATGCTGTACTCCATGCTTGGTCTCCCCTGACGATGTGATGTTGTGCACTCATGATGTCACATCTTGGGCGCAAGTTGGTGCCTCTGCTTCAGCCATAGAGATCAACCGACAAAACTGGTTTCTTGTATTCACACATTGCCTTCAAATATCTCAAAGCATCATGTTCCCAGTTAAATGTCCAAATATGAGCCAGTGATAATGGTTTTACTTGGAAAATACAACAACTATACAAGCTGCAGAGACCCGAAAATATTTTTATATGCAAGCAACCTATCTGTGAAGCTCCCTCATGCGGAGCGAGTGGGCTCAATAAGTCATGTCAGACTAATCTGATCTCATTTTTTGACAGAATTACAAGCCTGGTAGATGAAGAGAACGCTGTGGATGTAGCCTATCTTGATTTCAGCAAGGCCTTTGACAAGGTGCCCCATGATATTCTTGTAAAGAAGCTGGTAAAATGTGGGCTAGACAATGCTACCATTCAGTGGATTTGTAACTGGCTGACTGACCGAACCCAAAGGGTGCTCATCAATGGCTCCTCTTCATCCTGGAGAGAAGTGACTAGTGGGGTGCCACGGGGTTCTGTCTTGGGCCCAGTCTTATTCAACATCTTTATCAATGACTTGGATGATGGGCTTGAGGGCATCCTGAGAAAGTTTGCAGATGACACCAAATTGGGAGGGGTGGCCAATACCCCCGAGAACAGGATCACCTTAACAGATTAGAGAATTGGGCAAAAGCAAACAAGATGAATTTTAACAGGGAGAAATGTAAAGTACTACACTTGGGCAAAAAAAATGAAAGGCACAAATACAGGATGGGAGACACCTGGCTTGAGAGCAGTACGTGTGAAAAGGATCAAGGAGTCTTGGTAGACCACAAACTTGACATGAGTCAACAGTGTGATGCAGCAGCTAAAAAAGCCAATGCAATTCTGGGCTGCATCAATAGGAGTATAGCATCCAGATCAAGGGAAGTAATAGTACCACTGTATTCTGCTCTGGTCAGACCTCACCTGGAGTACTGTGTACAGTTCTGGGCACCACAGTTCAAGAAGGATACTGACAAGCTGGAACGTGTCCAGAAGAGGGCAACCAAAATGGTCAAAGGCCTGGAAATGATGCCTTATGAGGAACGGCTTAGGGAGCTGGGTATGTTTAGCCTGGAGAAGAGGAGAAGGTTAAGGGGTGATATGATAGCCATGTTCAAATATATAAAAGGATGTCATATAGAGGAGGGTGAAAGGTTGTTTTCTGCTGCTCCAGAGAAGTGGACACGGAGCAATGGATTCAAACTACAAGAAAGACGATTCCACCTAAACATTAGGAAGAACTTCCTGACAGCAAGAGCTGTTCGGCAGTGGAATTTGCTTCCAAGGAGTGTGGTGGAGTCTCCTTCTTTGGAGGTCTTTAAGCAGAGGCTTGACGGGCATATGTCATGAATGCTTTGATGGTGTTTCCTGCTTGGATGGCCCTTGTGGTCTCTTCCAACTCTATGATTCTATGATTCTATGATTCTAACCTCTTTTGAATTCTCAGAAGGTCCAATGTTCAGGTTTAGAAAAGCATTAAGAAACCCTCTTGCGTAAATATTGAACTAGTGAGAAATCTTTCAGATAGTCTCAGAATCTCCTGAACTCCTTCTTTACAAATATTCTGCATTTGGCATTTGTGTGTAGCTAATTTAGTTAATTAATATACCGGTGCCGGCAACATAGGGAGATGTTCTTGGGGAAATACTGGCCTTGAGAGACCAGTGTATCTTATCTAAATCTGACCCCTTCTCAACATTCCAGCGGGTCTCAGAGTCGCTCTTCCCACTACTTACGAACTCCAATCCTCCCAAACAACAAAACAATTCGAGGGCCTGGTTTGACAGAGACTGCAGGAATCTAAGATCCTTGCTTAGAAAATTACAAAATAAGGTAAAACAGGAAGGGACTCTGTCCTCCATGGAAAACCTGCACAGGTGGCGTTCTCATTATAAAAATACTCTAAAATTTAAGAAATCCCTCTACAGAAAGGAACAATGGGAGGCACTTGACAAAGCGATCAAATTGCAGGCCGACAAAAAATTCTGGGAAATAATTGCTCAGGGAGTTTCACCCAAAGGGAAAATTGTAACCAACAGTATTTCATCTAACTTATGGTACCAACATTTTTCCCGGCTATATACAGCTCCAAACATTGTTGAACCAAGCCAGTTTCCTCCTCTTAAAAACGATCTATTAATGGGCTGGGATCCTGTTACCGAATTAGAATGCTTACAGCTAATTAAAACACTCAAAAATGGCAAAGCTCCCGGTGAGGATATGATTCCCCCGGAGGTGTTTAAACTAAATGCCCAGTGGTGGGCCGCTATTTTGGCCCAACTTTTTACGGTAATAAATGATACATGCAGAATCCCACCAAACTGGAAACTGAGTCTCGTAGCCCCCATCTATAAGAAGGGAGACCCCCAAGACCCTTCAAACTACCGCCCCATAAGTCTCCTGGACATCGCGTATAAACTTTATACTCGTTACCTGCTAAATAAACTGGTTGACTGGGCTGACCACTCTAACTTGTTTAATCCGGAACAGGCAGGGTTCAGAAAGGGCCATAGCACAACAGGTCATTGTTTGGTACTACAGACAATGATAGATAAGTATACAAAGGTACATAAGAGCAAACTTTTTGTGGCTTTTGTAGACCTTACATCTGCTTTTGACTCAATTTGTAGGGACAAATTATGGCAAAAACTATATCAAACAGATATCGATAGACGACTTCTCAAAATACTTAGAGAGTTACATACAGATACCACAGTTAAAATCAGAACTGGGATGACAGGCAACTATACTGACCCAATGCCACTGGGGAAAGGGGTTAAACAGGGTTGTTTGTTAGCGCCATTCCTCTTTAACTTTTATATAAATGATGTTGTTCAGCATATGGCGAAGTACAAGTCATCAGCTCCTGCCCTGGAAGGCAAACACCTGAATATATTGCTATATGCTGATGACATGGCTGTCATGGCACTTACTCGAAGGGGTCTACACAGCATGCTGGAGGGGCTCGCAGCTTATTGTTCCCAAAACTCTCTAAAGATAAACTATGACAAAACAAAAATTGTGGTGTTTACTAGAGCTCGCCACACATTTAGATGGTCTTTAGACGAACGCATAATTGAACAGTGTCCTCTTTTCAAATATCTTGGTATCACCTTCCAAGCTACATCTAGCTGGCTTGCCCACTTCAAGGCCGCAACCCTTCTAACACGTAGGACAATCGGTGCTCTGCTCAGCTTTTTTTACTCAAGGGGAGGGCAACTGGTGATCCCGGCACTAAAAGCTTTTGTTGGTAAAGTGATTCCCCAGATGCTATATGGGGTAGAACTCTGGGGATGGAATCAGAAGCTGCTAGAACGGCTTGAAATCTTCCAAAAATTTTATCTCAGAAGAATTCTAGGCCTCCCTCAGAGTACTCCGGCAGCTTTCCTAAGAGTGGAAGTAGGATTACCTTCTGTGTCTGCCAGGGCCCACTTAAGATTTCTGCGTTTTTTCACCAACCTCGCAGATGCCTCGAACACCTTATTGGCTAAGCAAGCCTTTGTATCTTTACAACATAATACTACTTGGCGTCAAAACCTATTAGATATTCTATCCAGATACAATCTACCTGAGTTTAATACTCTCAAACTGTGGAGCCCTGATAAAGTTCGGGAATGGATCTTTGAAAAAGACGCCTTTTTGGACACCACGAAGATAAAAAATTCTGGGTTTTCCTACTGGTTTCCCCGAGTAAAAGCAGTCAAAATCTGTGCCAACTACTTGGTGGAGATCACTGATCCCACCCTTCGGAGAGCTTTTACTATGGCGCGGTTCCAAACATTGCCAACTGCATATCTGACCGGTAGATTCACAAAAACCCCAGTAGAACATCGTTTATGCCCTTGCCTTATGAAGATTAAAGAGGATCTTACCCATTACCTCCTCTATTGCCCCATTTACTCGGGCTTTAGAGACGCAATGCTGCAAATTATACCCAACTCCATAATCAATCCTGAAGACAGAGTAAAATTTTTGTTGGTTGATGCAAACCCACATATTACCCATGCGGTAGCGGTTTTTGTGATGGCCATGAAAGCCAGGGAAAGATTTATAGATGACAATGTAAAGACCCCTTCATCGTCTGTTTAACTCGCTTGTTTTCCTTCTCTTCGTGTTTTGTGGGATGAAGGTTTTGTTGGGATATTATGAAATGGATTTTAATATTTTTAATTATTGTTGTGTTGATATTTGTGTACAGGCATGGTCCTCACAATAAACGGATTTGATTGCTTTGATGGTGTTTCCTGCTCGGCAGGGGGTTGGACTGGATGGCCCTTGTGGTCTCTTCCAACTCTATGATTCTATGATTCTTCAAATCCATGGTTTGCACTCCCTTACCAATTCCTGTCAGTGGGGAATCCAGGTCTCCCCACATCTGAAACAGTGTCCTCAAGTGTAGCCTTAAAGGGGAGAAACAAACATTCACTCTAATATCAGGAAGTAGCAATCTTCACATGTTACATTCAACAAATATACAATCTGTGTATGCAAGTACAGTAGCTAAGTTGTACACTCATACAATTATTCACAGTTATTCACTTTAAGAAGGCTGATTTCAAAAAGCTTAAGGAACTACTGGGTGAGATCCCATGGCCAGAAATACTCAATACGAAGGGAGTCCACCTTTCTTAAAGGTGAAATGCTGAAGGCCCAAATGCAGACAATTCCAGCAGGAAAGAAAAGTGGGAGGCACAGATGAGCTGAGATTCAAGAAGGACACATTTAAGAAATGAAAAAAGGGGGAAATCACAAAGGAGGAATATATATGAGTAGCCAACAGTTGCATGGAGAAGGTCAGGCAGGCCAAAACTCAGAATGAACTCAGGCTTCAAGAGAGGTTTTTTCAGCTATGTTTGAAGTAAGAAGAACAAGCAAATAATAGGTCCTCTGCATGTAGAAAATGGAAAAATGCTAGGGCAACAGAGAGAAGGTAAAACTGTTCAACACCTACTTTGCCTCTGTCTTCACCCAAAATGAAAGCAGTGCCAGACCTGGTGATAACAGAATAAATACTGCATGATAGGAAAAGAGGTGGAAACCTAGTTACACCTAGCTACAGTGGTGCCTCACTAGACGAATTTAATTCGTTCCACGGGTCTTTTCTTATAACGAAAAATTTGTCTAGCGAAGCCCATAGGAATGCATTGAATTTTTTTGAATTTTTTTTTTGCCCATAGGAACGCATTAATTGAATTTCAATGCATTCCTATGGGAAACCGCGATTCGCTAGACGATTTTTTTGTAAAATGAATTCGTCTAGCGAGGCAACCTCCGCTAGAAAAATCCTTTCTTTAAGCGAAAATGTGAGGGACAGGGGATATCGCGAAGTCCCTCCCCTCCTGAGTTCAAGCCCGTCCCCGAGCAAAGGGGAAAGCAGGGAGAGTTCCGATTCCAGTGGGGAAGCAGGAAGTCGTGTCCGAGGCTCAGGCAAGGTAGAGGAGCCAGGGTCCCAGGTGGGACAGGAAGGGGCAAGCAAGGGGGGAAGACCCATCCCCCCAACTCCAGAATTACGCAGGAAGAGGAGGGGCAAGAGGATGGGTCTGCCAAAGCTTTTGTGTTGGAGAAAGACGCGCCAAAAGCCATTAGGAGGTTCTGAAACCGACTGACCACATCACTCCGTGTAAATAGCAATGACTTGAGCACTGTAAATACGCAGCACCAATAAAAGAATAAAATGCAGAGCTGCGTGGCGTCGTTACTCTGAAGTAGTCCACTCCGGCCACCGTGACAGCAACCTCCTAATCATTTTTGGGCTACTTTGGAGTTGCCGGGATGAGTGTGTCAGAGGCGGAGAAGTGGCGGCAGATCGCGGAGCAAGCCCAGCTAGAACTGCAGCAGCTATCGCTGCAGGCGCAGGGAGAATTGAAGGCAGCTAAAGAGGAGACTAAGAAGGTCCAGGACGACCGGCTACAACTTGCGGAACAGGTGAGAGAGCTTCAGGAAAAAGAGCAGCAATTAAGGGCGGTGGCGGTAGACCTCCAAAACAAGCTGGATGCAGAGAAAAACAAGGCGGGAGGGGCACCCCAAGTCCAAGTGCTGCCAGGAAGGAGAGCTGGGACCCTAGTTAGCAAGTTCAATGGAGACCCGAAGGAATTTCAAGGCTTTGAGACTGAGATTGTGTATGCTCTTGAGCTGCACCACGATGAGTTCCCTGATGATGAGCACAGAGTAGCGTTTATTGTGGAGCACCTTACCGGGGCAGCCAGGGAGTGGCTAAGACCGTTAATTGCAACAAGGAATCCTTGCATGAAGAATGTCAAACTATTTCTAGAAGGTTTGAAAACGATGTATTCGTCCGATAGTCATATGGACCAGACTAAGGAGGAACTTCATAATTTACGCCAAGGAAATATGACAGTTCGCGCGTATTGGGCGAAATTCACCATGCTGGTGCACAGATTGGGGTGGGAACTGGGGTCCCCCCCAATGCAAGCGGCGTTCTACTTGGGGTTGCATGAGGAGGTGAAGGATGAGCTCTCGAGAGGTCCAAAGCCCAGTGATATGGATCAGCTGAGCAAAGCGGCTCTGGCGGTGGGGGTGAGACAGGAATCCCGGTGGAGCGACAAACAAGCAACGCGCGCAAAGCGGGCTTGGTTCCCACGGTCGCAGGAGAAACCACTCCCCCAACAACCCTTTCAAGCCACGCCTGGGGCCAGCCAGGACCAGGAACCCATGCAGATTGATAGCGCGCGCGCGCGGGCTTTTCAAACCCCAGCGGCGCCAAGACGCAAGGAGGGAAAGGGCGGGAATTGCTTTCTCTGCAACTCCCCCCAGCATCTCGTCAGAGACTGCCCACATCGCAGGGAGTGGCAAGGAAGGGCGGGAACGGTGGTGCCCTCCCCCACTGACGCAGCACCACAGCAGGGAAACGGGAAAGCCTGGCTGCAGGAGACAAGGGGCAGCAGCCAGGCACAGTCAGCAGACAACAGCCCCAGCCCACCCACCCGCACAGAGAGGAGCAGAGCCAGCCCACCCCTCCCAGAGCAGGAGTGGTTCTAGAAGTCACGCTGACGCTCCCAAATGGCTATCCCCTGACAGTCCTCGCCTTAATTGACAGTGGTGCCTCAGCGAACTTCTTCTCGAGAAACTTTGCAGAAGAGCACCAGATCCAGCTTCTGCAGCTGGATTTTCCCCTTCACGTGGCAACCATTGACGGCAGAGAGCTGCTGGGGGGGGCCATCACTCATCAAACCCCCCCCATGAGAATGACGGTGGGAAGGCACTCAGAGACACTGGCATTCAACGTCACCACCATCTCAGACCCCCCCATCGTCTTGGGCATGAGCTGGCTGGCGCGCCACGACCCCTCCATCAGTTGGCACCAGAGATGCATCACTTTTGGATCGGACTTTTGCCTGGAACATTGCATGCAGCACCAACCAGGGGAGGGGCCTCCGATAGCCACGGTGGCCACCATGCACGTCAAAGGGGGTGAGGCGATACCCAAGCCGTACTGGGACCTGCAGGAGGTCTTCAGCGAAGCGGAGTCCGACCACCTACCCCCACACAGGCCTTTTGACTGCCAGATCAACCTGGTGCCAGGGGCAACTATACCCCCAGCCAAGCTGTACGCCATGTCAGACCAGGAACTGGAGGATCTGCGCGCTTTCATCGACAAGAACCTCAAGCGGGGGTTCATCAGAGAAAGCAAGGCAGCAGGGGGCAGCCCGGTCTTCTGGGTGGACAAGAAAGACACGCAACAGCGCCGCCTGGTGGTGGATTTTAGACGGCTGAATTCGGTGACAGAGCCAGTGGCTTTCCCCATGCCCAGAGTGGATGATCTCCTGACAGCGGCACGCAGGGGCAAGATTTTCACCAAGCTAGACCTGAGGGGGGCGTACAACTTGATCAGGATCCGGGAAGGCGATGAATGGAAGACCACGATGTTCACGCCTCTGGGCTCTTTTGAATATCTGGTGATGCCCTTCGGGTTGCAAGGGGGCTCAGCCTGCTTCCAGGCCTTCATGCACCACGTCCTGGGGTCCCTCCTCTTCAAGAACTGCCTGGTCTTTCTGGATGACATCCTTATCTATTCCAATGACCCAGTGCAGCATGTGAAAGATGTCAGGGAAGTGTTGCAGCGCCTGAAGGAGAACCACCTGTATGTGAAGCTGGAGAAGTGCAAGTTTCACACCAAGGAGGTGGACTTCCTGGGCTACAAGCTGTCAGACAAGGGGCTGGCGATGGACAAGGACAAGGTGCAGGCCATCCTGGACTGGCACAGCCCCAGGACGCGCAAAGATGCCCAACGCCTGCTAGGCTTCGCCAACTTCTACAGGAAGTTCATCAAGAACTTCTCTCGCGTTACGGCTCCCATCACTGACTGCCTGAGAGGCAAGCAGAAGTTCAGGTGGACACCAGAGGCGCAAGCAGCGTTCGAAAGCCTCAAGAGGGTGTTCGCCTCGGACCAGAACCTGTTCCACGTGGTCCAGGACGCGCCCCTCCGCATTGAGACAGATGCTTCTGAGAAAGCTGTGGGCGCCATTTTGTTGCAACTGGACGCCAACAGGGAGTGGAGACCCTGTGCCTTCTTCTCCAGGAAGTTGACACAGCCCGAGCGCAACTACACCGTGTTTGACAAAGAACTTCTTGCGATCCACGCTGCGTTCAAACATTGGAGACACTTCCTGGTGGGCGCCAAGCACCCCATCCAGGTGTGCACAGACCACAAGAACCTGGAGTTCTGGAGAACTGCCAGGGTGCTCAACCAGCGGCAGATACGGTGGGCAGAGTTCTTCTCGAACTTCAACTTCTCCATACACTACATCCCGGGAGAGCAGAACGTCAGGGCGGATGCCCTCTCCCGCAAGCCAGAGTACATGGAGGAGGAGGAGCCACCAGCCCCAAGGCACATTTTCCCCCCGTCGGCATGGTCCTGCGGAGCAGCAGTGGTGAGTGAGGCAGAACTCACAGCACTGACGGCAGCGGATGACTTTGCCAACCGCATCTTCAGAGAACTGAGAGGGGGGAGGGAGCAGGCAAAAGACTTTGCAGAACGCAGAGGGCTGCTTTTCTACAAGGGGGCACTGTACCTGCCCACCACCCAGCTCAGACGTACGGTCCTCAAACAGATGCACGACAACCCAACGGCGGGGCATTTTGGAAGGGACAAGACCACTCACCTAGTCATGAGACACTTCTGGTGGCCAGGGGTGAGGGAAGATGTTCGAGACTATGTACGGGGCTGTGACACCTGCCAGCGGGCAAAGGTGGTCAGGGCAGCGCCACCAGGGTTGCTGGAGCCCTTAGCCACGCCACACAGGCCGTGGGAAGTGCTGTCCATGGACTTCATCACAGATCTGCCTTCTTCCCGGGGTAAGACCGCAGTGTTGGTGGTGGTGGACCTCATGTCCAAAATGTGCCACTTTATACCGTGTGCCAGGGCAGTCTCTGCAGAAGAGACAGCCAAACTGTTTGTTGATCACGTTTTCAGACTGCATGGATTACCTTTAAGGGTTATTTCGGATCGTGGCCGCCAATTTGTTTCCAGGTTCTGGCGGCGGCTCATGAACCTCCTGCAGGTGGAGGTCAGCTTGTCGACGGCTAGACACCCGCAGACCAACGGACAAGCGGAGAGGGTCAACGCCATTCTGCAGCAGTACCTGAGATGCTACGTCAGCCAGAGGCAAACGGACTGGGTGGATCGCCTGCCACTAGCAGAATTTGCCTACAACAATGCAGTGCACGTCTCCACAGGGGTGTCGCCCTTTAAGGCCAATTACGGGCGCGACCTCAGATCTTTCCCAGAGAGGGAGGGGGAGGAGGAGGAGGAGGGCCCACAGACGGAGGATTGGGCAGAGGAACTGGAGACGGTGCACCAGCAGCTCAGAGAACACTTGGAGAGGGCCAAGGAAGCGTACAAAAAGGGGGCAGATCGCCACAGGCGACTAGGGGAGGTCATCAGGGTGGGGGACAAGGTGTGGTTGTCCTCGGAGGGCCTTCCCACCAGAGGGAGGTGCAAAAAGCTGGCACCCAAAAGGCTGGGCCCCTTCACGGTCACGCAACAGGTCAACCCGGTGGCATACAGGCTGGCACTGCCAGAGGACATGAGGGTGCATCCAGTGTTTCATAGATCGCTGCTGTCGCCGTACAGGGAAAGCAGCAGGCTCCGAGACAGCGAACAAACCCCCGAGGGAGGGGGGGAGAGGGAAGGCAGGGAGCAACTCAATGAGGCCACGGCCATCCTGGATTCAAGGTGGGGGGTGGGGGGACTGGAGTACCTCATGGCATGGGAGGATGCTCCACCGTCCCAGAATGAATGGGTCCCAGCCACTCAGATACAGGAGGAATTCTTGGTGGAAGAATTTCACGCCCTCTTTCCCCACAGACCCAAGCCCTGGCACATGGAAAGGGAGGGGGAGGAGGAGGAGGCACGGGAGAGCAGCTCACCATGGCGCTGGGAAGCGGAGTTTGAGGAACCAGAGGATGAGGTATGGGTGTCACCGAGATCCACCCAGTCAGAGGAAGGAGCAGATTGGCAGAACGTTTTTACCCCCACCAGCTCTGACGCCACGGACTTTTTGGGATTCCCGTCCGCCCAGGCGGAAGGGGGGGGCTCGCAGGACTGGGGGGAGGTATTCACACCAACGGGCTCGGAGAGCACTGAGTTCTTAGGCTTCCAGTCGTCACCGACACATGGGGGGGGCCTGGGGAGGGGTGAAGGAGAGCTTGGGAGGGGGGTGGATGTGAGGGACAGGGGATATCGCGAAGTCCCTCCCCTCCTGAGTTCAAGCCCGTCCCCGAGCAAAGGGGAAAGCAGGGAGAGTTCCGATTCCAGTGGGGAAGCAGGAAGTCGTGTCCGAGGCTCAGGCAAGGTAGAGGAGCCAGGGTCCCAGGTGGGACAGGAAGGGGCAAGCAAGGGGGGAAGACCCATCCCCCCAACTCCAGAATTACGCAGGAAGAGGAGGGGCAAGAGGATGGGTCTGCCAAAGCTTTTGTGTTGGAGAAAGACGCGCCAAAAGCCATTAGGAGGTTCTGAAACCGACTGACCACATCACTCCGTGTAAATAGCAATGACTTGAGCACTGTAAATACGCAGCACCAATAAAAGAATAAAATGCAGAGCTGCGTGGCGTCGTTACTCTGAAGTAGTCCACTCCGGCCACCGTGACAGAAAATTTCGTCTTACAGGGCATTCGTTAAGCGAGGCACCACTGTACTTTAAAACAAATCTCTGAGGCATGGTGAGCTGCACTCAAGGGTACTAAAGGAGCTTGCAGGTGTCTCAGAGTCAGAGCCTCTGTCTATAATTATAATCTTTGAGAATTCCTGGAGAACAGGTTAGGTCCCTGCAGACTGAGGGAGGGCTAATTCGTTTCCATCTTTAAAAGTGGGTAGTTACCCAGGCAACTACCAACTGGTCAGTTTGATGTTGATACCAGGAAACATAGAAGCAAACTCCTAGGGGCCAAGGTCCCTTTGGCCCTGCCAATAAAATATATCAAGGGGCTGCCCCCCCAAGGTAATGGGCATTTCCATTCAAATGCTGTGTGTGTGTGCTATGTCATGTCATGTGATTAATTGCATCATTTCTAGGTTTCCCTTGTTTGATGCAAGAAATGACCCTTTCATTCTGAGAATGACGTCCAATCTTCTCTTCCATTGGATAAAGTTACTCTCTGTGCATCTAAGCAGTATGAACAGCAATGAGATTGTGGATATCCATTGTAAAAGGGGGGGGGGAACCCCAAAAGAATCTAAAATTATGTCAGGAACAATGCAAAAAATAAGAGATTGTTCTCAAAACTCTACAATGTGGGGAGAAACCTCAGAATAACAAAAGAACAAAAAACCAAAATAGAACCTGGCGTCTCATGACTGAGTGAAACCATGGAGAAGGGCAATCTTTCTCTGTTTTTAAAACCAAGTTTTAAAGAATAATTTAAAATGCTGAAATCTCTACTAAAGTATTCCTCACTGGACTCTTAACAAATATATTCCTCCCTTGGCCCACTAGAATTCCTGGGTACCGAGTACTCTTTGATGAGAGAACTCCAGCAGACATTTAAAATCACAAAATATGCAGCAAAGTAAAGTATGGAAATTTAGGCTGGTAGACCTTTAAAATATATCCTTGTGAATTCCAAAACTCCCTTCTTCCCTCTGCATAAGAAAAGACCACAAGTTTGGTAAGTTAAAAACTGGTTTACTTACAAAGGTCAGGTTCATGTGCTTTTCCATACATCAGTCAGAAAAGACACAGGCAGTAAAACCTGGCTAAGTTTCAAAGTGGTGAACGTTTCTGAATTATTGGTATAGGAACTCAAGAATGGCTTGCAAGCAACCAGCTCCGACTTCTTTTACATACTGAGCTTCTCAGGCAGACTGAGGTACAACAACAGGCTTGATTAACTTCCAAGGTGAGGGGAAGTCACCTAACTATACCTGGCAGGAAAGCTTACTCTATGGTTTTAACCCATTCATGCATTAGCACGCTGGTTATATGAGGCTGGTTATCTCACACAAATAAGTCCCAAGACACAAAATAAATCAGTACCTGCTCTAATACTGTGGTATCCACATGTCAACAGCTGAGCCTCCTGCCACCAGATACAGAACATCATGTGCTTAAAACGGTTGTAATCTGCCCTGGGACCTTATGAGTCAAGAGCAACTCTTACTAAAATATATCATCAACAGCTAAACCACAATGTTGCACAAGCCAAGAGGAAGTGTATAACACAAGTTTGTCTATGGAGCAAATAATTCTAGAGATGACTGGCAGAAGAGGCCCATGCTACATAGTGCAGAAAATTGCACACACACACCAAAATATTTGTGCAGTATTTCCCCAAGAACATCTCCCTAAATTGCTGTATATTAATTAACTAAACTAGTTACACACACATCCTGAATAGCAGAATATTTGTAAAGAAGCAGTTCAGGAGGTTCTGAGACTATCCCAAAAATCTCTCGCTAGTTCAATAATTACACAAGAGGGTTTCATAACAGTCATCTGGGTCCCTTCCAACTCTCCAGTTCTTTTATTCTGTTCTAAACCTGACCGTTGGACCTCCCAAGAATTCAAAAGCGGTTGAACCTGCTGAACGATGTTTTCAATTCAGGAAGAAAACAACTCCACCCAAGTATGTATAAAGGGAAAGCTAAATCATCAAGCGTAGATTGCAATAATGTCGGGGGGGGGGAGTGAAGGCATTCCATTGAATGAAATGATTCACTAGAGACAGTTCCTAGTATGATAAATTTGCTGCTCATTTCAGGCGGCAGACATTGTCCTTGACCAAACTATGTTGTGACTTTCACAGTAATCGCTTCAGAAATTTGCTTACTGAAAAGAAATGGATTGGACTGCACAGATTCCAACATTGTTCCTGCTCATCCTTACGATTATATTCATTTTGAAATGGGGCAGTTTCTGGAATAGGAGCTCCAAAAATCTCCCACCAGGACCTACACCTTTACCACTTATCGGGAATCTCCACATGGTGGATCTGAAGAGACCTTACAGAACAATGTTAAAGGTAACGTTTCCTGTTCTTTCTGTGGATGTTTTTAGGCCAGGTAGATGTCAGTGTTCCATCTCATATCGGCATATATGCAAAAATGACAAAACTCTGTCAAGTATTGCTTATTCCTTTTTTTCTTCCTTTTTGTGTGTGATTGCTGAAACAAAAACAAAAAAATCCTTCCAGTAGCACCTTAGAGACCAACTAAGTTTGTCATTGGTATGAGCTTTCGTGTGCATGCACACTTCTTCAGATACACTGAAACAGAAGGGTCACCAGACCCTTATATATAGTGAGAGGGTGGGGAGGGGTATTACTCAGAAGTGTGGTGGGAATGGGTGATTGACTGATAGGTGTGGAAACCCATTGATGACTGTTAATAACTGCAATTGGTCTTACAGGAAAAAGCAAGGGGTGAGAATGGCTAATGATAGCTTTATCATGTATAATGAGATAAGAATTGTGATTGCTGTTATGGTTTAGGCTGATAGCTGATCTGTGCAGTGGAGGGACCGGGTCACTGGAGGAGAGGAATAGGAATGCTATAACCAGCCTGGGACATGGGTGGTGCTGTGGTCTAAACCACAGAGCCTAGGGTTTGCCAATCAGAAGGTTGGTGGTTCAAATCCCCACAACGGGGTCAGCTCCCGTTGCTCGGGCCCTGCTCCTGCCAACCTAGCAGTTCGAAAGCACGTCAAAGTGCAAGTAGAGAAATAGGTACCGCTCTGGCAGGAACGTAAATGGCGTTTCCATGCGCTGCTCTGTTTCGCCAGAAGCGGCTTAGTCATGCTAGCCACATGACCCGGAAAAACTGTCTGTGGACAAATGCCGGCTCCTTTGGCCAGTAAGGCGAGATGAGCGCCGCAACCCCAGAGTCATCCGCAACTGGACTTAACAAACAGGGGTCCCTTTACCTTTACCTTAACCAGCCTTATCTGCAAAAATTGGCTGCAAAATTATCAAACTTTTCAATGTGAAGCCAGCACTTCTAAATACACTCCTAAAATCCCCTCAAGTTTTCACAATCCTCTTACGTGAAACAAAACAAAGCATTTACCAGTATATTTAGCAGTATAAGTGTGCCCATGTCTGAAATTATGTTCTAATTGAGAATGTTCATCTCTTCACAACACCCACATTTTCCAGGATTCTTTGGGCAGGTGAATTTTTTTTGCATTAGATTAAATCTAGATTAAGTTTCCAGGGTAATTTTAGCTAAAGGCAATATTGGAAAGCACTGGCTCTCCATGGGTGAAACAGAGGAGCCTAATTATGAGCAGCCAGAACTGATAGTTCACTTGGTTGAGCATGAGACTTTTAATCACAGGGTTGTGTGTTCGATCTCACGTTGAGCAAAAAGATTCCTGCATTTCAGGGGGTTGGACTAGATGATCCTTGTGGTCCCTTCCAACTCTACAATTCTATGATTCTAGCTTTCATTTTGTTAAGGAAGGAAAATTCACATCAGTTTTCAACTTTATCTGCTCACAGTTTCCTCCAGATAAACTAAAAGACCTGCAGAAATTGCCACCCTACTGCACTTTCTTCTTAACAATTTGATGTTACTCCTCTTCCTAAAGACACCCATGTGCTTAGACATTTAAAGTTGATAATTCAGTCACAAATATACCATGAAACCATGTAAATGAAATTTATTTCAGATCTGTGAGAGATTATGTATGTTTAGTTACCCTTTGCTTAGTCTTGGGGGATTTATCTGATGTTTCTCTCTTTTGGTCATTGAACTCCAGTTGTCAAAAGAACATGGCCCCATCTTCCACATCCAAATGGGATCCCAGAAAATAGTGGTGCTGACGGGGTATGAGACAGTCAAGGAGGCTCTGGTGAATCAGGCGGACGCATTTGCAGAGAGACCCATCATCCCAATTTTTGAGGATTTTGCAAGGGGCTTTGGTGAGGCCTTTCCTTCTGTTTGTGGAATTTAGTTATCATAGCAATATAGAATCTGTGCCAAAAAATTCATAAAACTGATTACAGTCGTACCTCGGGTTGCGAACACCTCGGGTTATGAACAACTCGGGTTACGAACTGCGCAAACCCGGAAGTATTTTCTCTGCGTGCGCAGAAGCGGCGCGCGTTATTTGCGCATGCGCAAAGCGCGGAAATAGCAAAAATAGCAAATGGCGGTTCGGGTTACGAACTTTTCGGGTTACGAACTGCGACCCGCAACGGATCGCGTTCATAACCCGAGGTACCACTGTATTAGTTTAAATTATAGCTTTGAGGCCAGCCTGCCAATTTTTCAATTGACCAGTGTAGCTGCAGCCATTTGAGGGATAATGTCAAATGTCTTCGTCACTGCCAGCAAAAGCGTAGTGTTGAGGGAATAGGAGAATCTGGTCATAAGATAATGTACGATTACATCTGAAGAGCCGTAAACTGGAGAACCCCCTGTCCAATTGTGTTCTGAGGGTACAACCCATAGGGATATTGCTGAAGTTCTGGAGAGTGTGTGTCTTATCAGAGACCGGATGAGGGACCAGCTGAGAGCGATGGTCAGTTCCACAGAAGAAGGGTCCGAGAAGCCAAAACATATTATCGTGACCATGGTAACTTGAAACTTGATCTCTTCTCTTTAGGTGTTCTTTTTTCACATGGTGAAAACTGGAAAGTGATGCGGCGGTTTGCACTAAGCACATTACGGGACTATGGCATGGGGAAAAGGTCCATAGAGGACAGAATTGTGGAAGAATGCAGTGTCCTGATTAAGAAATTTGAATCTTACCAAGGTGGGTTACAGAATATTGTGTTATATACATATTGCTAACTCTCAGAACTATAGTAACCAGGATTCCTGGTGAAGGAGTAACCAATCTGCAGTGTTCAGGTCAGTGTGAGATAATGCTGGCCTCTGTCCCTCTTTCCTTCCCTCCCTCCTCAGGTGTCCTCTCGCATCTCTCCCTCCCAAAGGCTTGCACAGCTGTTTGTTGCAGCAGCCCTGGCTACAAGCTCCCCAGGTGAATGGTGCCTTTGGGGCTGGCCAGGGGGTGCTGGTTGCCAGGAGCTGAGGTGGTTCAGCCAGTCCACCAGCCCTTGATGTTGGGAATGGACAGACCAGTGGGAGGCTGGGCAGGCAGGCACCACACTGACCTTTCTTGTGCTTGCTGTGTGCAAGGCCATGTCTGGGAGCTGAGTGTACAGTGCCAAAGGGGAGCCTTTGTGCCATGCAGGCCTGGTGGCACCCATTGCTGCCACTGCTGCCTCCCAAGATAAGTAAGGTGCTGGCTTCATGCTCACCTTCGTCCAGTCTCCGTCAGGCCGCTAAGGCTGGGGCATCCTCTTCCTAGGCCCTTGTGGGGCAGCCTGAGGAGGCAGCTCTCTTGGGGGCAGGGGGTGGCTCAGAGACCAGGGGTGGCTGTGGCTGCTCCCTAGAGGACTCCCAAGGAGAGGGGAGAGGAGAAGAGGCTGAGGGAACACTTCGTAACGGAGGGTGTTTGAAAAAGGGTGAGAGGCAGCTGGATCTGCCAAGGGGTGACATAACTGGCTCCTGAGGTTTGGAGTACATTTGCCCCACAGGGGAACCACAGGAAGATTGTAGCTGGACAAGGGAGTCATGGACTCAAAAAGCTTGGAGACTTCTGGGTAGGTATATACAGTACTGCAATAGCACCCATGGCTCTTTTCAGCATTTCTTAACTCAGATATCTCCAAGTACACCGGAACTTAGGATTAGTTTCTAAGATAAATGCACTCTATACATAGGTAGGCTGACGCTGGGAACTTAAGGTAGTGAAGAGCAATTATACTTGGTATTTTATCTGAACATTGTTTAATATTTATGTATAGGACAACCGTTTGAAACCACCACAATTATGAATGCCGCTGTTGCCAATATCATAGTGTCCATCCTACTAAACAAGCGATTTGAATACGAAGATTCCACATTTAGAAAACTTCTGAAGTTGGTCAATGAAAATGTCCGGCTTTTTGGAAGCCCCTCGGTCATGGTAATCTAAGCTTGTCAAATGGGAAAATAAATAAAGAAGGGCCCCAAACAAATTTATTTTTAAAAAAGCAAATGTAAAATTTCAAGACAATGTTCACCCCATTTATTATTTTCATTCATATAATTGGGTATTCTGCTTAAAATATAATAGTTAGATAACATAAAACATAATTGACTTTTTGTATAGTGATGCATGATCGGATGAAATTATATATAGTTGAAATATTTGCTTTTGTAATTTCATCTTTTTTAATAGTTTTAAAAAAAAATGAACAGGGCCCCATAACTATCATTTGGGGACTCTACTTTCTACATCCTTCTATTGGGAGAATGTCTGTCTATTCCTATGCCCCACTTCCTGACCTACTAGAGGACCCCTCCCCCTTATTCCAATGCCTGCTTTTCTTACTCAGGAGCCTTTGTTGTGCAAGCTTTTTTGAAAGTCTAAGTCAGGTGTGGGGAACCTTTGAACGTCCAGCAAGAATGGTTAATGGCCAGGGATAATACAAGCAACATTGGGGTAGGGCTAAAAATGCCCCACTGCCAAGAACCGATGCTAACATGAGGTGAGGTGAAGCAATTTGCCTCAGGTGGCAAATCCAACCGCTTCCCTGTCCCTGCCGTTGCCCTACTGCCAGCCACGTCTCAGTTTTGCCCATGCCAACATGGCTGCTGTTACAGTGCCCTCACCGCTAATATGACACAATTTGCTGCTGTATTGTGGCAACACTGTGGATGACACCATGGGTGCAGCGGCAGTGGTGAGGCTGGCTGCAACAATGGTTGGGGCAGGAGGGGGCCTGGATCTGTGGGGGGACAGCGTCAGGGGGGCATTTTGCCGTCCGTGGCTACTACTGGTTGACCTCTGTCCAGGGGCTTATCCAGATCTGAGCAAACTGCTAATCCACAAGTACAATGGGGCTTGATAACTACAACAGCACATAGGAAAATGGCCCTCCAGCCAGCTCTATTGCAGCCTTGGCCTCTAAGGGATATTTACTCAACGTTGCTCCGACCCGAATACATTATTGTTCTCTGTCATTGTGTATTCCTCTGTGGAAGATGAGCAAACATATTTGGGGTACCACCTGAGAATTGAGCACTGGGCTTTTCTCTTTGTCGTATTTTATTCTTACAGCTGTATAACATATTTCCTGCTCTTGGCTCACTTTTGGGAGCTCGTAAGACTATCCTTCACAACAGGGATGAGATGCATGCATTCATAAATGCCACCTTCATACAACACCTCAAAGATCTGGATGAAAACGACCAAAGGAGCTTTATTGATTCATTTCTTCTGAGGCAGCAAGAGGTAATGGAGTCTTTAAGCCCACCAAGAATATAATTTGATATTTTGAAAATATCCATGTGAGCTGATGTCTAATATACTCTGCACATTTATTTTTTATTTTTTGCTTTCTAAAGCTTTGGCTAATATCCGGAGTCTGTGACCTGATTGCTTGCAGGGCTGTTTTCCAGTGGGACGGCCACTTCTCTCAAAAGAAAAGGAAAGAACAACATTTGAGATACAGTGGTTCAGTTGGTTGGAACACATTGCTGCGTACGCCAAGGTTGCAGATTCGATCCCTGTACGGGACAGCTGCAGTCCTACATTGAGATGGTTGGAATAGATGATCCTCAGGGTCCCTTCCAACTCTATGATTCCTTGATTCCATGACTAGTCCAGCATGTCATGTTTCCCTCCCCACACCCCCGGTATTTCTTTTATACTACGCTCCTTTCTTCTGCCTGTGACATGCTTTCATGGATAAAAGAGATTTTAGTGTGCTGGGCGTGTATTGTTTTTCTACTCTTTCCATTCCAGTGAGTTCCCTCCCAGCCCTTGGTTGGCTACTTGGATATCTGCGCATGGAATTTGCTCATTCACCTGGTTATAGCCAGTTCTTTCTTTTTACACCCCAGGAGAAGGACAAGCCAAACGGATATTTCCACAATGAAAACCTAAAATCCGTTGTGGGTAACTTATTTGCTGCTGGCATGGAGACCACTTCTACCACGCTGCGCTGGGGACTGTTACTAATGATAAAATATCCTGAAATTCAGAGTGAGTTCTTGTCATTGGGTTGGCTCCCATTACTCTAGCTAGCATACAGTATCTTGATTCCAGTTGTACATAACTCTCTGGGGAGCCGGGGAGCTGGGCAGTGAGCCCCACAAATTTCAATGAGGGGGGCGACCCCCCTCAATATTCCACAACTGGGTGGGCCTTGTTGGGTCTAGTTTCACTGTGTGACATCACACATGTCAGCCGCCCCCCCCATGTGAGTATGCAAATTGTGAGTTTCTACTAAAATTCTCAGGTGAATAGCATCTTCCACAACTTTGCAATATGTTGTGAGATTGTGCTCATAGATCAGGCAGTCCCATTGCATAATTAGCTGTCAGTTACTCCAGGAAATCTGAAGATATGAGTTGATGGCAAACATATGCTTTTGAGTTTGCCATTGGGGGGGGGAGCCACCAATGAGTTTATTTTAACAAAAAAAAATCCTCCGCTGCCCCCAGATAAGGTCCAAGAAGAAATTGCAAAGGTTCTTGGATCTTCTCAACCAAGGATTGAGCACCGAACGAAAATGCCATATGTTGATGCAGTGATCCATGAGATCCAGAGATTTGCTGACATTATCCCAACCAACCTTCCCCATGCAACCACTGTGGATGTTACCCTCAAAGGCTACTTCATTCCAAAGGTAATCACTTTGATTAAACTGCATTGTTTGTTCAGCTGACTGCAATTGATTTCTTCATTAATTAGAACATTACACTTTAGGCTAACCCTGTCAACTTAGCAGTTCGAAAGCACGTCAAAGTGCAAGTAGATAAATAGGTACCACTACAGCGGGAAGGTAAACAGCATTTTCGTGTGCTGCTCTGGTTCGCCAGAAGCGGCTTTGTCATGCTGGCCACAAGACCTGGAAGCTGTACGCCGGCTCCCTCGGCCAATAATGTGAGATGAGCGCGCAACCCCAGAGTCAGTCACGACTGGACCTAATGGTTACCTTTACCTAGGAGCAGGCCCCACTGACCTCCTTGTAAAGTAGGGGGCCATTGCCCCCCTTGGGGCCCCAGTCTTACCTTCCAAGTCCCAGACTGCAGAATCCGGGACCGGCAGCCGTGTGACACCAGAAGTTTTGCTGATGTAACTTCCGGTGTCGTTTTGCCCTTCTATGGGCACAAAAAATGGCCGCTGCCGGCTTCGAAAGTTGCTTGTATGCATGTCAGGAAGTGCGATGACACAACTTCCGGTGTCGCTCCGCCCATCTGTGGGCACCAAAAATGGTCGCCGCCAACACCGGAAGTCGCGTCTATGCACTTCCGGACATGCGTGGATGCGACTTTTGAAGCTGGCGGTGGCCATTTTTGGTGCCCATAGAAGGGCAAATCAGAAAGAAAAAAATGGCCACCGGCAGGAGAAAATAACGGAGAAAAACGGGAGACAAAGTGATACGGGGGACCACCGGGAAAAGGTAAGTAAAAACGGGGGTTTCCCTGGGAAAACGGGGTACTTGGCAGCTATGGCCCCAGTTGGTGCCCCAGTTTCCTAGTCTGGGCCTACTTGCTTCTGCCTTCCTTGCTGCATACAGGTCTTTATTGAGTCATCCCAGAAAAGTTGAGCAAGAAGCTCAGTCAACAATTCTCTCAGCCCAATGATGACTGTTTAAGGAGCTAATGGTATATAATCTCAGGATTATATTCCGAATCATTTCTTGCTTTTTAAAAGAAAAAAATACATTGAGGACTATACCATATCAAATTGCTTGATGGGCCATATCCATTTTTTAAATAACTCTTGCTTTTCCTATTCAGGGGACTCATATCTTGCCACTACTGACCTCCGTGCTGCATGATGAATCTCAGTGGGAAAAACCATACCAATTTTATCCTGAGCACTTTCTTGACTCGGAAGGAAAGTTCATGAAGAGAGATGCATTCCTGCCTTTCTCTGCAGGTAACGTATTTTGTGTCTATTTATACATATCCAATGAACAGGCCATCCTAAGTATATTAACATAAAATAAAACTTGGACAGAGGACCCAGTCCCAAACTTTGGAGTCCTTATATCTGTCATTTAGAACTGCAATAAGATACACAACAATATTCGTTTTCAGTAGGGCAACTTCTGGACCACTGGCCAAATGGGACTCTTCAAGGCTCTCTAACCCCCCTCAGAACTTCCCCCAGGCTGTGGCTTTCAGTGGACCTGCTCTGTGTTCCCCTTGTGTGCTTTTGCCTGGCTGGAATGTGCCATTGATCTAGGATAATGGCACCTGCTTGCTGTGGTGGAGAATGCATACAGGCTGTTTAGAGGATTAGGGTACAGAAAACTCTCAGACCATAGGCTGAAAAACATCCACTCACCTTGGTTTTCAGCCCTGTAGAATGCTTCTTGCTGGTAGTTCATCTTTTGCATTCCTCAGATGAAAATCTGGACATTTTTCACACCCACCCAACTCACCCTCCTAGGGTAATGCCACCCCTACACCAATGGGACTCAGCACACATACCCTTCACTGTCCTGAGAAAACCCCTTAGCCCCAATTTGATTTTATTCTTTTAGTAGATTTACAAAAGGGACACAGGTGGTGCTGTGGGTTAAACCACAGAGTCTAGGGCTTGCTGATCAGAAGGTCGGTGGTTCGAATCCCTGCAACGGGGTGAGCTCCCGTTGTTCGGTCCCAGCTCCTGCCCACCTAGCAGTTCGAAAGCACGTCAAAGTGCAAGTAGATAAATAGGTACCGCTCCGGCGGGAAGGTAAACGGCGTTTCTGTGCGCTGCTCTGGTTCGCCAGAAGCAGCTTTGTCATGCTGGCCACATGACCCGGAAGCTGTCTGCGGACAAACGCTGGCTCCCTCGGCCTATAGAGCGAGATGAGCGCCGCAACCCCAGAGTCGGACGCGACTGGACCTGATGGTCAGGGGCCCCTTTACCTTTACCTAGATTTACAAAAGGAAGAACACACACTTTTAGAAAGAGACAAGATTAGACATGGATGCACAAACATTTTAAAAAAAATAAATCCGGACTCCTTGTGCTCTGTTCCGCTCCCCATTTCGTCCCACTCAGGGCTGCTCTGCCTGCTGCCTCCCCCTCTGAGCCACTGCATCATTACGCTAGGCCTCGACAGCCACATCCTCTCCTCCAGCAGCTGCTGTGGAGGGGCAAGTGCTGGCTCATCCTTCTCCCCAAGCTCAGGAGCAGAGCCCCTGGCAAAATAGGGAAATGGGACATTCTGGCATCAAATCAGAAGCCAGGACGGCTTTCGTAATTGTGGGGATACCAGTGGAGAAGTGGGACACTTGGAGAGCATGCATTTGTTCAAGATGAGTATTCATTCTTGTTGCATTTTAGAATGGTATCATTATGAAATTTTAAACAGTAAGTGGTTTGATGCATTCCATTATAGATAAACCAATAAAATGTTATTAAGTAAGCAATAAAGCCAGTTTCAATCCTGCTTGGGCTTCCTTACAGGTCGGAGAGCATGTTTAGGTGAGACTCTTGCCAAAATGGAGCTCTTCCTCTTCTTCACAAGCCTCCTGCAGAGATTCACATTCCGGCTCCCTCCTGGAACATCTGAAGATGACCTGGATTTTACCCCTGCTGTTGGGTTCACAACACCACCCATGCCGCACCAACTCTGTGCTCTGCCACGTTCATAAGACGCAAAGTTCATGGCTTGGTAAGCCTCCCTGTGTGATCAATGCAAACCTTTTTTAAACACCCTTATTAACCATGGACATTTTGGTTCAGTAGACTTCCAGTCGGATTGGCCCATGATGTGTCACAAAACCTAAGTGTTACCCACTATGTTCTGCTCAATGTTTGTAGTAAATATGATTATGTGTTAATTGTAGTGCTTTATTTCAGCCTAGGAATTTAATTTTGAAAGTTCTTTGATTCTGTTCAGGGGAAAAATTACCTACTATAATCTGTATATTTTGTGCCAAGACACTTCATTCCTTGTGTATTTTACTGCTTCATCATGTGGTTCTAAGTGAAGGGCACTTTTAAAAACAAAGATTTAAGTGATGGCTGGTCAAAAAGGGGTAGTCAAATGCAGGTGCTTCTCCCCACTCTGATCAAGAGGCTCAGATTTTAACTGAGGGCCACAGGTATAGCAAGTCTACAGGTAACAAAATGTCTTTCCATGTGAAAAGAGCAATGATAAATTCCACTGGTTTTAAAATTCACATCAGGAATCTGATTAAGAACATTGTCCCCAGATTTATCTATATTCTGAGAGGCCTTCCAGTTTTTATATCCAGATCATATTTCCAAAAGTGGATAATTTTACATACATACATAGCGCCTTGCATTAGGATCAAGATGTTTGAAAGTTCAAACAACTCTTGAAACAATTAAGTCAGGTAGAAAGATATGGAATATATTAGCCAATAAAAATAAATTTCCTTCATTTTCAGATGCAAAACTTACTCTATGGAGAAATTCTACTTTAAATATTGGGGGTGGGGTGGGGTGGGGGTGAAAAACTGGATGGGCGAAACCACTATTTTGCTTTCTTTGAATAAGCTCTGATCAAGAGGCTCAGATTTTAACTGAGGGCCACAGGTATAGCAAGTCTACAGGTAACAAAATAGATTGTCTTTCCATGTGAAAAGAGCAATGATAAATTCCACTGGTTTTAAAAAACTACATCAGGAATCTTATTAAGAACATTAAAAACTTACTCTGTGGAGAAATCCTATTTTAAAAATTGGGTGGGGGAGTATGGAAAAACTGGATTGGAGATGCTGTGATCAAGATGTTTGAAAGTTCAAACAACACATGAAACAATTAAGCCAGGTAGAAAATATGGAATATACTGTATTGGCCAATAAAAATAAATTTCCTTCATTTTCAGATGCAAAACTTACTCTGTGGAGAAATTCTATTTTAACAATTGGGGGTGGGGGTATGGAAAATCTGGATGGGAGATGTTGTGATCACTAGGCCTGCACTATTTTGCTTTCCTTGAATAAAGGGTTAACTTCCCCAGCACTGGTGGTGTTTTTATTGCTGACCTACTCCTGACTCCAGCTCCTGCCAACTTACGAGAACTGAAGATCCCCACCTTCCCCCTGCCCTCTAAGCCCCACCCCCCCCAGCAGCCTACAGCTCCATCACCTTGCATCTCATGACTTTGCTGTCTTCATTTCTCTCCATATTCTGGGTGACCAGGGAGAAGGGAGCTGGTTGCAGCAGGAGGGGGAGACTCCCCGGATGAGGCAGGCTGCAGCATCTCTGTCTTCTGCCCCCTTCCTCTCCTGTCTAAACTGTTCTCCACAGCAGTTTCTTCCTGCTCATAAAACCCTGTTACCTCTTCAGCTTTCAACACCTCCTCCTCCCAGTCAGCTCCCTCTTCTCCCACTGACCACTCATCCCACCACCAGTCCCCTGGCTCGGAGCCTTCTCCCTCGGGGGGTCTCCCAGCTGCTGCCTCCCTTCACAGCTACCCACTTTGAGCTTTTTTTAAAAAAAAAAATCAAGTGGTGCATAAATGTTATAAAATAAATAGATAAGGTTGGACTCCATTTTGCAGTCTCTTGTCACATCTCTCCCGGCACTGTGATGTTGTGCACTCATGATGTCACATCTTGGGCGCAAGTTGGTGCTTCTGCTTCGGGCATAGAGATCAAGTGACAAAACTGGTTTCTTGTATTCACACATTAACAAATCCTTCAAATATCTCAAAGCATCATATTCCCAGTTAAATGTCCAACCGTGAGCAACAACTATACAAGCTGCAAAAATAGTTTTTTATACAAGCAACTTATCTGTGAAGCCCCCTCATTCGGAGCGAGTGGGCTCTTCAAATCCATGGTTTGCACTCCCTTACCAATTCCTGTCAGTGGGGAATCCAGGTCTCCCCACATCTGAAACAGTGTCCTCAGGTGTAGCCTTAAAGGGCAGACACAAACATGCACTCTAATATGAGGAAGTAGCAATCTTCACATATTACATTCAACAAATGTACAATCTGTGTATGCAAGTAGCTAAGTTGTGTTGTTGTTGTTGTTGTTTAGTCGTTTAGTCGTGTCCGACTCTTCGTGACCCCATGGACCATAGCATGCCAGGCACTCCTGTCTTCCACTGCCTCCCACAGTTTGGTCAGACTCATGTTGGTAGCTTCGAGAACGCTGTCCAACCAACTTGTCCTCTGTCGTCCCCTTCTCCTTGTGCCCTCAATCTTTCCCAGCATCAGGGTCTTTTCCAGGGAGTCTTCTCTTCTCATGCTAAGTTGTACACTCATACAATTATTCACAGTTATTCACTTTAAGAAGGCTGATTTCAAAAAGCTTAAGGGACTACTGGGTGAGGTCCTATGGTCAGAAACACTCAATAAGAAGGTCCAAATGCTGAAATTTCTACTAAAGTATTCCTCACTGGACTCTTAACAAATATATTCCTCCATGGGCCCACTAGAATTTCTGGGTACCAGTACCTGCTCTGATACCGTGGTAACCGCCTGGCAACAGCATGTGCTTAAAATGGTTGTAATCTGCCCTGGGACCTTATGGATCAAGAGCAACTATAAATAAAAGACATCATCATCAGCTAAACCACAATGTTGCACAAGCCAAGAGGAAGTGTATAACGCAAGTTTGTCTATGGAGCAAACAGTTCAAGAGATTGGGCCCACAGAAGAGGTCCATGCTGCAAAGTGCAGAAAATTGCATGCGCACGCACACACACACACCAAAATATTTGTGCAGTATTTCCCCAAGAACATCTCCCTATGTTGCCGGCACCGGTATATTAATTAACTAAATTAGCTACACACACATGCCAAATGCAGAATATTTGTAAAGAAGGAGTTCAGGAGATTCTGAGAGTGACTATCTGAAAGATTTCTCACTAGTTCAATATTTACGCAAGAGGGTTTCTTAATGCTTTTCTAAACCTGAACATTGGACCTTCTGAGAATTCAAAAGAGGTTGAAGCTCCTGAACGATGTTTTCATTTCAGGAAGAAAAGACCCCTGCTCAAGTAAGTAGAAAGGGCGCTGTACTCTAAACCACTGAGTCTCTTGGGCTTGCTGATTGGAAGGTGGGGGGTCGAATCCCTACAACTGGGTGAGCTCCTGTTGCTCTGTCCCAGCTCCTGCCAACTTAGCAGCTCAAAAGCATGCCAGTGCAAGTAGATAAATAGGTACCGCTGCAGAGGGAAGATAAACAGCATTTCTGTGCACTCTGGCACTCGTCACAGTCCTCCGTGTGCCAGTAGCGGCTTAGCCATGCTGACCACATGACCCAGAAAACTGTCTGTGGACAAACGCCAGCTCCCCCGGCCTGAAAGCGAGATGAGCGCCGCAACCCCATAGTCGCCTTTGACTGGATCTAACCACCCAGGGGTCCTTTACCGTACCTTTAAAGGGAAAGCTAAATCATCAAGCGTAGATTGCAATAATGTCGGGGGGGGGGAGTGAAGGCATTCCATTGAATGAAATGATTCACTAGAGACAGTTCCTAGTATGATAAATTTGCTGCTCATTTCAGGCGGCAGACATTGTCCTGACCCAACTATGTTGTGACTTTCACAGTAATCGCTTCAGAAATTTGCTTACTGAAAAGAAATGGATTGGACTGCACAGATTCCAACATTGTTCCTGCTCGTCCTTACGATTATATTCATTTTGAAATGGGGCAGTTTCTGGAATAGGAGCTCCAAAAATCTCCCACCAGGACCTACACCTTTACCACTTGTTGGGAATCTCCACATGATGGATCTGAAGAGACCCTACAGAACAATGTTAAAGGTAACGTTTTCTGTTCTTTCTGTGGATGTTTTTAGGCCAGGTAGATGTCAGTGTTCCATCTCATATATGCAAAAATGACAAAACTCTGTCAAGTATCGCTTACTCCTTTTTTTCTTCCTTTTTGTGTGTGATTGCTGTTATGGTTTAGGCTGATAGCTGATCTGTGCAGTGGAGGGACTGGGTCACTGGAGGAGGGAAATAGGAATGCCATAACCAGCCTGGGACGCGGGTGGCACTGTGGTCTAAACCACAGAGCTTAGGGCTTGCCGATCAGAAGGTTGGCAGTTCGAATCCCCGCGACAGGGTGAGCTCCCATTGCTCGGTCCCTGCTCCTGCCAACCTAGCAGTTCGAAAGCGCATCAAAGTGCAAGTAGATAAATAGGTACCACTCTGGCAGGAAGGTAGGTGGTGTTTCCGTGCGCTGCTCTGGTTCGCCAGTAGAGGCTTAGTCATGCTGGCCACATGACCCGGAAAAACTGTCTGTGGACAAACGCTGGCTCCCTCGGCCAGTAAAGCGGGCTTTCAGACTCAGTTCATCGGACCTGCCCACCTGTCCCTATATTTACGGCTTTTTCTTGACCTTGCTATGCCGTCGTGTGTCGCTTGTCATTGGAACAGGGGCATGGCAGGAATTTTCCCCACTTGGCTGATTGGCTGGTGCCATTGGTGTTTCACCTGCCACGTAGCAAATCATCACAACTTCTAAGGTTGCGGATAGGCTCTGGTTCTTGTTGATAGGGGTGGCAAGATTCCTAGCCATCCCCATGCATGGGTATTCCTTTAAGAAGGAATCCAGGACTCACGGTTGGTCTTCCCCGTGTGGAGTTGTGCCCTGAGCCTGAGTTCAGGGCTCATCTGGGTGGAGGCATGGCAGACACCTCTGCCTGCCTGTGCCCCAGGTGTTTACCCAAGGCTGACTTACGGTTGCTGCCCAGAGTCAGCGCTGCCTGCAGGGCTGCAGGTAGCTAGACAAACCAGAGCCTATGGAACCACTCACTTGATTTGTAATCAATAAAGTTGTGGCCTAAATTCTGCCAAAAACCAAACCAAAATTTGAGTCCTGTCTGAATTTATGTCTAGGCCTGGTTAAAAGGTCTCCACACGCAATTATGTTCTTATTGAAAATGTTCATCTCTTCACAACACCCACATTTTCCAGGATTCTTTGGGCAGGTGAATTTTTTTTGCATTAGATTAAATCTAGATTAAGTCTCCAGGGTAATTTTAGCTAAAGGCAATATTGGAAAGCACTGGCTCTCCACGGGTGAAACAGAGGAGCCTAATTATGAGCAGCCAGAACTGATAGTTCACTTGGTTGAGCATGAGACTTTTAATCAAAGGGTCGTGGGTTTGATCCCACGTTGGGCAAAAAGATTCCTGCATTTCAGGGGGTTGGACTAGATGATCCTTGTGGTCCCTTCCAACTCTACAATTCTATGATTCTAACTTTCGTTTTGTTGAGGAAGGAAAATTCATATCAGTTTTCAACTTTATCTGCTCACAGTTTCCTCCAAATAAAATAAAAGACCTGCAGAAATTGCCACCCTACTGCACTTTCTTCGTAACAGTTTGATTTTGAGATTATGTATGTTTTGTATGTATGTTTAGTTACCCTTTGCTTAGTCTTGGGGGATTTATCTGATGTTTCTCTCTTTTGGTCATTGAACTCCAGTTGTCCAAAGAACATGGCCCCATCTTCCACATCCAAATGGGATTCCAGAAAATAGTGGTGCTGACGGGGTATGAGACAGTCAAGGAGGCTCTGGTGAATCAGGCGGACGCATTTGCAGAGAGACCCATCATCCCAATTTTTGAGGATTTTTCAAGGGGTTTTGGTGAGGCCTTTCCTTCTCTTTGTGAAATTTAGTTATCATAGCAATATAGAATCTGTGCCAAAAAAAATCATAGAACTGATTATTATAGCTTTGAGGACAGCCTGCCAATTTTTCAATCGGCCAGTGTAGCTGCAGCCATTTGAGGGATAATGTCAAATGTCTTCGTCACTGCCAGCAAAAGAGAAGTGTGGGGGGAATAGGAGAATCTGGTCATAATATAATCTGAAGAGAACCCCCTGTCCAATCATGTTCTGAGGGTACAACCCATAGGGATATTGCTGAAGTTCTGGAGAGTGTGTGTCTTATCAGAGACCGGATGAGGGACCAGCTGAGAGCGATGGTCAGTTCCACAGAAGAAGGGTCCAAGAAGCCAAAGCATATTGTCATGGCCATGGTAACTTGAAACTTGATCTCTTCTCTTCAGGTGTTATTTTTTCACATGGTGAAAACTGGAAAGTGATGCGGCGGTTTGCACTAAGCACATTACGGGACTATGGCATGGGGAAGAGGTCCATAGAGGACAGAATTGTGGAAGAATGCAGTGTCCTGATTAAGAAATTTGAATCTTACCAAGGTGGGTTACAGAATATTGTGTTATATACATATTGCTAACTCTCAGAACTATAGTAACCAGGATTCCTGGTGAAGAAGTAACCAATCTGCAGTGTTCAGGTCAGTGTGAGATAATGCTGGCCTCTGTCCCTCTTTCCTTCCCTCCCTCCTCAGGTGCCCTCTCGCACCTCTGCCTCCCAAAGGCTTGCACAGCTGTTTGTTGCAGCAGCCCTGGCTACAAGCTCCCCAGGTGAACGGTGCCTTTGGGGCTGGCCAGGGGGTGCTGGTTGCCAGGAGCTGAGGTGGTTCAGCCAGTCCACCAGCCCTTGATGTTGGAAATGGACAGACAAGTGGGAGGCTGGGCAGGCAGGCACCACACTGACCTTTCTTGTGCTTGCTGTGTGCAAGGCCATGTCTGGGAGCTGAGTGTACAGTGCCAAAGGGGAGCCTTTGCGCCATGCAGGCCTGGTGGCACCCACTGCTGCCACTGCTGCCTCCCAAGGCAAGTAAGGTGCTGGCTTCACGATCACCTTTGTCCAGTTTCCCAACCTTGTGCCTACAGATGTTTTGAGACTACAGTTCCCATCATCCCTGACCACTGGTCCTGCTAGCTAGGGATCATGGGAGTTGTAGGCCAAAAACATCTGGAGGCACAAGGTTGGGAAACACTGGCCTAGAGGACTCCCAAGTGGAACCACAGGAAGAATGTAGCTGGACAAGGGAGTCATGGACTCAAAAAGGTTGCAGATCTCTGGTTAGGTACATTATGGTGCCAGTGTGGTGTAGTGGTTAAGAGCGGTAGACTCATAATCTGGGGAACCGGGTTCGTGTCTCCGCTCCTCCACATGCAGCTCCTTGTTGACCTTGGGCTAGCTAGTCACACTTCTTTGAAGTCTCTCAGCCCCACTCACCTCACAGAGTTTTTGTTGTGGGGGAGGAAGGGAAAGGAGAATGTTAGCCACTTTGAGACTCCTTAAAGGTAAAGGTAAAGGGACCCCTGACCATTAGGTCCAGTCGTGACCAACTCTGGGGTTGCGGCGCTCATCTCACATTATTGGCCGAAGGAGCCGGCATACAGCTTCCAGTAGTAATAAAATGGGATATCAAATCCAAACTCTTCTGCACTATATATTTCAATAGTTTCTAAGATAAATGTACTCTCTACTGTACATAGGTAGGCTGACACTGGGAACTTAAGGTAGTGAAGAGCAATTATACTTGTTATTTTATCTGAACATTGTTTAATATTTACGTATAGGACAACCATTTGAAACCACCACAATTATGAATGCTGCTGTTGCCAATATCATGGCGTCTATCCTACTAAACAAGCGATTTGAATACGAAGATTCCACATTTAGAAAACTTCTGGAGCTGTTCAATGAAAATATCCAGCTTTTTGGAAGCTCCTCTATCATGGTAATCTAAGTTTGTCAAATGGAAAAGAAATACTGTAGTTGGTTGTATTCACAGAAAACTCAATGTGTGTGCAATTCCATATTGTTTGGGATTCACTGCAAAAAACATTTTGAGAAATATGAGACACTTTCAGAACATTTTTTAAAAACAATCTTCCCCCCATTTATTATTTTCATTCATATAATTGGGTATTCTGCTTAATACATAATAGCTAGATAACTTAAACCATGATTGACTTTTTGTATATTGATGACCCTGGCAACTACTGGTCTAAGTATACAGCGTTGACCTCTGTCTAGGGCAGGCATCCCCAAACTTTGGCCCTCCAGATGTTTTGGACTACAATTCCCATCTTCCCCGACCACTGGTCCTGTTAGCTTGGGATCATGGGAGTTGTAGGCCAAAACATCTGCAGGGCCGCACTTTGGGGATGCCTGATCTAGGGGCTTGTCCACATCTCAACAAACTGCTAATCCACAAGTACAACGGGGCTTGATAACTACAACAGCACGTAGGAAAATGGCCCTCCAGCCAGCTCTATTGCAGCCTTGGCCTCTAAGGGATATTTACTCAACGTTACTCCAACCCGAATACATTATTGTTCTGTGTCATTGTGTATTCCTCTGTGGAAGATGAGCAAACATATTTGGGGTACCACCTGAGAATTGAGCACTGGGCTTTTCTCTTTGTCGTATTTTATTCTTACAGCTGTATAACATATTTCCTGCTCTTGGCTCACTTTTGGGCGCTCGTAAGACTATCCTTCACAACAGGGATGAGATATATGCCTTCGTAAAAGCCACCTTCATACAACACCTCAGAGATCTGGATGAAAACGACCAAAGGAGCTTTATTGATTCATTTCTTCTGAGACAGCAAGAGGTAATGGAGTCTTTTAAACCCACCAAGAATAAAACTTGATATTTTGAAAAGTTGAAATTTTCACATTTTAAAAATACATTTCCATGTGAGCTGGTGTCTAATATACTCTGCACATTTATTTTTTATTTTTGCTCTATAAAGCTTTGGCTAATATCTGGAGTCTGTGACCTGATTGCTTGCAAGGCTGTATGCAGTTGGAGGCCTGCTTCTCTCAAAAGAAAAGGAAAAAACAACCTGTGAGATACAGTAGCTCAGTTGGTTGTAAAACGTTGCTGCGTACGCCAAGGTTGCAGATTCAATCCCTGTTAGTGACAGCTGCAGTCCTACATTGAGATGGTTGGAATAGATGATCCTCAGGGTCCCTTCCAACTCTATGATTCCTTGATTCCATGACTAGTCCAGCATGTCATGTTTCCCTCCCCACACCCCCGGTATTTCTTTTATACTACGCTCCTTTCTTCTGCCTGTGACATGCTTTCATGGATAAAAGAGATTTTAGTGTGCTGGGCGTGTATTATTTTTCTACTCTTTCCATTCCAGTGAGTTCCCTCCCAGCCCTTGGTTGGCTACTTGGATATCTGCGCATGGAATTTGCTCATTCACCTGGTTATAGCCAGTTCTTTCTTTTTACACCCCAGGAGAAGGACAAGCCAAACGGATGTTTCCACAATGAGAACCTAAAAGCCGTTGTGGGTAACTTATTTGCTGCTGGCATGGAGACCACTTCTACCACGCTGCGCTGGGGACTGTTACTAATGATAAAATATCCTGAAATTCAGAGTGAGTTCTTGTCATTGGGTTGGCTCCCATTACTCTAGCTAGCATACAGTATCTTGATTCCAGTTGTACATAACTCTCTGGGGAGCTGGGGAGCTGGGCGGTGAGCCCCACAAATTTCAATGAGGGGGGAGGCCCCCCTCAATATTCCACAACTGGTGGCCTTGTTGGGCCTAGTTTCACTGTGTGACATCACACATGTCAGTCCCCCCCCCCAATGTTGGGTGTAACGGAGCACACATGTTTCTGACTTTTGCTTCCGGCATAACTATATGCAAATTGTGAATTTCTACTAAAATTCTCAGGTGAATAGCATCTTCCACAACTTTGCAATATGTTGTGAGATTGTGCTCATAGATCAGGCAGTCCCATTGCATAATTAGCTGTCAGTTACTCCAGGTAATCTGAAGATATGAGTTGATGGCAAACATATGCTTTTGAGTTTGCCATGGGGGGGGGGACATATAAAACCACCAATGAGTTTATTTTAACAAAAAAATATCCCCCTCCGCTGCCCCCAGATAAGGTCCAAGAAGAAATTGCAAAGGTTCTTGGATCTTCTCAACCAAGGATTGAGCACCGAACGAAAATGCCATATGTAGATGCAGTGATCCATGAGATCCAGAGATTTGCTGACATTGCCCCAACCAACCTGCCCCATGCAACCACTGTGGATGTTACCCTTAAAGGCTACTTCATTCCAAAGGTAATCACTTTTATTAAACTGCATTGTTTGTTCAGCTGACTGCGATTGATTTCTTCATTAATTAGGACATTACACTTTAGGCCAGTGATGGGCAACCTTTTGAGCTTGGTGTGTCAAAATTCGCCAAAAAACTGAGCATAACTCGGGTGGTGTGTCACTTTGAGAGAAAAACCATAATTTCACGATATTTAGGAATATCCTAGGAATATTTAGAATAAAAAGCAAAAAGGGGAGGGAAATATTTTTTAAAATTTTTTTTAAAAGGGGGACTCTGGACTCAGGCCTTCCTCCAACAGGTCTGCTGCTGGGGAGGTGGGCTCGGGTTGGGCCTGTGTCTCCTCGTGGCCCTCTTCAGCCTACCTCTCCCCTCACTCGGCTATGCTTGCGCGGCAGCGGGGCAACTTTTCTCTCTTCCTGGAATGGTGGCAAGGTGGCGGTTTTGGTAGCAGCGTGGTCGGGGTCGGGGTTTTTTTCCCTCCTCCAAGGGCCCCCTCCTCTTCCTTGAGTCGGGGGCGACGGGGACAGCAACGGAGCGAGCGGACCCCTGTTCCCCTTTGCCTTGTTTTTCCTTCTTTTTTCCTTCCTTTCTGCGGTGGCAGTGGCGGCAGCAGCAGGGCCAGGGCTTCCTTTTTCCTCCTCTGGCCTTTGGAGTGCCTTGAGGCCGGCCGTCAGGTTTGCGGGGTGGGGGTGGGGTCTAGCAGCTTCCCGGTTGCTGCACTGGTGGCCCCCAGTGTCTGGGCGGGGGCGGGGCGGGGGCTTGGGAGCCTGTCCTTCAGCTCCTGCAGCACTGGTCACTTTCAGGAGCTCCGTGACTCTGTGCCGACCGCCACCTTGCCTCGCCGGAAGTCCACAAGGCGACTTCCGGTCTGGCGCCATTGGAAATAGGCGAGGGAATCCTCGGGCTCCGAGGTTCCCAGCGCCCCAGGGGGGGGGGAGAGCCGCTTGAGCGAAGCGGCCCCCCGGAGAACCCCCGAATTGTGCTTTTCGGGGACGTGGACACCCAGCAGAGCTCCTTAGAGTCCCGCTCACTGCCCGGCAAGCCCCTTTTTGGGGGGCGACGTGAGCAGGCTGAGCGAAACGGAGCCTTGGGTTTATTCGCTCACTCTGAGGCGCAAAGCTCCGAGCCAGTGACAATGTGCGCCAGATGCCTCCAAAGAATTGATTTGGACTTGTGAGTAAATATTTTTAATTAATTTGGGAAAGAATTTGGACTTGGGAGGGGAATTCTAAAGATAACAGAGGTCGTTTCCCCCGCCCCACCGAGATACCAACATGCAATTACTGAGCCTGCAGCCATCATGCTGGAACGGGACTCTGAATTTATCTAAAAATTAAGTTGGACCCCTTCCCTGTGGTAGCAGAGCCAAGGGGAGGTGATTTATTTTCTTTGTGTGGATTCCTGCAAAAATTGGAACTGTCCATTAATGAGCTCTCCGGTAACCGGGTGACGGGAAACTGGAGGCTCCGACTAGCCACCATTAGGACTCGTCTCTGGCACAACAGCCTATGCGCCATATTGTAACTTGAGAAGACAATGGATACAGACAGTCAAAATAACTTAACGAGATGGGTGAGAACGGGATACAAAGTGTATGGGAAAAAGTTCAAGAAGTGCTGACGGGAGTAAAAGAATCCAAAAGACTTACAAAGTTATGGATTGAAACACAACATCAACTTCTCCCCACAGACAATTTTGAGACACAGGTTGAGATTATAGAAGACAAAAACATTAAAGTTTTAAAAGAGGAAGACCAAGAGGAGCATCAGATTTTGATTGAAGTGCAAGCTGTGAGAGAGGTTGCACAGGACATACGTTATAACCAAGGAGCTCCAATGTGCATGGAAGACCAGGAATCACTTCCCCCAGTGAGAGGAGAGCAGGTTCTTGGCAAAAAATAACCAAGCTGTGACAATGAACAAAGAGGTGGCCTGGATTCGGACCTCCTTAGTGAGAGAAGGGAGGCAAGAACCAGGCAAAGGACATGCTAAAGGGGGGGGGGACAAGAAAAAGGAAAAACTGGAGTGAGGCTGGCAGAAGGGCTGTTGGAGAGGGGGGGTGGGCTGGAGTGGTCGAGAGACGGAATGGGTTGATAGCTATTGTAATTAAAGGACGGATTAAATGGTTTGAAACTGGACTGTATATAGGAGCTGGTCGGGATATCCAGGGAAATGTCATCCGGGAGAAGGAGGGGGGATTTAGAAATTAAACTAGCTTAGAAGTGAGGTATTAGAATTGTCAGAATGGATAAGGTAGAATATTTTTAGTGAAAATTAATAGGCCAAAGGGAGTAATTAGAGGAAATAATTTGTCTATTATTTGGATTAAAGGATTTTATTCAAGTAATTATTTTAAGATTTAAATTGATAGTTTTGGAATTGTATAATTATGAAAATTGCTAAGATGGGATATAACTAGACTCGGGAAGGGAGGAACGGGGAAGTCGAAGTTATGACAGAGTTATTAATATAAGATTGGATTGTTGTTTTTTTGTTTTTTGTTTTTGATTCTATCTCTTTTTTTCTTTTTTCTTCTGGAATTTTTTCCAGTTTTTTGCTCTATTTTCCTTTTTCTTTTTTCTTTTTTTCCTTTTTCTTTTTCTATATGGTATTATGATGTGATGTGATGAAGTGAATGTAATTTCAAGTTGAAAAATCTCAATAAATTTTTTTTTTTTAAAGGGACTTCTGGTCTGCCGCCATCAGCCACCGGCGGGGTTTGTCTCGGTCTCCGAGACACCCACCGCTACCGAGGGGGGGGGAGTTGCGTGGGCGCCGCGACCTCCCGGAGAATCCTCAGATTGTGCGTTCTGAGGGCCTGGATACCCAGCGGGCTCCAAAAAGCCATGGAAACTGCCCGGAGAGCCCCCGTCGGAGCCTCCGAGAGCAGGCTGTACATGGCGGAGCCTTGGGACCATTGCTACCTCGGTAGTGGAAAGCTCCGAGCCGGAGACAGAGGAGCGGCAGATACCTTCTAATTAAGATTCGGACTGTGAGTAAGACAATACATTGTTTTTTAAAAAAGAAGAATTTGGACTTGGGAGGGGAATAAAAAACGGAGATCGTTCCCCCCCCCTACCCGGAAGGCTGTGCCACAACTAACTTGCCTGCAGCCGATCGAAGAGAAGGGGTGCGGATCCCCCTGGAAAATGGAACTTGTATCCCCCCTTAGAAGGCAGAACTAAGGGGGGGACATATGTTTTAGACTGCATTGGCAAATTTACTATTGGGATAAAGAACCCCCCCAAAAAAAAACCGGGGGCAGGAACCTAAAGCCATGACCAGCTGACAATATAAGGATTTATAAAGAGTAATCGTTGTGATTTTGTGATAACTTTTGGATTATATTTAAGTTGACTGACGGAATAAAGTGGAGAATTGGAAAATTTGGATTAAGAATTTGAATTATAAATGACAAACATGGTTGGAAACAAACAAAGGAACTAGCTTGGGCATTACAGCACCATCTCTGGCGGATCAAGTTACAATTCCCACGGGAACATAGAAGGACAAAGAAGGCTGCCAGCCAAAACAACCCTCTTAAAAATGGAGGAGGTCGAGTTGCAGTATATTCTAGACTTTATTAAAGAAATGACAGAGGAAATACGTTATGGCAAAGGAAATATTCAGACTTTAAAAGAAGACCAACAACAGACATACCCAATGGAAACTGTAGAATTGGAAGAAGAAGAAATCATTGAACAACAGACAGAAAATAAGGAGCAACGGACTGTGAAATCAATGCAACCTGTGAGAGAGGAAGCATTGACCACCTGCGTGACTTTGGATGCCAAGGAACAAGATGGACTCTGGGACCTGGTCCGCCCAGTGAGAGAGGGTGGCCAGATCTCAGAAGGAAACAAACAAGCTGAGGAGGGAGGAAAGAGTCTGGCCCTTGCCCCCCCCCCAGTGAGAGTGAGGGGACGCAGGCCAGACAGAAGACTGGAAATAGGGGAAAGTGGAAATAAAGATGAGGGTGGGAGGCTGGTGGAAGAATTAAAACAACGGAAGGGGAAGAAGGAGGAATGGGGTGGTTTAGAATGGCTAAGAGTGGGTGTGGGGTGAAGAAGGAATATAAAGTAGATGAATGGATGGATTAAAAGGTTTGAAATCGGATAGTATGAAGACGCTGGCCGGGGAAAAGGGGAAACTGCTACCTGGGGAGGGAGGGGGTGGGATTTGAGGTTTGGCTAAAAGATTGGATAGAATCTGAATCAGGAAAAGATATATCTTTTTAGGGGAAAATTATAGGCTAAAGGAAATTATTAGAAATAGTTAAAAGCAATATAGTTTACAATTTAATAGAAATCATTGTGTGGGGTATAAAAAAGAAGTTGTGAACTTTGATATGGAATTGACCCGGGAGGGGAGGGACGGGGAAGTCGGGGACAAGATATTGTTAAAGATACTATCTTTTTTCCTTTTTCCTTTTTTTCTTTTTGTGCTTTTTCTTATGTTTTTCTTAATTTTTCTTTTCTAATTTTTTTAAGCTTTTGTAGCTTTGTGCTGTATTTTTTATTGTAAAAAACCTCAATAAATATAATTTTTTTTAAAAAAGGAAGTCCACAAGGCGCCCAGAAATGCATCGCCTGTGGCATTCCACCACCAGCCAGAAGTGAGATCTTGGCATGCGGCCTCGTGTCACTGAAAATGGCTATCCGTGTCAGTGCTGACATGCGTGTCATAGGTTCGCCATCACTGCATTAGGCTAACCCTGCCAACCTAGCAGTTCAAAAGCACGTCAAAGTGCAAGTAGATAAATAGGTACTGCTACAGCGGGAAGGTAAACGGTGTTTCCATGTGCTGCTCTGGTTCGCCAGAAGCGGCTTAGTCATGCTGGCCAAATGACCTGGAAGCTATACGCCGGCTCCCTCGGCCAATAAAGCAAGATGAGCGCCACAACCCCAGAGTCGGTCACGACTAGACCTAATGGTCAGGGGTTCCTTTCCCTTTACCTAGGAGGAGGCCCCACTGACCTCCTTGTAAAGTAGGGAGCCATTGCCCCTCTGGGGGCCCCAGTCGGTGCCCCAGTTTCCTAGTCTGGGCCTACTTGCTTCTGCCTTCCTTGCTGCATACAGGTCTTTATTGAGTCTTCCCAGAAAAGTTGGGCAAGAGGCTCAGTCAACAATTCTCTCAGCCCAATGATGACTGTTTAAGGAGCTAATGGTATATAATCTCTGGATTATATTCCGGATCATTTCTTGCTTTTTTAAAGGAAAAAATACATTGAGGACTATACCATAACAATTTGCTTGATGGGCCATATCCATTTTTTAAATAACTCTTGCTTTTCCTTTTCAGGGGACTCATATCTTGCCACTACTGACCTCCGTGCTGCATGATGAATCTCAGTGGGAAAAACCATACCAATTTTATCCTGAGCACTTTCTTGACTCGGAAGGAAAGTTCATAAAGAGAGATGCATTCCTGCCTTTCTCTGCAGGTAACGTATTTTGTGTCTATTTATACATATCCAATGAACAGGCCATCCTAAGTATATTAACATAAAATAAAACTTGGACAGAGGACCCAGTCCCAAACTTTGGAGTCCTTATATCTGTCATTTAGAACTGCAATAAGATACACAACAATATTCGTTTTCAGTAGGGCAACTTCTGGACCACTGGCCAAATGGGACTCTTCAAGGCTCTCTAACCCCCCTCAGAACTTCCCCCAGGCTGTGGCTTTCAGTGGACCTGCTCTGTGTTCCCCTTGTGTGTTTTTGCCTGGCTGGAATGTGCCATTGATCTAGGATAATGGCACCTGCTTGCTGTGGTGGAGAATGCATACAGGCTGTTTAGAGGATTAGGGTACAGAAAACAGGCTGAAAAACATCCACTCACCTTGGTTTTCAGCCCTGTAGAATGCTTCTTGCTGGTAGTTCATCTTTTGCATTCCTCAGATGAAAATCTGGACATTTTTCACACCCACCCAACTCACCCTCCTAGAGTAATGCCACCCCTACACCAATGGGACTCAGCACACATACCCTTCACTGTCCTGAGAAAACCCCTTAGCCCCAATTTGATTTTATTCTTTTAGTAGATTTACGAAAGGAAGAACACACACTTTTAGAAAGAGACAAGATTAGACATGGATGCACAAACATTTTTTAAAAAATAAATCCGGACTCCTTGTGCTCTGTTCCGCTCCCCATTTCGTCCCACTCAGGGCTGCTCTGCCTGCTGCCTCCCCCTCTGAGCCACTGCATCATTACGCTAGGCCTCGACAGCCACATCCTCTCCTCCAGCAGCTGCTGTGGAGGGGCAAGTGCTGGCTCATCCTTCTCCCCAAGCTCAGGAGCAGAGCCCCTGGCAAAATAGGGAAATGGGACATTCTGGCATCAAATCAGAAGCCAGGACGGCTTTCGTAATTGTGGGGATACCAGTGGAGAAGTGGGACACTTGGAGAGCATGCATTTGTTCAAGATGAGTATTCATTCTTGTTGCATTTTAGAATGGTATCATTATGAAATTTTAAACAGTAAGTGGTTTGATGCATTCCATTATAGATAAACCAATAAAATGTTATTAAGTAAGCAATAAAGCCAGTTTCAATCCTGCTTGGGCTTCCTTACAGGTCGGAGAGCATGTTTAGGTGAGACTCTTGCCAAAATGGAGCTCTTCCTCTTCTTTACAAGCCTCCTGCAGAGATTCACATTCCGGCTCCCTCCTGGAACATCTCAAGATGACCTGGACCTTACTCCTGCTGTTGGGTTCACAACACCACCCATGCCGCACCAACTCTGTGCTCTGCCACGTTCATAATGAAGGGAGGGGTCTGCCAATTGTATTATCGAGCTAAATCTGATCATATAGTTGCATTGTATAATTCTGATTGTGTAGCTTAGCCCCCCCCCCATATCCCTGGGATGTCTTGCTTAAAATGCTTTCTTCTTTGCCTCTCTCTGTGTGCCAAAGTGTAATGTAAGTGAGAAAGCTTCCTATCAAGGCCGAATAAGCTGACCTTGTCTGGAACACAGAAAGGTTTATCAGCGGATGAGCTTGACGCTGGAAGCTGCTATGCTTGACGCATAGTCTTACTCAAGGCTGAGTGAGGATGCTACCGGGGCAGCATGAGTCAGCATGTGTTTATGCACAGGACCGGACACGGATCTTCCTTATATGTACTTGTGACCCCCTTTGTGTTTATGAGAAGGACAAGATACGGATTTTCCTAATATGGATTTGTAACCTGTCACCCCCTTGCGTGCGCACATTTACAGAGGAGGGGGAAAGGAACCCAAGAAGTGTATAAGAAGCTTTGCAAATTTGTGTTTCTTTACTCTTGTCGTGAAACATGGATCACTGAGAGTCCCTTAAATTTAAGGATTAAATTCTTTCTCTGAATTCAACCGCCGGTGTCATTATTGACTGTCTCTGTCCTGCCTGGGCGCAACTAAAGGACCCTTGGAAGCTAATAAGGCTACAATAAGACGCAAAGTTCATGGCTTGGTAAGCCTCCCTGTGTGATCAATGCAAACCTTTTTTAAACACCCTTATTAACTGTGAGGGACAGGGGATATCGCGAAGTCCCTCCCCTCCTGAGTTCAAGCCCGTCCCCGAGCAAAGGGGAAAGCAGGGAGAGTTCCGATTCCAGTGGGGAAGCAGGAAGTCGTGTCCGAGGCTCAGGCAAGGTAGAGGAGCCAGGGTCCCAGGTGGGACAGGAAGGGGCAAGTAAGGGGGGAAGACCCATCCCCCCAACTCCAGAATTACGCAGGAAGAGGAGGGGCAAGAGGATGGGTCTGCCAAAGCTTTTGTGTTGGAGAAAGACGCGCCAAAAGCCATTAGGAGGTTCTGAAACCGACTGACAACATCGCTCCGTGTAAATAGCAATGACTTGAGCACTGTAAATACGCAGCACCAATAAAAGAATAAAATGCAGAGCTGCGTAGCGTCGTTACTCTGAAGTAGTCCACTCCGGCCACTGTGACAGCAACCTCCTAATCATTTTTGGGCTACTTTGGAGTTGCCGGGATGAGCGTGTCAGAGGCGGAGAAGTGGCGGCAGATCGCTGAGCAAGCCCAGCTAGAACTGCAACAGCTGTCGCTGCAGGCGCAGGGAGAATTGAAGGCAGCTAAAGAGGAGACTAAGAAGGTCCAGGACGACCGGCTACAACTTGCGGAACAGGTGAGAGAGCTCCAGGAAAAAGAGCAGCATTTAAGGGCGGTGGCGGTAGACCTCCAAAACAAGCTGGATGCAGAGAAAAACAAGGCGGGAGGGGCACCCCAAGTCCAAGTGCTGCCAGGAAGGAGAGCCGGGACCCTAGTAAGCAAGTTCAATGGAGACCCGAAGGAGTTTCAGGGCTTTGAGACTGAGATTGTGTATGCTCTTGAGCTGCACCACGATGAGTTCCCTGATGATGAGCACAGAGTAGCGTTTATTGTGGAGCACCTTACAGGGGCGGCCAGGGAGTGGCTAAGACCGTTAATTGCAACAAGGAATCCTTGCATGAAGAATGTCAAACTATTTCTAGAAGGTTTGAAAACGATGTATTCGTCCGATAGTCATATGGACCAGACTAAGGAGGAACTTCATAATTTACGCCAAGGAAATATGACAGTTCGCGCGTATTGGGCGAAATTCACCATGCTGGTGCACAGATTGGGGTGGGATCTGGGGTCTGCCCCAATGCAAGCGGCGTTTTACTTGGGGTTGCATGAGGAGGTGAAGGATGAGCTCTCGAGAGGTCCAAAGCCCAGTAATATGGATCAACTGAGCAAAGCGGCTCTGGCGGTGGGGGTGAGGCAGGAATCCAGATGGAGCGACAAGCAAGCAACGCGCGCAAAGCGGGCTTGGTTCCCACGGTCGCAGGAGAAGCCACTCCCTCAACAACCCTTTCAAGCCACGCCTGGGGCCAGTCAGGACCAGGAACCCATGCAGATTGATAGCGCGCGCGCGCGGGCTTTTCAAACCCCAGCGGCGCCAAGACGCAAGGAGGGAAGGGGTGGGAATTGCTTTCTCTGCAACTCCCCCCAGCATCTCGTCAGAGACTGCCCACATCGCAGGGAGTGGCAAGGAAAGGCGGGAACGGTTGTGCCCTCCCCCACTGACGCAGCACCACAGCAGGGAAACGGGAAAGCCTGGCTGCAGGAGACAAGGGGCGGCAGCCAGGCACAGTCAGCAGACAACAGCCCCAGCCCACCCACCCGCACAGAGAGGAGCAGAGCCAGCCCACCCCTCCCAGAGCAGGAGTGGTTCTAGAAGTGACGCTCACGCTCCCAAATGGCTATCCATTGACGGTCCTCGCCCTAATTGACAGTGGTGCCTCAGCCAACTTCTTCTCGAGAAACTTTGCAGAAGAGCACCAGATCCAGCTTCTGCAGCTGGATTTTCCTCTGCACGTGGCAACCATTGACGGCAGAGAGCTGCTGGGAGGGGCCATCACTCATCAAACCCCCCCCATGAGAATGACGGTTGGAAGGCACTCAGAGACACTGGCATTCAACGTCACCACCATCTCAGACCCCCCAATCGTTTTGGGCATGAGCTGGCTGGCGCGCCACGACCCCTCCATAAGTTGGCATCAGAGATGCATCACTTTTGGATCGGACTTTTGCCTGGAACATTGCATGCAGCACCAACCAGGGGAGGGGCCTCCGATAGCCACGGTGGCCACCATGCACGTCAAAGGGGGTGAGGCGATACCCAAACCATACTGGGACCTGCAGGAGGTCTTCAGTGAAGCGGAGTCCGACCACCTGCCCCCACACAGGCCTTTTGACTGCCAGATCAACCTGGTGCCTGGGGCAACTATACCCCCAGCCAAGCTGTACGCCATGTCAGACCAGGAACTGGAGGATCTGCGCGCTTTTATCGACAAGAACCTCAAGCGGGGGTTCATCAGAGAAAGCAAGGCAGCAGGGGGCAGCCCGGTCTTCTGGGTGGACAAGAAAGACACGCAACAGCGCCGTCTTGTGGTGGATTTTAGACGGCTGAATTCGGTGACAGAGCCAGTGGCTTTCCCCATGCCCAGAGTGGATGATCTCCTGACAGCGGCACGCAAAGGCAAGATTTTCACCAAGCTAGACCTGAGGGGGGCGTACAACTTGATCAGGATCCGGGAAGGCGATGAGTGGAAAACCACGATGTTCACGCCTCTGGGCTCTTTTGAATATCTGGTGATGCCCTTCGGGTTGCAAGGGGGCTCAGCATGCTTCCAGGCCTTCATGCACCACGTCCTGGGGTCCCTACTCTTCAGGAAATGCTTGGTCTTTCTGGATGACATCCTTATTTACTCCAACGACCCAGTGCAGCACGTGAAGGACGTCAGGGAGGTGTTACAGCGCCTGAAGGAGAACCACCTGTATGTGAAGCTGGAGAAGTGCAAGTTTCACACCAAGGAGGTGGACTTCCTGGGCTACAAGCTGTCAGACAAGGGGCTGGCAATGGACAAGGACAAGGTGCAGACCATCCTGGACTGGCACAGCCCCAGGACGCGCAAAGATGCCCAACGCCTACTAGGCTTTGCCAACTTCTACAGGAAGTTCATCAAGAACTTCTCTCGAGTTACGGCTCCCATCACTGACTGCCTGAGAGGCAAGCAGAAGTTCAGGTGGACACCAGAGGCGCAAGCAGCGTTCGAAAGCCTCAAGAGGGTGTTCGCCTCAGACCAGAACCTGTTCCACGTGGTTCAGGACGCGCCCCTACGCATTGAAACAGATGCTTCTGATAAGGCTGTGGGCGCCATTTTGTTGCAACTGGACGCCAACAGAGAGTGGAGACCCTGTGCCTTCTTCTCCAGGAAGTTGACCCAGCCCGAGCGAAACTACACAGTTTTTGATCGGGAACTTCTTGCGATCCACGCGGCGTTCCAGCACTGGAGACACTTCCTGGTGGGCGCCAAGCACCCCATCCAGGTGTGCACAGACCACAAGAACCTGGAGTTCTGGAGAACTGCCAGGGTGCTCAACCAGCGGCAGATACGGTGGGCGGAGTTCTTCTCGAACTTCAACTTCTCCATACACTACATCCCAGGAGAGCAGAATGTCAGGGCGGATGCCCTCTCCCGCAAGCCAGAGTACATGGAGGAGGAAGCGCCACCAGCCCCAAGGCACATTTTCCCCCCGTCGGCATGGTCCTGCGGAGCAGCAGTGGTGAGCGAGGCAGAACTCACAGCACTGACGGCAGCGGATGAATTTGCCAACCGCATCTTCAGAGAACTGAGAGGGGGGAGGGAGCAGGCAAAAGACTTTGCAGAACGCAGAGGGCTGCTTTTCTACAAGGGTGCGCTGTACCTACCCACCACCCAGCTTCGACGTACGGTCCTCAAGCAGATGCACGACAACCCTACAGCGGGGCATTTTGGAAGGGACAAGACCACTCACCTAGTCATGAGACACTTCTGGTGGCCAGGGGTGAGGGAAGATGTTCGAGACTATGTAAGGGGCTGTACCACCTGCCAGCGGGCGAAGGTGGTCAGAGCAGCGCCACCAGGGTTGCTGGAGCCCTTAGCCACACCACACAGGCCGTGGGAAGTGGTGTCCATGGACTTCATCACAGATCTGCCTTCGTCCAGGGGTAAGACTGCAGTGTTGGTGGTGGTGGACCTCATGTCCAAAATGTGTCACTTTATACCGTGTGCCAGGGCAGTCTCGGCAGAAGAGACAGCCAAACTGTTTGTTGATCACATTTTCAGACTGCATGGATTACCTTTAAGGGTTATTTCGGATCGTGGCCGCCAATTTGTTTCCAGGTTCTGGCGGCGGCTCATGAACCTCCTGCAGGTGGAGGTCAGCTTGTCGACGGCTAGACACCCGCAGACCAACGGACAAGCGGAGAGGGTCAACGCCATTCTGCAGCAGTACCTGAGATGCTACGTCAGCCAGCGGCAAACGGACTGGGTGGATCGCTTGCCACTAGCAGAATTTGCCTACAACAATGCAGTGCACGTCTCCACAGGGGTGTCGCCCTTTAAGGCCAATTACGGGCGCGACCTCAGATCTTTCCCAGAGAGGGAGAGGGAGGAGGAGGAGGAGGGCCCACAGGCTGAGGATTGGGCAGAGGAACTGGAGACGGTGCACCAGCAGCTCAGAGAACACTTGGAGAGGGCCAAGGAAGCGTACAAAAAGGGGGCAGATCGCCACAGGCGACAAGGGGAGGTCATCAGGGTGGGGGACAAGGTGTGGTTGTCCTCGGAGGGCCTTCCCACCAGAGGGAGGTGCAAAAAGCTGGCACCCAAATGGCTGGGCCCCTTCACGGTCACGCAACAGGTCAACCCGGTGGCATACAGGCTGGCACTGCCAGAGGACATGAGGGTGCATCCAGTGTTTCATAGATCGCTGCTGTCGCCGTACAGGGAAAGCAGCAGGCTCAGAGACAGCGAACAAACCCCCGAGGGAGGGGGGGAGAGGGAAAGCAGGGAGCAACTCAATGAGGCCACGGCCATCCTGGATTCAAGGTGGGGGGTGGGGGGCCTGGAGTACCTCATGGCATGGGAGGATGCTCCACCGTCCCAGAATGAATGGGTTCCCGCCACTCAGATACAGGAGGAATTCTTGGTGGAAGAATTTCACGCCCTCTTTCCCCACAGACCCAAGCCCTGGCACATGGAAAGGGAGGGGGAGGAGGAGGAGGCACGGGAGAACAGCTCACCATGGCGCTGGGAAGCGGAGTTTGAGGAACCAGAGGATGAGGTATGGGTGTCGCCAAGATCCACCCAGTCAGAGGAAGGAGCAGATTGGCAAAACATTTTTACCCCCACCAGCTCTGACGCCACGGACTTTTTGGGATTCCCGTCCTCCCAGGCGGAAGGGGGGGCTCGCAGGACTGGGGGGAGGTGTTCACACCAACGGGCTCGGAGAGCACCGAGTTTTTAGGCTTCCAGTCGTCACCGACACATGGGGGGGGCCTGGGGAGGGGTGAAGGAGAGCTTGGGAGGGGGGTGGATGTGAGGGACAGGGGATATCGCGAAGTCCCTCCCCTCCTGAGTTCAAGCCCGTCCCCGAGCAAAGGGGAAAGCAGGGAGAGTTCCGATTCCAGTGGGGAAGCAGGAAGTCGTGTCCGAGGCTCAGGCAAGGTAGAGGAGCCAGGGTCCCAGGTGGGACAGGAAGGGGCAAGTAAGGGGGGAAGACCCATCCCCCCAACTCCAGAATTACGCAGGAAGAGGAGGGGCAAGAGGATGGGTCTGCCAAAGCTTTTGTGTTGGAGAAAGACGCGCCAAAAGCCATTAGGAGGTTCTGAAACCGACTGACAACATCGCTCCGTGTAAATAGCAATGACTTGAGCACTGTAAATACGCAGCACCAATAAAAGAATAAAATGCAGAGCTGCGTAGCGTCGTTACTCTGAAGTAGTCCACTCCGGCCACTGTGACATTAACCATGGACATTTTGCTTCAGTAGAGTTCCAGTCGGAATGGCCCATGATGTGTCACAAAACCTAAGTGTTACCCACTATGTTCTGCTTAATGTTTGTAGTAAATATGATTTTGTGTTAATTGTAGTGCTTTAGCTCAGCCTAGGAATTTAATTTTGAAAGTTCTTTGATTCTGTTCAGGGGGAAAATTACCTACTATAATCTGTATATTCTGTGCCAAGACACTTCATTCCTTGTGTATTTTACTGCTTCATCATGTGGTTCTAAGTGAAGGGCACTTTTAAAAACAAAGATTTAAGTGATGGCTGGTCAAAAAGGAATAGTCAAATGCAGGTGCTTCTCCCCACTCTGATCAAGAGGCTCAGATTTTAACTGAGGGCCACAGGTATAGCAAGTCTACAGGTAACAAAATAGATTGTCTTTCCATGTGAAAAGAGCAATGATAATTTCCACTGGTTTTTAAAAAATTACATCAGGAATCTTATCAAGAACATTAAAAACTTACTCTGTGGAGAAATTCTATTTTAAAACTTGGGGGGGGGAGAGAGTTTGGAAAAACTAGATTGGAGATGCTGTAATCACTAGGCCTGCACTATTTTGCTTTCTTTGAATAAAGGGTTAACTTCCCCAGCACTGGTGGTGTTTTTATTGCTGACCTACTCCTGACTCCAGCTCCTGCCAACTTACGAGAACTGAAGATCCCCACCTTCCCCCTGCCCTCTAAGCCCCACCCCCCCAGCAGCCTACAGCTCCATCACCTTGCATCTCATGACTTTGCTGTCTTCATTTCTCTCCATATTCTGGGTGACCAGGGAGAAGGGAGCTGTTCGCAGCAGGAGGGGGAGACTCCCCGGATGAGGCAGGCTGCAGCATCTCTGTCTTCTGCCCCCTTCCTCTCCTGTCTAAACTGTTCTCCACAGCAGTTTCTTCCTGCTCATAAAACCCTGTTACCTCTTCAGCTTTCAACACCTCCTCCTCCCAGTCAGCTCCCTCTTCTCCCACTGACCACTCATCCCACCACCAGTCCCCTGGCTCCCTCGGGGGGGGGGGGGTCTCCCAGCTGCTGCCTCCCTTCACAGCTACCCACTTTGAGCTTTTTTTAAAAAAAAAACAATCAAGTGGTGCATAAATGTTATAAAATAAATAGATAAGGTTGGACTCCATTTTGCAGTCTCTTGTCCTATCTCTCCCGGCATTGTGATGTTGTGCACTCATGATGTCACATCTTGGGCGCAAGTTGGTGCCTCTGCTTCGGGCATAGAGATCAAGTGACAAAACTAGTTTCTTGTATTCACTGGTTTCTTGTATTTTTTCCTAAAGGTCTTAGAATTAAGAACCCCCTTCAATCAACGTATCCCACAGAATATGCCAGGAAACTTTGCCACACTTTATCCAAGAAGCTACTTAAACATCTTATCGGCGTTCTTTATTCAAAACAGAAGCTTATAAAGGAGGAACTCTCTGCACTGGACAACTCTATCAGGAATCACCCAGCCTGGCAGGAGTTCCACAAGGAAAAACAAACCATTTACCACTCTCAACTGGAGTTACTGAAGAACCGGAAAAATAAAAAACTCTGCAACCTTTCCAACCTACAAGCCACTAATCAAAACAAGATCAACAACATTGTCAATCTTTCACAGCAAACACTCAGCCCAGCTGAGGAATCCGTCCTCTCACGGGGACTATCATTCTGCCCTGCTAAATCCCCACACATGATTCAGTTCTGCGGGGACCTGGAAGCATTTTTCCGCCGTTTACGCCTGAAGGAGTATTTTCATCACAAACAAGAACAAGACAAAGTAGAACAAACTACATCCCCACAACACAACACCTCTCAACTTACTGGGGAACAACCATCACCCTCCAAACGCATTAATGAACAGAACATCGACCACCAACCACCACCGAAAAGATGTTACACAAAAAGGGACTCCACGTGGACCCCTCCTGATGGACGCAATACCACACTAGATCTGTACATCGACTGCTTCCGCCACAGAATCCAAACGGATGTGACCAGAAAACACCATCACTTACAACAAAATCTAAACCATGCTGAAAGGAGAGCCATAGAAAATCTCAGGAACAACCCAGACATTATAATTAAAGAGGCAGACAAGGGTGGAGCTGTCGTCATCATGAACAAAACTGATTACATCCAAGAGGCCCACAGACAACTTTCCAATACTGCCTTTTACATGAAATTGGACTCAGACCCCACACAAGCATACAAAAAAGAACTGAACAAGATTGTCAAGGAGCTACCCCTACACATCCAAGAACAGACCCTCACAAACACACCAGCGGAACCTCGACCAGGAACTTTCTACCTTCTACCTAAAATACACAAACCAGGAAATCCAGGACGCCCCATCATCTCAGGTATTGGCACCATTACAGTGGGTGTTTCCGGCTATATGGACTCTGTTCTGAAACCATATGCTATCAGTGCTCCCAGCTACGTACGTGACACCACAGATTTTCTGAGGAAAATACAATCTTTGAACAATCTTCCTAACAATACTATACTAGCCACTATGGATGTGGAATCTCTATACACCAACATCCCACACAATGATGGTTTACAAGCCATAAGGAACACCATTTCAGATAAAACCACAGCGGACTTTGCTACCAAACTCTGCCACTTTGTCCTTACCCACAACCACTTCAAATTTGGTGATGACCTGTTCCTCCAGATCAGCGGCACAGCCATGGGCACCCGCATCGCCCCACAGTATGCCAACATCTTCATGGCAGACTTAGAACATCGTTTCCTAGACTCCTACTGTCACAGTGGTCGGATGGGACTACTTCAGAGTAACGACTCTCCACCGCTCTGCATTTTATCTTTTTATTGGTGCTGCGTATTTACAGTGCTAAAGGTAGAGCTATTTACAGAGACACATCTTTTCAGCTTTCATCAGAACCTCCGAATGGCTTTTGGCGTGTCTTGCGCCAGCATAACAACTTGGGGAGCCCCATCCTCTTCCCCCGACGCTTTCTGCGAAGTTCCGGAGTTGGGGGATGGGTCTGCCCCCCCCTCTTTCCTCCTTCCTGTCCCACCTGGGACGCTGGCTCTTCTACCCTGCCAGAGCCTTGGATCCCACTTCCTGTTTCCCCACTGGAGCTGGAGCTCTCCCTGCTCTCAGTCGTGCTCTGGGCTGGGCTGGAACTCAGGAGGGGAGGGGCTTCGCGATACCCCTTGCCCCTCACACCCTGCTATAGCAGATTGCCTAATGGTGCCTGGATTTATCGCCTCGTGTCTTTCTCCTCCTTTCCCTGACCAACCCGCAGCCTCCAGGGCACCGACGTGGTCATCGCCATCTTCATCATTGTGGCCATGTCCTTTGTGCCGGCCAGCTTCGTGGTCTTCCTGGTAGCAGAGAAGTCCACCAAAGCCAAGCACCTCCAGTTTGTGAGCGGCTGCGACCCAGTGATCTACTGGCTGGCCAATTACGTCTGGGACATGGTATCTTCACAAAGCTTTTTTTCATTATTATTTTTTAAAAAATCTGATCCAGAAAAGCAGTTTGTGTTGTTTGTTTGTTTGTTTGTAGCATTTCTACTCTGCTCTTCAGCCATAAAGCTTACATACAATCCGTTGAAACAAGAAAGTCCCTGCCCCTGCAGGCTTACAATCTTAAAAAGCAGGGGAAGCGCAACGCGCAAGGGGAAAGGGGCAGGGAGAGAAGGGAGGGGGGAATCGAGCTCAGGCACGAATTCTGCAACAGTTGTTCTTATAATGACCAGCTGGCCCAGTTCAGGGGCAGAGGCATAGGTGCCAAGTACCCCGTTTTCCCCGGGAAACCCCCGTTTTTACTTACCTTTCCCCGGCGGTCCCCCATATCACTTTGTCTCCCGTTTTTCTCCGTTATTTTCTCCTGCCGGCGGCCATTTTTGGTGCCCATAGAAGGGCAAATCGGAAAGGAAAAAAATTGCTTCCACTGCGACCCCCTAACTCATAGCTGTCAACTACCCCGTTTTCCCCGGGAAACCCCCGTTTTTACTTACCTTTTCCCGGCGGTCCCCCGTATCACTTTGTCTCCCGTTTTTCTCCGTTATTTTCTCCTGCCGGCGGCCATTATTTTTTTCCCCCTGATTTGCCCTTCTATGGGCACCAAAAATGGCCGCTGGCGGCTTCAAAAGTAGCTTCTACGCATGACCGGGAGTGCATAGACACGACTTCCGGCATCGCCCCGCCCATCTATGGGCACAAAAAATGGCCGGCGCCGGAAGTCGCGTCGGCGCACTTCCGGTCCTGTGTAGAAGCTCCTTTTGAAGCCGCCGGCGGCCATTTTCGGTGCCCATAGAAGGGCGAAGCGAAGTCGACGCCGCTTCCGGTGTCGCACGGCTGCCGGTCCCGGATTCTGCAGTCCGGGACTTGGAAGGTTAGGGCAGAGGCTGTCTGGCAGAGCTGGGCTTTTCACAAAGCTGATGAAACGAGACTTCTGTCTCCCATCACTCCTGCCGAGGGAGCCTGACGGAGCGGCTGCCCCCAGGCGGCAAGTCAGGGGAGAGGAGCTGGCCTCTCCCAGCAGAGCCAATGGAGAGGATTCTTGTGTAGCCAGCTTGGGGGAAGCCTTCCCCTGGTATGTCTTGAAGAGTTGCTGTGATTCAGACTAATGTTGTTATAGTTATAGATTCAGACTAATCTAGTTATTAGGCGGTTGGAGGATGGATGGCGGCTAACAGATTGAGGTTGAATCCCGACAAGACAGAAGGACTGTTTGTGGGGGACAGGAGGCAGGCGGGTGCGGAGGACTCCCTGGTCCTGAATAGGGTAACTGTGCCCCTGAAAGACCAGGTGCGCAGCCTGGGAGTCATTTTAGACTCACAGCTGTCCATGGAGGCACAGGCCCATTCTGTGTCCAGGGCAGCTCCATCTGGGACGCAGGATGAGACCCTACCTGCCTGCGGACTGTCTCTCCAGAGTGGTGCATGCTCTAGTTATCTCTCGCTTGGACTACTGCAATGCGCTCTACGTGGGGCTACCTTTGAAGGTGACCCGGAAACTACAACTAATCCAGAATGCGGCAGCTAGACTGGTGACTGGGAGCGGCCGCCGAGACCACATAACACCGGTCCTGAAAGACCTACATTGGCTCCCAGTACGTTTCCGAGCACAATTCAAAGTGTTGGCGCTGACCTTTAAAGCCCTAAACGGCCTCGGTCTGGTATACCTGAAGGAGCGTCTCCTTCCCCATCATTCTGCCCGGACACTGAGGTCCAGCGCCGAGGGCCTTCTGGCGGTTCCCTCGTTGCGAGATGCCAAGTTGCAGGGAACCAGGCAGAGGGCCTTCTCGGTGGTGGCACCCACCCTGTGGAACGCCCTCCCACTAGAGGTCAAAGAGAACAACCCAATTACCAGACCTTTAGAAGGTAAGTAAAAACGGGGGTTTCCCGGGGAAAACGGGCTACTTGGCAGCTATGCTTTAGACGGCATCTCAAGGCAGCCCTGTTTAGGGAAGCTTTTAATGTCTGATGGATTTCTGTATTTTAGTGTTTTGTCGGAAGCCGCCCAGAGTGGCTGGGGGAACCCGGCCAGATGGGCGGGGTATAAATAATAAATTATTATTATTATTATTATTATTATTATTATTATTATTATTATTTAGTTTGTATGCTGCCCTTTGTCAGAAGGCCAGAGGCCAGTTTATAAAATGCAACACAAATGTTGCCACATCATATCTGCGCGACATAAAACGCAGGGCAATTATATAAACACAATTTATAGCAGTCGGAAATGTATGGCGAAATACAGATTCTCTTCAAAAGCAGCAGCATCAAAATTAAGGGATCTAAAATACAAAGACAGTTGCACAAATACATAATCTTCTGTCTATGCAAAAGTAAGTCTTGGTTCTGGGCAGCCGGCAGAAAATGAGAGACCCTCCCGGCCTCTCACCCTGGGAAATCTTCACTTCCGTGACTCTCACTCAGAGTCCTTCCGCTTTCTGCCTGCTGTTTTCATGTCCGAAGATGCAGGATCGAATAGCAGGTGGGGACGCAAAGCCTCGCCTTCTAGAGACGCTCTGTTCTCACGCTTTCCTCACCTTTCCTTCCCTCCTGCAGTTGAATTACCTGGTCCCGGCAACCTGCTGCATTATCATCCTCTTTGTGTTTGACCTGCCGGCGTACACCTCGCCCACCAACTTCCCAGCTGTGCTCTCGCTCTTCCTGCTTTACGGGTACGTTGGCGCAAACAGCAAAACAGCCAGAACTTCCTGACAGTCAGAGCTGTTCGGCAGTGGAATTTGCTGCCAAGGAATTTGCTACCAACTGCTGGGAACAGCAGCTGGCCATAGCAAAGAGGGTTGAAGTAGCAAATTATGCAGGGAATATTTTCCACCTCATCCCTTGCCGTGTTACCAGGTGAATTGCCAGCTGTAGTAAGAGACTTTTCAGTGCTGGCCCCAGAGCAGTGGAACTCTGCCCCTTTTGGGGATGCGGCTGGTCTCATCCCTTGCCATGTTTAAGTGGGCTTGGAAGACTGAAAGTGGGCTTCAAAGCCCTCTGGAACATGACAAGGAATGAGACCTGCTGCATCCCCAAAGGGGAAGAGTTCGCTGCTCTGGGGCCACCACTGAAAAGTCTCTTATTACAGCTGGCGATTCACCTGGTAAGTCTTGGAAACGGCCTGGAATGGTCAAAGGCCTGGAAACGATGCCTTATGAGGAACGGCTTAGGGAGCCGGGTATGTTTAGCCTGGATCAGAGAAGGTGAAGGGGTGATATGATAGCCATGTTCAAATATAGGAAAGGATGTCATATGGAGGAGGGAGAAATATTGTTTTCTGCTGCTCCAGAGAAGCGGACACGGAGCAATGGATTCAAACTTCAAGAAAGAAGATTCCACCTAAATATTAGGAAGAACTTCCTGACAGTCAGAGCTGTTCGGCAGTGGGATTTGCTGCCAAGGAGTGTGGTGGAGTCTCCTCCTTTGGAGGTCTTTAAGCAGAGGCTTGACAGGCATATGTCAAGAATGCTTTGATGGTGTTTCCTGCTTGGCAGGGGGTTGGACTGGATGGCCCTTGTGGTCTCTTCCAACTCTAGGATTCTATGATTCTATTATTAGGAAGAACTTCCTGACAGTAAGAGCTGTTCGGCAGTGGAGTTTGCTGCCAAGGAGTGTGGCGGAGTCTCCTTCTTTGGAGGTCTTTAAGCAGAGGCTTGACAGCCATATGTCAAGAATGCTTTGCTGGTGTTTCCTGCTCGGCAGGGTGGTGGACTGGATGGCCCTTGGGGTCTCTTCCAACTCTAGGATTCTAGGATTCTATGAAAACTGGGGCCTTGCATTGTCCTTGTAGGCACCCAGAATGATCTTCATAAAGAGGGAGGGTGGGGGGTTATGCCTGTTCCCTCTGCTTTGGTGGCACTACCATGTTGAGAGGCAGTCTACCTTAGAGAACCAGATATTGGGAGCATGCTAGGGGAATTGCCTTCCTGCCTTGCTCCCAGGCTTCCCATTGGGGCATCCGGTTGGCCACAGTGGGAGGCAAGATGGACTTGCTTTGGTCCGATTGAATGGTGCAAATACTTTAGCTTTTGGGCCAGACTCTGCCTCTGTATATACGATTTCCAATTGTACAAAAATATCATAATGACCCGATTTCTCTGGCTGCATAAACCAAATGTTTATCAGATTACCTGAGGGCCTGCAATGAATAAAATCATCAACAGTGATTTAGATTGAATCTCCTTTTTCAATCCATTAAATAATGGTCATAAAAACAGGGCAGACATACATGCAGTCAGCTACGTAACTATTTTAGACCCAGAAAGGCTGAATACAGCGGTGCTCCTGCCAGAGGTGAACATTTGCCTCCTTAAAACATCTTTATCAATGACTTGGATGATGGGCTTGAGGGCATCCTGAGCAAGTTTGCAGACGACACCAAATTGGGAGGGGTGGCTAATACCCCAGAGGACAGGATCACACTTCCAAATGACCTTAACAGATTAGACAACTGGGCCAAAGCAAACAAGATGAATTTTAACAAGGAGAAATGTAAGGTACTACACTTGGGCAAAAAAAAAATGAAAGGCACAAATACAGGATGGGGGACATCTGGCTTGAGAGCAGTGCATGTGAAAAGGATCTAGGAGTCTTGGTAGACCACAAACTTGACATGAGTCAACAGTGTGATGCAGCAGCTAAAAAAGCCAATGCAATTCTGGGCTGCATCAAGAGGAGTATAGCATCTAGTTCTAGGGAAGTAATAGTACCACTGTATTCTGCTCTGGTCAGACCTCACCTGGAGTACTGTGTCCAGTTCTGGGCACCACAGTTCAAGAAGGAGACTGACAAGCTGGAACGTGTCCAGAAGAGGGCAACCAAAATGGTCAAAGGCCTGGAAACGATGCCTTATGAGGAACGGCTTAGGGAGCTGGGTATGTTTAGCCTGGAGAAGAGGAGGTTAAGGGGTGATATGATAGCCATGTTCAAATATATGAAAGGATGTCATATGGAGGAGGGAGAAAGATTGTTTTCTGCTGCTCCAGAGAAGCGGACACGGAGCAATGGATTCAAACTACAAGAAAGAAGATTCCGCCTCAACATTAGGAAGAACTTCCTGACAGTCAGAGCTGTTCGGCAGTGGGATTTGCTGCCAAGGAGTGTGGTGGAGTCTCCTTCATTGGAGGTCTTTAAGCAGAGGCTTAAAGCAGAGGTCTCTTCCAACTCTAGTATTCTATGATTCTATAAAGA